>NC_059075.1:24547502-25230002 GCF_020497125.1 Mauremys mutica
AATCCCCCACCTAGTGTAGACCAGGCCTTAGTATATTTATTTCTTGAAGCTAACATGACAGTTTCTGTGCCTGATTCTCTTCTCACACCGGATTTTAGAGCTGGTCAAAATCTGGGTGGGAGGGGTTCCCCACAATTATATTTTGCTTTGAAAGGATATGCTTATTGCTTATCAGACAAATATAAATCTTGGGAAAGATCAGCGCTCCTTAATTGTAACACTTATGATGTTTTCCCCATTAGCAGTATATTTAAAATTATTTTTAATTGAAATCAAACTGTATTTGGCTTAATATCGCCAAGTGCCACTGCACATGGAAGTAGAATGTTCTTGTACATTTGTATCATCTGGTCATATGAGAACAGTACTTTCTATGATACATAAAGGCATTTCTCTGAAGGAGACTCTGTGTACAGACAAGAGCATTACATAGAAACTTTCTTCTCTTATACCTCAGAAACAAGTGACACTTTATTCCAATTATGATATCAAGCTACAATCCCATAATAATTGCATTAAAATAATTATTAACCTTCAAGGCTATAATTAAATGTCCACTTTATGAACTGGTACTCTGTAGTCAAAGTAAAATCAAGTTTGGGTAAGACCTCTGTGGGTTACACCTACCTACGGTTTAAATTTAACTTCACAAGACTTAGACATCTTTGGAGTACTCATGGACCTGAGTCAGAAAGTTCAAATCTAATTCTTTTATCAAGTTAAGGCTGTTTGGACCCACGGTTCTAGTTCAACGCATTATAATGCTAGGACAGCTATCCATGTATAACATATAGAGGTGTTCAGATTCAGGGATTTGGCCCATCTCTAATTTTTAGGAATGCAACTGAAGAAAAAACAAACCCAAGCAAACATTGTACTAATTAAAATGGCATTTTAAACTTTCCAGTTCATACTAGCTGTCCCTCTGTTAATATTCAGTTATGGAGTCACGGATCAGATCTGCTCAATGAGATAGAAGTAAGGCATTTGTGAGTGTTTAGTGGCTTTTTAGCTCTTACAGCGAAGTGGCAAATTTTTCTCTGTGTGGGGAGACAGCTACAGTTCTGACTGATGAAATAATGGGCTATGTGGTTCATACTGATTGTTCTATGTAACACAGATACAAGCTGAGGTCCAGTCCGATGGGCAATTTGGGTTCAGTAAAAACCTGTAGTTACTCAGCTGTGCCTTCTTCACAAGCAGTCACTATGGCAATGGGAAAATATTGTGAGTTTAGGAATTATGGGAAAATGACTCAGAGAGTGTAGAAAAAGGAACATTGAAAAGCTTAACTCCCAGTGGACACATAATACTCTTTTTAAAATAAATATGCACAAGTAGTGGATAATATTAGGCATTACAGAGCCTGTTCCTGCTCTGCACCAATGTGTTTATTGGTAGAGAAAGTAGCTACATAACCTGATACTGGGCTGCATACTCCCACTCCCTTATGCTGTCAGAGGGAAGCAGAGGCCAGCAATGGATCCATACTATGCTCCTCCTCAAGCCTGAATATTGTCCCCTTTCAGGATAATTGTATGACTGGGGCTGCATAAATCAGGAGGGAACAAGTTTGGGCAGACAGGATTGGAGCGGGAACCAACCACTCTATCCCTTTGTGCCTCTCCCAAACCGGCAGGCTGCTAATTTTACTTGTGAATCCTCAGAGGCTTGTGGGAGGAAGTAGCATATGTTAACTCTCACTTCGCACTGACTCCTTTTCCATGGAACTGGAATATGGCCCAGGTGTAGGGATGGTGGCCAAAGGCAGCACAGTCCTTTCAGAGCCATATGACCAGACGGACTCACTGCACAGGAACATATAAACAAAAACTGCCATACTGGATCACACCAGTAGTCCACCTAGCCCAATACCCTAGAGCCTTTAGGTGCTTCAGAGGAAGATGCAAGAAACCCCAAAATAGACAATTATGGAATATCCTGCCCTCAGATTAATTTTCTCTCCAATTCTGTTGATTCATAACTGGCTTATCCCTGGAAGCATGAAAAATTATCTTCCTTATTTTAAGAAAAATTATCCTATCTATTGTAACTATTGATGTTCTTTGGCTCCATATAAATATCAAATCTTTTTCTGAATCATGCTAAACTTCTGGCTTCAGCAATATTCTGTAGTTGTGAGTTCCACAGGTCATTTATGTGTTATGTGAAAGAGTATTTTTCTTTTATGAATTTTGAATATTCTGCCATCGACTGTTAATCAATATCCTCTTGTTATTGTATTCTGAGAACAGAGGTGCCCAAGCTAGCTATGCTGTACAGTACCATTCATTATTTTGAATACCTCAGTTAGGTCTCCCTTTTAATCTAAACTGTTCCAATCTTTCCATTCTTTTCTCATATACAAATCTTTCCATGCTGGAAGAGGTTGGAGCTTCCTTTCCTGTGGATCCTTTGGATATGTGGAGTTTGGAATCTATCCCTTATTCTTCCTCTCAGGCTTGCAAGCCCATCCTTCTTCATCAGAAATTCAGTGAGCTGGACCCTGGAGAGTGTCCTGGGCTCTCTGATCCCACTCCCATGGGTTATACTGTGAGAGGGTACAACAAAGCCCCCAGGCATAAACATTATTATGCTGTATTCTTTTACTTTAAAAATACTGGCCAGCAGTATATTTGCTCAGCAACATAAAACTGTGTAGCGCTGCTGGCTTCATTAAACTTTAAAAATGTTTTCCCTGGCCAACGCAAATAAATAATTGACAATGATTTTGGTGTAAGATGTCCACTGGAATTTCAATAATTAAAAATGTTTTATCTATTTATTCCATATCTGGAATGATGAAGGAACAATCAGTACAAACTAGTAAATACAATACTTGTCTGAGAAAATATCTATACGTACATAGCAGTTTATAATTTTTTCAAAGAAACAGTGTCAAACAACTGAATGAATGTCAAAAAGCCTGTAATTATTTATTTACACAACACTCTGCATCTTCTTTTCTGTACAGATAATTACAAGTTATGGTACAGGTTTACCTGAGAATGGATTGTAAAAATCAAATGTACTTTTCAACAATTTTGCTGTTGAACTACTTGATTACTATGTCAATATGGGTAATAGCTAAATTCGCTGCAAACAGTGTCAACACGTTTCCCCCTATTATCCCTGCAGAGCCACAGTTTTAATTGATTGATGGCACTACCAGAACCTTTTCCTTCAAATATAAAAGCCTCTTTGTAAGTGCAGTTACCACTATTTCATGAAAGGCGCATTTAGTGCAAGTGTATATCAGTGAACAGCAGAGAAAAAGAGAGGACTTCTACTCTGAAGAATGCTATAAACAAGAGTAAAGAAATAGGGATAATTCCTGTAACCCTAACGGAGGAAAAACTCTCACTGTCTTTCAGTGAGGGATGGCTGTAGGAATGAGGCCTGATGGAGCAGAAATTAAAAGGGACAAATTCTGTATAGTATCATAGAAATGTAGAGCTAGAAGGGACCTTGAAAGATCATCAAGTCCAGCCCCCATGCTGAGGCAGGACCAAGTAAACCTAGGTCATCCAGGACAGGTGTTTGTATAACCTGAGGATTTTAATGAGCATCTCTTTTTCCAGTCCAGGGGTGAATCTCTGCCCTCATTAAAGTCAGTGGCAAAATTCCCATTGATTTCACCTGATATGAACGCCACACATGCATCCAGGAATAAAACTTTGGCCCACAAGTGTCACTGTGAAGCAAGGAACAAGTGCAAACTGAAAATAATAATTGAAAATAAAACTTTGCATTTCTAAAGCTCCTTTCATCTGTAGAGATCAAAGCATTTTAACACTAATTAATACATTAAGACTCACTTCATCCCTATGAACTAGGCATTATTAATAGAATCATAGGACTGCAAGGGACCTTGAGAGGTCTTCTAGTTCAGTCCCCCTCACTCATGGCAGGACTAAATATTATCTAGACCATCTCTGATAGATGTTTGTCTAACCTGCTCTTAAAAATCTCCAAAGATGGAGATTCCATAACCTCCCTAGGCAATTTATTCCAGTGCTTAACACCCTGACAGTTAGGAAGTTTTTCCTAGTGTCCAACGTAAACCGTCCTTGCTGCAATTATCCTCATTTTACAGAAGGATGGGGAAACCAAGGCACAGGATGTTAAGTGATTTGCCTCAGGTCCCACTGTAAATGATCAGAATCATGGGGACAAATTCATCATAGAGTTTAATGGTGGTCTCCCAGAGTTGAATTTGGCCCATAGAATCTAGAGACAGAAAAAAACCACTTACATCCTGTAGTTAATCTCCTGGCAGGTACAGGATCATTTCCTGAGCAGTGCTGGAGAAGCAAACGCTGTAGGCAGGAGAGTGCCCAATGGATCCATGAAAATAGGAATGAACTGGCCAAACCCTCAGTAGAGGAAAATACAGAGGACTAAGAGAATATTATAGCCATGAGGCAGCAATAGTAGCCATGAATCAACTTCACTGGGGCTCTAGGGCCTGAAACAGGTCTCCTATAGGCTGTAATACTTTAGTTTAATTTCAGTTGTTGGATTTAGACCATGTCTGCTGAGTGGTGTTGGTGTCTCTGATACAGGAGGTCAGTCAGCCACTCCGTCCCTATGTACCCAAACTTCATTGCACCACAACCCCCTTCTGCCAACAAAAATTACTACATGACCCTGAGTGGGGGTGGGCCAGAGCCCAAGCCCCACCACTCCAGGCTGAACCCCTTGGGCTTCAGCTTCAGCCCTGAACAGCAGGGCTCAGGCTTCTGTTTCGGCTTCAGCCCCAGGTCCCAGCAAGTCTAAAGCTGGCCTTGACTACCCCATTAAAATGGGGTTGTGACCCACTTTGGGGTCCTGATCCGGTTTAAGAACTGCTGGGCTAGATGATTTGGTGGTTCCTTCTAGCTTTTAACTTTATGACTCCATAATTCCAGTCCATACAGATAACCCCTGTGCAAAACCCATTTTCTTTATACAGGGGTCAGGATTTAGCCCTGAGAAATATAAGCTGACCTGTAGTATTAATTCATGTCACTGTAGCTTATATTTATTTATTTATTTTGCAGCAGGATATGTGTTGAGGATGAAGGGTCAACACAGATTTCAGTCCTTAGATGAATTTGTTTGCTTTTGTGTTGGGACTTTAATGGAACTAAAATGTATTATTTGGAGTAGAACGTATTTATAGTGGTTACAGGAATTCTAAAAACTTAAGAAAATAGGAAATCATTAATATACTATTAAGGAAAAAATAGTCTTGGAGGGGTGTGTGCATATTAAATCTCTCATGCTCAATCGGACAGAATGCAAGCTACCTCCTTAGAAATACCTACTCATTCTGGCAATTTGTTTCTACTCTAAATAAGCTATCTATATGCACTGAATTACAGTCTCCAGGTCCTCTCCAAAGGTTAATTAATGATACTTACATTTGCGTAAATAAGATTCTCTGAGATTCACAAAAATAATATTTCTATATTCATTTGTTTGGGACAATATAATTTTTTCCCCAACCTTAAGTAAGGAAGGTGCTCACATATCTTGCAAAAGAACTAAAACTGACCAACAATATTAGAATGACCCATTTCCCATTTGACTCAGAAATTATTATTTTAAAGATGAATTAAAGTAGCCTAGACATAAATACAAAAAGGGTAATGACCGGATAGAACAGCAATGCTGGGGCAGTTCAGGTGAATTCATATGAAGCAGAGACTAACTGAAACAAACCAAAACAAACCAGTTTTACTATGGTTGATGGAATTTATGGAAAACTAATATCTGCAACCTTGGCAAGCCCTAACATGAGGACACTGAACTGAAGACAGTGAACTTGGTTCCAGAAGTTGTGCATTACCTAACAGGCCTGGTTAAAATGTCCAATTGTGATTCTGAAAGCAAAAGCTGGCAACAGAGAGATCTTTAAAAACCTACTGCACAGAGGACCTCATTAAAAAAACAACAACATCTACTGGATATTTCTAGGTTATTAGGAAAATATTCTAACAGGACCAGGGACCTTCTGGTCAATAGGAGTGGTGCTTGATTAAGAGCTGTAGCATGGGGCTTTAAAATAAATCCGCTGAACTAAAAGCGTCTCCCCTTGTGGTTTAGTTCCTGTGTATTTTAAAGCCTCCCTCTCCTCCTTTGATATATCTCAGGAGTTCAGATCAGGTAACATGCTCAAGCTGATGGCCTGTAAGGCTCCAACCATGACATCAGATGCACTGGTATTGACCTTGACATCGGCAGGGAGTCCCGCTGAAGCCAATGGGATGCCATGCTGGCATGGAAGTCTAAAGAGGCACCCTTGCCAGATCAAGGCCTCTGTGCTTGGGGGGACATAGAAAAATATTTTCAATGGCGTGAGCATCAGTCTGGGATTCACTTCCCATCCTGGCCTGACATGGTTACATTTGATGCTCTTCAGGGCACAGAGCAAGGTCCATCTGTTGACTGAGACTCTAAGATAGGCACATATAAAAGCCTGCATAGACAACAATAGAAAATAGAATTCTAATAGGGTAAGTTGAGTAAAGATGGTCTCCCTTTTTGTGGGAGCAGAGTGCTTTAGTGTCACTGTTTATTACTACTGACTGTTCACACATTTTATATTATACATCCAAAAAATTAATGAACAGAATATTATGGAATGATTTTCACATGATGTTTTCTCAGCTATTGTAATGCTGTTTTTGTTTTTTTAAATACTTCAGATTGGACCAAATCCTTCAGTCCTTTCTTGGGCAATGAAACTCAAGAAAGAACTGTCCAATTAGGCCCATACTATGTAAAGAGATTTTCCCCCCATAAATAAATGTAAATTATATTTGAGAAATTTTAAATAAAAATAAAAATATGAACATATCCACTTTAACATAGACATCTTTCATTGATAAGAGCACACAACACAGCATATGCTGAGAAATGCCCCCAAACCATTATAGGATTGGGACAATCTTTCTTAGCAAAATGTAAAACACTCTGTCAGCTCTAATATTTTTTGACAATCTTTTCCCATGAGTTAACTGGAGGAGGTATCTATCTCTCTAAGAAGAATCCTGTGGCACCTTATAGACTAACAGACGTTTTGCAGCATGAGCTTTCGTGGGTGAATACCCACTTCTTCTCTTGCATCTGAAGAAGTGGGTATTCACCCATGAAAGCTCATGCTGCAAAACGTCTGTTAGTCTATAAGGTGCCACAGGATTCTTTGCTGCTTCTACAGAACCAGACTAACACGGCTACCCCTCTGATACTATCTCTCTAAGTCCATTTTTGATCATTCGCTGCTATATTAAACATCGCAAAATTTAGGCAAAATAAAGTTCTGGTGCAGTTTGTATATAGCAGATTGCATTTTAGCCAACCCAGCTGATCAAGTCCTGGTTTTGTATTTCAAACAAAATTGCTAAGCTTTATCTTTAGTGATCTGGGAAAATGGGTGGCCATCGTGTTATGAGGCACCCATCCTTTCTAGTGTTTCATTATGCCTGAATCACAATACTCCAGGCACAGGGCTACCAATTAATGTAAAACCATTCAGGCTTATAGCTCTGTTGTAATCAAGGGTAGTGCTTCTGTACAGGTAGCTTATCTCATCCCTTGCAATTAGTGTTTGTTGTAGAAACAACATAGCAACCAATTTTCTAGGTGAGAAAGTATAGTATCTGAAAAATTATCTATGTGCTGAATAAAATTATATTGGAAATCATATCATTTCAAGAGGGAAAAAAACATTCAGTGCTTTAACATTGGCAGCTAAGTGCTTCAAGGAACAGCACATTAAAAATACACAGATAGATTCAAATGAAATCCCGTCTTAAAAGCTGGTTCCCCTCCCCGCCCCCATTTACTACACTGTCTCTATTTCACATGTTGTCCTACTTCTTAAAACACTTCAGTATGTCGATAAATAATTTATGAGACAAGGTAGTTATGCATATGCATAATAATCATTGCTTTACAAGTCCACTTGCAGCATTGCAGAAAGATGTTGAAGGCTAACATTAAAAACTATAGGCGTGAAAATTACTGCTAGGTGATGTGGCACAGAACTGGGCATCGACTTAGTCTTGTAAACACTGTAATAGGCTAGTTGTCTGCTAAGACTCTACTTACAATTCTGGCTGTTTATTTTGTTAACAGTTAGCTATGGCCATATGTTTTAAGACCAGAGTTAATGACAACCTTCTGGAATTCATGCATTTATGGAAAACTCCCTTTATATTCTAGTTTTGGACACATGATGTTATTCAAAGACTTCCCAGCCTCTTTGTTCCAGTATAAAAATAGTAAAATGCAGACCAGTTATTCATTGATTTATGTTTACATTTTAGTATTACAGGCTGAAGTCACTGGAATTATGCCCACTTACTCTAGGGCTAAGGAGAGGAAGAACTCCATGCAAGTGGATAAGATCTTAGTGTCATAGATAACAGCTTTCTTATTGCTATAGCTGTATTTGTTCAACTAAAACAAGTACAGATTAAAACAGGGATTTTCCCTAATCTAATAGAGTAACAAAACAGTATGTACACATGATACCTGATTTTTTTATAGTTTCTTTCACATGTGAAGTAAGGCAAATTATTTACATCATAGGCGCTGACTCCATGGGTGCTCTGGGGCTGGAGCACCCACAGGGAAAAATTAGTGGGTGCTCTGCACCCACCAGCAGCCAAGCTCCCCCGCCCCCTCCTCACCTCGTCCTCCCCCCCTGAGTGCGCCGTGTCCCCGCTCCTCCACCTACCTCCCAGCGCTTCCTGTTGGGCCACCGCCAAACAGCTGTTTGGCAGCATTAGCATGTTCGGGGGGGGGAGGAGCGGGAACGTAGTGCACTCAGGGGAGGAGGCAGGGAAGAGGTGGGGCCGAGGTGGCGATTTGGGGAAGGGGTTGGAATGGGGGCAGGGAGGGGGCAGAGTTGGGGCGGGCACTTTGGGGAAGGGGTTGGAAAGTGGGCAGGGAAGGGGTGGAGTGGGGGTGGGGCTGGGGGCACAGTGGAGGTCGAGCACCCATGGAAAAGAGAGAAAGTTGGCACCTATGATTTACATGCAAGTGAAACAAAGCTTTTGGGGGGAAATCCTGGTCCCATTGAATTCAATGGTTAAGTCCCCTTTGACTTCAATGGAGTTTCACATTTTGAGACTATATAGACTTAGCTAGGTATAGAGACACACCTGGCCAAGGTATACGTGAATATATACAATGAGTATAACGTCACATACTGTATGCACAAAGTACCTTTCATTCATTACAAACTGAATCACAAATTATACTGAGGGATCATGTCATCCACTTTAGGAATGCACTACCTTTGGGGTTAGGTGCACATAACCAGCTAAATTCATCTCCATCACTGGAGTTTCATGAATTTGATCCAATGAGTAGATATAAGGAAACATCTTATTCTTCATTGTCTAGGTATTACAGGAGGCCCTGATCCTGCAAACTCTTATGGGCAATAGTAGTTCTCAGTCATGCAAATAGCCCTCACATGGGTAAGGCTTTGCTGGATTCAGATTGGCCCGTTCCTGGGCTATGAAAATCCTGGACTATTAAAGTTCCAAGCCAGTGAGTTCTAATCTGTGCCTGAAAAAAACCCAAATCTCTTGTATGGTAATTCTTTCCAACCCTTTTACTGTGACTTTAAAGTGTGTGTATGTAAATGTGTGTATGACAAAACAAGGGACCAGAACAATCCAGTTTCCGTCAGCGAGCTTCTCTTCAAATCTTTTGGAAGATGACATCAATCAGTGGCTTTTGCAGAGTTTAAATATGTAGGGATCAATGGTCTCCTAATTTATGTGCTGTGCAACAGATCAGAAGGGTACACAGTGTGCATTTCTCCTAGTACAACCCCAGGTGAACCAGCCCAGGCCCTCTGTTATGATGATCAGAAGCAGAGCACAGTGTGGCCCAGCCTCAAAGAGGGGACCGTTGTCTGATAATGGGATATGTGGGCGATGGCAATGAGATCAAGTCCAGCTGGGTACAATCTGCCTCACTCCATACATGTAGCTGGCAGGGAGTAGGAGGATACATTAAGGTGAGTCAGTTCAAGCTGTAAAGTACAGCCCTGGAAGTCAGTGACCCCTTAGCACATAAGCAGTCCGTTAATCTGTTTAATGAAGATGAAAAGAGACAGGAAGAGCTCCAGGATCACCCTGTAGGAGGGGGAAGCTCAGCACGTACTAGGCAGACATAGAACTGTGCAGGGGGCCAGCAGATGCTGAGTGAGTGGCCACCAATATCACAGTGTTTGCATGCGGTGAACTCAACACAGTTCTTCCCAACAGTGTGTGTGTGTGTTCTCCTTCCCCACATTCCAGCTGTCAGTCTGACTCACAGGGCATTTTTCCTGAGTCATTTGGCTGTGGTATGTCACTGCCCTTTACATACTTGTCCATTTCTGCAACATGACTCGCCTTTCCCATACACTAATGCCTTTCCCACGCTGACTGCTGCATTGCTCTCCATACACCTCTGACAGGTAATGCCTGCAGTCACATAATTGTTGCTACCAGGTACCCTGTTTGTTGAATCATTTTCCCACTTGGCTAGCAATGTAGAGCCACATTTACAATCTTCTTCTTCTCCTCTCGCTGCCCAGATTTGTTTGCCTTCCACCCCCATGCTGGATAGTGTGCAGATAATACTCACCATTTTCTGCACATGTTTTGGCATGATTTCTTAGCTAGTAAACACTTCCACATGCTAGGCAATGAGAAAGCCAGTAGAATTGGTAAGAACTGTTGGTCATCATTGCAATTAGAATGTCAGCAATGAAACGTGCTACAGAGTGATTCACATAGTCATTCCTCACGGGAATACTACATCTAAACAGAGATTTATCTTTTATTACGCAATAGACCATTTTATGTACCACAAGTAACATATCTTCACCCTGCTAAATAGTGACAGGTCTATGTGTTATTTGTACTGTAGGTGTTTTTTCAAGGCATTCATGCTTCAAAATCCTTTCAAACTCACTTGTACCTTAACATTTCATTCTCTCCACCCTCTCAAGGCCCTCTCTCTTTGCTCAGTATCTTCCTCTGTGGTTCCCCCATAGAAGTACCTCTGGAACTCATGGCCCAGTTTCAATGCCACTTAGCAAACTTATTACCAGCAAATCAAATGCTTATTAAACTGACATTCCAACTCACCATTGAAAAACACAATTATTGTTTGCAAAGTGTAATTAGTGCAGTTTCTTCCCAAGTGTTTTATAGAGCTTCTGTAAAGGGCTGGGTTCTTTGTTCCTTGCACAACCAAGTAAAAATCTATGGGACACCCAACTGATGTCAACAGGTCCTTTTGGATGCATAGAGAATGCAGGCTTGGAATGAAAGAGACGTGGGAGGTATGCTATACCAGCAAGCCTCCAATTACTAGTGCTGCCTACACATTGATTATAAACATGGGTCATCTTTAGTGATGTGTGGAATGTTTGCAATGCAATAAAACTGGGCAAAGCCCATCTGGTCTGGCATTTTGTTACAAATGCAAAACCCAGACCAAGTGTGCCAAAAAGCTAGCAAAATTTACAAGTCAATCTGGGCCCATTTATGGCTTTGAGTCAAAAGTATGTGAAATTGACTTTCGTGTGGTTTCAGTGCCAAAGCAGTAAAAGCTGGGTAGTTTCTAGTGAGACTCACATTGAGATTTTGGATCTCTCAGAATTCAGCTTAGGGCTTCAACATGTGGGAGCCAAAGACAAAGAAAATGGTTTGCACTTGTCACTGAAAAGCGAAACTGCTGCATTTCAGAGAGCAATAGTACACCCACTCTATGGTCCGGGGAGTATGCCTTGGTGCTTCACAGCATGCTGGCTGGTCACTGCTTCTCCTTATTTCCAAATGCTACATTGCATTAAAAGACATCTAAAAATATATTACGTACTTCTCCAGGGCTTTTCTACATGGGGACGTTAATGCACAGAAAGCTAGGGTGTGACTTTACAGTGCACTTGCTGCTCCACACTAACTCCTGAGTGGGCACTCTTACTGCGTGCTAAAAGTGCCCTTGAGTGGGGCAGCTTAGTACACTTGCTGCACACTAACCTCTGTGTAGACAAGCCCCCAGCATCACTTTTCTGTGTAGACAATTGCTACTATAGTTGGTACAAAGATGGAGGAGAGGATTCAGTTATAGAGGAGAGGATTCAGCTGTTCACCAGAAAAATCTCTATCTTAAAATGTGGTCAACACAATGAAAAAGTTCGAGAAACTCAGCTCTTGTAGTCTACCCTTCTAGCCCTGCTGTGTCTGATTAGAGACAGAACCGTTTCCATTTTCATGAACAGACTGTGGATCTGTGCTTTATTTCCCCCTGGCTTGTGACTGATTTTTTCTTTGCTCTTCACAAAAGAAGGACCCTATGTTACCCAAGACCTATGAATGGATTTCTTGTTGAATACAATAGGTGTCTGATGCACATTGAAGGCAATCCACGGACCTAGGTTTTCACTAATGCAAAATGTTTCGTCTCACCGATTTTTGTGAAACAGCAAAAGTGGCTGCTTTTTCAAAAGCATCCACATTGCTTTAGTCCCATGAACTGATGGCTGTACTTCCCCATGAACTGATGAGCTCCACCTACTCCTGCCCTGTAATAGCTACCCAAGAAACGGGCCTTGTGAGACTGACTCCTCTGAGATTAAAGACAAAATCTTCCAGGAGACCTCTTAGCTCTGTGGCTGTCACCTGGAAGATCCTGTCAATTCTGAGTGGGGTGCCATAGTTTCAGGTATCTTCAGAGTTGTGTCTACCACCATTACCTTTTCTAACATCAGTGTAATATCTGATATGACCCTCTGTTGGGCAACTACATCCTTCCTATGCCAGGAAAGAGCTTTGATTGCCTAACAGATCTTTTCCATCTTCAACAATATGATCCTCTCCTAAAAGTACCACGCACATTTGGACCTTGAGCACTGATAAAGGTGACATCACTCCTCTTAAGCATCAGTTTTTTAAAACAAAATTAATTCCTCACCATCAGCTCCAGATTTTACCTTTATCACCTGGATTGGATTGTGGCTTCTTGGACTGTCTCAACTACCTGCATTTTATTAAACTGTCAGATACTGTGTAATGTTGTGATAAAGTTGTTGGTGTTCTCATTTACTCTCACTGAGCATAGGCTAGACTCAGTATACGCATAACTCAGGTAATGCTATTTGCCACTGTGATGCCAATTGCCTTACGAGTGCTCTTTTCATGGGACTGAATCATGTCAGGTGATGATGAGCCCCCTCATCTCCCATTGAGTTAAATGAGGGCACTCAGCAGCTCTCAGGATTAGGCCCATAGACAGTACAGTTAATATTGGACACCGTTCGAACCTGTTGATAAGGTAGATCTGGTATTTCTGGGACACCTACAGTGAGCTGGGTGGAAATGCAGCACACTGCACATTCTCCTTTCTTAAATCTGCCGCTGTTTCTGGAGTGCGTTATCCGGATATAACTCTCAAAGTACAATTTGCAGGAAAATATAACAAAGCTATTTAATCTACATAGATTAGTTTCAGCATTAATACCAGTCCTTCTGGGCTTCCAGGATCAGATCTGTGGACGGGAATTTCTTTTGTTAGCCAATGAATAAAATAAAAAAGATTTACAAATTGACTAAACAGGAAAATCAAATACATTTGACATCAAATATTAAGACTGACTGACTGACTTTTTTTATTCTTACTGCCCCAAAATTTGCTTGTTCACAATACTGAGCTAATAACCAAATCAATCCCTTCTTATTAAATTGAATTAAATTGTTAATGGCATTACAGCTTGGTTTAGATTTACAACCCTTTACTTATTGCCACCTGTCTAGCTTTTCTAATTATACTAAAGGAAGAGGAAAGCTGTCTTCTGCCTTCAGTTCAAGCTAAAATGCTCACCGTGAAATGAGAATACTTAAGAGAAATGAGTTTATGGCCTCAGAGCGCAACATAATGACAAAAAGATAAAAAAAAGCCATTAAACCTTTTCCCTCTATCTCTTCTACCCACTCCATATACATATTTCAAACATGCCAATATGGTAATGGAATCAGTCTTATGATATAATAATATAATATTCAGGCTGCAAGAAAACATTGTTAAAGTAACCCTAACAAGCTCTCGCCTTTCAAAGAGGCTTCATTACAATAAAACCAAAGATTTTGAGTTATTTGGTAGATTTAGGCAAAAGTTTAAGCATAGTTATAAAGTACAGACCAATTGTCATGTCAGTGGTGATGCAGAATAAAATAATGCTAAGAAGTAGAGACCTGCACAGAATTCTGGAGCTCCAATGTGATCCATCTGAACTGGTTCTTCAGGAATGGATTTCATATTTGTCAGAGATGCTCCAGAAGCTTCTGGTGAAATATCTCCAGTATTCAAAGAGCTTTGCATGAGAGAGACTGCTGGCTCCCTTTATCTTCTTTTTATTTATGTAAAGGTTACAATGAGAGCAGACTGAACACACAAAGACACTAAATTAATTAAGCTGCCTTTAAGCCACAGCATTAAGGTGATGTCATAAGAACTGGCTTAGGCTAGCAAGGTTACTGGAAAGGGAGAGTACAATTCCAGTACCAAACCAATTTGTAGTTTGAAGGACTTTTGTTGGATGTCCTGCATGTATTTGTCATAGACTAAAATGGCCACGCCTGGCATAATCAGGAGGAGGGCTTTTTTCTATCAACTGAAATAAACAAACAACCAAATCGGTGGCATGCAGGGATGGTGAGCATTGCAAAATACAGCTCATACACCTGCTTCAGTTATTATAGCCACCCGTTCAAAGATAGATATAGGGAAAAAAAATACATTGGGCCTGGTTCACCACTGCATAACTCCAGTTTTATGCCAGTATAACTCCACTGATTTCATAGTTACACTGACATAAAATAGGAGCAATGCTCTGGTTAAGCAGGCACATTGTATTCAGTAATCTAACGCTAAAAACTCTAGTGCTTTCATTTGTGTGTATATGTCAGTCTGGAAATATTGGCCTCAATTCTGGAATTTGTTCCACATGGGTGGACCTTAGCATCCCATTGATTTCAATGGGTTTCCATGCTGGCACAAGAGTCAGTCCATGCAGAAAAAGAAAGAAAGAAAAGACAAGAAAAGAAAAGAAAGATCAGGACCATTGTGAAACAGTTTGTTAGCAAAGATGTCACTTGGCCATCATCTTCAGTGTAGTTAGGCCAGAAATGAATTGGAATGATTTTGCTTTGGAGAAAACACTGACGATTGAAATATCTTTATAACGCTTAATGATGGTCAGTGTGTTGAGAACACATAAAATACTACAGTACAAACATTGAAGATTTCCTAGTACCCAACAGGAAAGCAAGAGGATTCCTGAATGGAAAAAAGAAACTGTAACAGTCTTGGGTAAATGAATTAAAAACTCACAAATGTGCTGTGCCTTATAATTCAGTTCTCTTGTGGTTTGTTTATGCTTTATTACTATGTCATCATTAATTATATAACAGCGATGCCACAAAATGTAATAGGCTGATATAAGTTATTCCAGTGATGGGTTTTTAAGTTTGTATAATACTTTGTATCATGTTCCTAATATGTTCAATAAAAATCAGTAGTAGAAGCAATTGTCTTTTGAAATTTTCTATTCCCTTTCCATGAAAAGATGTGATTTAAGAGAGAATCTTGCATAAGAAATAAAGCAAGGTCCCCATGTTAATACCATTTCACTGTGAAATATTCCCACCAGTAAACATTGAACATCTGAGCTCTAGCCATAATCCTTTGATAAAACAGCATTTTCAACCCTCAGTACTGAGTAAGTATAAGCCTGTGACTTCAGCATTAATGGAATCAGTTGGAGTGAGTATTGCTTTGTGTAACCTAAGGCTGCAATCATGTAAACGTAGTAAAAAGATGGCAGTGTGGGTTTTTCTAACCAATCAGTCCCACATGAGGTGAAGTGAGTCAGAACATGATACGTGGATATAAAGGTTTAAGAAAATAATCTTTGATTTCTCTGTCTTCAGTTTCCAATCCTCAGAGTGAAATTGTCTCTGCAATCTGCATATTAATACTGGCATAAGTGGAACTATTTGTGTGAGTAATACACGTGAGCATTGGTTGCACAACCAGGCTCTAGAGCAGAATATTTTATCTTACCATGCATAAAATGATCACACAGCGATCACGGTATACCATATGGTAAAGATAGAGGCAGCCAGCAGAAATATAAATGGGAATCAATTTGTCACTGAGATCTTTACAAAAAGAACTATTTATCAGTGTCTGTAGTCATCATATGTATGACTTAAGAGAAAAATGTCTATTCACTTCATGGGACTCTTCTGTCTCCCCACTTTCCACTCCCCATCCCATCCCATTCTCCTGCTGGTTTACTTGTAATCACAGTAAGAACAACATCCCAAGGGTTTTATGCTGATGTGCTGGATTGAAATGCAAGTATGTCAGTTTCTAGCATGTATTTCTTCTGCTGCAGAATGGGTACGTACTGTGCCTGGTATGCCATCCCTGTGAGACAGGTTTAGACCTGTATATATTTTATGATCAATTTCAGACATGAATTTTACTGTGAAATCCACTTGGTAATCATGCAAAGGCACCGTGCAGTTGAAATGGCTCTGTTCTGCTCCCTGCAAATATTGCAAAATGAGGCCAACTCTGTCCTAATTCGTACCTGGTACAACCCCACTGCAGTCAATGGAGCCGCACTAGGAATGCATCTGGGCAGAATTTGCCCCATAGGACATATACTAAGTTTTACTTTTTGCACCATCTCAGCATTTTTCAGTGGTTGAAGGCTATACACAAGCTTCACTGGTGCCTATAAGCACTTCCTGTTCAAAGTGATCAGACATCAAAGTAATAGAGAAAGTTGTTAAGTGCTGCCAAGGGAGACATATTCACTTTATTTAGATACGTGAATGTGATGCCCTGCCATGAATCATGTAAGGCTCAAAGGCCATTAATTCCAAACAATTAGCTATAATGATAAAAATAAACATCTACTGATTGGGATCATGGTTGGGTGCAATAACAGCAAAGGCCCAAGTAAAGGTTTTTGCCAATAGCACAATGTAGAGATCAGGGGTATTAAATCTCCCTGTTACACATCAGGAGGGGCTGGGAAGGTCTAGCAAATGTAACTTGCAGCTTCTTCATATGTAGGGTTTGGGGCCAGGGGAACTATGGGAAGCATAGATTAGCTGACCACACCCATTCTCCACCTCCACACCATCCACCCTCTTCCTCCACGCAGGTGCTCAGAGCCAATATGGTGTGCAGTGGGATGTGGACTACCTCCACTTAGGCACCTCATTTTCTAGTCCTATTGCACAGCAAAAATAAGGCGTTACTGCTGCATTTTGCACACTGCATGGCCAGGTAAGGGAGCTAGGCTTCACTCTATTGTGACTTCTTAGTGACACTTATATAGCACTTCCCATAGATCTCTTTAGCTAAAAAAAAGTAGGTTTAGCTGCTGAAAACAATCGAATTAGTCTAATGATTAGTGATTAAGCTGTAGGTGGGGGAGTGCCCATGAAGTTCCCCTTTCTAAACTATCTGTTCCCTGGGTCATTAATTTCTCAGCCAGTAAGTGTATGTCTCTCCACTCTTTCTCAACATTTTTCTATGCGTAATGCTATCAGTTGCTGAATATATTAGGACACTCTATTTACAGCTATTTCCACAAAAGAGAGAAGGACTGCATATGCGATTCAGTATCCCCTCCCCCAAACATATTCACCAGAGGTGATGACCAAAGCTTAAATCACAGCTCTGTAAATTACTGTGCAGTGGGAGAAAATGAAATTGGACCCATCTGTGACATTCTTGTCATGCAAGCGGTTGTTATATGAATATATTGCATTAGCTTATAGATGCACATTAAGATAGACTGAAACTGAAATGGATTCTGTTTAATTTTTTTCATTAGCTCTCATAATATTAGCATCTTTCTGAAATCATTATTTATGTATATATTTATATTTGGTAAGAGAGTTCTGTAGATTTATTACCAATGGTTAGAACAGAGTGAGGGTAATGGTGGTGCTTTGATTACCTTGTGCAAATGGTTCTGTATAATCATTGCAACTCAAGCAATGGGGAAAATCAAAACATATTACTTGGTTTAACTGAGAAAACAGAGCAGTATCTATATATTCAAGATCCTTTTGCTAAATGAAATACAAACACAGGGGGGCCAAAATTGAAACCCTGTTACACTGGGTGAGGCCCTTACACTGTGGAATGCCACTGGCTGGAACAGCATTGTACAGCTCCTAGCTGAGAGCAGAATTTGGCTCATTATCTTTAAGAAACATGAAGAAAGTGTGGAGAATCGCCTTGGCTACAGCATACATTCTTATGCAGGCTCATGCAGAAATCTGAGAGATATCTTCATGCGGGGAATTGAGAGCTCTGGACTGATCTCAAACTAAAGAGAACATGGGTAACAGGATTTTAAACATCAGTAGCAACTCATTGTGTCTATTAATGTAGTCTCCAGAGGGAATGTGTCTGCGATACTGTGATTAATGACTCTTTCCATTGCTTATAATAGGATCTCATGTTTGACATCTTTTATCTTCTGATGCAGATACTCTCTAGAAACTAGTGTAAATATGGCTGTCTTTAATATTTGCCACTGCCGAGTTATTTTTTCAAGATATTTAAGGTTTGGTAAGATAATTTGTGAATAGTAATGGAAGTCCTTTATGATGGGGACATTTTGTTTTAGAATATTTAGTCTCTTCATTTTAAAAGGGTCACTTAACCAGATTGTTTTTGTTGTTGTTGTTTGTTTTGCAACAAAATACTATTTTTTACCATTATGTTTAGGATTTTTCCCTGTAGATACAATCTGTCTTCCAAAAAAGGCATCTTTACCTCTGAATATTAAAGAGAGAGGTAGCGCTATCATTAGTGAGTGTATGGTATAATCTTAAATGCACTCATTGAAGGAAGGTGATAGAAACTGACATATTTGTCTTCCCATTTGTGAAAGTTTCCAAAAATATTTTCTGATCCACAGCACATCTGTTATCTATACTGTACATGCTCAGACTACATATCTCACACTAATGAGGCAACATCAGCTAACTTTTGATTTATTTATGTTGCCTCTCAAGAGCTGGGCATACACAGTTCCAAGCTTAGAGAGAAAAGCTGCTAGCTTCCAGCAGTCAGCAAGCACAACAAGAATCATGAACCTTGATTCATACACTAAGTAAGCAGAAGGAAATAACAGATATATTTTTTTTAGCAACTGGGGACAAATCAAATATTTAGTCTCCTTTTCAAATCTTTTGTGAAGCACTAACACTGATCACATCTAAGGTGGAATGGACTATATTCCTCAAAAGGTATTTGATTTTTAAGTATTATAGCTGATTCATTTCAAAAGGCACATTTTTGAAATACTGCTAAATTTATGTGACATATAGATTTTTTTTTGCAACAAATGTTTCTTCCTTGTTGTATTGCCTGACTTTAGCTTGGTGCTGTTACTAACACTCTTATCAGCCAAGGCACCATCTCTACACTGTGACTTGGACTAACTTAGGTTGACCTAGCTGCATCGCTTGAGACTGTGAAAAATTGATATCCTGTGCGATGTGTTAGGTTGAACTAACTCTCGCTGTAGACACAGCTTGGTCAATGGAAGAATTTTTCCATTGACCTAGCTACCAACTCTCTAGGGGGTGGATTTACTACAATGATGAAAAAACTCCTTCTGTCTCTGTAGTAAGTGTCTACACTACAATGCTACAGTGGCCTAGCTCCAGTGCTGTAGCTATGCTGCTGTACCTCTTGTAGTGTCAACATTACATTATGTCTGAAACACATTCCAGAAAAGGTGATGGACGTAGGTAACGATGCAGTTTTTCAGATCAATCAGCCCAACGTTCGCTTCACGAATGGATCTCACACGACTGGGTCACACACAAAAACATGAGAGACAATGGGTGATAATTTGGGTTTTCTAGGAAACAACAACATAAAAAAGAAAGTCATGTAGTGAACAGCTAGAACACTTTTCTACACAATGGACCCAATAGAAAGATTCCCGGTGACTTCAATGGTTATTGGGTCAGGCTCGATGTGAGTATTTTCAGGCTGGTCAATGCGCACCATGGACTACCTCTGGTCAGCTCTGATTGACTTGCTTAAGCAACATGAGGATACAGCTATACATAGTGGTAGTAATGGCACCATAGCACTGCCACTGGTGACATTACTGGGTTAAATTTGTTTCTGTGATGAGTTGTTCTTGGAAAATGTCTCCACTCTGTAAGGCTTGAACATAGTTTCTTTTCTTGCCTTATTATACTTTTACATTGACTCCTTTCTATTTTCCTCACTAGGAATTGACTTTCATATTTTAAAGGATGCCTTTTTGCCTCTACCCACCTTTTACTTTGCTATTTGGCCATGATGACATTTTTTGATCATCTTACTGTTATTGCATCGACTTTGAGATACCTGATAATAGGCTACAGACTCTCTTACCACTATATGTCCTGTACACAGCACATTTAACTCAAGTTATGCAGCAGGGAACACCAGTAAGGAAAAGATGTGGGGGAGCTGCCGGAGCCAACAGATGTGGGGGAGCAGCAGGGAGTAGAGAGATGGCAAAGCAGATGTCACAAGAGGTATCCAGGGGAAATGTATTCCCTATTCAAGGTAGAGAGGTACCTAGGGGTTTTCAAATTGAAGCCAACTTTTGTATGTATAATGTATAAATATTAAATTTCTATACATAATCATTTTAAACACTTTGAATACATACAACTTGTGAGATTTACACATTGAATCAGAGGGAAAGTGTATCATAAGGAAGAAAGAAAAATGTGGCTGGGTACCCAACAAAGTGACCTGAGTGAATGGCTGAGCCAGCAGGTTGAGGGAAGAAAAATGGACAAAGCTAACAGTGCGTAGGAAGGTGTTTCTTAGAATCGATGGTGCCTCCTTCCCCTTCTTCTGCCCAGTGAATTTGGTGGGGCCAGGGGTGAGTTACATAGAGGCCTGGAAAGAATAGATTTTTATCTGTAAATGTCAGTAAATGTTGATTTCACCAAACACACACACAAAGTGACAAAAAAATTCCATTCATAATAATTGAAATTTACAGATAAGCAAAATAAAAAAAATGCTGCTTGAGAACATTAGAGATTGATTGAAGGAAAATTACTTTATATTTTGACATGTGTTGTTGAAATTTTTGCTTTAATGGTTATAAAACTTTATCTCAACACCTACTGTCATTACATACTTTTCTAACCCCCCCTTCTCCATATTTTCCTGCAACTGTGAAAACCTAATTTGATAAAATTTAAAAAAATGCTGAAAAATAAGCATTGATATTATCCATTGCAATTATATTAAAAAATTAAATTCTGCCAAGCCTAATGATGTAAATTGTGCAGTTAGTTATGTTGTTGTTTAACCTCAGAGTGTGTGAAACTGTCACAGTGTTTTAAGGTCTTGACTCTAAATTGGCAGTTCAGATCCAGACTAGTCCAGTGATGAGCGAAGGTGACTGGAAGTGGCTGTTTGGTAATCTATCTGAAATAAACTGGTGGTCTCATTGCAGTCTTTGCTGGGCAGCTCACTTAACATAGCACAGGCACTACCTCCTGAATCAGCTCCAATCAGCACCCTTGTTGACAGACTGAGGGGCATGGAGAATGAAGTATGCTCACTTCTACACATGGTAACTCGAGGTCCAGTTGGAGGCATATTGATGGGTGGTGGTGAAGAAGCTTGTACAACTTGTGGCTGCAGAAGGCGGTAAATAATGCAGCTCCACTGCACAGTGAGGGGTTTGTGATTCAACAGAAGAGCCCAGTCCCTGGTATTGCCAGTCTGGCACCCATCACAAGCGCCAAATCACTTATTAATTAATTACAGTATTTTAACACCGATATCCCAGGAACCCCCCCGCCGATTTGAGTATTCCTGAAAATGAAGTGCCCACAGGTCTTTGCATCGCGTCAGGTACTTTCACTATTTGGTACCTTTTATTTTACTGTATTATTTTAGTTGCTCTTGAAAGTAACACCAGGATTGCGGAATCACTAGCAGACAACATCCCTGGAGGAAACGTAGTCTGGGATTCACATCAGAGGTGGTGTGTATTCTTAAGGAGGGGGACTACGTGGTAAAAGATACAGTCTAGTAAAACGAATAGAAAACATCAGTGAATCAGACCCCTAACTCTTGTTTATTGGCTTTAGATCTCAGTTAAACATTGATCTTCATTCCTCTGTTCCAGAAACAATCCCTACAGACTTTGATTTTGAACTTTATGTGACATTCTTCTTGGATATTTCTTTAAAACGCTTTAATTAGGTGAATGATTGAACCTCCTGGAGCTACCTCTTTCCAGACCAAGAAAAACAGTGGCCTTTAAATCACGCTGGTTTCCTGTTATTATCTGTCCTTGCAAATGCATTCAGACCATCCAGCTTCTGTGGGTGGCACTCACACCATAAAAACCTTAACCACCTCAAGCAGGCTGAAGCTTGGCAGACCATCAACATTCTTTCTCCTGCGTGACCTATGGAACAAGCTGAGGGCTACCATAGATTGCCAGAGGTTACATTCCTATATGGCTTCCCAATGCCACTCTCACCCATCATTTCACAAGAAATCACAAAGCACTCCGGCATTTTTGCGTTTCACAAAGAAGGAAATCATCATCTCACTCCAAGTCCTAGCCTAGTCCTGTCACCATCCCTTCCCCTGTTCTTCAATCCCCATTGTGTGGTGGGGAGGCCTGGCTCAGCCAGGCTCTGCAGCATACAGTGGTGGTGGTCAGAGACGACGCATAACTCTTGATGGTGGGGAGGCACAATGTCAAGGTTGGGGGGGGGGAAGGAACCACGTGACCACCCCAGGCATAGCCTCTGGGTTGACGAGCGGCAGCAGAGCCAGGAGCGCCAAGGCAGCAGAGAGCGAGCACATCAGGGAGCTTCTCATGGCAGCTAGGCTCTGTAGGCCAGAGCTGGCTCCAGGGGGGTCCCCAGCTCATGCCAGGCTCCTTTGGGGGAGAAAAAAGAGTCTGGCTGGGCAGAGGTGGCCTGGCTCAGGGAGCACAGCAGAGAGGGATGCCGAGCTGCCAGCCAGCACCCCAGCTCCTACAGTGCAGAGAGCCAGTGGCCCAGCTGGATCGGGCGGCTCCTAGCCTCCACCAGATTCAGAAGGTGACTTTTTTCATGCCCGCAGTTTGAAAACCTCTGTGCTAAATGAATTGTGGAGGTGGTGGAGGGGCTTCCCAATTCCTGTCCCGCGCTAGCTAATGGAACTGCACCACTTATATTCTTCCACAGCCACAGGAGAGAGCAGGAGTTGCCCCATAAAGACCACCCTGTTTTTTCTTAAAATTGCTGACCTAAATCATGAACTCCTTACTCAGTTTTCACTCATATTTTTAAAGGTACCGGCATTGCTCTGCTCAGTGTTGCAAGGACTAAGTGACTTAGAAGCCTAAATCTCACTTTCAAGTGACTTAGGAGCCTAAGGCCCACTGACTTTCACTTCTATTCTATTCTGTTCAGGTTGTTACACCAGGCTCATCAATGCGACATAGGTGTCTAAGGGCAGGTCTCTACAGAGTTAGCGCATGGCAAGCTGGGGTGTAAATCTCCAGCAATCTAGGAAACGGTGCATTACCAGGCCATGTGGACTCTGCTACCTTGCAGTAAGTGTTCCATAGTGCGCTTTGGTCTCCCGTTGAAACAGCAGTACACGAAAGCGCACTACGGCACTATTAATGCACACTAGCAGGATCCATGTGGCCAATTAGTGTGCAGCACGCTAGTGCGGTGAGATTCACACCCCAGCTGTGTCACTCAGGCCTTGAAATGCTGAGCAGAGCAACGCCTAAACAACTTTAAAAATCTGGAGCCCAGTCCTTATTTAGGTAAAACTTTCTTTGATTTTATTGGGTTTTGTCCAAACAAGGACTCAATAAAATACACAACCAAAGTAAGGCCTTCAGGAATTATTATTTCTACAGTAGCAGTGGTGTGCATGGAACTTCATATACAAATGCCCCTCCTCCACATGATTTATAATCTAATTTATACATGGCACGCGACGGCAAGGGATGGCAAACAAAAGAGCAGGGGAGGAAATAGAGAAGGAAGAGGATTTACAGTGACTAAAGCCTATGGCTATAAAATGATTCTGAAACATTTTTATATTGGAGATAAGTGACTTAGTGTCACTAATGCCATTGGCACTGCTGCAAGCAATGACACTGGTGAGGGACTTAACCCAAGAGCCTCTTGACTCATCAGCTGCTCCTGATGGTTAATTTTATATTTCTTTTTGTCCTCCTCCCTTTTCATCACTTGTCTAGCAGAACGGCTGCTGTGTGAAAGGATCTGAGCTGCGCTGGGTTTATGTTAGGAAAGAAATTGAGAAAGGAAGGATAAATGGAACAGAATAAATGTCTTAGAACTGTGCAGCTCCACTAATATTTGCTAATTGTAATCAGGCTAATAATACACAGAAGCTTGTAATAGGCTTACATAGGGGATTTTAAAGGGACACTGTCAGGTTAAAAATTGTGTTCAAAAATAAATTTCCTTAATAACTCCACATTAAAACTGAAAGAAATGTGAACATTAATTAATTTCCCATGATGTATGCTGGTGGTTAGCTTTCTGTGTTTCGCTCAGTTTAAAGCAGTGATTCTCAACCAGGGAATGTGTACCCCTGGGAGTTCTCACAGGATTTCTGGGGTACTCAACTCATCTAGATCAGTGCTTCTCAACCTGCAGGTTGCAGCCCTCGGGGGGGGGTCACAGGACAGGTATGGTGGAGTCACAAGTGCAGGGCTGGCATTAGGGGGTGGTAAGCAGGGCAAATGCCTGGGGTTCCATGCCATGGGAGGTCCTGCGAAGCTAAGTTATATGTTTCAATCCTGCTGCCTGAGGCTCAGGCTTCAGACAAAGCTCAGAAGTGAAAAACAGGCCCAAGTATCACACTGAAATGTAAGTACAATATTTATATTCAAATCAATTTATTTTATAATTATATGCTAAAAATGAGAAAGTAAGCAATTTTTCAGCAATAGTGTGCTGTGACACTTTTGTATTTTTATGTCCGATTTTGTCAGCAAGTAGTTTTTAAGTGAAGTGAAACTTGGGGTACGCAAGACAAAGCAGACTCCTGAAAGGGGTACAGTAGTCTGGAAAGGTTGAGAACCACTGGTTTAAACAATGAAAACTGACCAGTCAATTTCATTGGTTTAGAGTCAGTTTTATTTTCCAGTTCTGATGCATGAACTAAATAGTGTAATATATAGAACGCAGATATTTCAGGAAGGTGTTTAAATCCAAAACAAAAAAAGTCTAGCTTTAACTGAAATTAAAAGAAAAAGTCTGTGGAGACATGATCACAAATGTGTTTTGTAAATAGTGTCTGAACATTATGGTGATAAGCCCTTTAGAAAATGCAGATAGATAAATAAATACATAATCTCAACTCCTTTTTTCTTTCTTTCTTATTCATTACTTTTCTATCACAAGTTCAAATTTTAGAGCTTAACCTACATGGCAGTATTAGTTTAGCATCATTATGCATAATAACTAAGTGCCAATAAAATCACATGTATATAGCAGAGGAAAAATTACAATCTTACACACTTTTTGAAATGAAGATCACTTTAATATGCATACTCTCCAGTTGGGGAGGTGGGAGAACATGGGAAGAGCTAAAAACTAGAAACACATGGAGTTAAAAAGGGAGAAGGAAATATTGATATTAGAAGCGAGTGAGGACTAGAGGTACAGAGATGGTAGCAGACACTGGAGAGAATAGAAATATGGATGTTGCCCCCAGTTCCAAGCTATGCCTCCCAGAAGGAGCATCATAGAAACTACGGGAGGAGATAAGGGTGCTGCTTTTGTATCTCCAGGCTTCGGAGACTGCTCTAACTTACAACCAAGCTGCTGTGATTTCCAAAGAATTGTCCAGTAGCTAAGAATCGTGAGAGCACTGGGTGTTATATTGATCCATAGATTCAATGTTGCTGCCAGTCAGCGGTTTATTGTGCTCCCCTATGTATCTCTTCTGACTCCCAGGCATGCCAGAAGCAACATAAAGCAGTATTGCTGGCCCTATGGGTACACCATGTAGTAGGGAACTCTCCTGCGCTGAAGGAATTCTCAGGTGGAGAGAGCTAGCTACTTTCCAGCCCCTTTACACCACAGAGCAGAGTAAATGGTCCAAAACGCAGCCCACAATCTGGACCACTAACTTCAATAGAAGCAGGAGCAAGCCCATCAAATGTGAGAGGAATTATGTATTCATGGCTTATATATAGGGATGGACAAGCTCAGTAGAGTTGGAGGTTATGCAAGCTTCTCAGACTATTTTTTGGGATTACAAAACAGGTTAATTAAAAAATAAATAAACTGGATCCTGTGATTTAAATGAATAGAGCCAAATTCATGTCTAAAATAATTCCAGTGAACCCAGTGAAGTTACACCAGTGATGAAGAGAAGCAATGGGTTTTTTTCAAGTGTGATTCAGTTTTCTTTAAAAAAAACCCCAGGAACATGTTTTTGTAGTAGACAGGAACCCTGTGCCATGTATCTGGGATGGAAGTCTTGCCCCATTGCCCTCTTCCCCACCCTTCTTCCTCCTTCCCCATGCTAACCTGGCACAAATGTGTGACCTCCATGTACTGCATTTATTTTTTCTTTCATTTTTTCTCTGCTCCTTTTTCCAGATCCTCTATCCTAAGAGGAAGATAAACCCAGTACAATTCCAGCTGTACTTTTGAACCCGTGTTTG
Organism: Mauremys mutica; assembly: GCF_020497125.1. NCBI lineage: Eukaryota > Metazoa > Chordata > Testudines > Geoemydidae > Mauremys > Mauremys mutica. Next base: position 24,574,300 of record NC_059075.1, read on the forward strand.
AATGGGGTTGAACTTTGGTGTAATGAGATTGTCCGTCTCAATTACATCAAATAATATATTTCAACTGCACATAATTAAAGGCTGTAATTCTGTTTGGGCTTCTAGTAACAAGAACAAGCTGCTCACATTTCACTTTTCTGGTTTTGGGTTGTCACCAGATCTCTTGATAGAATTATATGTTTATTATATACAATTAGGAAAACATTATTCCTTATTAGAGCTGAGCAAATAGTAGAAGACAAAAAATTTCTCCTGATCTTCACTCAAAGTTAAAAACTACTTTTTGTGTTTGCTTTCCATGAACAGACACACACAATTTATCATCACAAATACTCACGACAAGCAAATGTTAAGCCTGAATGCTCAAACATTCACCTACAGCAAATTCTGACATGTGTGACCAACTAGCAATATGCAAAAGTCATAATTTGTGATGTGTTGAGTAGTCTAAAAGTATTTCATCTTCTCCTTGTACAGCCAAAACATGGTCCCTCCTAAATGATTGTATTAAAAAGAGGTGATCAACTAGCTAGTCCTCATAGCCCAACTGAGTTGGACATAAAATTAATACTGCTGCAGTTAATCAGATTTGCAAAGCAAAAGTAGAGAGTAATGGTCCATCCTGCCAGCAGTTAGCAGGGCCTGGAGGGCATAGTGATTGCATGATATATGGAATCACATTCCTTTTTAAACAGGAGACATTTATAAAAGAAAGCAACTACAAATTGTAGACACAAACAGTCTTGCACACAACTTGAGTTCCCATTTGATCTCTCTTGTTTACCATGGACCACACCCCATCTGGAAATCTGTATAGCACACAGAGACATCTAGTGGTTCAATAATATTCCACAATTAAACACATCATTACAGAGATTAGTACCCAAGTACAAAATGATGCCCATATAGGTATGCATCAGTCTTTACAATCCCAGATACAAGCTTCTCATATTCGCCTATGCTGCTCTGTAGGTGAAAACACTTGGGAAACAAAATTGATAGGATGTTGAATTCCCTCCTGGGATTTAGGATAGGACTCTACCAGGGGCATCACAAGTAAGTATCAGAAAGGAAACCTGTTCTTTCCTCTCCCCGGTCCAGTTGGCTATGCAATAGATGTGTGTGGTAGGGTGGACTACGTCCAGAGGGCCCCGGCTGAAAGCCTTGTGGCTCTGCATCACCCTGTTCCTGAATAGAGCAGCGAGAAGTCCTCCACGCAGCCTAGAATAGCTGCAGAAGAGTGGCCAACAGAGGGGCTGCTGGAGCAACCAATAAGGGGCCAGAAGAGCCAAATAAAAGGCAAGCAGCAGAACAGAGCCTTCAGTTGCTGTGTGAAGCTTAATGAGGGAGGACTGGATACCTGGCTGGCTAGATAAGCAGCAGGTCACGGGCAGCTCACTGCAGAGAGCTCGCCAGGCAGAACTGAGCCCAGGGAAGGCTGCCAAAGACCAGGTGCCTGGTTGGCTGGATAGAGTAGCAGCAGGACCATGAAAAGGTCAGTGTGGGCAGGCTGAGCCCAGGGGACTGAGTCCAAGACCTGGCCAGACCCGGCGAGGGTCCCGAGATGGGGCCCTGCTGGTCTGGTTGCAGACTGAGCCCAGGGAGGGCTGCTGAAAAAGACACCAGCTGAGGGTACTGAGATGGGCCCTGGCTGAGTGGCTGAAGAAGGCAGTACCATGGGGAAGAAATCTTAGAGCTATGGCCCCATACCAGGGCTGAGAGAAGAACTTGGACTTATTTCCTACCTGGGGAGTAGTTTTTCCTGGGAGAAAAGAGCTGCTTCTCTTCCCCTCCTGCTGTATCCTTGAGGTAGGTGTCTCTTTAACAGGCAAACTGGAACTTTAGCACTATTTATGTCCCAGACTGCACACCTTGATTCCTTTCCCAGGAGAGTAGTGGGTTTGAGCTAAGGAGGTCTGGCAATTTAGCTCGTGGGTTAGGGCGGTGGCACTGTACTGATGTTTGGAAGGCAGTCTTTGTAGTGGTTCCTGGAATAAATAAACTCTTAGCTGTTCAGCCTGTGCTGCCTCATAACTAGAGCGGGGCAGGAAATGGTTTTCCCATCCCACAAATATTTGAGGGTCTGGTTGAAAAAACTGGGAATTCTTTCTCCTGTGAATATTTTTGAACAAAAAGAAAATTTCTCCTTTCATTAGAAATTTCCTTGGAAGGTTCCAATTTTTTGACAAAATGATTCAAAACTGATTTTATTTATTTATTGCAAAAATGTAGGTGGGTATTTAAAAAGGCAGTTTTCATCAGATAAAAAAACATCTCCACCAGCCCTCCAGTCCTGGGCTTTGTGTGTTTTTTCTCAGCCTAACCTCTTATTCACCCTCTTTCCCACACACCTCTTCTCATTTTGACTAAAATATCTAAAAACCTCACTGAACCCTCTTGACAAGCCTCACTCCCAAACCCTACTAGGGAAAAATGTGATATTAGACTGATGGGTGTGGAAGATAGGTAGCAGTTGTGATGCTGGCAGACCAGGTTCCAGCTCATGCGAAGGCTCCTAGGCTCAACTGAACACTGACAAATGCACCACTGGAAAACAGTCTGTCTCACCTATGTGTTAGTATAGGTGAAGCAGGTACTAGATTTATAAAAATGTATTTAGACTTTATGAAATGCTTGTAAGTTGCTGCATGCGTTAATCTGACTTATAATATCTGTTTTCCACGTTATAAGATAGTATTTAAGTGTTTGTTCCAAAACCATAAACCCCCCCACAGTCAGGAGAGAAGCATAACCAAGTGTGGAATACTAGTTTGCCACAAGAGGTATTTCCTGCCCAACAAAAGAAGGCCCATAGACACCAGACAAGCTATTGTGGAATATCAGAGGACATTAGATGTTGCTGATTGTCTCTTCCCCAGCCCCCCATGAAGAGGAGACATGCATGAGGACTCATTCTAGCAGCTTGAACTCTGGGGAAGAGAATAAAAACCCTGACAGGCAGACACTGGAGCTCTATGCTGCTTGGATTTTGGGAGGGCAAAATTTCAAAGCATAAGCAAGGGATCCCTAGCTGCTTAGCCTGGGTTAGCCCTAGAGGACATATAGAACTTACATACTACAGCAGCCTCCATTACTTTTTGGAACCTAAGACTGTAACTCATTTGTGTGTGTATATTTACCTGCTTTAGTCTTGTAAATAACTCTCAAGTCTTTTTGTTAGTTAATAAATCTTCAGTTAGTTCATTATTGGATTGGCTATGAGAGTTATCTTTGGTGTAGGATTGAAGGTGCAATTGACTTGGGGTAAGTGACCGGTCCTTTGGGACTCGGAGTAACCTGAATGATGGTGTGATTTTTGGTGTAAGGGACTATCTATCATAAAGGCAAGCTTATCTGGGTGACCAGATAGATTGGAGCACCCAGGGACTGTCTGTGACACCAGGGTTAGGCTGTTAAAGTTCCTGAGCATTTACACTTGATACTTGGTAAGTGAAATCTGAGTATAGAATTCACAACAGGTTTGGGGATGTGTGCCCTGCTTCTTAACAGTCTGCCCTGAGGTTGCTTTGTTGGTACTCACGCTCCTGAGCCACTCCAGACAGCTTGACAGCAGTATTGCCAATCCCAAGCGTTCAAAAAAAAATCACATGAATTATTTTGCAATTTTGAATGAACTGAAAAAGTAGGGAAAAAATAATTTGAGATCCACTTAAATATTTATTCAACCCAAAATCTGATGTTTCACTGTGCTTCTGAGGGCTTGTCACTTTTTTGTTTTTAAATTGAAGTTAAGTTCTCAATGAAAAACCCTTTAAAATTGAAGAATTGAAAGATTTCATGTTGAAAACGTTGAAACAAAATTTAGATTTTTTTTTTTTGGACAAACAACTTTGTTAATTCAGTCTGAATTCACAAAATGTTTGGGTTGACCTGAAACTGCATTTTTTAATCAAAAAGAGTTTCAGCTGAAAAACGTTGCCCAGCTCTGAGTTGGAGTTCTTTTTGTTCTCTTTCTGGTTTGAAGCCTTAGGGTGCATTCAGTTCATATTTTACAGCTTTCCCCATGTGAACTAAAATGTTGGCGGGATGGTCAAATGAAAGCTGAGAGTCTCTCAATACCAGTTACTGAGCTTAAAAAAACAGCACCACACCAACAATCACGAGACTTGGCAACACTGAGATGGATCAAACATTTCAGGAGCAGTTCCCTGGAGAAAATCACTGCCATCTCATGGGTTCAATACCCTCACACAAACTTATGCCTGAATTGCCCTTTTGGGACTGATTGTAAATGTAGGAAACAATTCCTTCCGGGTTGGGAGGTACCAAAGTCTGTTGAAGATGACAGATCAGTCTTGCAGGAACATACCATCTCATTCATATCATCTCTGGAAGCACTTCAGTTTTAAAATATAAACTGCTTTTTTATTTCATACCCAGATCACTGATAACAACCAGGGGCGGCTCCAGGCCCCAGAACGCCAAGCGCGTGCTTGGGGCGGCAAGCCGCGGGGGGTGCTTTGCCGGCGCTGCGAGGGTGGCAGGCAGGCTGCCCTTGGCGGTTTGCCTGTGGAGGGTCCGCTGGTCCCGCGGCTTCGGCGGACCTCCCTGCCGTGCTTGGGGCAGCAAAATTCCTAGAGCCACCCCTGATAACAACAACACTTCCTTAGCTTGCTGTAGTAGTAATAACTTGGTACCTCACTAGTTGTTTGGTGATACAGTAGAACCTCAGAGTTCCAGACACCTCAGAAATGGAGGTTGTTTGTAACACTGAAATGTCCGTAACTCAGAACAAAATATTATGGTTGTTCTTTCAAAAGTTTACAACTGAACATTGACTTAATACAGCTTTGAAACTTTACTGTGCAGAAGAAAAATGCTGCTTTTAATCATCTTAATTTAAACAGTTTCTTTACCTTGTCAAATCTTTTTAACTTTCCCTTTTAAAAAAAAAGTTTACATATAACACAGTACTGTATTTGCGTTTTTTTTTGTTTGTCTCTGCTACTGCCTGATTGCATATTTCCTGTTGCAAATGAGGTATGTGGTTGACCAATCAGTTCATAACTCTGGTGTTTGTAACTCTGAGGTTCTACTGTAGTCTGGCAGGATTGGCAGTATCACACCAACTACACAAGACATGTATTTAATTGGAACAAATGATAGGGACTTGGAAATTTTCCTGCTCCTGTTAATGTTTCAGTTCTGGGTGGTGAAGCCATGAGTGCAGGGACAGAAAACTGTATGCTCCTAGGATCAGTTTACAATTGTATAAATGTTGCCAATTTTACAAAAAATGTACAGAAAGTCCTATTTCCCTAACACCCGCACAAAGAACTGCTCAGAAAACCCCAACTCTGTCACTTCAGTGAGCTCTGGGCCCAAGAAACTCTGTTCCTCTGCTTCCCCTCAGGATCACATTCACAACTGTTTCTCCAGGCCTTCTGCTTCTAACATACATAGCCTACAACCAATATCCTATTCCATCCATTTGTGCCACAGGGAATCCCTGAGTCCATAAGCTTAGCTCTATTCTGATATGCAGCCGTTTGCCTTGGGTGGACCCTACAACCCCTAGCTGTTTTACTATATTGGTGGGGGTGGGTTGATTGCTCCTTTTGTTGAGCCTGAAGGAGAGTGCTGATTTTGTGAGTTCTGTGATGGTCTTTGGATCAAAGGCCAGGTCTACACTAGAAACTTTTGCCAGTATGCATTAACCACGTTTGAATTAGGTGCCTGCACCCTTGATGTGAATAAAATACACTCTTACCATTGGGGCATAGGTGCTCCGGGGCTGGAGCACCCACAGGGAAAAATTAGCAGGTGCTCCGCACCCACTGGCAGCCAAGCTCTCCCCCCCTCGCCTCCTCCCCACCCTGAGCATGCCATGTCTCCGCTTCTCCCCCTTCCTCCCAGCGCTCCCCCGCCCTCCCCGCTGCCCAACAGCTGTTAGGCGTTGCTTAGGACTTTCCAGGAGGGAGGGGGAGGAGCGGGGACGTGGTGCGCTCGGGAGGAGACGGAGAAGTGGTGGGGCAAGGGCAGGGGCATTGACTTGGGGGAAGAGGGTGGAATGAGGGCGGGGACTTTGGGGAAGGGATGGAATGGGGGCAGGGCGAGGGAGGTGCAGGGCTGGGGCCAGGAGTGGGGGGCAGAACTGAGCACCCACCAGGCAGAGGGGAAGTCAGCGCCTGCGCATTGGGGCTAAGTGCCACAAGCACTTTAAAGTTCCCACACAAGAAAGAATCTTGGTTGTTAAACTACCATCAGGAAGGCCACACACAGAACTGCATGGAACTCGGTGAATCCTCCTTGAGAGGAATGACTGAGCTGACCCATCTAGGGAGCTGAGCCTGTGACTCCAGGCCCATATATCTATTTACAGCTAGATATCTGTCATGGAGGCTCCACTGGAATGATTTAGGAAAGTTGAAAAAGCATTAAAAAAAAGTGTGAAATCATTCTGAGAACCTTGTTCTAAACAGCATATGGTCACTAAAAATAGTTTTCAAATAAATTCATAACATAAGAAGTCCTGGGCTAACAGTGGATTAGCTGGGGTATCATTTTTTCCTCAATCATATCAGTGATTAACAAGGGCTTAACTTTTGGGTAAAACCTGTAATTTGTGTGAATCTCTATCTCTGCTGGAAGGGAAGGAGAGACTCTTGCTGGGATAACTTACTCAGCTCAGTAGACTCTACAGGCAGCAGCTCGAATGCACTGCAAGCAAATCTGCTTTTTTAATTTGCTAGTGTTGGGTTCTGAAGTAGATTTTTTTTTTAAATAACTTGTGTGTTGCTGAGGATCTGCAGGGTTGTTCTCTCTCATCAGAGCGTGTGGTGAGGAGCTGCATGTATTGCTGCTGGGTCCTGATGCTTCTGGCCTGCAAAGGTTGCCAGTGGTTCTTCATTTTCTTCATCCACTTTGCCCTGTGGTGTCTCCTACAACCTCGCTCCTAGCAATTGTTGCAACAGTATAGGCGTAACCGTTTTATTTCTTTGCTATTCAATGAGCTATCCCTTAGAGGGAAGCTAATGTGGAAACTATGCTGTTTGGCAATTTTGCTAATTTTCGCCTAGTGGTCACTGCTGGCCATCATTCATGGTGGAAACCTACTGATGTTAGTCAGCTGATAAGGGCATCACAAGGAAATCTAAAGCACAGTGAACATTCTTTTCAGCAACTCACTCCTTGGGCTTGTCTCTGATCCTCCTTAAGTCAATGGGAGCTTGACACTGACTTCACTGGGACCCACAGTCATGAATAGCCAGTTTCAAAGACACCTTCTAGTCCCTGCAAGATTCTTTCGGCTTGCAGATGCTATCAGACTGATGAAAACAATGAGGAGTCTGGTGGCATCTTAAAGACTAACAGATTTATTTGGGCATAAGCTTTTGTGGGTAAAAAAAAAACACTTCTTCATGCATCTGAAGAAGTGTTTTTTTAACCCACAAAAGCTTATGCCCAAATAAATCTGTTAGTCTTTAAGATGCCACCAGACTCCTCATTGTTTTTGTGGATACAGACTAACACAGCTATCCCTCTGATATCAGACTGATGTATCCCCAAAATGAACTTTAGGGGCACAAACTCACCAATGCTAGAAAACTCTTTGCATGGTACCTTCTGCCATACCAGACTACAGTAAGATTATCTCCCAGGGATGAACCTTTTCCTATCTAGGAGCCAAATCCTGAGGAAGTTATTCTGTGGGAGCTGAGGATGATAATAGTCACTCTTCCTATAGATTTTGAAACATTTTTGACAGCTTGTGCATGAATGGCCCAACAATAAATGTAATGTATCAGAGCTACATGGAATTACCTCTGTGTCTGTCATCGACAGTGGATAAATGTATTATTATTAATCCCATTCGAAGCTGAAAGTGTTTTAGACTCATTAGATGACTATTACAGGTTTAAAGGGAAAGTTCTGACAAACAGTCCCACAAACAAGGCATGCAAAAGGCTTAGCATGCGTGTGTTCATCCACGTGCATTGCAGGTGGTGACTGAATATATTTATTCCATCTGTGAACCTGAGTGAACATATGCAAATCCAAAGTCAATCCAGAACTTGGCAAATCAAGCCCATGAATTTATAAGGAGATTCAAATATGGAAAGAAATAGATTCATTTGGACCCAAACCTTTCAAACTGCAGCATCTGCAAACTTAGGCACACTGGGGAAAAAAATCAAACATTTTAAAAGCAAACAAGTTGCAATGGTTCACACAGCTCTGCTCTACCCTCTGTTAATAGAGGAGGGATTTACATTCATAACACCCACTATGTGAATGAGTTGAAATAATCATACTTTGTTTGTTTAGAGTTTTCAATCCTTAAATATAAAAGCTCTTGGCAAACCTGGTGGTGAAGTATCATCACTGCTTTACATACGAGCAAACTGAAGCACTGAGCAAATACCTTGGATAAGTGACTTGCCCAAGGTTACAAAGTAAGTCAGTGAGTTTCTATTTGCATAAGTGGCTCTTACTTCTGAGATAGAGCAAACTGTGACTGTTAGGGATTTACCTTGTCTACACGCACTGGAGGTTTGCACTGGTGCAACTACACCGATGGCTGGAACTAGGACAAACCAAACCCCCAGCATAGACAAAGCCCGGGTACAGTGCATAACTGGGTACAGGTTTCACTTCCCTCGTCTCATTTTCTTTGGCTTTGATGATGAAGGACCAGATTCTGCTTTCTCTGGCATTAGTCTGGATTTACACAGGTGTAACTGGGAGCAGATCCTAGCCCCCTGGCTCTCTCCCTTTAACAAGACTGCAGCAATTTTGGCATTGATTAGGAAGCTTTCAGGTTTCAACACTAGCCAACAAAAGATCTGAGGGTGGGAGTGGGGTGAAGCCATGACTAGGCTACTGCAGCCTCATATCTCTGAAACCACAATGTTTTAAAATCTTCAATCAGGCCTCACTCCAGAGCTGTTTTAACCAAGGTTTATATTCTAATGACCTTCTGTAGCAGGTGGATTCTTCACACAGTACATTTTAACTCTTTATGTTCCTTTGGCTCCTTTTGATATTGTGGATCATGGGGTGCTGTTGAAATGCTTCATGCATAGAGAGGGCTTTTCAGGCCTGTTTCTGACATGTTTTAATTCATGTGTCTCAGCAGGGCTCACTTGTTACCACAAATCTACTTCCAGTGTTATTCCTATGAAACACAGACTCCTCAGGATTCTAGATTCACATTTATTTTCAATGTCTGTGGGCCTGATCATAATGATTCATATAGATTTTTAAGGATACAAGGGATTATTATTATTTATTTGTATTGTGTGAGCATTTAGGAACTTTAGTCATGGACCAGGCCCCACTGTGCTAGGCGCTGTACAAAACACAGGACAAAAAGACACCATCAAATAACTTACAATCTAAGTAGTAGAGCAGGTTTCATTGAACCAGCATTTTCTGATGGAATAACATTCCACTGGAAAACTTTTGAATGATCATCTGATTTCCTGCATAGCACAGGCCATAGAATTTTGCCAGATGATTCTTGCACCTAGCCCAATGATTCTGTGGTGCATTCATCATCAAAAACTCTTACTGAATTATGAAAGGTGTTGAGGGTGCAGAGCAATTTGCTGGAATCAGCCATTAGTGCTTCTTCTGTTGCACATAATTCTACAATGGTCTTAGTGGACATCTATCATGTGCTGAAGCACTCACACAGTGGTTTTCATTTGCAGTTTTCAAAGAGTTTTGCAAAGCTGGCAAGTATCCATTAATCCACTTTTACAGAGACTGTTGTGCAGAAAGGTTGAAATGTTTCCCCCAAAGGCACACAGCAGGTCAGTAGCAGAACCAGAAACAGAACCCACTGGTCCACCTGCCACACAGTTGTGTTCCTTTTTGATGTGAGCAACTTTGCATCAGTGGACTCAGCATTTTTCTACATGATACATATTAGCTATTAGCTGATATTTAACCTTACCCTTTTAGGAGTATTTCTAAGCTGTGGCCATTGTTTGTGTAGACTGATTTGAAATATGGTTTGCCATGTACTAGACAACTGCAATGCTGAACTTGCAGGCCTTCCAGGGTAGCATTGTACAAGTGTAACACTGACAGAGCCAGGTCGTCGGTAGGCGGGATCAAACCGGGGACCTCTGGAGCTTAGTGCATGAGCCAAAAGCCAACTGTTAGCTAAGGCTGTAGAGCAGACTCATTAATTGCGCATGCTCTCTCTCTCTCTCTCTCTCTCCCCCTTCCCCCCTAGATAGGACAGAACACCACACCCAGGTGGGGTATGGGTTACACAAGCTCCAGATAACCAGCAAAGGCATCTGTCTCCTCTGGACTTAACATGCAGGGCCAAATTTTCTGTTTGTGTAAAGGGGCACAGTGCCACTGACTTCAACAGAGTTGCACCCATTTACAATAGCTGAGAATTTGGTCCTCAGAGCATATTTCCCCAGTGCTGAAAAGTTTACGGTGGTTTCCTTTTATTGATTACAAGGTTGCTCTTGCATTACTGTCTGGGGCTTTTGCAGGGTCTAGATCTTCAAGCATCTGAGCATGAGCTCTCTCTATGTCCTTACCTGACCCTGGCCTTGGCAAACTTGCTGAGAGACCTCAATACATAATAGCCTGTGCTTTATGCAGCTCTGCCTTTTGAATGAGGTTGGGAAGCTAACATTCACACCCGAGAGGACCAACAATCCTGAGAGGGCTGGCTAATTCCAGTTAATTGGTAGCACTGATCTGTATTGGGCAGTTTGGGCAAACACAAGACATAAGGCTCAGAGCCTCCTCCTTACCCCAGGAAATTGAGGGCACTAATTTTATATTGCGCATAGCCCTTGCTGACATAACATGAGCATGGAGCCAATTGTTAGGGTCTGATCCTGCAAATGCATGAATTTAATAAGACTACTCATGAATAAAGTTACTCAAGTGCCTAAGCATTTGCAGGATTGGGCCCTTATTCTGCAAAATGGCACTTCCTGCCATAAAGAGCAAAAAGCTAAATCCTTTCCCCTGGGTCAACTTAAAAACCATTTCGAAAAGCATGGTTCTAATTCAAAAGGGACGACATAAAAATGGGGCAATTTCCCCAGACAGATCTGCTCCTTGTGCATCTGCTGTGCCATCCCTCCTGCTTTTAGTGACAAAAGTACATTTGTATAATTTCTGATTCCCATTAGTCCTGCGGAGACAACATGTCTATGGGAGAGTGAGCTGAATTCTATTTCCTTTCACCCATTATCAACAGCACTGCTAATCAAATTCTCAATGCAGGCCCAAATGTACCCCTGTATAACCTGACTGGATGGTGTGTCTAGTAAGACACCCGTACTGCCTGTAGGCTCCTGGGATACCCCTTTCCTGAGAAGCACACCCCATTTTAGCCAGGTGCCCACAACATCTCTAGGACATGTTGAAATGTACAATTCTCATTTGATGTGGGGTGATATTTAAGGAGGTATTCAAGAACACTCTTCACAGGTTTTTTCCCCTTCCTCTGTAGAAATAAATATAAGAGTTTGGGAGGAAGAGTACTGGGCCCCCTGACACCTGCAGCAGAGCAAGAGAAATCAATTCTCTCTCTTCCATATTTGAGCAACATTTTACTAAATAAAAGATAAAGGTTGTATGGGTGAGATTCTTTGTGTTTGAACTGTAGTGCCCACTCTTGGCAATAAAAATCTATAATCACAGCACAGCTGAATTTTCCAGGACTATAGCAAAAGAATAACGCTGTTCACAAATATTCTGCACTGTTACTCTCTCATGATACAGTTTCTGAGGGGAAAATAAGTGAACAGAGATTTTAAGGGCCTTTGCTTGACTTCAGAGGTTTATCTGAAGTCTGAGAGGTTGTGGTAAGAACCAGAACCATTATGACTCACTCGTCCCTAATCAAAATGTTGGGAGCATGAAAGGCTGTTCAGTTGTATAGAGACTGAACTGTGTCTTCTTACAAGAGAAAAATAATACATACCCGGGGAAGCACTTAAATAATTGATGTGTTTTGCTTTTATCTGCATGTATCAATGACAGTAAATCTATGTACCTAGCACTAATGGATAGCATCAGTGTGTCAATAATTGCTAATAAGAAAGAAACTGAAGGCAGTGCACTTGTCCTGAAGTGACTGATCCTTCTTATGTCTTTATCTACCAGTGTCACAATAGTCTCGGAAAATTAATGGAATAAAATTTAAAAATTCTGTTCACTAATTGATCATTTTGATCTCAGCACTTTAAAGTGCACAAGCACTTTTTGGGTGGAATTCAGTCCAGTGTGACAGTGACTTCTTTTAAACATTTCTGCAACTCTGACAGTTTGTGTGTCTCATATGCTATATTGAAAAGACAAAATGAAACTTCTTTCTACAGGCTGTTGTCTTCTGCACATTTAACTTTCTATTCTGAACCAATGGAAGACTGTAGTCATACAGGAACCTAACATAAGTCACAAGCCTCTGTGTTACAGAAGTAAAAACCCAAGGTTTAGACCCTGAAAAGCTGCCTAGTTCTTTCTAATTCAGAAATATGAGTTTTACTATTAAATGAAGTTTATTGTTAAAGTTACGTTGGCCAGTTCATATCCTGCTACTTAAAATCAAAAGGACGTATTCACCAATCTACTCTGTAATGTTTGTCTGATCCAAACAATTATGCAGCTGTTCCTACTACATTCTTGTGTAGGCTGAAAGTAGTGTAGAAATTTTGGCATTTACTGTAACTATAAACTTTAATTTGTAGCATTGTTTATTAGGCGTATACGTTCCAAAAGGTTGTTACAATTATTTTATATAAGATTAATGTTGTAATGTGGCTAGACAATACAGACTTTATAGTACAGAGTCAATACACACACACACACACAGAGCTATAAATAGATCTGTATTGTCTAGCCACCTTACAATGCTAATCTTAAATATATAATTGTAACTTTTTTGCAAGTCTATTGTCTAGCCCTATTCAACATGGAGTCTTAAAAATGCGAGGTCAAATGCTGGCCTCAATTACACCATACAATTCTCATTGGAATCAGTAGGGTGGTATTTGGACCATTACGTTGTAATCATATTATCACAGAGAATTTTCTATTGATGTTTTATACCCTTATTTACAGAGATTTTATTGATAAAGTTTTAATCTTTAAAGTGGTGGAAAAAATGTGACCAAGGGAATTATTTGGTCTTCCTCAAATCCATTAACATGAGACAAACTGTCAGCAACTGGAATATTAAAAATAGTTTAATAACCACATACAGTGCAGTAGTGATACTTATGACTCTACACACGCACAGCACTAAATCCAGGAAATCACATGTGGCGTCCACAGGTTTGGCTACCACTCCGCTATCTCTGCCTCATATCACGGAGAGTGAAAAGAGCATGGGTCAACCATGATGTCTGGTACAGGAGGTAGTGGGTGGACTGGAGACGATGCCAAGATGACTGGAGAAGGAGGGGAGAATATGAGAATGATGGTGAGGAAACCAAACCTCCTGCTCTAAACAGCTTGCAAACGCAGGGAAGTTTCAGAGCTGCATCCAGATCCAAACTTTACAGCTCTGATATTTATTCCCTTCTTCATCTAACAATCCCCAGCCTCCCTCCCCTCAAAAAAACAAACCAAAACCCATAAAGCTACACACCTATCACAACTTTCTGCAAAGGAAACATCCTGGGCCCTTGCAATTACCAACGTAATTCAGATATAAGCAACTTTCACACCCATCATGCCTTGCATGCCAAATATCAGTTTCATCATTAATATCAGATGCCAGCTAAATATTGTCAGTGTTGTCCTGAAATATCCCCGTTCAACTCAGAGTCCTTAACAAGCACACATAGCTCAAGCTGTTAAAGTCAAGGCCAACTTTGCTGAAGAAGGGAAGCTATGCTGGTATGGGATCAGCCCATTGACAAGGTAAGCAAGAAATCTTCATCTTCCTAGACTTCTGCTCTGCCATCATACAATGATAGTGACCTTCTGCTGACATAGGAAATTGCCCATGGTACAGCTTATGCTGAACTAAAATATTCATACTTTTACCTTTTTTTTTTTAAATATTGCCCCCTCTCTGAAATGGAAACAAAGAGAGAAAAGAAAAATAGCTCACCTGCCTGCCGCCCCACTTCATGACCACTTTTAAAGCAAGAACCTGGTCTCTGACTCTCTGCCGTCACAAGCCAGTCAAACTAAATTATTCCACTATACATATGAGAAGACAAATGCTTGCAGTGACAAAATACAAGTAGTGTTTTTAAATGGAATGCTTTTATTTAACAAAAGCCTTGGCACAGAATCGCTCCAATGTCCCCACAAGAATTTCCTTTCATGCAGACAATCTAGTGAATGTTTACACTATGCACAGAAGGGCAGAAAACAAAAAGCTAAGAAATGTCTTCCTACCACATGCCGCAGCTTCCTGTGCAGCAAAGTTTGACATAGCCAGCCATGTGTGTCAGGGAATTACTCCTTTTCAGCTATAGGCAGAATACACAAGGCACTGATTTTGAAAATAAAGTGCACGGAGTATGTATTTTCTCCCAATAAAGGACCCATCTTTATTACATTCAGCAGCCTTTTCTGCAGCCCCTTGCCATTTGGAAAGTTTAATCAATATGTTAACATAGTGCGTATACAGGGCAGTTGTTTCAGGAACTGTTCCCAGAAATTCTTGCTTAGAAGCTCCAGAGAACAAATTGTGACACTGTCATTTTGACAGAATCAGATTGCTTCCCTGATTAGTTAAAGTCAGTCTCATTTATTTTTCATGCCTTTATTAAGAAAACGTAACTTCGTAGGCTAGCCACCCAGTAACAGCTACCCGAGAATGTTTTGTGATTACGAGCATGTAGAACTCTGCTGATGCATGCGGTTTCTTCCCCTGCAATGGCTCAGACTCCCTTCAAAACCGAGCGGGTTTGTGTGTGACTTTGCAATCTGAGAATGTGAACTAGTCGGCAGGACACTGTGGTAAATATAAATCTGGCACTTACCCACAACCAGTCCCTCGCAGTCTGACATCATGTGAACAGTTCTTTTCAACCGTACGTAGGAAAACCACAGGAAAATACAAACTCAGTTTCTTCTGTTAGGGTAGGCTGAGGAAAAAATATCTAACCCTTCTCCTATAATGTACATCTACCCACCCAGGGAGTTGTAGCAACAATCCCGTCTTTGCCTTCTCATTATGGGATGTAAAGATAAGAATGTGCTTTTGTGCCAAAAGAGCATGCTATTGGTGGATAAATTTGTTGTCATCCCTCCCCTCCACAGAGTTTCCTCTTTAATGTCACAGAGGCAAATTACACTGCTTGAAAGGCCATAGAATATTTATGAAACAGCTTTTAAGAGCTAAGCTGAAAATCTGTATTGAACAAACTGGCTAATTGCTGTGTGGTGAAGTTTGTGGTGGGAGTTGCAGTGCTAGGACAGTGGTTTTCAACCTTTCTTCATGTGCAGACCCCCTACAAAATTTCAAATGGAGGGGCGGACCCCTTTGAAAATCTTAGACATAGTCTGTTGACCCCCAGGGTCAAAGGACCACAGGTTGAAAACTACTGTTCTAGGGCATTCCTAGTTCTCTGCTGAGTTAGTGTCACAAGGACTCATCAGGTTTTTTTTGTCATTCTTGAGATACACTGTGTAGCTTTTGCTTTGGTATATATCTAGATCTATGGACTAGCTATGGGCTTGAACAAAGAGTGAAAAGTCCTCAGATCTGAACAGTCCTGTGCTTTGACTCCACAGGAGTCCTGCCTCTTTTCAGGACATTCTAAACTCTACAGAGGAGAAGATGCTATTCCTGCTCCAACCCCTTTGGACTTCTGGGGAGTTCCTGGAGTTGGGGAGTTCCTGGAGTAGGGGAGATGCCTGGAAAACGAGGCAGAAAGCCAGCTATACTCTCCCTAGGTGCATGTTGAGTATAGCTCAGACACACCTAAGGATCTCATCCTCTTTTGTCAAATGCATGACATCAGTGATGCAGGAGCCCTTGCTTTCCTTGAGTAAGGTGCACAGTGACACCACCAGAGTGCCCTGTGCCATGCACCTCAGAAAATGCACAGGACGGGCCTCTCTCCAGTTATTATCCTGGATCATCCCTGCCTGAAAACACCCTACAGAGGGGAAGCCAGGGGAGGAAATCCCTGCACTGCATTCTGCCCTTGTTATTTCATTGGAGTGGGTGGAAAAGGTACTTCCCCTTAGTCTCTCAAAGTTCCTGGGCAAGTAGGGAGGTCCTGTGCTTCTGCACAGGCTCTGGCCCTCCTGGCCCTCTCATTCCTGGTCACTGGCATGAAGCATAATTGGAGAAGCTCTACCAGGGAGTGTCCCAGGCTGTGGCAACCTGTAGGTCTCCTGGTGGAGCTACAAGAGGGTTATTCAGTGAGGGGACGCTCACATGGATTGCCGCTATGCAGAGATGATAATAAAGTTGCATCCTGCATTCTATTTTCCAAGGATGCTCTACAGGGCTGGGGAGAGAGGCTATGGGCCCCCTCTGGGGCCTGTCCATTCTTCTACTCCCTCCGCCACATAAACCCCAGACTCAGAGCACCCGCTGTCAGATCTAGAGAGAGAAGGATGACTCCACAGAAGTGGCTGAGCTCCACTTCTGCACAGAAGGATAAGGGGAAGATCCATACATGGAAGGAACCTTCCAGGCACAGATCCGGGAGGAACAGTCTGGACCAGCCTTTGGAGCGTTGCTTTTTCTCCAGCTGTTGAGCATCAGAGCAGAGCACCATCTTGCACACTTTACAAAGGGCACAGCTGCTCTCCCCAACTTCTTGTGCAACTTCAGTGGACTTTTCACTACTTAAGTGTATTGACTACACATGCTCATACAGCCTTCTTAGCGAGTCACAGTTAGGTCCCGATCTTGCAAGTGCTTCCACTCAAGCTTAACTTTATGCATGTGACTAGCCCCATTGAAGTCAGAGGAACTGCGCCCATGAGTAAAGCTAAACATGAGTAAGTGTTTGCAGGATCAGGGACTTTGCGAAAAACCCTGTTCAAGATGCTTATGCAGGACATACAATTATCCAAATGGCTGTAGCTTGGTCAAATAAAAACTAATTTTCATTTTTACACTCATGACACTTATCCTCCAAGGGGGCTATTTCCATCCTCAGTTTAAACTTTCTACCCTGAGTCATCTGGGCCATAAAGTTGTTTGGTTTTTTTAAATGGTTATAAGAATTTTTTTTCCTGTGTGAAAACTATATTTCTCTCCACTCTCTTCATACTCAGAAAGGAGCAGAACCTTATTTACTCGGGGATTCTGGGGGGCGGGGAGAGAGGGGAATAACCTTTTGATAGAGAGCAAAGGTGAAGTTATGAGTAAGGCTGTGTTTACCATGGCAAAAAGTGCAAGAGCCATAATTTGAGTTAAAGAATAAAAGGGAGGGGAAATCACAACACACATTTGAATAATTGTTAAGATAATATGAGAAAAGTGTTAAATAGGTGTCAATAATGGCTCTAGGCTGTGATTTCCAAAGGACTGAAAGGGAGTCAGGCTTCATAAAATTCAATGGGAGTTAGGTGTCTATCTATCTTATGTATCAGGGGGTAGCCGTGTTAGTCTGTATCCACAAAAACAACAAGGAGTCCGGTGGCACCGTAAAGACTAACAGATTTATTTGGGCACAAGCTTTCATGGGTAAAAAATGCCTCACTTCTTCAGATGCGTGTAGACTGAAAAAGTAACATTTTTTACCCACGAAAGCTTATGCCCAAATAAATCTGTTAGTCTTTAAGGTGCCACCGGACTCTTTGTTATCTATCTTACAGAACCCATCATTGTATTATCTAAGCACCTCTCACGTAAAACCTATAGAAATAGCAAAATCTCTTAATGGAGTTCCTGGGCCATCCCTTCTTTACAGGGTTTCTTGGAGGGATTTGGGGAAAATAAAAGGGCTGTTCAAACTGAGAGGGTCACTTCTGATGGAAAGGCTTTCTCAGAGAGGAAGGTTTTGTAACATTTCCTAAAGATGATCAGACTCTGGATTCATCTGATCTCCTCTGGAAGGTTGTTCCAGAGCTGGCTCTCCCTCAGCCACCTTGGAACATCCCACCCTTAAAGCAGATCGAGAACAAAGCACCAAACTCCATACAGAATACGTGTTAAAAACGATAAAGCACTAGAAAGCATGTCTTATGTGTCCTAGAACATGTTATCTATTCTTACATTATGTGGTTTAATGCTATTTAAAAAACTCAGATCATTCTTGCATACTCTGCCAGACAGAACATTCACAGAATGTTTGTAAGAATTCATGGAGTCTTGAGCATGAGCAAGCTTCTGGTCATGGTCTTGGTCACTAAAAACACACAGGGTCCAAAAGTCACGGTCACTAAAAACACACAGGGAAAAATAAATTTAAGCACCTAAGTGACTTAGGATCCCACATCCCATTGACGTTCAATGAGAAAGGGCCAAATTTACAAAGGTATTTGTAGATTTAGGCACCTAAAGGGGCAGATACTCACCTAACAGAATTGACAAAAGTGCTTAAGTGAGTTAGACACCTCATTCCCAATGCCTTCAAACGAGGGGAGGGATAGCTCAGTGGTTTGAGCATTGGCCTGCTAAACCCTGGGTTGTGAGTTCAATCCTTGAGGGGGCCACTTAGGGATCTGGGGCAAAAAACGGTCTCAGGATTAGTCCTGCTTTGAGCAGGGGGTTGGCCTAGATGATCTCCTGAGGTCCCTTCCAACCCTGGTAGTCTAGGACTATCGCCCTGTGAGAAGGGGTAGGGGAATGGGGTTCTCTCATGCAGGAGGGGGCCCTTTTTCACTGGGAAACAGTATCTATGGCTCTTTTGCAATTTTTAAGAACAGGTTGAACAAACACCTGTGAGGGATGGTCTGGGTTTACTTGATCCTGCCTCAGCAAAGGGGGCTGGACTTGCTGACTTCTTGAATTCTATGATTCTAGGAAACATATACATTGTCGAAGAAAAACTCAGTTCTCGCTTTCTGTTTGGGTGCAGCAAAATCAAATACTTTATTCTTTCTCTAGTAATTACAATAGAGGGAGGGAGTGTCCTAGGAAACAGGGTTGCCCCTTGTCCCGGACAGGTCTCTCTCAATTAGTAAACAATTACTACAAGCATTTATACCTTTGTTACAGACAATAGCTAACAGTAATGGAGACAGTAAAAGAAAACATTTGCGTTTGTTCATACATAAGCCTCTTTGCTATCTTATTTGTCTCACTACTAGAAAAAAGCAAGACTGCACATTGCAAGGTCGTAATGACTTTTCACACAGTTCACTCTGTCTCACATTATCTTGTTTCTACAAATCTCACGTCATTAGGATCACAGCTAGCCTAACTCATGCTAACTAACTAACATTCATTAAGATCTCTTCAAATCCTTGTTAATTATTAATTGGCTTCCACAACATGTATGACTTTACTCCCTGAGTGGTCCCATAGGCATAGGGGTTTGCAGGATCAGGTCATTAGGCCTGGCTTACAGGTGGAATTTGCCCCATTTCCAGCCATGGATGTAGCTGTGCTGGTCCAAACCCCTCATGCAGTGGAGGAAGCTATGACTGGAATTGGCAGGACCTCACACCCCGCTGGAGTGTGGTAAGAGCAGCAGGGTAGGCATGCTCTAGTATTACCCGTGAAAGGGCTCAGCTAATCTCATCACTTATCTGGTGGTACAGATGAAGTGTTCTCATTCACTCTCCATTTATCTCTCTTGGCAGAGGGAAATCACTGAGAGTGAGAATGATTTCCTGAGGTAATCAAATCAGATCTGATTATTACAGTTGCAGTTTTCCATGATCATCTTCTAGGCCAATTCCGCAGGCATTTATATCTCACATCGGTGTGATTTCCATGCCATTTAAATAGAAAATGACTGAAATACGTTTCCTCCCTTCTAATTTATGCAAATCAGGTTGGAATATTTTTCGGTGTGTGAAGAGATTCCTGTCTATTAGGTGCTGGAGGAGATAGAAAACCAAATAGGAAATTGGGGGTTCAGTGGGGGGATGTAAAGAAGCAGTCGGCTGAAATCAGTATATTTACATCAGCATATAAAATCAGTCACTTAGAGCATTAAAAAAAAAATAGTCAGTCCTGCAAGTTCAAAGTATCCCCAGGTATTTTCCATGTATGAATCAGGCACATGTGAAGTAGACAGCCTATGCTCTCAACAGCAGAGGACACCTCTTTTTTCAAAGTTATGGATTCATTAATAAAAACATTTTTTGCCTGAACAAACATACTGGTTGTGTCCAGTCGAAAGACAAGGGGCCTTAATCTCCTGTCACCCGAATATAAATCAGGAGTAATGCTACTGGAGTCACTTGAGTCACACCGTTGTAAAATGCACATAAACGACAGGAGAATCAGGCCTAATGCATCTCCCGTTACCGAACATTCCTCCAAAATACAAGAATTACCGGAGTCTCCAGAGGATGAACCCACTCTCTCCTGCCCCAGGTCCCACCCATGCGCTACCCCCTACCCTGGGGGCTGCACAGGAGTGTGGGGTAAGGCTGCCTATGGTGACCCTGTGCCTCTGCTTCACTGGGGTCATTTCCAAGGGGGTCATTCTGGCCCCTTTCCACCACCAGAATGACATGAAGTGGTTGGAGTGGGGAGCTATCATCCAGTGCCTAGTATTTAGGACAAAGCCATGAATCAATCTTAACTTTTACCTACACTGTGAAAGGTTTCAGAGTAGCAGCCGTGTTAGTCTGTATCAGCAAAAAGAACAGGGAGTACTTGTGGCACCTTAGAGACTAACAAATTTATTTGAGCATAAGCTTTCATGAACTACAGCCCACTTACACTTCAGTTCTTGATTATTCATACAGTAAAGTAATGGTTATAGAACAGGTGGTATAAAGGCCTCACCCTCTGCTCCTTAATCAATGGAAATTTTGCCTAAAGAAAGCAAGTAAGTTCATACCCAACGCACAATGACCATTAAGTGCCAGTGAAAGGCATTTCCCCCCCATGATCTTCTGACACATGATCTATTTGGATTTTCAATTTGGTGGGTAGAGAAGCATAATATGCTTCTTGCAATATTCCTGAGGGAATTCTGTGCCAAAAATAATCTGCACACAACATTTTAAAATTCTGCAAATTTTATTTGTCAAATAAATGCAGAGGCCTCAGCATGGCAGTAGGGAGCACAGGCCACTGGCTGCACGGAGGTGGAAGATCACCCTGCTGCTCCTGTCCCTCCCGGGACATGGACTCAGTGGTGAGGGTGCACCTGACCCTGACACAGCTCAAGGGCCGGGTCTGCCCCAGAAACACCCCAAGGCCCTGGCCCCTCCACACCAAGCAAACGAGAGGGACAGAGTCTTGGAAGCACGCCCAGCCCTGGTCCCCAGTCCAGGTGTGGGCAGGCAGGCTTATCCCGGCAGGATCCAAGTGTGGAGCGGGGGGCCCAGGTGTAGGGTGAGAGGGCTCTGTGTGGGGCAATCTGGGTGCAAGTGGCTGTAGGGTATCTGGGTGCAGGGGAGATCTAGATGCATAGGGACTCATTGGAGGGTGAAGGTGGTTGGGGCTCAGCAGAGGGAGTCTGGGAGTGGGGGTTTCAGCGAGTGGTTCCAGGTGCAGGAGGGTGGGGCTCATTGGGAGGGGGTTTGAGTGCACGGGTCTCAGTGGAGGCTGGTCTGGGTGTAGCAGTGGCGGTCCAGATGCAGGGGAAGGGGAGGGGCTCAGTGGGTACCTGAATGCAGGGGAGTGAGGCTCGGTGTGGAGTGGTCTCACTGCAGGGGGTTTGGCTCAGCGGGGCAGGGGTTTGGGTGGAGGGAGGTCAGGCTCAGTAGGGGTTCTGGGCATAGGGGGGTTTGGATGCACAGGGGCTGGGAGGATGGGGGAGCAGTTTCCTGTACAATGATCCCCCCATGGCTGAGTAGCAATGGGGGCAAGAAGCGGGGGGCAAAACTTCCTGCAGCCAAGGTATGTTTCTGGGGGTGGGTCTGACCCAGCCTGGCTCTGACCACTCCTTGCAGGAGAGAAGTCATCATCCTGTCCTCCCGCATCCCCAGCCCAGCCAAGACTAGCAGCTGAGCCTGGTGCAGGGTAGGAGCTACCAGTCAGGGCATCCCCAGCCCCTCCCTCCCCCCCCCCCAGTGATTTACTTCTCCACTGGCTGCTTCAGATGCCCAAAACAGCACGCCTGTGCTACGGGGAGGGGCACATAACTGCTTTTTCAGCTTCCCTTTGCTTCCCTGTCAGAAGTCATTTTTCTGCAGGGAAGCAAAGAAATCTGTGGGGGACATGAATTCTGCACATGCACAGTGGCACAGAATTCCCCCAGGAATATTGCAAGGTAACTTGTAACAATGACAATGCATCATGAAGAAGCATTAAGGATTATTTTCTCAAATTAATTTTCAGATGTGGAAGTGGGAGGAGATGATTGAAAAAAGGGAGGAGGACATTTACATTTACAACAACATTTATAATTGACAGTAATATATAAAGTGATAGTAATTACCACAAATATACACAATAGAATTTACAGTAGTTTTGTACATATGAAATCCTGATATTAGACACACACATTTTGCTCTATAGTTTGGGATTTTTAAAGACAGATTCTTAATGGTCACAACTGAATGTGAGCTTAGTATTCCAGAGAGAAAAAGTCTCCATCTCCTCTGATGTCACCCCAGAGAGAAGATTAGAAGATTATCTGTGTCAGGTGGCAACAATCCAGCAGCACAGAATAGAACTTTGCACATTCAAAGAGAAAAAATGAGGGGAGAAATTCCAGCCATCTCTAAGAAACATACATCTCACAAGTCTATTGCTGGCTCACAAAGAAAATGTTTTATGCAAAGGTGTTTCTATACAGTAAATAAAATAAGAAGATCAAAGACTTGGAAGAGGATTTGTCTTTGAGAAGGAAAGAGTAGATAGTCCATGAGTCTCAGTGGCATTCCAGTCCCATTCTATTTATAAGCAGCTGCTTTCTCTAGGGAGAAGTTACAAAGGACCATTGAAATTAAGTGGAGAAAATATTAATGCTAACTACCATTTGAAGGGTGGGATGGTTTTTTAGCTGCAGCAATGGCTGCTAATATACTGGAATTCAAACTGAGCACGTAAGCTTAAATCTGACTTGCCGTGAGCATTTGTCTGGATAAAATTTGTTTGCAGCTATTTGCAGAAGGTGAATACAAAAGGACACAAACTGGGCTTCTCACACTCACTAAGAAATGTGAGCAAATGTTCACCAGCATTCTTGCAGTATTCACTCAGTGCAGAGAGAGAGCGAGCCCAATGTAAAGGCCATTCTTCCATCAATATACAGTAGATCTCCAAGCATAATTCCAATTAGTGTTAACGGGGGTTGCCAATGTAAACTTTCCAAGTGTTAAAGGGTAGTCTCAAGGGGAAACTGAAGAAGCAAAAGAACAATTATACAATTTAGGCCTGATCCTGCTGCCCCTGGTTTCAATGGCAGTTTTGCCATTTATTTTCATGGGAGTAGGATCGAGCCCTTTATATTCACCTGCAGCTGAATTTACTTTGCACTTGTGGAGGAAAAAGAGCTTGAATCCCTGACGGTAAATATTATGTTATTGCGTGGTGGATCTGAGGAGCAAGTGAGAGTCTAGCAAACCAAGAAGGCTTGGCAGCTGCAAAAATAAAATTCAGGCAGACAGATGCTCTCTGCAGTGAGGCTGGTCTTAAAAGATTCACAAATGAATGGGCTCTGCAAGGTTTTCAGTGTTGCCTACCAAAATTCCTATAAATCAGCCTTTTTGGGCAGGGAGGAGGAGAGGAGTAGAATCAGTTACATCTCCAGACAGCTCGGATCTCCAAGGTTAACTGACAAAAGACTGGAGAGCTGGAATGTCCCGGGAGGAATTAAGAAGGGGCAATGTCATCCTTTCAGAAGGCGAAAGCCACCGCTTTAGTTATGGACTGTAAGTGCTCGGAGACTAATTGCTGCCGTCTGTGACCAAGGATTTCAATTCAGTAATAAAGGAAGGTGAGGTGCCTCATACCATGAATTATGGAACCATGCTGGGAATACTAAATCTTGTTTTAAGAGAAGGAAAACCACACTCCTTTATTGAAAGTATGAGGATCAATGCCAATTAGAACACTAGAGAGAGCAGGCGAGACAGAGCTGAACCTCTCGCCTGCGCCTGAGAGGAGATTTATTAAAAGTGGGCCCAAATAGAACATTATCAGGCCTGAATAGTCCCATGTTTTAATGAATAAGGCTTCACCATCTTTTGTCTCTAATATTTTCCACCTGGGCACATTTAAATCAAGAAAGACATTGTCACCATTAAAAAAAAAAATTACTTGCCAACGGTGACCATAAAGGGGCATCTGCGAGGTCATAGCTTCCCTCCATATTTGAAACAGGAGCAAAGCATGAGAGATCTGCCAGCAAATGCTGACTCATTTAGAAATAGAGTGACCAGACAGCAAGAGTGAAAAATCGGGACATGAGGTGGGGGGTAATAGGCACCTATATAAGAAAAAACCCCAAATATCAGGACTGTCCCTATAAAATTGGGACATCTGGTCACCTGATTTAGAAGCATAGCAAGAGGTGTGCTGGATGACCAGGCCAGAGGCTGATACATCTACCCCTCTATAGCAATGGTTCTCAACCTTATTTGATTGTGCCCCTCCTTCTTTGTGTCTGTAATAGTTTACTTCCCCCGTCCCTCGCCCCACAAGTACATCTACTGATATAGGCAGCAGCGCTTCACTTAAATCAGTTTTGGCTTTTTTGTTTTTCCACTTGAGTTGGGTTTTTTTTTCTGTTGCACAAATGAGCCAAGGATCCATTGTAATAAGGGCAAAAGCAAAACTGTGACTGTGGTCCATGTGCATGCTCTGGCCTTATCTACACTACGGGGGTAAGTCGACCTAAATTACGCAACTCCAACTACATGACTAATGTAGCTGGAGTCGACGTAGCTTAGGCTGACTTACTGCGGTGTCTACACCGTGCTGGGTCGATGGGAGACACTCTCCCATTGACTTACTTTACGCTCTCTTTCCGGTGGAGTACCAGAGTTGATGGGAGAGCAATCTGCGGTCGATTTAGTGGGTCTTCGCTAGAACCGCTAAATTGACCTCCAGTCTATTGATTCTCTACAGCGTCGATCCCCGGTAAGTGTAGTCAAGCCCTATGTCGTAGCAAACAGATTAACATACAGATGGCAACGACTTTCTATAATTCTATGCAAGCTTAACAGAAATCCATCAAAATGCACAGCACCATCTAGAATCAAATGCACAGTGCTATCTGAGGACCTGCTATGTCTGAAGGAATAGCTAGCTTTGCTAGTTATTCATTGCTGTGGATAAAACGTGTGCAGCACATTTTTCTTCCTAAAGCTTCTCACAAATACATTCTGTGCCTCCCGGGGGGCCTGCCTCCCAGTTTGAGAGCCTTTGCTGGATAGCAATCCCAGTCTGAATCTCATCTCATCACAATTGCTTTACAGATTCTCCACAGCTTCAGACTTTTGGGAATCACCAGCAGCAAACAGCAAGCACCAAATAGGTGGTAAAATCAGATGATCCTCCAGATAGTTTCCTGCACTGAAATCAACTGCAACCTTCAAGGTGTAGAGTCAAGGTCTCCCATCCAGGGAGACGGGATGAATTAAGATATTGCTAATGGAATCAGAGTTGAGCAAACAATGGAGGAAAACTATTCACTAGGGTGTTCATAAAATCTGCAGCATAATTCAGTCTGGTCATATTCACACCCATTTTCATTTACTTCTTTGCAAACATTTGTCAATGGCATTGGATGGCAGGAAAGGTTGCAGAGGAACTTTGTTTTTTATTTATTTGGAGAATAATAATAAAAACACTATCACAATTAGCATAAATTGGTAACCTTTCTGTCAATGTCTGCAAAGAGGCCAAAGACTCAGTGGGAATGAGCAACTCCATTGCCATTTAAGTGTCCTCTCTAGGTCAGGGTTGATCAAGGCATCCATGGATCTCAAAGTGCTTGAGGAAGTCAGTATTTTTATTCCCATTTTATAGATTAAGAAACTGAGGCACAGGGAGAAGCGACTTGCCCAACATAAGAACATAAGAACAGTCGTACCGGGTCAGACCAAAGGTCCATCTAGCCCAGTATCTGTCTACTGACAGTGGCCAATGCCACGTGCCCCAGAGGGAGTGAACCTAACAGGCAATGATCAAGTGATCTCTCTCCTGCCATCCATCTCCATCCTCTGACAAACAGAGGCTAGGGACACCATTCCTTACCCATCCTGGCTAATAGCCATTTATGGACTCAACCACCATGAATGTATCCAGTTCTCTTTTAAATGCTGTTATAGTTCTAGCCTTCACAACCTCCTCAGGTAAGGAGTTCCACAAGTTGACTGTGCGCTGCGTGAAGAAGAACTTCCTTTAATTTGTTTTAAACCTGATGCCTATTAATTTAATTTGGTGACCCCTAGTTCTTGTATTATGGGAATAAGTAAATAACTTTTCCTTATCCACTTTCTCCATATCACTCAGGATTTTATATACCTCTATCATATCCCCCCTTAGTCTCCTCTTTTCCAAGCTGAAGAGTCCTAGCCTCTTTAATCTTTCCTCATATGGGACCCTCTCCAAACCCCTAATCATTTTAGTTGCCCTTTTCTGAACCTTTTCTAGTGCCAGTATATCTTTTTTGAGGTGAGGAGACCACATCTGTACACAGTATTCGAGATGTGGGCGTACCATGGATTTATATACGGGCAATAATATATTCTCAGTCTTATTCTCTATCCCCTTTTTAATAATTCCTAACATCCTGTTTGCTTTTTTGACTGCCTCTGCACACTGCGTGGACATCTTCAGAGAACTGTGCACAATGACTCCAAGATCTTTTTCCTGACTCGTTGGAGCTAAATTAGCCCCCATCATATTGTATGTATAGTTGGGGTTATTTTTTCCAATGTGCATTACTTTACATTTATCCACATTAAATTTCATTTGCCATTTTGTTGCCCAATCACTTAGATCAGCAAACCAGTGGAAGAACCAGGTATTGGACCCAGGTTTCCTGAATCCCACTGCAGTGCCCTTATCCAGTAGGCTATGCTGCTTGTCTGTGATAAAATGGAGGAATTCACTATGCAGGGATGTCAAATCAATTCATCACTTGAGATAAATGTCTTAAATACGCTGTGTAGCATTTGCCTATCATCAGGAAAAGGGAAGTGAAAGCAATAGTAGGGAGGAGAAGAGAGAAATAAATAGAAGATACCAAGGGAAGAGAACATGTTAGATTAGTCTTTGAGGCAATAAAATACATGTTTGTGTATCTGCCATAAACTTGGGCACACATTTGATTGTGCATGTAGCTCTATGCGCAAAGCTATGACTTTTATTTTCTGGGTACTACACCTTTAAATTTCTAAGGACTATACCTATCTACCTGCATAGCACAGAATAGACAACACTAGGCTCACCCGTGCTGACTTTACTTTTATTCTTCCTTATTTTGTTGTTTCTCTTACTCTAAAATAAATATCTGGCTGAAAGGATATGGTTGGGTTTTCGTGTATGGATAAACATATGCAGGAGTACGTTAAGGTTTGTTGAAAATTTCCAATCAAAGTGGTTTTCAATGGAAAATTGAATTTTCAACTAAACAAAATTTTCCATGAGAAGGAAGCATTTTTACACAGCATTTTCCCCCGCTTTTTCTTTGAAAAACTGAAAGCCCCAAACCCAAAATATTTCACTTTGGAAATGCTGCTGAGAAGACACGTGGGAGTTGACATTCAGTTGCTTCATGTCCTCATTTTCATTCTAGGGTTTGGGCTCCTCAACTGGACAACAACTCCCACAATGCCTCATGGCCAGGGACTCCAATGATGCACCACCCCTCTTCAAAAGTGGAGATTGTGGTGCATCATGGGAGATGTACTCAAAGCTTATGAAGGAGAATGGAGACATGAGACAGTTGAACTATAACTGCTATGAGGTGCCATAATAACATTTCCAAATGGAAAAAAATGAAAAATTTTCAGCTGAAATCTGATTTTTTAATTTCCACTGAAAAATTAAAGTTTTCCAGGGAAAATGCATTTAGAAAGACTTCCCAACTTTAGGCAAGACTTTACAGTATAACATTAACAGTGGTGTCCAGTGGTTCCCTGGAAGGTAAATTAGGGCCTGACCCTGTAACCACTAACTCACTGGAGCAGTACTTACTCACACCAGCTGTCCTATTGAGTATAGTTTTCCAAAGGATTGGGTCCCAATGCAACATATGACAGTGTAACAATTACAAAACATTTTAGCATGCAAGTCAGTCAGTAGAAATTGAGGCTCTATTCCCCAACAGTTCCAGCCCTACTGCTGCCTATCAATAGCAGCCCTGCTTGGCCACC
Organism: Mauremys mutica; assembly: GCF_020497125.1. Classification (NCBI taxonomy): domain Eukaryota; kingdom Metazoa; phylum Chordata; order Testudines; family Geoemydidae; genus Mauremys; species Mauremys mutica. The sequence goes on from NC_059075.1 coordinate 24,602,638, forward strand.
TATTGTAGTTCTTCATTATCCTCCTTTCTCTGTTGGCACAAACCCATCCAGGCCACTGTTTTTGCTATGTCCTGGATGCATCTCCTGTCTATGTCTTTATTAACTCACAGCAATGACAGGAACTAATGGAAGCAGGGGAGTGAAACCTTGGCTGTAAAATCCTGGAATATAGATGTTCAGCAGGGGGTGTCTGCATGGAATTGCTAGCGCATTGTGCGGAGTGCTTTGGCAGAGCTGGATTAGATGTGCTGAAATGACACCCCCAGGCCATCAAAGCAGCAGTTAATGTGAACTAATAATGGGTCCTAGCATTTTTTAAACACAGTATCAGTTTATAGTTATTTTTTATCAGAAAATTATACTGACAAAAATTACAAGAACTTATTACTGGTGATGTTAACTTGCCAAGAATAGATAGGAAAAGTGCAAAGAGTACAGAGCTGAAAATTAAAACCCCAGGGAATTTTTAAATTTAATTTAGAGAGCAGCAGAAACTCAAAGAAATTGGTCTCATAGCAGAGCCCATGTATAAGGAAATTCATGCATAGTCAAGTGTCAGGATATTTCTTCAGTCGGGGCAATGTGTCGATTGCATTCCAGTCAGAGTGAACCTTTGCTTAGGAGTGAAGTTTTTTGTAATGGTGAGTTTTCATTCCAGTTCATTTGCACAAAAAGCTGCTGTGTATTTGTAAAGGGTTAAGACTCCTTTCTTTCTCCCCACTGTTACTCTAAGGCCTCATTCTGCCACTCTCAGGCTGACTAGCCCCGAACTCTGCAAGTGATCCTGTTGTATAGGCGCGGCGATCTGACCCTCCATTCTAAAAGGCTCACTGGATTAGGTTCTGCCCTCAGAGGGGTGTGCACTGCTCCCGCTGAAGCCACTGAGATTTGCATGTGCAGGTGAAGGCAGAATTTGGCCCCATGCTCTCTCGGAGCCAATCAAATGTTGTTTATTTACCAATAAACTCACGGGGATACTAAATTGGTAACTCCACCATTGGAATCCTTTTCAAACAAAGGGCCTACGGCCCTGGAGAACATGCTGCAGAGTTATTTCATGCCTTGGCTCTGTCACTGACAAATTACAAAGCAGAGCTAGATCCTGCCATCTTGGTGTGATAACTCCAGCTACAAGGGCATTATCTCCTCCCATTACTCTGGGCTCACACACTGCGGATGCTCATCTTCACAGTGACGATGGGTTTATTCCAATCCCAGCCCTCCAGACTCTAATATGTGCAGAATGCTGCTGCCTGCTGGCTTACCCATACCAATCGTAGCACCCCCACCCTCAGACACTTCCATTTATGGCTCCCCGTCCATTTCAGGAACTAGGCCAACATTATTCTCTCTGTTTTTGAGAGTCCCTTTCTCTTGGATCATCTTTCTCTCTCCTATTCTCCCTGGGCTGCCCACTCTTCTAGCACTGGGCTACTCACTACCACTCACTCCATGCCATCTTCAACAGTTGGTGGAAGAGCCACCTTCTCTGCAAATCCGGTTACCCTTCTAGTATCCTTGTACTGCACTGACTCTCCCTGTCATTTTGAACCTCAGCTGAGAGCAACTCATTACTCCCCAGCTCCCTTTTGAGTTCCCTCTCCCCCTGCTGTATACTAGTCAGCTATGTCTGAGAAAAGCCTGATGGTCTTGTGCCTAAGGCACTGGACTGGGACTCAGGCAATCTAGGTTCAGTCTATGGCAGTGTGACCCTATGCGAAACATCCAACAACTCTGTGCCTCCGTTTCCTATCTGCAAAATGGAGATAACAAGACTTACCTTCTGTTTTATCTGTTTCGTTTGTAACCTCTCCGGGGCACATGCTGTCTCTTACTATATGTTAACAGCACATACCACAAAGAGGCCTGGTTCTTGGCTGTAACTATGCTACTGTAACACTAAGTACTTGCATATTTTACGTCTAAAACGTGTTTTGTGATGGAGCATGTTTGAAATACACTCTACTAAAGAAAGGTGTATTGCATTCCTGATTACTAAACTTTCCATATCTCATACATAATTCTACCTGCAATCCATCTCACTAACAAACAGAATGCATCTAGGACTGTTTGCTCAGCTATAGATGGTTGAAATGATGCTATCATTGACATAACAACTGATATAGCCATGGAAAGAATTTTAGTTTCAGAATCCTTCTGGCCAATACCCCAAGATGAAACCAGCAATGCATTATGTAGCCCATGCTACTGTATAAATATTATTTTGAGCATGGCAAGGTAAAAATTAATAGGCATAACAATTAATGATGAAGGAAAAAGCTAAGATTTATTAGATGAAAACCTGACTTGATGCTGGCTCTTTAAAAATACACTTGAATAATGCATGGAAAAGTAAACCTTTTTCATCATGTCCACATTCCTTCTGCACCTCAGAATTGTAATTAGTGACAACGGGGGTTGGAGGGCAGGGGAATTCATTTGACAGTTGTCCTCAGGACAGACTTTTTACTTCTATCTACATCTACACAGCTCTCCGTTAGAGAGAGCTGGCAAAACTCCCCTGGCAAAACTCCTCCTCCACTTCACTGGGTTCCTTAGCAGAGACAGGAGCAGATGTAGGGCTAATCCACATTTTCTCCTCTATTGATGAATACTTTGCTTAGCCACTACTGGACTAAGTATTTAATTTTACAAAGATGGACGATGATGCACTAGGACACACACAGCATTAGGTGAACAGAAAACTCCTCTTTGTAATCCTGCCTGCTGTGTGAAATAACAGGATCTAAATTAAACACCATGGGCTAAAGTCATCCCTGGGGTAACTCTATTGATCCAAATGTACTTTGAGTTGACTGTATTACACCAGGAATGAACTTGGCCCACAGTGTTTATACAGCGTTGGATGATATCGCCAGGAAATTTGAACTTGAGCTGCACACACGTATAAACTTGACTATGTCTGGCTGAGACACTGATACTATGCTCCATTTAGCTTGTTTTTCTTTGATCTGGATCTGTCATCATCCCTTATGAGTATTTCTTTATAAAGGTTACCGGGCCTTCTGAAAATATGAGGAGTAATACAGAAATCCTGTCTACATGCAAAATGTGGACTGTATGGACAGTATTTTTTCTAATGGTGCATAAATGCAGCCAGAGATTTTCCAACGCTGGAATTTACAAGGTTAAATTACAGATTTCATGCTACTGTTGAGAAGGAATTTGAAGTTCACTCAGATTCCTTGGGGGTTCAGCAAAGAGCTTTCTAGAGTGCAACAGATTTGGTGGGTCAGCCTGGTTTCCCTATCACAGCAGAGGCCATAGCATTCTGCAGTTACTCAGCAACCTTCACTCATCTGATGGATGCCATCTTGGCACAAAGGATCGCCAGGCCATGAGCAGATTGAGGGTAGGTCTATACTTACCCGCCCGGTCGACGCGTAGAGTTCGAACTCCGGATGCGCTCCCGTCGACTCCGGAACTCCACCACCGCGAACGGCGGTGGCGGAGTCGATGGGGGAGCCGCGAACTTTGATCCCGCGGCGTCTGGACGGGTGAGTAGTTTGAACTAAGGAAGTTCGAGTTCAGCTACGCTATTCGCGTAGCTGAACTTGCATACCTTAGTTCGACCCCCCCCCTTAGGGTAGACCAGGCCTGTGTGTGTAGACTTTACTTACCTGGAAATGAGCAAAAGTCAGACACTGAGCCTGATTCTGTACCATTGGAGTCAATGGGAGCATTGCCATTGGCTTTATTGGGAGCAGGAGCAGGCCTATATTGAGTAATGTATAATATTTGCAATGAAGGAATATATCCATTAATTTACCCAGCAACTTTTTAATACCCCATCTCACTATCTGGTGCTGTATGTTTTCTGAGCCTTCCGTTTATCTTTGCGATCACTAGCCAGTCTGTATTTATTCTCTACTATATTATTCTGTACAGAGACTGGAAGAAGCCAAAACCTGGTCTCTTTTTCCATCTGTGTTTCTGCATTGTATGTAATTGTGATTTTCACGGTCAGATCTTGCAAGCAGGGATTTCATTCCTTGATATCCATCGCTACACCTCTGGCACTACATCTTTGACACTTTGCAAAGTAACATGCACACTAAAAGCCCAATCCTGCAACCCTCACTCTTGTAAATAATCCTTAAACAAGTAGCATCTCTGAATTCATTGGGACTACTCGCATGAGTAAAGGTTGCAGAATTCCTGGTTCCAATGGTGTATATATAACAACAACATTGTTTACCAAACTATGAAGCATTAACTGGAAAGAACTACCTGACCTTCCGACATGTTTAAAAATATTTCTAGCATGCCCTATGACATATGCAGTCATACAACGCAGTGCATGATATAGAACATACTGAGCTAGCCATAAAGGAAATGGATATAACCAATAATATCCAAGGCAATATCAAAATCAGGATTTCAGGCCAGACTACATAAAACTAGCAGTTTGGGCATTAGTACTGAAGGCTGGGAGAGGTAGAGTATCCAGTACACTGTATTCTCTCAGTGAGCCACCAAGTGCTGGGAAGGTGATGTGACATGGTGGATCTTCAACAGTTGTATAATGTAAACAACACGGCTGGGATCCTGGGCCAGATCTTGACAGGTACTTAGGCACTGCTCCGCTCGGCATTGCGACACCATCCCCTCAACAGTCTGGTACCTAGTGGAATCCTCAGCCCTGGCCTAGGTACCCAGACTCCCTATACAAGGCATGGGGAGAGTTAGGGGCCTAAGGGAGGGATCCTTACAAGCTGGCTTGCTGAGAAAGGAGCCACCTAAACTAGCCAGGAGTAAATGCCAAGGAGGGGGGTCAGAAGAAGAGAGGGGCTTAGGCGTCTAAGTGGCTGACAGACCAGAGATAGGTGTCCCCCCAGCCTCTGCCCACTCAGGATCCTCAGCTCAGGGGCACCGGAACAGGGGAAGTCAGGGGGTCATGGCCCCCACACTTTTAAAAGTGAGAGGGCTATGCCCACCAGCTTTTTACCATCCATAAGGGCGAGCAATGGAGGAGAGGGGTCAGAGAGGAGCGAGCAGGGGGGCAACGTCTCGGTGGGGGAGAGGCGGTGCAAGGGTAAGCGGATGGAGGGAAGGGGCAGTGTGGGGGCAGGGCCTCAGTTTGGGTGCCGGTGGCCCCCTGACTTTTAGGGAACTTTGCTACTCCTGCCTCAGCTGCAAACCCTCTTCTGGAGGTAGGTGCCTAAGCCAGGACAGCCATTCAAGTGCACTGGCAGCTGACATCTCTCTCTCTCTCTCTCTCTGTCTCCTGCTCATGCTTGATACCTCTAGCACACCTGCTCTCTGTGCCACAGGCTGTCTTTTGTGCAGGTGCTGTGCAAGCCCCACACTTACCAGTGGCCTGCATCCGCTTCTCCTGCTCTGGGCTCTGACCGGGATCAGGTCTTAGGCGTGCTCTGAGCATGCCTACAGGATTGGGCCTGCAGGTAAGATGGACGCCCTTTGGCTTAGTTTCAGAGTCCCGCTTTGCGGCCTCTGGGCAGGGCCGGCTCCAGCTTTTTTGCCGCCCCAAGTGGCAAAGAAAGGAAATAAAAAAAGAAAACCCCGATTGAGCTGCCGCCAAAGGACCCGCCGCTGAAGACTGAAGCGGAGGGATTGAGTTGCTGCCGAAGTGCTGCTGAAGAGGAAGCAAGGGACTGAAGGACCCGCCGCCGAATTGCCGCTGGAGATCCGAACGTGCTGCCCCAATAACGGACAGAGTGCCGCCCCTTTCTATTGGCCACCCCAGGCACCTGCTTCCTTCGCTGGTGCCTGGAGCCGGCCCTGCCTCTGGGGCTTCGCTGTGAGCCAGGGCAGCGAGCTGCTCATCAGGTGGGGTACTGAATCAGGGCTTTGGTGGCTTTGTGAATATCAACTGGTGGAAACATAAGCACTATGCTAGCAGAGTGGCAGTTTTGGAAATGTCAGTCGCACCTATATGGTGGACTCAGGCACCTAAATACCTCTGAGGATCTGAGCCATAGGAGCCTATGTCCCACTGACTTTCAATTAGACTTAGGATCCTAAGTTACTTAAGCCTTCCAATGCTGAGCGGAGCCCTGCCAACATACCTTTAAAAATCTGGGCCTTAGAAGTCAGTGCTTTAGCTAATCAGTCCTTATAAACTGCACATTCATTCTGTGACAGCCAGGTCCTGTTGCCATACATCTCTTTTAAAGGCCCCTTTGGAAAAAATGCCTAACTGGAAACTGACACACATTGCAACACAAAGCACAACACACTCCAGAAATGAAAGAAAAGCAGCTTGGTTCACTTTTCTGATAGATGTCAGTGACCATGTCTGCTGCTTTCTGAAAGGGCTCGGCCCCCTTCACACTCCCCTTTTAATTCCACACCGCCCTTAGGCTGCTCCCGTCTTACTGTTTGCCTGTACTGATGCAAAGATTAAAGGTGCGTGGCTCCTCCTCCACGCACAGGCTCTGTATCACCAAAATCAAAAAGGAGAATACTAATGCCAGTGTTATTAAAGATAATGAGCAGCTGATTAGCACTGGAGACACAACAGAAAACATTTAATTTAAATTGCCTTTCTTGTCGAGTTAATTAAAATAAAACACAAAGCTTCTCAGCTTGATGATGATGACTGCTTGGTTCAAAGCAATTCAACTAAAAAGGACCGCAATTCATATTTGTGTTGACTTCCACCTTACATTAACATAATAAAAGAGACTAATAATACCTTTCAAATGATTCCCAGCGATTCAGCTGCAGTTTAGAATGTCTATTACAATGGCACTGCTGGTACGTTTGGGTTAGGTGTAATGTAACATACCCCACACATTCTTCTGGAGAAGAGCATGTACTTAAATGAGGAAAATACAGATGTGCTCAGAGCTTTGAATATGAGTGAATGAATAACTGCCCTAGCGGGCTTCGCTTTGTATTGTAATACCTGTCAGTTGCTTAATGAAACTTCTGGTGCCTCGTTCAGGCTGCCTCTACGAACGAACAATTCAGCTGGAGCGGTTAAGGAAAATGTTTTGATGCAGTATCGATGGCTCCTACAGTTTGGAGTCATCTTTTAGTCCAACAGCACCCAGTGAAATCAATGCAGCCACAACAGTGTGAGTAGGTAAATCTTAATATTTAAAAATAATCATTTATCTTGTGTATACACTGTATTGTTTCTCTGCTGGCAAAATACCATACATATCACTGACCTCTATTGGAACATACTGGAAATGCTAATGGTTTATTTCCCTAACCAGGGGGAACTACAGAAATTGAGCCTTTAGCATATTGGTGTAAGCTTCTAGTTTTGGAGCGCACGTAGGGTAACCAGATGTCCCGATTTTATAGGGACAGTCCTGATTTTTGGGTCTTTTTCTTATATAGGCTCCTATTACCCCCCACTCTCGTCCCGATTTTTCACATTTGCTGTCTGGTCACCGTAAGCACATGGTCCTGAGTCAGGGGGCTCTCCCTATATTGTGAGTGTGATAACTCTTAAGTACGTGGTTATAGATTGATTTTATAAGGTATCACAAGAGGAGGAGGTAAATCAGATGGCTCTTGCTAGACTACCAAACGCATCAATTTACCAGCTTTACTGAAAGGTATTTTACTAATACCTACAAGTACATCCATCTTTAACCTACACCCTCTTTCTCACCTATATATTAATCACAGTAATTACAATACTGGGGTTCAGTGAAGGATACATTTGTATTTCTTACACCATTGCAAATTACTGAGTAGTCTTTAGGATGTTTTAAACTCAAAATAAAAATTAAACTGTGACTGTACAGTATTGGGTGAAGAATAAAGTGCTGTAAATAATGGATTTAGTATTTACTCGCTCAGTGTTAATTGTAGTGGAAATGGCATATGTTCCTGTAGAAATCTGTACATACCGAGTGCTCTAAGACCCCGGGATGGCAGGTCCTACACAAGTGCAAAATTGTGTATTATATTATTATTATGCATACAGGTATTAAATATGAATAGAGTTTAATCTGGGCATCCCATTGCAACGTGCTTATATAGTGTACTGGACCATGCTCTGTGAAAACCTTAGTTAGCTAGACAAGAGCTTTCACCACCTGTAGTACAACGCTCTGCCCCTGTTTAGGGTTTATGTAACTACCAGGACTGCATAAGAAGTTACCAGATTAGGCCCAGGATCAGGGAGAAAAAGATGGTCTTCTGCATGAATAGAACCATAGGCCTGGAAGGGACCTTGAGAGGTCATCTAGTTGAATCCCCTGCACTCACAGCAGGACTAAGTATCATCTAGACCATACCTGACAGGTGTTTGTCTAACGTGCTCGTAAAAATCTCCAATGATGGAGATTCCACAGCCTCCGTAGGCAATTTATTCAGTGCTTACCTACCCTGAGTTAGGAAGTTTTTCCTAATGTCCATCCTAAACCTCCCTTGCTGCAATTTAAGCCCATTGCTTCTTGTCCTATCCTCAGAGGTTAAGAAAAGCAATTTTTCTCCTTCCTCCTTGTAACAACTTTTTAGATACTAGAAAACTGTTATGTCCCTTCTCAGTCTCCTCTTTTCCAGACCCAATTTTTTCAATCTTCCCTCATAGGCCATGTTTTCTTTTTTTTGTCATTCTTCTCTGGATTCTCTCCAATTTGTCCACGTCCTTCCTGAAATGTGGCGCCCAGAACTGGACACAATACTCCAGTTGAGGCCTAATCAGCATGGAGTAAAGCGGAAGAATTACTTCTCGTGTCTTGCTTACAACACTCCTGCTAATACATGCCAGAATGATGTTTGCTTTTTTTTGGGGGGGGGGCAACAGTGTTACACTGTTGACTCATATTTGGTCCACTATGACCCCCAGATACCTTTCCGCAGTACTTCTTCCTAGGCAGTCAGTTCCCATTTTGTATGTGTGCAAATGATTGTTCCTTCTTAAGTGAAGTACTTCGCATTTGTCCTCATTGAATTTCATCCTATTACTTCAGACCATTTCTCCAGATCATTTTGAATTTTAATCCTATCTTCCAAAGCACTTGCAAGCCCACCCAGCTTGGTATCGTCCAAACTTTATAAGTGTACTCTCTCTGCTATTATCTAAATCATTAGTGAAGATATTGAATAGAACCAGACCCAGAACTCATCCTGCAGGACACCACTCGTTATGCCTTTCCAGCACGACTGTGAACCACTGATAACTACTCTCTGGGAATGGTTTTCCAACCAGTTTTGCACCCATCTTATAGTAGCTCCATCTAGGTTGTATTTCCCTAGTTTGTTTAGGAGAAGGTCATGTGAGACAGTATCAAAAGCTTTACTAAAGTCAAGCTATACCACATCTACTGCTTTCCCCCCCACATCCACTAGACTGGGATGCAGGAAACGAGGCAGGGGTGCTAGAACTAGGGATGCTGGTGGTGCAGGAGCACCCCCTGGCTTGAAGTGGTTTCCATCACATACAGGGTTTACAGTTTGGTTCAATGGCTTTCAGCATCCCCACTATACAAACTGTTCCAATGCCACTGAAACTAGGAGTCAATTCCTGGATCTGCCACAGATTTCCTCTGTGACCTTGGGCAAGTTGCTTAGTTTCCTCACTGCCCCGTACATAAAATTGAGCTAATAATCCTTCCTTGGTCTGACTTGACAATTTACATTATAAACTCTTCAGGGCACGGACTGCCTCTACTCTGTATAGCATGTACCACAATGGGCCCATGCTTTGGCTAGGGACTCTAAGCACTACTATTAACAAGTAATACCATCATGCTGTCCTCCATTCCTTATCTCTCTCTTCCACTTCCCAGCACATATCTATGCAGCAAGAGCTGTACCCAGTTTAGCTTGTCCAAGCTAGGCTGAATCCAGCTGGCCTGGGCAATAGTAGCGGTGAAGACAGCACAGTGTGGGCTTCAGAGCAGGCTAGTGAGCCAAGTACATATCCAGAATCCATGCCAAGCTCGTACTACCTGTGCGGAAGCCCTCGCTGCACTGTGTTCACTGTTACCTGTGCTAGCTGGAGTCAAGCTAGCTTGTGTAGGGTAGCCCGGGCACAGCTTTTGCAGTGTGGCAGCATTAGATCAGAAACAACCAGATTTAACTTTCATCTAAGAACAAACATTCCCCGTGAGTTTGCTTTCTATACGGAGTCCTCAAAGTTTCAGAAACTTGAATTAAATGCAAGCTGGATTCCTGTCCGGCCCCCAGCTGCAAACACCTAATTGGTGGCAGAGATGTGAACAATTCCTTTGCTTCTTCCTTAGTTATATAACAAAGGCAAAAGTACAGTAGCATGATCAAAATACTTGCCCTACTTCCGACTACAGAATGAAAATGTCTGACTTGGCTAATTAGTCTCCAGTGTGGGAAAGAGGACGTCGTTAATCATTTACGAAGCTCCTTAGGTTTGCCCGATATTCATTACTAATGTCACAGAGGTTTTCCTTTGTGTGCCTGCAAGTACCTTACAATACCAGCTGATAGCCATTTTTTAATCACTCTAGGAACATGGTAGATAGTAATGAAACCAATCAGACCTATTAGCCCTCATTCACTTATACCTGTTCTACATTGGTGTTACTACATTGACTTCAGTGAAGTCACTTGTGACGGACACCAGTATAAACAATTTCACAACATCTGTCTCATCGTCTTTGAAGTTCAATCAAGTAAGAAGAGCCCATAGAGGTACCTATGGGTCGATTTACACCTTCTTCTTAGTCTACCTGTGTAACTGGGTGATTTGCTCCATTAATTATGTGGGCAGAGCAGGCATGGGGGCAGCCCACCCTGCTCCTGGGAGAAACCCAGCAGGCAGGTCCTGGGAATCAACTAATGCAGGTAAACAGCAGCTGATATGCTGACACTCTGAGCTGGATAGTAGAGAGATGAGGGAGCATACACCCCATAATCAAAGCAGGAGGCTGCAGACAGGCACATCCTGTGGATCTTCCCTCCCCCGCCACACTGCAGCATTAGGGCAGGCCCTGATTAGTAGCTACTGGAGGCCAGAGGGCCCAAATCTGAACCCTTAACCAGACTGTTTTGTGTGTTACTTTTTGTACGTTGTTTCTTTCTTTGTTTGTGAAGATAATAAGCTGTCATGTTCCTCTGCACCCGATGTGCGGTGGTCACAGAGCTTGCTTACACACGCCAGATGAGTTCATCATAAGATACTTTAATGCTCTGCCAAGAATGGCTGAGGTTCCTTTTAAATGAGGTTTTTGTTTTTTTTTTTATACACAGCACCACCTAGTTGCTGAGCGGTATAATACAGTTTAGAGTTCCATCGCATCTCCCCCTTTACGTTCTGCATGTCTGCTATTTACAATATTTACACTATCATGCTATCTTTGAAGTTCAGTATGGATCTGTCTGTTAAGTGTCTCTGAATTGTATTGGTTTTCTAATTACATGACCCAAACACATAACACCTTGGTCATTTGCCTGTCCATTAGTTGCCCTGACTGGTTGTGGTTGGTCTGGAATTCTTGAGTTTTCTTCTTGTTTGGCATCCGCCATCTGTAGAGTTTGCTCCGTTGATTGTTCTTCCTGTGGAACAAATTTGGTGATGGTTTCTGTTGAATTCACTATCAGTCTTGATCTCATATGATCTGAGTGCTGAATTTTTTTTTATTTTTTTTTTGACAGCTGGAGGTGTCCATCCTTTTTCTCCATTCAATTTGACATGGTCACCAAAGTTTAGACCCAGCAGTGGTCTGTCTGAGTGATGTCTGTTGTGTGTTCATAAACTTTTTGCCTTTTCATATGATTCAGCTGCTGTCTTCATGTCTGGCCACTTCGGAGATGGATTCTTTTCCAAAGTTGGAACAGTAGTTCTGAGTTGTCTTCCCATCAGGAGTTGCCTTGGACTATAACCAGTTTTTGCTATTAGTGTTGATCTGTAACTCAGAAGAGCAAAGAATAGATCTTCCTGCTGTACGTTTTCTTGGCTGTCTGTACAGCTCTTTCAGCCTCTTCATTCACTTGTGGGTAATGTGACTGCTAGTAATATGATCAAAGTCATATTGGAATGATTTAAATTCTGCTGCACTCAGCTATGGTCTGTTGTCCATCACTAGTTGTTCTGGAATACCGATAACAAAAGTGCAGTTCAGTTTCTTGATAAAACTGACATATTATATCTTTCAAGTACATTATTTCTGTATACCTGGAAAAATAGTCTATCCAGATAATGATGTTCTCTGAATTCAGCTACTCTCTTCCAGGATCTGTCTGGTAGAGGTGTTGTTATTAAAGGTCCTTTGCGTTGTGTTGGTCTGTTAGTTCTGAAAATTTCACATGCACATTTTATTCTTTATGTTCTTGCTGATGCCTGGCCAACACACTGACAGGTTGGCCCATTCATGGCATTTAGTTACTCCTTGATGTCCTTTATGGAGACGATATAGGATTTCGCCTCTTGTTTAATTTGGAATTACAATGGAATTGACTTTAATCATGAGTCCATTTGACTTGCTTAATCTTCCACACACCACAAACTAGTTTCTTGTCAATTCCTTAGTGTCTTTTAGGTACTTGGGCCAGCTACCCCTCATGTAGCTTAGAACTTCCGGAAATTGCGTGTCTGTCAAGGTTGCTTTTTGTAGCTGTAGTAGTCTCTTTTCTGACAATGGTCTGTATGTGTCCACAGCATCCACCTATGCCTTTATGTCATCTTCAAGCTCAGAAGTAGTTGAATGCAATGCTGGACTCCATGACAAAGTGTCTGCTACTACTAGATTTTTCCCCAGGAACATATTTAGCAATTAGGTTAAATTGCATTAGCCTTAGTAATAGACGATGGCACAATGCTTGATCCAGGGGTCTTTTCCATTGATGAGGGTTATAAGTGGTTTACTGTCTGTTATCAGTATAAACGAATCGAGTCCACAATGATATCTGTAAGAGTTCTCACATGCCCATATGCTTTCCAGGCACTCCTTTTCAATCCATGTGTGACATTGCACTCCATATGCTTTATAAGAATGTTTATAAGTGTGAATATGATGTAACTGAAATATGCTTTACACAAAAGGTCTCTTGTAAGGTATCATTACAAAGCTTATGATCTACTGAGTGTGTTCATCCCATTTGTTTGCATGTATTATTTCTATGTCTGGAGTTAGGAGAATAAGATATAAACTTGTATTACTGAGGTAAATGTGTCAAATGGAAGCCATTAAGGGTGCTTCAGAATCAATCACCTGTAAATGGCTCTGTTTACTTGCAAACCTTCTGGGGTATGTGCCGGCCAGCCTTGGAAGAATGGAGAATAGGGGTCTTACAGGATATGTGACCATGTCACATGATACTGGAATCCATCTTAAACCTGGTGCTTTTCCATTTTGAAGGAGGGGTGGGAACCCAGAGAGAGACAGACAAAGAATTCCCACCTTATGCCAAAGTTATAAAAGGGGGTGAAACAGAACAAAGGGGTTGCCAGTCATGAGAAATTCCCTAGTTACCACCTGAGCTAGAACAAACAAGACTGTACCAGGGGAAGGAATTGGACCCAGACTAAGAAGGAGTCTAGTCTGTGAAAGAGGCTTATTGGAACATCTCGGAGGGTGAGATTTACCTGTATTCAGTTTCTTAAATGTATTAGGCTTAGACTTGCGTCTTTTGTTTTATTTTGCTTGGTAACTTACTTTGTTCTGTCTTATTACTTGAAACCACTTATATCCTACTTTTTATACTTAATAAAATACTTTTGTTTATTAGTTAACCCAGAGTAAGTGATTAATACCTGAGGGAGCAAACAGCTGTGCATCTCTATCAGTGTTATACAGGGTAAACTCAAACTGTCCACCCTCTATAAGCTTTATACATAGTAAAACAGCTTTATTTGGGGTTTGGATCCCATTGGGAACTGGGTGTCTGGGTGCTGGAGATAGGTGACTTGCTGAGCAGTTTTTGGTTAAAGTCTGCAGCTTTGCGGGCGTGGACCAGACCTGGTTCTGTGTTGCAGCAGACTAGCATGTCTGGCTCATCAAGGCAGGGTTCTGGAGTCCCAAGCTGGCAGTGGAAAACAGGATCAGAGGTAATTCCAGCATGTCAGATGACAGTCCCAAGGGGGTCTCTGTGACCAAACTGGTCACACTGTGTATATGGTTTTTCTGCTTCTGTGAGTGTGCAAGAGCAAAATGCAGCTGGCTTCCACTCAGAGCCATGTTGTTGCAACAGTACACCACCTAGGCCATAGTTGCTTGCATCTGCACAACTATTGTGGATTTGTTCATAGTACTGAGAACCGGAGCTGTTGAGATCATTTCTTTTACCGTTCCAAAGGCAATTTCTTGATTTGGCCCCACACAGGCAAATGTGTTCGGTAATGGTAGTTCATTCAGGGGTTTTGTCATCGTTAAAGGGTCTTGTAGATGTCGACCAAGGTAATTTACCGTCCCCAGGATATAAGCTATATTATAATATACCATACAGTACATTAGTTGGTGCATTCAATTCTCAAATTGCTTTTCCTTACTCAGGGGTAGGACTGATTCCATCTTTGTTTATTTGGGGTAGGCACTTTTCCTTGTTTAGCTTCAGTCCAAACTGACTGATTAGGTTTAGGACTTTTTAAGGTTTTGGTGTGTTCCTCTGTCAAAGATCCATATATCAAAATATCCTTCATGAAAATTACAAACTCCATTTGTGTTCGTTAACAGTTCTACCATCTTTCCTTGGCAAATTTCAGGTGCACTGGTAATCCCAAAAGGTAATCTTCAAAAGCAAAATCTCCCAAAGGGTGTGATAAATGTAGTCAGTTTAGCACTTTCTTTGGCTAAGGGCATTTGCTAGAATCTGCTTGTTGCACCCAGCCTGGAGAATACACTAGCTCCTTTCACTTTTGGGAGAAAAAATCATCCAGTGTTGGGAGGATATATTTTTCTCACAACTGCCTCATTAAGTCTTAAGATCCACACAGATTCACATCTTTCCATTTTTCTTTATGACTGGTACCATTGGGGCATACCAGGATGTTGGCTCAGATTTTTTTTAAATTACACCAATCTGCTCTATTTAACTGTTTCCGCTTTATGAAGTAATGAGATAGGAATCCTGCAAAAAGTGTATGTACACTATATCATTCAACATTGTCTCAAGGTTATTTGTATTGGATCTCCTTCCAAAAAGTCCAATATCACCAAATATTCCATCGAGTTCTTACACCTTTCTCACTAGGTCCATCATGATTGCCACATTGCAGCTGAGAAGAATATTGGTCTGTGGTCTTTTGATCACATACAAAAACAAAAGGAATGCGTTCAGAGCGTAAGTTGTTTATGTGGTGT
Organism: Mauremys mutica; assembly: GCF_020497125.1. NCBI lineage: Eukaryota > Metazoa > Chordata > Testudines > Geoemydidae > Mauremys > Mauremys mutica. The sequence goes on from NC_059075.1 coordinate 24,617,865, forward strand.
ACTGGCTCATGCATTGTTCAGAATACCGCCAGGGCTAATCAGAGCTGTGTCAGGTAACTTCAGCTCTGGGAGGGGTTGAAGGGGATTGTAAGCCCCTTCAGAGATGACTGTGTCATCAGCACCTGAGTCCATTTTAAATGCAATAGTCTTGCCATGAATATTCAGTTTCACTCTCCAGGCAGGCTCTGTGTCATCACAAGTGATAGATCCCAGAAATGATGACTTATTACAGACAGTCAAGAGCCAACTCCCTGACAACTTTGGAGTGGCAAATAGCTGCAAATGTCCATATTTCATGCATGTATTAAATCATGTGCCTCTGGTTGGATATGCATCCTCTCTTTTCCACACCTTGTGCATGTAGGCTAGAATGTGCCCCTCTTAGCCTGGGATCGATCTCTCCTTGTCTCAGGGGTTTTATGGTAATGACTTATCATTCACGCTGCAGATGGTAATAACTTCTAAGACAGTTTCTTGTTTTTCAAGTTTGGCAATGTGCTCTTGGTTTTGCTGTCTCACCAGCTCAGATTGCTTTGCTTTCTGTATAGTTCTGGTTACAGTTAAATCTCTCTTCAGTTGTAGCTGCTGTGAAAGGTTTTTATTTGTTAACCCAATAACCAGCCTGTCTCTGATATTTTCATTCCCCAAATCAGTTTTCAGCCAATGCATGCAGAGCTCTTATACTAATACAATATTTTCCCCTGGTTCTTGAATTCTGTGGTGAAAAAAATGCTCTTTTGTAAACCACAATTCTCTAGGTATAATATACACCTCAAACATAGCCAGGACCAGATATCTTTGTGACTGTCTTCAGTAAAGTAAGAGAATTTAAAGGTATGTTCTTCTTGCTTCCCTGTAGCATAAATTAAAGAAGATATCTGTACATCTCCAGCTCCTTTGTGGAGTTTGTTTGCAGTTCGAAATCCTGCAAAATATTGCTTCCAGTCAGGGGCACCAGAAGAGGGGGAGGTCAGGGGCCCATGGCCCCATTACTTTTTATCAGCTGTAAAGGCAAACAACTGAGGGGAGGGAGCAGAGAGGAGCAAGTGGGGGGCAGGTTCTTGGGGAAGAGTCAGTGCAGGGGCAGGGCCTCAGGAGAAGGGTGGGGGCAGGGCCACAGTTCAGTTGCTGGTGGTGTCAAAGCTGAAGTTCTCTAGAACCATGTTGAAGAGATCCTGCCACCTTTGCTATTTTGTTCCTTCCGTTTGCAACCTTTGTTGCTATTTTCCTTCTGTTTCTCTTTTTAATGTAATCTTGACACCACATCATGTAGTTCTATACCAGGTATGGATGGGTCACAGAACTTGCTTACGCACACCAGATGTGTTCATCATAAGATCGTTTAATGCCCTGCCATGTATGGGGTAGTTTGTTTTAAATAAGGGCAGGTCTACACTATGGGGGAAAATCGATATAAGATACGCAACTTCAGCTACGTGAATAACGTAGCTGAAGTCGAAGTATCTGATATCAAATTACTTACCGTCCTCACGGCGCGGGATCGACGTCCGCTGCTCCCCATGTCGACTCCGCTACCGCCGTTCGCATTGGTGGAGTTACGGAGTCGACATGAGCGTGTTCGGGGATCAATATATTGCGTCTAGATGAGACGCGATATATCGATCCCTGAGAAATCGATTGCTACCCGTTGATACGGCAGGTAGTGAAGACGTACCTTAAGGTTTTTCACACAGCACCATCTAGTGGCTAAACACAGTTTAGCATTCCATTATATAAACCAGTGGTTCTCAGCCTGCGGTGCAATCAGCACACAGCTGCGGCCCATGTGACATCCTCAGGGCTATACGGGTACTATTGGATGCGGCCCACAATGGTAAATAGGTTGAGAATCATTGATATAAACAAAGCCCTGAAGGAAGGGACAGAAACTAAGCTGCGCTTAGCTGACTATTTGTCCCCAACTGGCGATTGGTTTGTAAGCTGGTAGCACTACTTTTCCAAAATTATGTAAATTGGTCAACTAATGTTAGGGGGTTGAGGCAAGGAAAGTGCTTGTTTGCTTTATTCCCAAAACAGACATTCGTTTTTAAAAATTGAACATTAAAACCTTTCATTCTAAAGCGTATCACCTAGTACATCTTAATGCTTAGCATTTTAGAAAAGCATTGATTCATCACACTTTACAATTGGGTAAACTGAGGCAAAGAAGCTTACAAAGGTAACAGTGAATCAGTAGCAGAAGTGGGAGCAGAACTCAGAAGCTTGGGGCTACCTGTCCTGTGCTCCAGAGAACAGACCATGCCTTCCTTTTGTTCCAGCGTTAGATGAAAAGGAAACAAATATTATTCTAATACAGTAAAAAGCGACAAAGAGTCCTGTGGCAGCTTCTAGCAGCTCCCATTGGCCTGGAGCAGTGAACCACGGCCACTGGGAGTCACGATTGGCTGAACCTGCGGATGCGGCAGGTAAACAAACTGGCCCGGCCCGCCAGGGGCTTTCCCTGCACAAGCAGCGAAACAAGTTTGGGAACCACTGTGTTAGACATTTCAGATGTAACACTTCAGACCATCGCATTTGGTTTAAACCTACTGTTTTCACAATTATTAAAATGCTGCCTCTGTATCACTACCCGTGGTGGTGATTGCTGTACAAACTCAGAACACCTAGCACAATGGGGTCCTGGACCACGACTAGGGCCATTAGACTTTATGCTAATACACATAATAATAAAACCCTACTGACTATCAGTGCTGATTTTCATCATATTTATCTCCATCTCCTCCTCCAAAACCAGAAAAGACTCAGACCTTGACTTTGTCCTAGTGAGCCAATGAAAAGCCCATGTTGAGTATAAATAAGTTCAGTGCAGTCAAGTCTCATTCCAAAGTCAGACTGATTCTCAGTGCAGACAGCCATCCAAACATCAGTACAGCTACTCTGTCTGGGAGGTGGCACCCTACAAAGAGACACTGGGGCGGTGATGAAAAGAAACGTTAACCTTTACAGGGCTCCAGAGCTTGAATCAGTGGGAAAAATTGAACAACAGGTAGAAAAGCACAGCAGGAGCACAACAGAAAAACAGACAGATGGATACTCCATTAGCTCATTAAGTGTAGAGATGTAAGCCTGCTGGGAAATTATCGTCCACTTTATGTCCTGATAGTAGAAAGAAATTAACTAAAAGAGCCAAGGCAGGTTTAGCACTCAGGCTATTTAATTATGCTTTTTAAAGTGGCCTTTGAAGCCACAGAGGGAAGGATGGATGAAACACACTCTCAAGGTCCTTATTAGTCGCTCCCTCCTCTGACGGTAATAATAATTACATTGTCCTACATTGGCATGATCGTTCCCAGGGAATCCCAGTGCTCCTTCCCCTCCCAGATAACATTTTCAGCAGTGCAAGCTGAGATAATGATGTGGGCACTTCGAGCTCATGCTTCAGGGTCTGGGACCCACACAGGTCACGTATGAACTTCCCTGCTGGGTAGATCACTGCACACTTGTCTTGTGCTATAAATGGGGACAGACCTGAAAACTCTGGGGTGTAGGGAAAATCTGGATAAAACTTTGTGGCCCATACTCGTCTCTATTGTCTTGGTGATTTGTGAAGGAAAGAGTCTCATTCTCCCATGCTGTAGACAATACTAGACTAGACTGATTCAATGTGTCATAGATTTTACACTAGAATGGACCATCATGACCATCTAGTCTGACCTCCTGCATAATACAGGCCCTGGATCCATGATGTGACCTGGTATTTTGAATACTATGATGCTACTATGACACCCTGGCACCCTCTTCTTCACCACTGTCATATAATTAGGATATGTTTTGTACAAAGTATGCCTTGTGAGGTATCATTCTAGAAGTCTTGATCTGCTAGACATGAATATCTTATTGGATTGTATGTGCTATCATTGTATGTGAAGTTATTACGTTTGGCTATGTATGTGCTACTGAAACATGTTGTGAGGTTGAGAACAACCACAAGCTGCCTTTCAAGTACAACACTAGAAAAACCAAACAGTGTTAATGTCTTATTGAGGAAATACAAACAAGCACAAGGATTACCCCAGGAACTGTGTACAATAGAAACCTCTTGGAGCCAGCACTACGCAATAGGAACTGTTTGACCCAGGTCACACCAAAAGAGCTTTCCAGCAAGTTGGAAGAAGATATAAAAGAGGGAAATGACATCATGCGGGGAACACACCTGAAATTACGAGAGGAAAAGGACTGAATTAGGGGGTGGGGGGTGCTGGTCCCAGGCTAAAGGGATTTCTAGCCTGTCTATGGAAACTTGGTGGACTGCTTGTATCATCAGTCAGGATGAGAGATTACTGATTCAGAGCCTATCTAATATTGTAGGCTTAGTTTGTATTTTGTTTTATTTCTTATGGTAATCTACTTTGATCTGTTGGCTATCACTTATAATCACTTAAAAGCTAACTTTCTGTAGTTAATAAAGCTTTTTCATATTTTACCTAAAACACTGTGTTGTTTGAAGTGCAACGGGGATAAATCTCAGCTCATGAATAAGAGTTGGTGCACATCCGCTTTCCTTTATAGAAGTGGTGGACTGGGTAATAAATTCATACTGGTTGGGTTTTGACCAGGGCAGGACGGTACAGCGCTAGGGTGCTGGGGATACTTTGGCTGTAGCCTCTCTTGTGGGTTCATGAGTGGCTGGCCAGAGCATTCATAAACACAGCTGGGTGTGGTCCCTGCCTGTGGATGCTGGTGTTAGTGCATGCTTGGAAGGCTTTGCAGCTTGTCACAACATCACAGTGCAAGAGGGAATCCAGATTAACTAGAGGGAGGGCTCAGCTGTGCCTCAGTTCCAGGTGGCACCCTGGGGGGGACTCATCACAGCTATGACACTGAAATGAGAGCAGAAATGATGCAAGCAGGAAAAAACACCCCCAAAAAAGCAGTGTCTCAGCACGACAGACACTTTTGTGCCACTGATGTTATATATGGGATTGGCAGAGCAAAACTGCAGCCCTCTCAGAGGAGAGCATAGTACCTGCATTATCACTGGAGACATCCATTATGCAGTACTTGCCATGGGACTTTCTCTGGCAGCACCTATGACACAGACAGCAATAATAAAGGAATTCATGAATAATTTAGATAATTGCTATTACAGTCAATTCATCAGTATTGGACCTTCAGACGAAAGTGCTTTTGTTTCTGCTTGTCCAGAACACTTTGTCTTTTCATGCCTCACAAGGTCATACTGTATTTAGTTAGGACTGGAAAGGTCCTATCAGTCTGGAGGTTTGAGGATATGGATCCCATAGTCTGGTTGCTGTTGCTTCCCATGGAGATTCATGGCTCAGTCTTCAAATTATTTGACTTCTCTTTTAAATTCCACATGGCCTGGTAGCCAGGCAGCTATTCTCTCTTTCTTTGTGGTTTCCTGGCTAGTGAGAGTGACACTGGGATCTTGCGGCTATGGTGGTGGGAGCTGGGCATGGTAAAGAATATACTATCTACTGAAAAAGAATAGGCCCTGTTCTGTAGTCACCCATTATGGGGACTTGCTAAGACAGTGCAACAGCCACCATGTTGGCCAATGTGGCAGAGACTGAACTAGAAGCTAAAAGCATGAGCTGCCACAGAGTGCGTTAAAGAGCAATGGTTCTGTTGCCACTGTTGTATCTGCCTCATAGCCTCTGTGGATTAGGCACAGAGTGGGACCCATAAAACACAAGCACACACTAAAGGGTTACAAGTATCAGAGGGGTAGCTGTGTTAGTCTGGATCTGTAAAAAGTGACTCCTGTGGCACCTTATAGACTAACAGAAGTACTAGAGCATAAGCTGCAAGGTACTGCATTTAGCCGTATGCAGTGGAACTGATGAAGTGGGTTTTCACCCACGAAAGCTTATGCTCCAATACTTCTGTTAGTCTATAAGGTGCCACAGGCGTCACTTTTTAGAGGGTTACAGTAGGTAAAGAATAAGACCAGAATCTGGGAGTCTTGGTTCCTGGTCCTCTCTTGCTAACCACTTCCAAAATACCCACAGGTCAGCAAGACTGGCTCATATTTAATGGTACAGGAACCCTGGGGCATGGCCAAGGAAATGCCTACGTGCAGAGAAGTGGTGGGGAAATGGACAAGCACTAGCCTGAATGTAGAGACCACAAGAGCATGTATCGGCCTCGGTTCTGCAACTGGACACTCATGGGCAGATCCTGGTGCCCACGCAGAGCCTCACTGATTTCAGCAGATCTCTGTAAAGGCCCAAGGGTTTGTCTGACCCCATTTCATTAAAGGATCAAAGCCCTGGTTTGTTGTTTCTCAATAGCACCTCAAGAGCCCAGACAAGATCAGGACTCCATTGTGCTGCAGTCATAGAAACTCAGGGAGAGACAGTCCCTGCCCTGAGCAGCTCACAGTCTAACTAGAGAAGAACAGAATGGGGGGGGGAGGCAACAGAGGCAGAGAGGGGAAATGACTTACCCCAGCTCACCAGTGGCTGAGCTGGGACTAGAACCATGCTTTCCTGAGTCAACGGCCTGTGGTCTACTCACTGGTCCCCCCTGCCTCTCTGTTAAAGCTAAAACTTCCTGCATTTATCTTGGTGGCAACCATGCAAGCCCTTCTTCAGGGCTTTTCTCCCCTCAACTCTTTTCCTCTCTGACTTGCTTTCTTGCCGTGCACTAATATTTCCAATTAACTTGAAACCACCAAATTCCTGCCTGGTACAAAGTGGGCCCCTTCCAGCCCCCACCCCTCGAGCCTGCTGCACCAGCTTCCTTGCAGGCTGGAACAAAAGTCAACCCCGTTTTTTCCTGCTCAGTGAGTTTTTTCCTCCCCCGCATGTTTTCAGCATTGAACTCCCTTGAGTTAGTCTTTGATAGATAAACCAAAAACTGATTTTTTTCCCCCTAAGAGTTCCGTCAAATCCACTAGGTGGCAGTAGAAGAAATACCTTCCTCTCCCAGTAAAAGATTAGGAATCCTTTCAGTCATATTTGAGGGGCATTAGTTAGGAGGACTGATGAGAAAGGTGGTATGCCGCTGAAAAGTCATGGGAGGGCACCCATACATTTGCAGGTTCAAACGCTTTACAACAGATGGCATTAAAAGGAGAAGGAAGACTGGAAATCTTACTAGCACTCAGCTTTATTTGCAACACACAACTATTCTTGATCAGAGTATCGTCATAAATACGTCCCTAGGTCTGGGGCAGTACTCTGAGGTAACAATGCAATCGGAGCGTGGAGGTAGGATTCCCACTCCCAGTGTAATGCATGCTGACACTCTGGTCAGGCCTAGATAGTCTGAGCATTAATCCAAATGTGTATAATCAAGCCAGGGGTGCATATGATATATAGCACAGGTCTATTAATGAGTTAAATGTTTCAGATACCCAGAGATGCAGTAATTTCCAGCACACAGTGCCCAGATCTAACAGTATTAATGATGGGTACCATTGGCAGGGATGGAAGAGGGCGACAGCGTTGGCATGTCATGCTCAGAATGTTTCTGTCTAGCTAAGGTAATTTTAAGAAACTTTATATCTATACAGCCTCTTGCCTGATGGTAAATATGGCACTGAGGATTTCTCATGAGGAAGGTTATTTTTCTTTCTAAGCATTTATATTCTCACCACTGCCTGCACCAGGCTGCCACTTGCTCCTGAGATCCCTCCCTGCAGTCAATGGAAAAACTCCCCGATTTCAGTGGTCTCTAGATCAGCCCCATAGTTCATTGCCTAACAACATTAACCATTCACCTTTATCAGGGTTTAAAACAAATAAAAGGAAGTTCTTCTTCACCCAGCACAATCAACCTGTGGAACTCCTTGCCTGAGGAGGTTGTGAAAAGAGAACTGGATAAATTCATGCAGGTTAAGTCCATTAATGGCTATTAGCCAGGATGGGTAAGGAATGGTGTCCCTAGCCTTTGTTCGTCAGAGGATGGAGATGGATGGCAGGAAAGAGATCACTTGATCATTACCTGTTAGGTTCACTCCCTCTGGGGCGCCTGGCATTGGCCACTGTCGGTAGACAGATACTGGGCTAGATGGACCTTTGGTCTGACCCAGTATGGCCGTTCTTATGAGCCCATCTTCATTGGTTTGATGTTCCAGAAAACATCAAATTCACTGGAAATGTTCAGAACCCCAGGCTCTTTCCCATTGGCTAGCTGCTTGTCTCGCCCCTGTGCCTTGCTTCCCGGGAAGCCAAGCAGTAGCCGTGCCCTGTCCTAATCAATAATCATTTATTCTAATTGAAAACACCATTGATTGGATGCTGACTGGAGATGTGAAATGCTCTATCAATAACCTGCTCCGGAGAAGGACTTTGGGTATTTTGACAGTAGCCAGCTGAGTAATTGTCAGCAGTAATGCTACACAGAAAGCCAAACCAGCCAGTGCTCTGTCAGTCTTTGAATGCCCTACTTACAGTTCTCACCAGGGAGCAAGCTGTCTTGCTTTCGTGATCAATTAATTTCCCTCTGACTGCTAAACCCCACAGTCCTCCTCTGCAGCATCTTGCCAAATGCACAGCAGAACAAGAATCTCTTGCTGACGTGCAAATCTGGATTCATTTTTGGCACCACAGGCAAGACAGCGGACCCAACTCCGCGTCCCCCTTCAAGGTTTTCCCCTGAAGGGAAAAATTCCATTGATTGCTAAATGGAAGGTAGCGTTGTGAAGTCATTTAATTGAACAACTCTTTTGATGTACTGTGGCTTAGGCTTTAAATAATCATACGACTCCCACAGCATGTCTCACGTCTTCCTGTTTTATTGCAGGATGAGTTATGGCTCAGCTTTCTCATAACTTGTTATGGTAGGTAACTTAACCCTTCAGCCAATCCCAGAAACACTGGGGTTTGTTGAAAAGCCTGCCTGAGGGTGGGAGGGAGCGTAGTCTAGCAGTTAGAGCAGGAGATCGGAAATCAGGAATTCAGATTTTATTCCCACATTGGCCACAAATTTGCTAGGTGACCAGGGGGAACTGGCAGCCTCTCTGTGTCTCAGTTTCCCCACCCGTGAAATAGAGCAATTAGGATGAATAAATACTGGTGATTTGTGGGTGTGGCTGAAGTTGTTCATGAACATTTTTGCCAGTTCCGTTCCTGTGGGTTTTTCAATCCTCAGCATTTCATTCACTATGACAGTTTGCGAACCGCAAAATTCCCCCTGAAATTCTCTCTGAGTCGTGCAGTTCATTTCTGGCTACAGATTTTGTGCCTTCAAAATGGAGCATGCTGTAATACCTCGGGTGATTCTGGCTTGTGGACGGAAGACAGAGAGAGATGAAACACATGGAAAAAACACATCCATTGATAATACACATTAAGCTGTACATACATGTACAGCAGGTCAGATGAGAGCAGAAGTTGCACTAAAAGTGCAGAATAGTTCAACTTCCAGACTTGACATGGGGATTAATGATCATGCACCCTTCAACAATCAAGGGAACAAATGGCTTTAAATCAGAGTTTTGAGTAGCCAGAGCAAAGGAACCAAATGGTAGCAGATAAGCAGACCTGTCATTCACCAGGATCCCAACAATACACCCAAAGCCGTGCTGATCTTTATGACCTGCCCACAAGGACTACTGGAGAGATAATACCCAAAAACATGCCACCCCCAAGATCACCATAGCCAAAGCACATGTGAAAGCAAGTCACACTCTAAATCAGCTTACTCAAGCTGCACAGAAACCTGGTGACAAATTTAAACTCAATGGTTCAGAATTTTGATATGTCTCTGAACCATCCAGCCCACCAGGCCAGGTGGTCCTCTGTCCCTAAACAATGCACCCTACACCTAGCACTCATTCTTTGTGGGAAACATGACCTGCTATCCCCACCCTTCTCTGGCATCTTTGGTTGATGAACTATTTTCTCATCTGGTGTCTTCAGGGCAAAAGGATTGCCAGGAAGAGCAGCGTGCATGGTATTTGAGAAGCAAAATGTGGTCCCTCTTCCACAGTGCTCCGTGACAGACAGTGCTGCACAAGATCTCCACTGGCATCATTCCTGCTGGGCCCTTATCTATACTACTGGAGCTCCCTGCTCTTTTGGAGGCTTGAGAGAAGAGACAGATGATTTAAACTAGGAGGTCATTTTGTTTACAGTCTACATTAGTGATTTGCACTGGGTTTAACTAGATCAGATTAAAAATCAATTTAGTCAAACTGGTGCAACTTTCCTGGACAAGATCTGAGCAAATGAGCCGCAATGACTCTGCTCACCCACCCTATCATGTGGGTCTGATCAGCCAATTAATACTATGTAGTTTATTGTGATCCCTCTCAGACAGATCAAACCAGATACAAAAGGGGACCTTGGAAATGTGTGCAAATATTTCTGGCAGTTGTTGTAACAGCAATATTTTTTTCCCCACCAAATCTCATAGAAAAATGTTAAACAGAGTTTTACCCTACCACCCAAGGACATACAGGGTTACTATTGCAAGATGGGTTTTCAAAGACTAATGGCTGATATGCTTAGAATCAAACACACACTTTCAATGCAGGTTCCTCCTAACCCAGGATTCCCTGCCTTGTACAACACAGTATTCAGAAGGCCCATTCTTCTTATTGCTACAGTGTGCTGTGCTCCAACATCTAAATAATCTGACAACTTTTATTCCATTTCAGTGCATGGCTCACATACTGACCAGATCTTTAGCTGGTTTAAATCAACATCACTCCACTGAAATCAATAGTTAGGCAGATATGCCACAGCCAAGGATCTAGCCCACTGTGTTTAAGAAAAGACTACAAAGAGCTGGAGTTCTGCTGAGCATACTGTAAAACACTCCCTCTTTCTTTCAAGTTTCCCAGATAATTGGACTGAAGTCACCTTGAATCATGACTACACATGGATAAAGATTCTCATCTACTGACTCAGATGTAGGGCCAAATTCATCCTTGCTGCAAGGCTATTTAAACAGTGTTACACCAACAATGAATTTGTCTTGTTCAAATTTACTGCATGACAGACAGAACCAAATCATAACTCAGGTTAATCTCTCAAAAGGAAATGAAATCCATTATCAGTGACTTTGAACATATCAATCCTTTAAGAAAATCTGGGCATCCTCCCTTAAATACAGTATCAGCTTTCAAAAGGAGTGTTATGGTAACAAAATTGCCTAATGATTACCTGACAGAGGTCAGCATTGCTCACTCAGCTGTTCCTGAGTCCCTTGGTACAGAAAGAGAATGCTATAGGTGATGGATGGAATGAAGCCTCTGATCAGTGAGCTGGAGAACGGAGGTTGCGTCTTTGAGGGGGCTGGTTTCCTACATCAATTTACCACCTTGCTGCAGTTTGGATGAAACTTAAGAACAAATCCGGACTATTGGCCAGGAATCTCTTTTGAAATGTAAGCCAGGAAAGTTTCCTTTGATGAATATTAAGCTTCCATTACTTTCCCTTTTTATTGTAAGGGTGGATGTAGCATAGGTAGAACTCTGCCCATTATCTGTACCTGGACAAAAGCCCAGCAGTTAGGAAACCAGTTCAAGTCAAGGAGACTTTGAAATAAGCCTTGTCCACATTGTTTGAAATGAAAGCTCTTTTGCACAGAGTATGACTGAGTGGAGTGTAAGGATCTCTTTTTAATCAAGCAGCTCAGGGTGTCTTCAGTGCACAATTAGCTTGGGTTCTAACTCAGGTGTTGTCCCCAAACTTCCTCCCATCCACACACAAAATGTACTCACCTGAGTTTGAAGGTGCTTTCAACCCAGGCTAGCTGGCTCTGCTGGGATTGTTGATTCGTTTGGATGCCACTTACACTTAGGCTGGTAAACCACACTCTTCACAATGACAATGCAGGATAAATCACTCATATGCTGATAATCCTCCAATTCCTTTCCACAATTCCCCTTCTGTGTCCACAGGACAGACAAGTTCTCCCACAAATCACTAGGAAAAAAATCATAGAGCAGCTCAGCTCACTACAGCACAAAGAATCTTGGGATATATCCTCAGAAGTCCTAGCAACACACCAGTGAGGATACAACTCAGGAATGGCTTTGCCCTGTGGCTGCTCACACCTGGGCTGGGCTAACTGGGGTGCTGACCACCTGGTCTAACTTTGCAATTAAGAAATACCCTTAGAGCAGGGCTTCTCAGACTTTTGTACTGGTGATCTCTTTCACACAGCAAGCCTCTTTTATATAGATTTAACACCATTATAAATGCTGGAGGCAAAGTGGAGTATGGGATGGAGGTTGAGTGCTCATGACCCCCGAGTGGTCTCAACCCCCAGTCTGAGAACCCCTGCCTTAGAGGGGCTCTCTCCCTGAATCCATAGCCCAACAGAAACTACAAACAGACTCACTGGGCTTGATTTGCCATTGTCCTGCACCTTCTAATTTACATTTGTGGGTAAACAATGCCAATATTTGCTAGTATTTTACACACACTTTGCCCTGGTGTTAATGATTTCACGAGGTTCAGAACAGTAGTGAATCAGGCTCATTGAGTGGAATACAATTGACCACAAATGAAGGCAAATTTTCTGAGACTGTTCCAAGTTGCAGGAGTCAAAATACATGGGAACGCAAAGAGCAGTTGGTCACACTACACATGTTCCTACCTATACAGCTGGTATGGTAGAAGAAATGAGAGAGCGGACATAGTATATGTTTGCACCAGAGAGCTATATTAAATGTGTCTACTATATAGGTAGAGTCCAGTTCTTACGGTGTTATTCTCTTCCTGCCCATGAATAATTCTCACTGAACTTGGTTAGCTATGTGTAACTGCAGAAGGAACATAGGGTCCCTGAATTCAATATTCGTATTGACCAACAGTACTTTTCCTTTCCTTCCTTTTCATTCATATGTCTGGCTTTTGTAAATTCAGTGTTATCAGCAATGGGCCCAAACACTGGGTCTGAACACCCCCTGAATTTTCCAGCCCAGTCCCATCTTGATATACTTACAAATTCATCCACAATTATTCATCTGCTCCTGGCAGGTGGGAGATCCTGGGTCCAGTCCCACTGCTCTAATCACTTTTTCATTATTTATCCAGAGTGTGACAGCTTCAACAGGAGACAGCGGGGGAACCCTTCAGCAGAATAGCAGGGAGCTCACTGGTTAGGCTTTGAAGAGAGGCACCCCCTCTGAAAAGAGTTCTCTTTTCCCCCCCTCTGGCAGAGAGGGGAGAATTGAACCTCAGTCTCCCATATCCCAGAGGAATGCTCTAACTGGTGGACTAAAAGTTATAAGGGGGGCAAAGGTACCCCCACCACCACCACCACCACCTCCTCCTCCTCTGGCTGGATTTTGAATGGGACCCGATCAGGTAGGTGGCCTCTGAGAACACCTACTGGAATGGCCTCTCCATAGACAACTCATGCCTCCCCAGACCTGGGGGCCACAATTTAAAGGGGAGGACAGTCACTTGACAGACCCATGTGTCTCCTCTGCCCAGCCACCCTTACCTCTTCCTCCCCCCCGCCTTGCACCCAGCCTGGGGCTGCCGTGCCCTCCCTGCCCCAAGTCAGGGTGGGGAGGGGGTTTCTGTCCTTCTCCCAGTGCATCCCCCACCCCCGCCCCCCGGCACGTACGGCCCCTGTCCCTGGCAGGTGGGCCCAGGCGGGGAGCAGGGCGGAACTGCTTCTCACACGGCTGAAGCGGGCTGCTCAGGGTTGCCACTCTGTACAGCGCAGCAGCTGCCTGAGAAGGAGCCTGGTGGCAGCGGCAGTGGCCTACCCCGCCCTGCCTGGGCCTGGCAGCTGGGGACAGGGGCCGAGCGAGCCGGATATGTGCTGGGGAAGCGGGGTGACTCCGACTCGCTCAGCCCGTCCCTGGCAGCCAGGCCCAGGCAGGGAGCAGAGGAGACGGGGTGGGCCGTGGGCTCCCCATCCAGGCTCTCTCAGGCAGCTGCTGTGCTGCATGGAGCAGCAACTCGGGTGTGAGAAGTGACTAGTCCCGCCCCTTCTGCTCCCGGCTTGGGCCCGGCTGCCAGGGACAGGTGCCGGGGACAGGCACAGTGGGAAGACAGAGCCCCTCTCCCTCTCCACCCCTCAGCAGGCCAATCTGGGGGAAGCAATTGACCCTGTGTGCCCCCGCTACCCATTGCTTCTGAGTCCCTCTACATGAATGTCTAACTTTCCCTGGTTCGTGAATCGCTCTGGGGCTTAGCCGGGAGATAGGCATCCAAATGCCTAGATGGAGGCAGCAGTACACACACTCACAGGCAGAAATATAGGTGCCTGGAGAACTTTTACTCTGAAAAACTTAGGCACCAAGTGAGTTTAGGTGCCTACCGTGTTGGGCAAGGGTTTTGTGGATCTCAGTGGAAACAGAACTGGGATTTAGGCTCCTAATCCCTAGACTCAGGGACCTATGTCTGGACTGTAAGCACCTATTTACTTTTGTGGAGGCCAAAATGTTTGTACTACTACTGGCTTAACTGGGGTAAGCGAACTCGCTGGGTGAGGGGGGAGACATTTCTGGTATTACTTGGAGCACAGATTTTTATTATTTGTGTTAGGTGCTGTCTGTGTGCATATGAATGCACGGAAGATATATAAGACCAGTCAGACATTTAAATGATGTGCATTTATTCACACTGTTTAGTGCAGATAACATACTTAGCACTTACATCATCCTGGCTGCATTCACAGTGCTTTAGAAATATGAACTAATTAATCCTCAAAATGCCAGTGTGAGTAAGCACTTATGGCTCTCATTACCACAATAATCTGAGCACCTCACAATCTCTAATGTAAATGCTGTTATCCCTATTTTACAGCTGGGAAACTGAGGCACAGGGAGACTACATGTCACATAGAAGTCTGGTAGAGCAGGGAATTGAACCTGGATGTTCCATGGCACAGACTAGCACCCTAACCACTGGGTAGTATTAGAATAGCCATTTTACAAATGGCTGAACCAGTTAAGTGATTTTCCCATAGACAAAGGGCGAAACAGTGGCAGAGCTGGAGATAGAAATTGGGACTTCAGTGCGAGTTGATAATGAGGAATGAGGCTTCAGGAGTCCTAATGCCTCATTCCCTATCCTGCTACTAACCAGGAATAGCTCCCATGCCCCAGAGAGACAGACAGAATGCAGCCTAACCTCTCTTAGGCCTATGAACTGAAACAGGAAGATTCTCCTCATGCTTAAATGCAAAGAAATAAGAACAGAAGACAGAGAAGAATCACAAAATATAATTCCTGCCCTTGATTAATGTGATTAATACTTCCTTTCCTCTACTAGCAATTACATCAACAAGAGCAATTTCATACAACACAGACATCTGGCTGGGACTAGAAGGTACAGCATGTTTATGTATTATTAATACTTTCAAAAGCAGTCTTCTGTGGAATGATTATATGCACTAGAGCATTGTGAAATGTCCTTTACAGCAAAATTAATTAATGCAGGTACCTAAACTCTTTTAATATGTGTTCATCTTTTTGGAATGAATTCCTCATTTGGACTAAACAGATTTGTTTTGCCAAATAGTGAAACAAATTAGAAGTTGAAATCAGTTTTGATTATAAATTAGTGGCCAAGCACTTCCTCATTCTTAGAAGATTTAATCTGGTCAGGGAACCATAAGGTTATCATAATAGAACATTGCAAATCCCAGCCTTATCCTAGAAGAGCTCTTTAAGGATTCTTGGCTACTTCTGGAACAATGATGCTATTGTCTCTCAGTTTAAATATTAGGCCTTGGCACTGAACATAAAATTATAGTGGGAGCCTTCTAAAGCATAACTTTGGGATAGAGTTATTGCATTTCCTTAAATGGTTTGTCCTCTAACAAAACGTGATCTAAGAAAGTTACTTAGATGGTAAGCCCTTCATAGCAGGGACTGTTTCTGTTCTATCTCTGGAGCCAGCAGAGAAGGAGATAGACAACAAACAGACACAGAGGGAGCTGCTGTACTTGCTTTATTGTTCTGGCTGAAAAACCTGAAACCAACCTGAAAGTGAGGCTTTGGGCTGTGGAGTGGGGGAGAGTACATAGCCCCTTGCACATTTAAAGGGAAAGGACATCACAATTTGTTTGCTAGATGTTTTACAGCAACTAGCACCGTGGGGCTGGTGCCTCGAGGTGCCACTGCAATACAAACAATAATAATCAAGGTTTTCTTCAGTCTTTGTATCACACTGATGATATGCTGTAAGTTGCTTACGACACTAGGCAATCCAAGGAGAATGGTTACACATTACTCCTAGGCAGATATACCTGTGACAGTGTAGCCCATAAGGCTTTATGGGGTGGGGGTGCTTATAAATGTATGCATGATATAACTGGAATAGAGTTTTGCTACATATGCCATGTAACATATCTATGTAAAGGTTATGTTCATCCTAGTTGCATGCAGGCACCATTTGTGTGTTCAAAGTTATGAACATTGGCTGTATAATTGCTTGATTTCTAAGTAGCCTTACTTAGAACATTTAGTCACTCCTTGGGAAAGGAATGTGCTCAATCAAGAGGCATTTAACAGACAAAAGAGCTTGGAAGACTCCAATCCACATAAGAAGTCTACCTGAGGACGTTCAAGGTAGCATGTGGGTATTGACTGCTGCCTGCAGGTCCTGAGTCATGCATAGGCATGTGACTTGCCCATGTGATTCCAAATCTCCATTTTGTGACTGGATTCTACACAGCATGAGGAGGGGGTCTCCACCCACAAGAGAGAATCTATTTAACCCCCTGGGAGACCCCTCCATTTTGTCTTCAGCTGGCTAAAGAAGGAGCCTCTCCACCCCCCCAGGATACTTAAGGGAAACTGGAACAAAAAACAGTAACTACAAGGGGTGTGAGTGATTGCTGGACCCAGGCTAAAAGGAGATTAGCCTGTAAAAGGGAGCATTCTGGAACTGGTGAGGATCCTATCTGTATTTAGTTTGATTAGACATCAATTTGCACATTTTATTTTATTTTGCTTGGTAACTTACTTCGTTCTCGTAGAATCATAGAATATCAGGGTTGGAAGGGACCTCAGGAGGTCATCTAGTCCAACCCCCTGCTCAAAGCAGGACCAATTCCCAATTAAATCATCCCAGCCAGGGCTTTGTCAAGCCTCACCTTAAAAACCTCTAAGGAAGGAGATTCCACCACCTCCCTAGGTAACCCATTCCAGTGCTTCACCACTTTCTGAGTGAAAAAGTTTTTCCTAATATCCAACCTAAACCTCCTGAACTGCAACTTGAGACCATTACTCCTTGTTCTGTCATCAGGAACCACTGAGAACAGTCTGGATCCATCCTCTTTGGAACCCCCTTTCAGGTATTTGAAAGCAGCTATCAAATCCCCCCTCATTTTTCTCTTCTGCAGACTAAACAATCCCAGTTCCCTCAGACTCTCCTCATAAGTCATGTGCTCCAGCCCCCTAATCATTTTTGTTGCCCTCCACTGGACTCTTTCCAATTTTTCCACATCCTTCTTGTAGTGTGGGGCCCAAAAGTGGACACAGTACTCCAGATGAGGCCTCACCAATGTCGAATAGAGGGGAATAATCACATCCCTCGATCTGCTGGCAATGCCCCTACTTATGCAGCCCAAAATGCCATTAGCCTTCTTGGCAACAAGGGCACACTGTTGACTCATATCCAGCTTCTTGTCCACTGTAACCCCTAGGTCCTTTTCTGCAGAACTGCTTCCTAGCCATTCGGTCCCTAGTCTGTAACAGTGCATGGGATTCTTCCTTCCTAAGTGCAGGACTCTGCACTTGTCCTTGTTGAACCTCATCATATTTCTTTTGGCCCAGTCCTCTAATTTGTCTAGGTCCCTCTGTATCCTATCCCTACCCTCCAGCGTATCTACTACTCCTCCAAGTTTAGTGTCATCTGCAAACTTGCTGAGAGTGCAGTCCACGCCATCCTCCAGATCATTAATGAAGATATTGAACAAAACCAGCCCCAGGACCGACCCTTGGGGCACTCCACTTGAAACTGGCTGCCAACTAGACATGGAACCGTTGATCACTACCTGTTGAGCCCGACGATCTAGCCAGCTTTCTATCCACCTTATAGTCCAATCATCCAGCCCATACTTCTTTAACTTGCTGGCAAGAATACTGTGGGAGACGGTGTCAAAAGCTTTGCTAAAGTCAAGGAATAACACATCCACTGCTTTCCTCTCGTCCACAGAGCCAGTTATCTCCTCATAGAAGGCAATTAGGTTAGCCAGGCATGACTTGCCCTTGGTGAATCCATGCTGACTGTTCCTGATCACTTTCCTCTCCTCTAAGTGTTTTAGAATTGATTCCTTGGGGACCTGCTCCATGATTTTTCCAGGGACTGAGGTGAGGCTGACTGGCCTGTAGTTCCCCGGATCCTCCTCCTTCCCTTTTTGAAAGATGGGCACTACATTAGCCTTTTTCCAGTTATCTGGGACCTCTCCCGTTCGCCATGAGTTTTCAAAGATAATGGCCAATGGCTCTGCAATTACATCCGCCAAATCCTTTAGCACCCTTGGATGCAGCGCATCCAGCCCTATGGACTTGTGCTCGTCCAGTTTTTCTAAATAGTCCTGAACCACTTCTTTCTCCACAGAGGGCTGGTCACCTTCTCCCCATGCTGTGCTGCCAGCAGTCTGGGAGCTGACCTTGTTTGTGAAGACCAGAGGCAAAAAAAGCATTGAGTACATTAGCTTTTTCCATATCCTCTGTCACTAGGTTGCCTCCCTCGTTCAGTAAGGGCCCACACTTTCCTTGACTTTCTTCTTGTTGCTAACATAGCTGAAGAAACCCTTCTTGTTACTCTTATCATCTCTTGCTAGCTGCAACTCCAAGTGTGATTTGGCCTTCCTGATTTCCCTCCTGCATGCCTGAGCAATATTTTTATACTCCTCCCTGGTCATTTGTCCAAGCTTCCACTTCTTGTAAGCTTCTTTTTTGTGTTTAAGATCAGCAAGGATTACACTGTTAAGCCAAGCTGGTCGCCTGCCATATTTACTATTCTTCCTACACATTGGGATGTTTTTTTCTTGCAACCTCAATAAGGATTCTTTAAAATACAGCTAGCTCTCCTGGACTCCTTTCCCCCTCATGTTATTTTCCCAGGGGATCCTGCCCATCAGTTCCCTGAGGGAGTCAAAGTCTGCTTTTCTGAAGTCCATGGTCTGTATTCTGCTGCTTTCCTTTCTTCCCTGTGTCAGGATCCTGAACTCGACCATCTCATGGTCACTGCCTCCCAGGTTCCCATCCACTTTTGCTTCCCCTACTAACTCTTGTCTGTGCACCACTGTATTGCTCTCCCAGCAGATATCAGGGTGATTAAAGTCTCTCATGAGAACCAGGGCCTGCGATCTAGTAACTTCTGCTAGTTGCCAGAAGAAAGCCTCGTCCACCTCATCCCCCTGGTCTGGTGGTCTATAGCAGACTCCCACCACGACATCACCCTTGTTGCTAGCACTTCTAAACTTAATCCAGAGACTCTCAGGTTTTTCTGCAGTTTCATACTGGAGCTCTGAGCAGTCATACTGCTCTCTTACATACAATGCAACTCCCCCACCTTTTCTGCCCTCCCTGTCTTTCCTGAACAGTTTATATCCATCCATGACAGTACTCCAGTCATGTGAGTTATCCCACCAAGTCTCTGTTATTCCAATCACATCATAGTTCCTTGACTGTGCCAGGACTTCCAGTTCTCCCTGCTTGTTTCCCATGCTTCTTGCATTTGTGTATAGGCACTTAAGATAAGTAGCTGATCGTCCCGCTTTCTCGGTCTGAGACAGGAGTCCTCCCCTCTTGCAGTCTCCTGCTTGTGCTTCCTCCCGGTATCCTATTTCCCCACTTACCTCAGGGCTTTGTTCTCCTTCCCCCGGTGAACCTAGTTTAAAGCCTTCCTCACTAGGTTAGCCAGCCTGCTTGCAAAGATGCTCTTCCCTCTCTTCATTAGGTGGAGCCCGTCTCTGCCTAGCACTCCTCTTTCTTGGAACACCATCCCATGGTTGAAGAATCCAAAGCCTTCTCTCCAACACCACCTGCGTAGCCATTCGTTGACTTCCACAATTCGACGATCCCTACCCAGGCCTTTTCCCTGCACAGGGAGGATGGACGAGAACACCACTTGCACCTCAAACTCCTTTATCCTTCTTCCCAGAGCCACGTAGTCTGCAGTGATCCGCTCAAGGTCATTCTTGGCAGTACCATTGGTGCCCACGTGGAGAAGTAGGAAGGCGTAGCGATCTGAGGGCTTGATGAGTCTCAGCAGTCTCTCCGTCACATCGTGAATCCTAGCTCCTGGCAAGCAGCAGACCTCTCGGTTTTCTCGGTCGGGGCGGCAGATAGATGACTCAGTCCCCCTGAGGAGGGAGTCCCCGACCACCACCACCCGCCTCCTTCTCTTGGGAGCGGTGGTTGTGGAACCCCCATCCCTAGGACAGTGCATCTCCTACCTTCCAATTGATGGAGTCTCCTTCTGCTCCCTTCTCTCAGATGTACCATCTAGTCCACTCTCCGCATTAGTACCTGTGGTTCTGTCTGTTACTACTTGGAACCACTTAGGTCCTACTTTCTGTATTTAATAAAATCACTTTTTACTTTTTAATTAACTCAGAGTATGTATTAATACCTGGGGGAGCAAACAACTGTGCACATCTCTCTATCAGTGTTATAGAGGGCGAACAATTTATGAGTCTATCTTGCATAAGCTTTATGCAGGGTAAAACCGATTTATTTGGGTTTAGACCCCACTGGGAGTTGGGCATCTGGGCCAGGACGTCATGTGATCCTTCAGCAACTTCAAAAACGGGACCAGCATCATTCAGGGGGCGCTGATCCAGTACTATCACCGATTCCACAAGGTGCTGGCGCACCTTGGATGTTGATGAGCTCAGCGCGGGCCGGCAGGGCGCGCAGGGGCGGTTGCGCCAGCACCTTCTGTGAGCTGTTTTCAGGTAAACCTGCAGCTTGGGGCAGGTAATTCAGACTCTGGGTCTTTGTTGAAGTAGACAAGAGTGTCTGGCTCAGCAAGCCAGGGTGCTAAAGTCCTGAGCTGGCAGGGAAAACAGGGATAGAAGTAGTCTTGGCACATCGGTTGGCAGCTTCCAGCAGGGTTTCTGTGATCCAACCCGTCACAATACCTACATTCATTAATGCACCATCCATTCTTGAAGGGACAAAGTGACTCCCTGAGGCTGTACCTTAGAAGTGAGGAGACAGTTTTCTGCTTTCCTTGGTATCTGAAAATAAGAACTCAAATGGGAGGAAAAGTCACGTTTTCAGTAGGAAATTGCATGCAACTGGGTGTGGCTGCATCACTTGCCTGTGCACTTACTGTCCATGCAGGCACAAATCAGGAAAATGAACATGCAAATGGCTGCTGGAGGCCCAGCTTTTGTCTGTGCGATGGCCTGGTCTCTGCTTGCACCTGCAGTTTCATATATGCAAATGTGTCCAATCATTTGTGTGCACAGAGCCTTATTATTGTTATTATTTCTGTTGCAAAGGTGCCTTAAAACCTTACCCAAGATCAATGCCTCAGTGTGCTGCTAGGTGCTGTATATACTCATCATAAGAGAGAGGTTCTGCTCTGAAGAGCTCATAATTACCTAGACATGACAGAGAAAAGGGGAACAGGTGAAGTGACTTTCTCAAGGCTACACAACATGTCAGGCAAGAGAATCCAGGTCTCCTGATTCCCAGCTCAGTGCCCTGTTTGCTAGCCCATGCTTCCTTTCTGAAATGGTGACCCTAATAATAAAAGAAAAAATGAATCTAACAGACTCATTCTCCTCTGGGTTTCCTAGGCCATGTTTTGTGGAACCAGACTCGGTTCCCTTGTGAATATGGGCCAAAAAGAGGACCGATGCTGCCAGGCTATTTGACCTTGCTTAAAATACAAATCTAAGATGGGGAAAATGGCAACCACTGCAAAAGGAACCCCAGGCCAGTGCCTTTACCACAAGACTGTCATTCCTCTCCAAGCACTGTAGGAAGATTCTGTTCCACGGGCATTTCCAGTTCAACCTGAAAAGAGAATTCCCAGAAATCTCATGAGAGTGAGCCTGCTTTCACCATATTCTAGATCAGGGACCCCGGGGAGGGGGAGTGGGAGTGGGGCAATTTGCCCCAGGCCCTGGGCCCCACAGGGGCCCCCACGAGAGTTTTTCGGGGCCCCTGGAGCGGGGTCCTTCACTTGCTCTGGGGGCCCCGGAAAACTCTTGGGGGGCCCAAGCCCCGGAGCTGCTTTTGCTCCAGGTCTTCGGCAGCAATTCAGCGGCTGAAGACCCCAAGCCCCCTGAATCCTCTGGGTGGTGCTTTCTAGCTCAGGTCCAATCCTCTCTGGTTTGGATGGTGTGAACATTTGGATGCTTTTCATTGATTCAACTTCTGTTCTGTTTGTGTTGTTGCTCTTCACGAAAACGCACCCTGCCCATGCCTGCTATATTACATTGCTCAGCATTGTACTTGGCTCGGGGCAGGAAATTAGTTTACATTGGCAAATATATCACTGTAAGATCTCCTGATTAAAACAATGTATTTAAAAGCATGTGGTTGAAACAAACAAAAAACCACAATCCTTATGATCAGCAGAACTGTTCTCTCTCAGCTTGTATGGGCAGATTCACTCGTAAGGCCAAGCTGCCATGTGAGGTTATAAAATAGAAACAAGTCCTTGTAAGAACTGATCTAACTTTCTTCAATTGCCCTTGCATCTTTAATCACTCTCACCACTTTAAAAGCAGCAGATCTGGCAGCTGATAATTAGACTGAGCCTGAAGCAGGATGGACAGTGGCCAGATCACATCTCCTTTCATCTGCATATTTATGCATTTAAAGGAAAATAACTAGGTTCTTCTGAATCCATAAATTAAGTTCTCCAGGCTGGTTCTAAACTTTCCCTCTGATCTTAAATAAGTAGAGGTTTATTCTTCCTTCTTCATTTTCCTGTACTGGATATAAACATGGGAGAAGCGCTGAGCTGACCCACACAGGTTATGGATCCTCAGTAGCATGTGATGTGTCCGGCAAGGTAAAACCTAATAATTGACAGAGCCTGTATTGGCACTGAGCCTACTGGAGATTCTGGGCCAATATCTGACATGATGTTCCCCTATATAGATATCAAAATAAAGGAACTTGCTCCAAATGAGAGTCTCTCTCCAAAACTGTGGACTGCTGGAGATCTTTCACCGTTCACACTGTCAGAGAAAACAACCGATGGTCGATCTCCCTCTGTGTTATGCCTTCAACCCCTCTTTCAGAGGCAGACTCAATCCAGCTGAACCCCCGCATGTGTTTAGCATTTAATTATGCATTCTGGCTACAGAATGGTGTGACAGGGCTGCCATTGTCTTTCCTTATCTCTTGGTAGTGAAGTGTAAGGAGTGATGCTGTGTGAATTGCTCACAGAAGGCAAGGCTCACTTCACAGAGTATTGCAAGGATGCTTTCTCCATGTCCCTGGCTTGTGGCTGACAGCTTCTGACACTTTGCATGACATCCCGTAGGACACTTTGCAATTCATTTTCACTCTCATTCTAACCATTGTGCCCTGTCTGACATGTGAACGCATGCTTTTCTATTAGTTCTGAATGACAAAATAAATCACTATTAAAACGCATGATGCAGTGAGGTCAAGAGGTTATTGCTGGTGACATTCACAAAGCAATCAAACAACTGACTATGTCAAGCTGTCCTGCAAGAGCATGAGTACCAACCTCAGGGCAGACTGTTAAGAAGGAGGGCACAAACACCAACTTGGCTGGCGGTTCTATGCTTAGATTTCACCAACCAATTATCAAGTGTAAACTCTTCAGGCATTATAACAGCCTTAACATGGAGTCACCGGCATTCCCCTTGGGTACTCTAATCTATCTTGTCACCTAGGCAAGCCTACCTTTGTGTTGGATGGTCCCTTACACCATGCATCACAGCAATATTCAGGTTACTTCCAGTCACAAAGGACCAGTCAATTATCCCAGGTCAATTGTACCTTAGCTCTCACACCAATCACAATGCATGTAGTTAATCCTATAATAAACTATATACAAATTTATTAATAGGAAAAAGAAATGGGAGTTATTTACAAGGCCAAAGCAGGTACACAGACACTTTTTGAAACGTAAGACTTTAACTTGTTCATGTAATAGAAGCTTCTAGAATAAGCAAGATCTATATGTCCTTTAGGGCTAACCCAGGCAAAGCAGCTGGGGAACCCAGGCAAAGCAGCTGGGGATCCCTTGCTTATGCCTAGAAACCTTGTCCCCAGAATCCAAGCAGCAGTGAGATGTAGTTCCTCCTTGTTAGAGGGTTTTATTCCTTTTCCCCCTTCTTATCTGAGCTGCAAACTCAGCTGATGGGAGGAATTCATTTGCAAGACTCATCTTCACTGGGGAGGGGAGAGTAACAACAAAGTCTTGCATCCTCTTTACTGCTCCACTCTCGTCCATCTGGTGTTAATGGGCCTTCCTTGTCAGGCAGGCCATAACACCTTGTGTTGGAGACCAGCATTTCACACTAGTTAAAGTCTCCTAGCTAGTACTAACACAGTTACAGAAGCTGACAGGTTTGGGTGAACGAGCAGTGGCTGCAGAACTTTTAGATGCACAAGGACATGCTCCTGGATCTGTGTGTCGAACTCACCCCGGCCCTCCAACTCCTAGATACCAAAATTAGAAGTGCTTTGCCAGTGGAGAAGTGAGGGGGGCTTGCAGTCTGGAAGCTTGCAACAGTGGATTGCTACTGGTCAATGAGAAATCATTTTGGAGTTGCAGGGCCATTGTCATGCAAGTTTGTAGGGTCATTAATTGCCTCCTGCTATGCAGGACTGTGACTCTTGGCAATGCGCAGGACATAGTGGATGGATTTGCAGCAATGTAGTTCTTGGACTGTGGTGGGGTGATAGACGGCACATGTATCCATATTTTGGCATCAGCCCACCTTGCCACACAGCTGCAATGGTGCCATGCCACACAGCTGCAATGGTGCCAGCTGAACTCATCACAGAGTGGTGTGGGAAAGTGTCCTATCCTGGAGGAAGAAATAGGGCAACCATCCTAAAAAACTTTGGGAGAGAATTGCAGAATACCTCCACGCAAATTTCATCGAGATCTCTCAAGAGGATCAAAGGGAGAGCCATATGTACATAAACAAAGTGCCCTGTATGCCCTCTCCCCCCCGCCGCCTAATCCGACAGGGGAATTAAAAGAAGATGCCAACGGAATCCTCTGTTTGTTGTACCTCTACCTCTTCTCCTATGAGTAAAACAATGAAAGGTTGATACCTTTTGTCTTTAGTTTGGGGTGGACTGGCCTCCATCTTTACATTTAAACATTTGTAAGGAAAAAATGCATGCACACACTTACCCAAGCTCCGTTCCCCTCCATCAGGCTCGTCTGTGCTCATCTGGGAGGATTGGCTAGACTCTGGAAGAGTCAACAGGTCCTGGCTTGCGGCATTGCTGGAGTCCCCTGCTGCGTCTCCCTCCTCTTCCTGCCCCTGTTTCTTGACAGGTCTGCGGCGTGCTGGATGGCGTGTCTGCCAACAGCTCATTGTAAAAGCAGCAGGTCAGTGGGGCAGCACCAGATCTATTGCTGCTCTCTCTGCTGTGGAATCCCTGGTGAAATTCTTTCACTTTCATGCATCACTGTTGCTGTTCCCTGTCGTACCCTTTTGCCTGTGTCCCCTGTGCAATCTGCTCATAGTTGTCCATGTTTCTATGGCTGGGCTGTAGCTGTGCTTGCACAGCCTCTTCTCCCCACAGGCCCCGGCGATCCAATGCGTCCTGTGACTCTCTATTCCAGGCAGCGTGCATCTAGTGTGTGGCACCGGCCTGGGCAGTTGGACACAACAAGGGACAGCTGCTAGCAGTCTTGCCAAGGTGGGCTATCAGAAAAAGGCATTTCAAAAACACATGGGAGGTTTTAAATGGGGTGGGGGTGACTTATAGTCTCTGTGACCCCTGGGCAGTGGAATTTAAAATTATGACCACAGTGATTCCTGTTGCAGGGAACGGGGCATTGTGGAACAGCTGCTGGAGAACTGTTAGGGTTGACAAAGGTCATGCAGTATCTACACTTGCACTGTGTTGATCTCGGTAGGTCAACCATGGCTCTATGCTGTTCGGGGCGGTGGTTTTACTGTTTTGCTGCAACAAGAGAAAACTGGAGACACATTTGAACATAGACGTGTAATGGAATGCCTAACTGCATTGCACTGTTCAGCCACCAAGGTGGCGCTGTGCATGAAACACATAATTTAAGCTAACTTCAGCTATACCTGGCAGGGCATTAAAGGATCTTATAGTGTACATGTGGTGTGAGTGTTTCTCTCTGAGAAGTAAGCTCTGTAGTAAATCTTTATCTGGTACAGAAGCCTGACCTGTGTGACCTACCATGTACAAGATGTACATGACAACATGCACACGTGTCTCCTGGTGTCGACTTATGTCAATCTAACTCCTATGTAAATATAACACCATGCTATGGGGGTAAGCACCTGTGAGAGAGAAGAACTAATTAAACTAAAGGATAATGTTGGCACAAGAACAAATGAGTATAAACTTGTCATGAGTAAATTTAGGTTGGAAATTAAAAGAAGGTGTCTAACCATCAGAGGAATAAGATTAATAGATTCCAAGGCCAAAAGGGACCATTGTGGTCATCTAATCTGACCACCTGCATAACACAGGCCAGAGAACTTCTGCAGACTATTCCTAAACCATATATTTTAGAAAAACATCCAATATTGATTTTAAAATGGTCAGTGATGGAGAATCCACCTTGACCAAATTGTTCTAATAGTTAATTGCCTTCTCTGTTAAACGTGTACATCTTATTTCCAATCTGAAACAGCCATCTGTTCTTGAAAGCTATGGAACAGCCTTCTGTCGGAGTATGGGAGGCAAGAAATCTAACTAGTTTTAAGATGGAGCTTGCTAAGGGTTTGTTTGTCTACACTCAAAACACTACAGCGGCACAGTTGCAGCACTTCAGTGTAAACGCTACCTATGCCGATTGGAGCGATTTTCCCATTAGTGTAATTAATCCAACTCCCTGAGAAGCAGTAGCTGTGCTGACAGAAGAATTCTTCCATCGACCTAGCTCTGTCTACACAAGGACTTAAGCTGGTTTATATCCACCATTCAGGGGTGTGCATTATTCACGCCCCTGACCAACATAGTTAAACTGAGCTAATTTTCTAGCGTAGACCAGGCCAAAGTTTATGAATGGGTTTATGTGATGGGGTTGCTTGCAATAGCAGGGGACTGGACTTGATTACCCTTCCAGTCCTATTTACAGTGCATTAACTTCACTTGGATGGGACAGTGAATCATTTCCTAGCTATTTAAAGAATTAGAAGAAACAAGAGCAAGATTAAGGGAGAGTTTGTGACTCTATTTACGAATATAAAAACATAAGAACGGCCATACTGGGTCAGACCAAAGATCCATCCAGCGCAGGATCCTGTCCTCTGACAGTGGCCAATGCCAGGTGCCCCAGAGGGAATGAACAGAACAGGTAATCATCAAGTGATCCATCCCCGTTGCCCATTCCCAGCTTCTGGCAAACAGAGGCTAGGGACACCATCCCTGCCCATCCTGGCTAATAGCCACTGATGGACCTATCCTCCATGAATTTATCTAGTTCTTTTTTGAACCCTGTTATAGTCATTGGTGAGCAGCAGCCGGTTCGCACCGGATCGCGCGAACCGGTTGTTAAATTTAGAAGCCCCCTTTAGAACCGGTTGTTCCTGGAGGAACAACTAGTTCCAAAAGGGCTTTTAAATTTAACTAAAACTCGAGCAGCTCCCTGCCCTTCCCCCAGCCCCAGCTCACCTCCTCTTCTGAAGCTCCTCCGGCTTCTCCTCCCCCTCCCCAGCTTCCCGCGAATCAGCTGTTCGCACGGGAAGCCTGGGAGGGCTGAGAAGAAGCAGCGCTTCCACCAGGTGACCTGGGGCGGGGGGGCCAGCGGGAGGAGGGCTCCAGGCGGCGATCCCGGCGAGACTCTGGGGTCGGGTGGCGCGGCTCCTGCCCCTAGGGTCCAGCTGCGACCTCAGGCCGGGCAGTGGGGTTCCTGCCCAGCCTCCGCCGGGTCCGGGCGGGCGGGTGGCGCGGTTCCTGCTGCCGGATGCGGGCGGGCGGCGTGGTTCTGCCGCCGGGTCCGGCCGCCGGGTCCGGTTGGGCTGCGCAGCTCCTGCCGCCGGGTCCGGGCGGGCGGCGCGGCTCCTGCCGCCGGGTCCTGCCGCCGGGTCCGGGCTGGCAGGCAGCGTGGCTCCTGCCGCCGGGTCCGGGACGGTGGGCGGGCGGGCGCGGCTCCTGCCGCCGGCTCCTGCCGCCGGGTCCGGGCGGGCGGGCGCGGCTCCTGCCGCCGGGTCCGGCCCCCGGGTCCGGCCCCCGGGTCCCGCCGGGCAGCGTAGCTGTTGCCCAGCCCCCGGGTCTGGCCCCGACCTCAGCCAGGCGGCGCAGCTCCTGCCCGGCCCGACCTTGACCGGGTGGTTCCGGTCCCCCACCAGGCAGCACGGTAAGGGAGCAGGGAGGGGGTGTTGGAAGAGGGCAGGGGAGTTGGGGGGGTGTATTAGTGTCGGGGCAGTCAGAGGGCAGGGAACAGGGGGATTGAAGGGGGGCAAGGTTCCCGGGGTGGCAGTCAGGAAGGAGCAGGGGTTGGATGGGGCGGTGGGGGGCAGTTAGGGGTAGGGATTCCAGGGGCAGTCAGGGGACAGAGAGAAGGGGTGGTTGGATGGGGCAGGGGTCCCTGGGTGCCATTAGGAATGAGAGAAGGGGTTGGATGGGGTGGCAAGGGGCAGTCAGAGGACAGGGAAGGGGGGTGGATAGGGCACGGGTCGGGGGGGGGCTGTCAAGGAACATGGGGGGGTTGGATGGGGCAGGAGTCCCCCGGGGGGGGGCATGACCCCTCATGGGGTGAGGAGGAGGGAACCGGTTGTTAGTATTTTGGCAGCTCATCACTGGTTATAGTCTTGGCCTTCACAACATCCTCTGGCAAGGCGTTTGAGTTGAACATAGCACAGCAGCTAGTTATC
Organism: Mauremys mutica; assembly: GCF_020497125.1. Classification (NCBI taxonomy): domain Eukaryota; kingdom Metazoa; phylum Chordata; order Testudines; family Geoemydidae; genus Mauremys; species Mauremys mutica. The sequence goes on from NC_059075.1 coordinate 24,646,770, forward strand.
TGAAATGCTTCTTGGTATTTTCCATCTGTTGTTTTAGGAAATTTCATTTGTGTGCTTTAGTCTTCAAGACTGATAGTAAAATGCCTGTCCAGCTACGCCAACATGCTGATTAATGTGTGTCCTAAGAGTACATTATCAATCTTTTAATCTGAGACACAAGTCTCAAATCTGTCATCTGAAGCAATGAAGGGTGTCACAGGATGCTTTTTCCCAGCAGATAATTCCTTTGCTGAAGGCATTTGTTAGGTAGGAGTAACCTACATATGTGAGAATTGGGAGGGTTGGTCATTTAGTTTTATAACTTTGGGATAGCCCAATGCCTTTAATTCATTTTGAGGACAGTCCATGTATTTCTAGTACAATAAGCAGAACAATGGGTCTGCTCCAAATTCCATAGAAGTCGTCCAACAGGTAATTTCATTGATTTTGATGGGCTTTGGATATAAATGCTGGCATTATAGTTTAAGTATTTGTCCTTGTGGTAGGCCTTGTGTAGACTAGGATTTGGAAGGTGTTAGTTAACATATGTTAACCACCTAGTTTGTAGACAAGGCAATGCGCCTTTAACTCAACCCACTTCTTCAGATCCATGGAGTGAAAATTTACAGATACAGGCATAAATATACTGGCACATGAAGAGAAGGGAGTTACCTTACAAGTGGAGAACTAGTGTTGACCAGGCCAATTAAGTAAGGGTGGATGTGGTCCATTCCCAATAATTGATGAGGAGGTGTCAATACCAAGAGAGGGAAAATTGCTTTTGTAGTGAGCCAGCCACTCCCAGTCCCTATTCAAGCCCAAATTAATGGTGTTAAGTTTGCAAATGAATTGTAGCTCTGCAGTGTCTCTTTGAAGTCTGTTTCTGATGCTTTTTTGTTGAAGGATGGCTACTTTTAAATCTGTTATTGAATATCCAGGGAGATTGAAGTGTTCTCCTACTGGCTTTTATATGTTACCATTCCTGATGTCTGATTTGTGTCCGTTTATTCTTTTACGTAGAGACTGTCCGGTTTGGCCAGTGTACATGGCAGAGGGGCATTGCTGGCACATGATGGCATATATCACATTAGTAGATCTGCAGGTGAATGAGCCTCTGATGGTGTCCCTAGAGTAAATATGGGGACAGAGTAGGACACGGGGTTTCTTACAGGAACTGGTTCCTGTGTTAGTGTTTCTGTGGTGTGGTGTGTAGTTGCTGGTGAGTATTTGCTTCAAGTGGGGGGCTGTCTGTAAGTGAGGACCGGCCTGCCTCCCAAGGTCTGTGAGAGTGAGGGATCGTTTTCCAGGATAGGTTATAGATTGTTGATGATGTGCTGGAGAGGTTTTAGCTGGAGGCTGTACGTGATGGCCAGGAGTGTTCTGTTATTTTCCTTGTTGGGCCTGTCCTGCAGTAGTTGACTTCTGGGTACCCGTCTCGCTCTGTCAGTCTTCATTCTTAAAACTACAATACCTACCTGGAGAAGTGAGGAAACAGACTGACAGAGTGAGACGGCTACCCAGACTATCCACCACCCAGAACAAAGCCACTGCCCTAGACTATGCAGCTGTTATGGAGCAGGAACAGAAGCATTTCTTTGCCTTCCTCACAATCATAGCATAAGACTTTAAAAATCATTAATGATGTAGTGAATCAGTTTCTGCATGAGGCTTCCATCAGCAGAGCTCTAACAAGCTGCCATTTTGCTTCGTCGTCTGTCACAGATCAGTTGTAGACCATGGTGACCTGTGAGGCAGAGCCAGGGAAGATGGTATCTAAGGGTCAGTCTATTGATAGTTCATGACAAAAGATCAATATAAGTCCTATTAAATTCCCAACAGAGAAATGTGTTGGCGATAGAGTATTGTAGTCAGATCCATCTAGAAGCACTTGTGTTCCATTCACTTATGAAAATGGACCATCAAAAGGAGAGTCATATTCTAACTTCTAACCACAGGCATCAACATTTGGTCCATGACACAATCCCCAACTCTCCGATAATCTTAACCCAAACCCCACACAGAGTGTGACCAGCTGTAGGAGTTGAACCTAGCACCTGGGATAATCCCATAGTTGTCATGAGAATCCTGAACCAACTCAGCCACTCATCAATGGGGACATTAAAGTCATTGAGAATTAATTGATGCTTGTAAAACACACAGTGATCCTCAAATGGAAGATGTATACAAGTGCAAAGCATTGTTTTTATCAGCGTAAGTGCTTTTTTAGATACATAGCTTGTTGTTTGTTTCATTATCAAGTTCTGCTCCCCATCAAGTGCTAAATCATGTATGAATTCCCCATTTACACACTTGAAGTTAGCCATCCTTCATCTGTTGCTATTTATTAACTTATGCTGTATGTCTTTGCAGTGCCCAGTATTTTGTTTTATGAATACAGCTTTATCTCTTTTATTGCAACCTGGAATGAATGAAGAACATTAACGTTTTCTTTTTTTAAAAATTACATTCCTTACTTTTATCCATGGGGACAACATTTTCTCCCAATAGTATTGTCCTTTTGGAAGATGTGATAGACATATTGGGTAAATATTGTACCTCCAACCACATGGTTTCCATTGCAATTGATTCCCCTGCTGTTTCCTTCTAACCACTCCCTGACCTTACTTCTTCCACAATGGTGACTGCAACAGTGTGACTGATAGCAGAGGTAAATTTATTCCAGCAGCTGATTTTGGGCAACAAACTTATTTACCTTAGCATGCACTTTAGTTACTGAAATCAAGATATTAGGGGAAAATTTTACTGCAGTTGACTTTATAAAGACCTTTGATGAAGCTTTAGTGTAAAAGAAGGACAAAGTGAACAACGAATGATTGGCCTGGTTGGGATATGGAGTTACTGCTCTCTCTATAAAACACCCACTTTGCACACAAGAGGTTTACAGAATATACTATGGTTGAGGAGGGCATGTTGGTTAGCACATCATTGAACTGAAAGATTGCCAGAAATTGTAACCTGCAAAATGCAGAATCTGGATTATAATCTTGCAGTTTGTTCACATTGATTTGCCTCGGAATTCATTCTCCTAAATTCTTTGAGCTCAGTGGGAGCCTGGGGTGCACAATGAATGCAAGAAGAGACAAACAGGAGTTAACTAGGGATTGGGCTTAAAGGTGCCACCAGACTCCTCGTTGTTTTAGGGACTGGGAAATTAGAAGCAGAGGAAGTTATTTTGTGGATTCAAAATCTTTCATATATCAGAGGCTCAAGTCCTTTCTTATTCCAGGGCACTGACTCCCAAAGGGATTACTCTCCAACTACAAGTTTCGATAATGTTTTGTTAAAGCAACTAATTAACAATAGATACAATATTGTTTGCTTGGATTCCACATACTCAAGTGCATGGCCACTTAATATTACTAAGCCAAAGAGCAGAAGGAAGAATGCCTGACCTCATTGGGTTTGGCATGAACACAGCTTTGCCCTAAAGGTCTGGTTCTGCAATCGCTGTATACCCAAAATGCCCAGCAAGTGCAATGAGAGCTTTTGGTGTCTAAGGACTTCACTATTAGTCAACAAATCTGTACATCCAAATGCTAGAAAAGTAATAAACTGAAAAAGACAATCATGTTTATTTCTGAATTGGAACCACTGATGATCAGAATCTAGACACTAAAGTCATTATCAGACAATTAAGAAATGTTGATTGAGTAAGAAGTCTGACCCTGGATAACTTAGAAAACTCAGCAGAACAGTCTTTCACTTCTAGGTGCCCGATCCTGCATTCAATGCATACTCCAAACTCCCATTGACTGCAGAACCTTGCATCATATGAGCTTTTTCTGCATACATACAGACCCTCCACTGAAGTGCAATGTCCATATTATATGCCCTGAGGAGCTGCATGGTGGATACAGGGAGAATTGTGCCCACACACGTGGAGTGGCACATTTTCAAAGTGCGTATTAGGTCTCCACTTGCACCTGCACTGAATTTGTAGGTGAAAACACCTCTGTGTGTACTTCCAATAGTATGACACCAGAATATTCATAAGTGTTAGAATTTGCACCTACCACATTGATTAGGAGCATTAAGTTTTGTGGGTGCAATTTTTAACACATGCAGAGGTGTTACTCTGTTGGAAGTATGCATGAACTGGTGCACATATAGGTATACAACTGGCCCCCGTTCAGCATGGTACTTATGCAGTGGGACTACATGCATGCTTAGAGTTAGGCACCTGCATACGCACTTTAGAAGTTAGGGGTCTGAAAATGTATCCATTAATTTGAAATGTGTAGGCTAAGTTTTCCACATGTGGTGTCTCGCTTGCCAAGTGCAAATCAGCTAATTGGGATCCTTTAAACCCTTCATACACCATTTAAAAAACAATATTTGTTAGCCCTTTGTGTGTGCACAGCCCTTTGCAAGACACAGGACATGAGCCTCACCTCCCCGGGAACTTCTAGATTACTTAAAAGGTGTGTAGTGTAGACATAGTCTATCGACACAGGTGTGCCCCTACAGACATGCTGCTAAAAGGTGCGCAGTGTATCTGCTCTTTGTTGGCAGGAGAGCGTCTCCCACCAACAAAGCGCTGTCCACGCTGCCGCTTTTCATTGGTAAAACTTTTGTCGGTCGGGGGTGGGTTTTTTTGACACCCCTGAAGAACAAAAGTTTTACCAGCAAAAGTGCAGTGCAGACAAAGCCTTAGTTGCTGTAGCTCTGACTCTGGGATTTGCATATTTACAGTAAACAATGCCCTCCCCCACACCATCTACACAAGGACCAGGCCTGATTACTGCATGGGAAACAGATAATACAATGAAGACATTCTGAAAAATTATTAGCCCAAAGGGGAGACCCTCTGGGAGTTCTGGGTGTTTCAAATCCACTTTTTTTTTTTTAGCCCAGGCTTTGACTTCATCAGGAGTGTGTAGAAAGATTTTTAATGCACACCAGGGTCACTTCATTCTTGCAGTTTTCAGTCATTATCCCCTCTCTTTCTGTGTCCAGCAATGAGGAGACAACACACCATGGGGCTGTTGCCATGGGGGTGTTCTGATTTGTCTCTCCTAGGGTTCAGAGAGATGGATACAATTACATTAACTCTTTCTAATGTAGAACATCACATGGCAGATGCCCTGCAGCCTTCACCCAGTAGAGTCAAAGTAAAACAATAGAGGACCCCGGGCCAGGGCCTTTCTCTCCAATACACTAGTCCTCTAGAAGTGGAAGGAAAGTCTTTGACTGTCCATTTAAAAAGCATTGTCTTCACAAAGCCCACAGCAGGAGGGTCATCATGATAAAAAGAGACTTCTTGTGGTGCTAGATAGGCATTTTCATTAATTGTGTCATTTTGGAGCATAATGCAACTGGAATGGATTGCATAAGAAAGCAGTAGTGTAGTGGCTCTGCTGTGCCTTAATGGAGCACTAACGAGCTAACAGGTGAGCAGCTACATTAGGAAACACAGACTAGCATGGGACACAGAGCACAGCCTGAGGCGAATGCTCAGGAATCTCACTCTGGGGTGTCCAGACCCCAATCGGGTATGTCTACACTGCAATAAAACACCTGTGGCTGGCCCATGTAAGCAGACTTGGGCTTGCAGAGCTACAAAATTGCACTGGAGACATTTGGGCTTGGGCTGGAGAAAGCCCAAACACCTATAGTGCAATTTTATAGCCCCGCAGCCTGCATCAGCTGACGTGAGCTAGTCCTGGATGTGGCCCCTTGTGGCCTACAGCTGGCCACTGCAGGGTAATGAGAGTATGCGGATTGAGTAGCCAATATAGTCTTACTGCTCCCTGCACACTCACCATAACATGGCATGAAATCCTTGGTCATGTCCAAAACATACTCACCTTCTTCACAGCAGTGCAGAGAACCCCTGTGATGGCCTACTCCATAGCACACATGGACTGTGTGGTCCCGCTCTATGCACAGTGCTTGGGGTTCTGCAGATGCGGGTTAAGGCCCATTGTGATTTGGCTTTCCTGAACTGGACCACAAAATGATCCAGAAAAAAGAACAGGCAGTGCAGTACTCCCAGTCATTCTTGTCCAGGGACAATGTTGGGTATGTCTCCATTTATTGCAGTTTAAAATGCATAGAAATCCTGAAGCCTTTTCAGAGGAACTGATCCCAGAGAGCCCATGCAATATATTATCTCATCAAAGCAACAAAACAACCCTCCCCCTTCACCGCATTGTCAACAGGAAAATAGGAATTCTTTATCATACATAATAGAACTTCAGACAAATATTTTGAACGTTTTGTTCAGCAGAATTTCTTTCACTGAAAGTAACACTGGACAACCTTCAAGGCTGATACAAGGGAACTGGTGTTTTAAAATGCACACATCAAACCCAAATCCTGCATCTAAACATCCCAAACTTTGCATCTGGATTTGAACTATATTCCTGCTCCCCTGCCCTGTAATGGGCTGAACCAAAACCCTGGATCTGAACTGCACACCTCCTCCCCCACAATGGACTGACCCCAAACCCTGCATTCTGAACTGCATACCTAGACCTCCTGCCTCCCACCCACATGGACAGATCCAAAATCTTGGCTCTGGATCCAAACACTGCACCTTGGGCCTCATCACTAATGTATGGATTCTTTACATTTATGATGTTACTAAATCCCTTTTGGCAGCCCCGTCATTAGGGAGTTGTGTGTTCTTCAGCAGTGCATTATTCATAGATTTTTCAAAGATAGATGAACTAACTAGGACTACTACAGCCAAGTCGCTCATGGCTATTTCTATTCCTTCGCTGACAAGTTCTGCAAACGGCAAGCCAAGATTGCACAAATTGCAACATTTGAATTAAAACTGCAAATGGTTACAGGGAACCGCAGAGTCTGGGAACAGGTTAACAACCACGTGGGGTTGTGTAGAGGAGAGCATTTGGCTATGGATAATCTCTGCTTTGATCAAGCAGACAGCACCATTTTACACAGTCCAAGCTAGCATGGAGCTCGCATCTAAAGCAAAATAAAAAGTATCATTCCTTTCGGTAGATGATGTTCTCCCCAAGGACTCCCCCCCAAATCGCTTTATGTGAGCTCGCACTGTTTTTAAAGTCTTTCCCTTGAGGGAGCAGATCGTTTAATATAGAGTACAGCATTGACGTCTGGTATTAAGTCAGTCAGGCTACTTCGAAATGAGGCGAGTGGGCGTCCTGGTAAGAAAATAAAAATGTAAGTTTAAACAGAGGAGATGGGTCATCTTGGTTCTTTAGATTCCAAGAAAGATTTATATATAAAGCACTTTAAGCAGGTTTCTTTTACACCAGCTATGTGCATATGAGGCATTCTTCCTACATTCCCTGTGCATCCATGATCCTCACCAACTTCCGTAGGAGTGCACAATGCAGGATCAGGCCCCATAGGCTTTATGTCTCAATCTGTATTACAGAATTACGTTAACAAGTTACCAACACCTGCAGCTCCAGTTAATATGAATGCAAGATCCAGGCCCTCGGCATGTCAGAAAAACAGACCACAAGTAACAGAATTGTCCTTTTCGGCCGCTCAGAAACAAAGACTTATTACAAAATGTGAGGAAGAAAAGGCTTAGGAGAATAAAAATAGACTACAGAATGGCCTTAATGTAGAAACAGAATCAACCGACACAGGCAGGATGTTCTATTCTATTCTATGTAGGTTTTTATGTCATGCTCATCACGGTAGTAGCTGAGCTCCTTCAGGTTTGTGAGTTCAATCCTTGAGGGGGCCATTGAGGGATCTGGGGCAAAAATCTGTCTGGGGATTGGTCCTGCTTTGAGCAGGAGGTTGGACTAGATGACCTCCTGAGGTCCCTTCCAACTCTGATATTCTATGATAATACTCTATGATAATAGTCACATTCTTCATGTGCTAATATCTGTCATGTTATAAAACCTAGAAGAGATGCAGAATACAATACCCATGCACAAACCATTGCTATTGTGAAACTGGCTCTGTGCACAGAGGTCAGACGTATTGTTTTGTCAGCACATGAATACTCTCTTATAACGATAAAGTTATCCATGTACAATTTTCATACAAACTTATAGAGTACAATTTGACAAGATACATGATCATAAGCACGATCATAACAATGCCTGGTTAATGTTCATTTACCTTATTCAGTGTTCACATTATAAGTAAAAGCTTAGACTGCTGCTGAAGTGTCAGTTAAATGAGGGTATTTACAGCGTAATTCTAAAACCATGCAAGCTGACTTCAATGAAAGGCAGTAATCAGAGCTAATTATAGGGACATTTGTGAAACTCATTGGTCTGGGGCTTTAATTTGATATAAAAAGGAGCAAAACTATTGTAAACTATGGGTTCTTTTGAGTATAACGATAGTAAACACCTACTTTTATATATCTTCTTTCACGTCAAAGGACCCAAAGGCTTTTTACAAACAGTACATACCACAGCAATTGCCTCACCCACTACTGAAATGCAGCTATCTCTGGAGTGGATCATAGTAACTATTTAAACCAACACCATGCAAAACTGCAGAAGAGGAAGTGAAAAAAATTCTCACATCCTGTTGAAGATGCTGATGGAATTCACAGAGGGAGAAGGTAATTAACCAAATATGGATATAGACACTAAAATCTCTTGCAAGATATATGGTATCTTTAATGACCACAAAAGGTAGCTTCCTGGCTCAACAGTAAGACAATATTATTATCTTATATTAAGCTCCTATATAGTGCTTTTCCTCCGTAAATCTCAAAGAATGGCAGTATCATTATCGTCATTATACAGATGGGAAAACTGAGGCACAGACAGGGAAGTGACTGGCTCAGCAGGTTAGCAGCAGAACTGGGAATAGACCCCAAATCTTCTGAGTTCCAGGCCAGTGCTCTAGTCACTAGGCCACACTGCCTCTCCTAGACAATACTTTGAGATGGTACTTCCAAGATAACTGTGCCACCTAGCACCATGCCAGGGCACTGGCAAAATACTGACTCGGAGAACAGAGCCACCTCCTGAATCACCCACACCACTTCCTAGGCACTCTGGATTTTTCATGGCAGGGCAGCCTCTCATCTCAGTACTGATCAGGCCAGACCCTAGACAGCTTGTGAAATCTAACCATCTCAGAACCCAGCTTCTATTAAATCAAACAGAACAGCACCTTTATGCAATGGGACATGATACCAGTTCCTAAGTGGAATGTCATGCTTTTTTAAACACAGGATCTAAAGGGAACCTTTTTGACTTCCTTCCTGCACGCTTTCTGTCACAAGTCCCAGCAACTTACAACTAGCTCTGGCCATCTGTACTGAAAGATCTTTACTGGGGTTTTCAATAAAATCAAATCATCTCACCTGTCCATGTTCTCTGTTGAGTGACAATAAAACTTTGGCACTGTGGTTGAGAGTTACAGATTGCTGCAGCTTCCTCTGCATTATAAATGGAGAGCAAACATCCCAGATGGCTGTAGGAGGGCCAGCATTTATAGTCCTGCATTTCCATGGTTCGGAATCCCTTTAGGGTGATGTATTCTGAGAAACAGAATAAAAACTAGTACATAGGGACACAGCCTTTAGGAAACTTTTAATATAATCCAAGAGGAAGATACCCTGCAGTATGTTACGGTTACATCATAAAGTTAATACTTTGCCCTTGCGTGACATCCTTCATTCTAATAGGATAGAGAGAAGTTAAAGTAGCCTGCTCAAACTGAGTCAGTGGAGGAACCAAGCACAGAACATGTACATTTTGACTTAACCCCCCTCCCTGCTTTAACACTAGATTTGTCTAATGGCTTCCAGTCAGATATGACAGAGCAGGCAATGTTTAAGGCTACCGCTCACTCACTGTTAAGATTTCTGCCCCTTTGTGAAGATGTAAAATAGGGCAGAGGTGCTGCTAATGGACACTGATGGATAAACTGAGGGAGAGACATTGTTAGAAAATACGACTGTTAGAAATGCAGGCCCATCTGTGCAAGAGTGCACCTACATTTTTGCACATGCTCGGCTTGCAAGCATGCAACTTCCAGAGTAGATGTAAATCTGGCACTCCACGGATATTGCAATTCATGCCCATCCCAAGCCTGCATGGGAACACTTAGGAAAACTTGGGCCACAACACCTTTTGTGCTCAAAGCAGCAAGGAATGAACCTTTTCATGAGGAAGAATGATTAGCCATTTTTCCCCACAATGTAAAGGGTCCCCTTCTTTAATACAGAGGAACAAAGCCCCAAACTATGATCCATGGTCTACCAATGACTCAAAGCAGCAGATAGGTTGCACAATGAAACAGGAGAAAAATAAAGTATCACAGGGCTCCGTGGGTAAAGAGAGTGGAGGCCATCTGAGGATCTTCCTTACCACCTGGCCTACAGAAGTAAAAAGCTGGAGGGCCACTTAAGATATTAACAGGATATATATTCACTTGAAACACAAACTGATGTACATGCTGAAAGGACTGTGAGTAAAGTAGAGTACTTAAAGCAGCACGCACATGTGCACACACACATGTAAGTCAGATTGCTCTGCAAGGTACGTACAATGTAGTACAAGCAATCTCATGCAACTCTCATGAAAAAACAGCAAAGATTGCTCCAAAGAGAAAGAAACAGGGATTCTATGGCCAGCTCCACACTAGAAACGTTTGCTGGTACAGCAATATCAACTAGGGAGTGATTTCTGGTGATAATTTTGGTGATACTTCTATTTTCAAAAACCCCCAGCGAAGATGCAGTTATACCAGCATAAAAATGCTTTTGCTGGTATGGCTTATTTCACTTTTTTTGCTGGTGTGACAGCATCTACACTAGGAGGGCTTGACTGTATAGCTATACCTGTATAGTTTTAATGGTAAACTTTTTCTAGTGTAGACTAGGCCTAAGTGTGCCAAATTCTGCCCTAACATAATGGGGGCTGCATGAGCATAACTGAGATCAGAATTTGGCCATATTTGGGAACCACAAGACTCTTACAGTTCGATCACACCTGCAGTAATTGAACTATTATCTAAAGACTCTGAAGTCCTGTACCTTTTAAAAGAGGAAGTCTTTTCTGTAGATATAGCCCAGACTTGTACAAATGTAAAACCTTTTCAAAAGCTCCTAGGGTTTCATTTATTCCATATCGTAAATCACCTACATTAAAAAGAAAAATATGACAGAAGTGACTAACCTGATGAAATATCATTTAATATGTCTTCTCATAAAAGACAATGGGGTCTAAATATTAGCTTGTACCTGTTGCGTTCAGAATATCACCCAGAAGGGGCCGCAAAGCAGAAGGTGCAGTGTGTGGCAAAAGATACGTGAAAAAATATCTGCAAAAAAATCCCACAGGCTTGTTAGAAGTGAGAGGTCTCAATATGTTAACAGTTAGTCCTCTCTAAATTTTCACTTTCCATCTCAGGAGGACTATTCTGTTCTATTCAGGTTCTTACACAATGCCCAGTACTGTGGTGCTCGAGCACCTTAACTGGCTTCTCATAGATCATCTTGCCAACCCCTCTTAAAGCTTGGTCCCTGTGGCATATAGTGCTGCCAAGTGCTTTATTCAGTCTAATTAAAAGGATTCAAGCTATGAAGCTTTCACTAAATTCCCCTGAAAGGCTCCTATGTATATTGCCTTGCTCACCTTTACGCAGTGACTTTCCAGTCTACAAAGGACGTGTATGCTCTCTCACCTAGGACAACCAGAAGGCCTTGTGCTAACAAGGCTTGGCAGCCCATTATTAAGTGAAAGACAGGGTAGCTCATTATTAATTCCTTGAACCATCCAGTCCTTCCACAAAGCTGCTGCTCTAAAAGGAATGGGTAATTATTGCAAGACTATAATTTTCTTTTAGGGTGAAATTAGGATCCCTCAATAACAGTGTCTCCCTCTTAAGCCCCGAACATTAATAACGGGCTATCAAGACTTTCACCTCCAGGTCAGCAGTTCAAATCCAGCCCAGATCAATGGAGAGAGGAAGTTGCTGTCTTTTGATGACTGATTGGTGGCCTACGTGAAGTGACTTGACAGTCTCAGTTCAATTCCCAATAGATGTCCATCTCTATTTCTTCTTCACTCCTTTGTTGTCCATCTCAACTCAGAGGCCAAGAGTTAAAGGGACACAGAGACTAAACTATCCTGTTCTCATGCAGAGGCAACTCCACCTGTAGTACCACCAAGCTGAGGCACATTGGTGGGGGAAGCTTGCACCGCCTCTTCTGTGGATAGTTAGAGGATTGCCATCTCCAAGGCTGTCATTGTGGAACCTCTGGGAAGCAATAAATTCACTGTGGACCTTTTTTTGGGTAGGTTTATTGGTCATCATAGAGGGAAGCAGTCAGGGGCGGCTCTATGTATTTTGCCACCCTAAGCACAGCAGTCAGGCGGCTTTCGGTGGCACACCTACGGGAGGTCAGCTGGTAACGCGGATTCAGCAGCACGACTGCGGGAGGTCCGCCAGTCCCGCGCCTTTGGTGTACCCGCTGCCGAATTGCCACCGAAGCCGCGGGACCGGCAGACCTCCCGCAGGCATGCCGCCGAAAACCACCTGACTGCCGCCCTCACGGTGACCAGCAGGCCGACCCCCGCAGCTTGCTGCCCCAGGCACGCGCTTGCTGCGCTGGTGCCTGGAGCCGCCCCTGGAAGCAATGCAGTCTGCACTCTTTCTAGTCAACAACTACGCTGTTTTCAATTCTTAGCTAACAAGAAAAATAATATTTGCTACAAAGAGATTCTTAATAAATATCTCTCTCCCTCTCTCTCTCTGCTACATAGAATAAGCACAGGATACTGCTCACTACATGGTATTGTGCAATTTATGATCAAATTTGCCATTTTTTCTATATAATTGTACATACCGGTATGCATTAAAAAGATTCTTCTTTTCATTTAGTCCGTCACATTTCCCAGCTGAAGTACATTTGAGAATGAAGCTTTTTGCAGGGAAGTCTAGTGTGCAGTCATTATCTTCTTTGCATGACAGTTCCTCAGTGCTGGCATCGTCCATGTCTGTCACTTTTAGGTTTCCATCCACCATAACAAACTGCCTTGGCTGGAAATCCAAGAGGACTATTGAACCCAGAGGGGAATGTGCCAGGTAAAACAGCAGTTTCACTAGACTCAGGCAAATCTGAGAAAGAGGAGATGAATAAGCATGGGAAACATAGTCCAAAAAAAGCTATTCAACTGGAAGAAGAAGAAGAAGGGGAAAGGCATTCAGTGAAATTAAAGACAAGAAATGTACAGTATTTAAAAGGAAATTATGTGTATGTTACAAGCTGTATTGTCAATATTGCCACAGGATTTTACTGTCATAAGCAGTTTAGCAATGTTTGTTAAATATGCTTACACACAAAAATAAACCTTTGCAGTCACACCACTAGGCTAAAAAGCTACAAGGGATACAGTATCACCTTTCATGCTTCAGGCCATATGTAGACTGCCAGCTGGGATCAGGAAGGTGTTTTCCACCCTAGTACAGCATTACACAATTGGCCCTGATCCTGCAACTGTTCCATGCGCTTGGACTCCTGCACCCACATGGAATCCCATGTACTTCAGTCTGCATGAGTTCAAGGGTTTGTTAACTCAGAACAGTTTATAGGGTCAGTGCCTAGTGTGGTGCATCATGGGATAAAAGCAGGCAGGGACCATCAGTATAGACCATTGCAAGAGTCAGGATATAGGTGTAGATGGTCCAATTATCTGTTCTAGAACAGCACTCCCTATGTAAAACTATTGTACTAAATATTTTGTACATTAAGGGTATGTCTACACTGCAATTAAAAACCCGCGGCCAGCCCTTGCCAGCTGACTTGGGCTAAGGGGCTGTTTAATTACGGTGTAGTCATTCAAGTTAGGGCGGGGCGCGGGTAGGGTTGCCAACTTTTTAATTGCACAAAACCGAACACCCTTGCCCTGCCCCCTACCCCACCCCTGCCCCGAGGCCCCTGCCCTGCTCCTTCTCTGAGGCTCTCTCCCCTGCTCACTCCATCCCCCCTCCCTCTGTTGCTCACTCTCCCCCACCCTCACTCACTCGCTCATTTTCACCAAGCTGGGGCAGGGGGTTGGGGTGCGGGAGGGGATGAGGGCATCTGCTGGGGGTGCAGGCTCTGGGGTGGGCCGGTGAATGAAGGGTTTGGGGTGCAGGATAAGGATCCAGGCTGGGGCAGGGGTGTGGGAGACCTTTCCTACTGCTGGAGCCTGCCATGAAGCCCCTATGCTGAGTTTTGGATGTCTTGGTCTGTTGGTGGCTATGACTGTGGTAGCCACGTTCAGTCTTGTGGGTCACATGCTTTTGGGGGTTTTATGGTTTGAAGGTTTTTTAACCAAAGAATTTTTCACTGATTGCATGTAGTTCTTCCTTTAACTTCAACACCATCCTCCCTCCAGTAAAGCAAATAAGCAGCAGCCATTACAGTGAGACCCTGACCGAGACTTCTGAGGGCACTACTGTAATACAAACAATAAAAATAACTTCCATGTCATACGTAATTTATGCTAATGGAGAACTAAAAAGCCTCACTTGGCCTCTCACCTACCAGACTGAGACAGCAATTTATTATTATGTATTTGTATGATAGTAACACCAACAGGCCCCAAACCTGATCAGAGCCCTACTGGACAAACAAGATCAGAGCCCTACTAGACAAACACATTGTAAGAGACGGTCCCTGTCCTGAAGAGCTTATAATCTAGAACAGGGGTGGGCAAACTATGGCCTGGGGGCTGCATCCGGCCCTTCAGATGTTTAAATCCAGCACTCGAGCTCCCGCGGGGGAGTGGGATCCGGAGCTTTCCCCGCTCCACATGTGCTGTGGCTCTGTGCTGCTTGTGGAAGCATCAGCATGTCCCCACTCCAGCTTCTACGCGTAGGGGCAGCCAGGGGGCTCTGCACGCTGCCCCCTCCCCAAGCACAGCCCTCGCAGCTCCCACTGGCTGGCACTCCTGACCCCCTCCAGCACCTCGACCCCCTGCCCCAGCCCTGATCCCCCTTCTTCTCTCTGAACCCCTCAGTCCCACCCCCAGAGCCTGCACCCCCAGCTGGAGCCCTCATGCCCCAAACCACACCCCGACCCCCAGCCCAGAGCCCCCTCCTGCACCCTGAACTCCTAATTTCTGGCCCCACTCCAGAGCCCGCACCCCCAGCCGGAGCCCTCATCCCCTCCCGTACCCCTAATCCCCAATTTCATGAGCATTCATGGCCCACCATACAATTTCCATACCCAGGTGTGGCCCTCAGGCCAAAAAGTTTGCCCACCCCAATCTAGAAAAAGGATAAGAAACAGAAAAAGGATAAGAGAAAAGGCAGAAGCACAGAGAGGTGAAGTAACTTGCCCAAGGTCACGCAGGAGGTCAGTCAGTGGAAGAGCTTGGAATAGAACCAGTCCCTGTCCCTTGCCCCATCCACTGGACATCATAGCACTGCAATAATGGGCCTGCCTATACAAATCAATAGACCTCTCTGCAAAGGCGTGAAGAACAGAAGGAACCAGTCATCCCGTCTAACACAGAGTATTAAACACAATACTATCCCTAGGCAGGATTCTTTAGACTTTTTGTAATTTTAGGCCTGTTGTAACATTGCTTCGGAGGGGGAAAAAAAGGAATAGCTAGTAATAGTGGAGCTCCTGCTCTCTGACTGGAGATATTATTTACTGTAATTTAAAAGGGGTGAAAACAAGATTATTTAAAGATTTCCAGGCGCATACAGAAAGTCAGCATGACAATCCTGTGAGCCCCAGCACACATCATGGGCTTTTTGCATTTACTCTGTTTGAGACCTAAAAGCTACTGATAAAACTGCCTTTGTTTTGTTTTCTTACTTTAAATCTCTCCTCCCAGGGAGTCTGCAGAAGCTGAATCATCTCCAGAGGGGATCCCAGCTCCAGCATAGCTATGACCCTTATTTCAGGATCTAAGCTATTATCATAGCACTGACCATGCAGCTGTAGAGAGAAAAGGAGTGATTGTCATACTGATGCATATTCAAGTACAAATGTCAAGGGAAAAGGTTGAATAAATATTGACAGATCAGCTTGGCCTCTGGGGAATATAGATTCAAGTACAGTAAAAGGCATCAATTCTCCTATACTCTGTTTAAAGGAGGCAGACACTGTGTAAATACAGTACTATAGATAATACAATTCAATTGCTCTGTGTCTAGAAGTCACTGATGCCATCACCTCGATGCACAGTTCTGTTTGCTGCCCCGACCAACCGCAGTTGTTCCGCTGAGCGAGAAAGCAGCGTGAACTCCCTTGTGCGATTCCCCCTCCGCGAATGGCATCATTAGCGGTCACCAAGCCCAGAGAGACCCTCATTAGTTTACGGGCTGTGAATTTGAAGAACTCGCTTTCTACAAAGCACGTGGCTCCGGGCGCATCTTGCAAGAGAGTTTGTAGTAAACAGCCCCTCCCCCCCATCTCTACCCAACCCCATCGGCCTGGCTTTATTTGGAAGAGCGGGCTCTCCTTCCTTCGCCCAGCTCCGGCCGCCCATTAGTACCGGCCGGGCGCTATAGCACAGCGGGGGCGGACACCTGGCTAACGCAGGGCGTAGCTGCCTGTGCGCGACGGCTGCGGGCCAAGGAGATCGGGCACTCGCCCCGCTACCGTCTCCATTCACGCGGGGATGGGGGCGCTACCGCAGCAGTTGCCCGGGTCCCCCGCAGTAGCCGCGGGGCGCTGGGAGGTGGGCGAGTGGGGCAGCCGCGCGGGCGGCACTGGAGCAGCGGGGGGGCAGAAGCGCTGTGTGTCCCGCCCGGTCCCTCTACCTGCCTTGACGACGCCGGGGTGGTCGAGGCGCTGCAGCAGCGTCACCTCCTTGAGCAGCTTGTAGCTGGCCAGCCTGTGGCAGCCGGCGCGGTGCCCGTGGCGCTGCACGCAGCGGCTCACGTCGCTGCCGGCCGGGTGCACGGACTTGAGCGCGATGGCTCCGGCCCCCGGCAGCGCCGCTCGCAGCACCAGCTTGGTGAAGCCGGAGCCCACGACGCCCAGCCCGGTCACGCGGCTCAGGTCCTCGCAGCCCAGGCGGCCGCCGCGGCTCGGCCCCAGCTCCGTGTGCCCCCCGGCAGACGTGGGCAAGCGCAGCAGGTCCCGCTGCCGCCGGCTCAGCTCGTCCAGCAGAGCCGGGGGCGGCCGGGGGCAGCCGCGCGCCCCGTTCGCCCCCCAGCAGGGGTCAGCGCCCGGGGAGCTGTGGAGGGCCAGGGTCAGGAGGGCGCTGGCGGCCAGGAGGCCGAGCAGCGCCGCCGCCCCTGGCCGGCCGAGGCTGGCGCCCTCTTTGCCCCTGGCTGCCCGCATGCAGGACGGGCTGAGCGCGGCAGCGAGCCCGCCGCCTCTGCCTGCCCGTGCCAGGGGAGAGCCCAGGGAGGCGTGTCAGCCCGGCCCCGGAGCACCGCGCGGCTGCCAGCCCCGGCTCGGCTCCCTAGGGGGCAGCTGGCGGCTCCCGCCCACCCAGCCCCGGCTCGGCTCCCTAGGGGGCAGCTGGCGGCTCCCGCCCACCCAGCCCCGGCTCGGCTCCCCCTTCGCTCGGCTGCCCTCTCCCTGCCCGCCTCCCGGAGCCTTTGGGGAGCCTGGCGTCTGCAGCCAGCCCCTCCTCTCACCCAGCCCGGGGTGGGGGCCGGGGAGGCGCCGGGGTTTTAAACCGGCCCTTTCAGGTGCCTTTGGGAGACAGGGAGGGTGAAATCCGGCCCCGATTTCACTGCACTTTTGCCGCTGAATGTGGCCCGCTAGACTTGCGCTGCTCTGCCCGGCGGAGCTGAGAGGAAGGATGGTCCCTCTGGTCAGCTTGCTAGAGTCAGGCGACCCCAGTTCAGTTCCCTGCTCCACTACAAACCCCTGTGTGACCCTGGGCAAGTCAGCGGTACAGAATGTACATTCCTCAGCGGTATTCAGGCACCTAACTCTGATTGAAATGTTAGGTGCCTACATACCTTTGAATATCTGAGTCTCTTTGCAAAATGAGGCTAATAGCACTTCCCTGCCTTACAGGGTGTTGTGAGGATAAACACAGCAAACACTGTGGGTTAT
Source organism: Mauremys mutica (assembly GCF_020497125.1). NCBI lineage: Eukaryota > Metazoa > Chordata > Testudines > Geoemydidae > Mauremys > Mauremys mutica. The sequence goes on from NC_059075.1 coordinate 24,664,714, forward strand.
TCCGATACTACAGTAATGGGGTACTTAGGTTCTGAGCCAACTCAATGGCACTGCAGTTAAAGGAATTACACTAGCTGTGAATTTGGTCCTCTGATTTTAACTACACTGCTTTCAATTATTCATAGAGACAGCATGGAGAAAACACAGCGAGTCTGACTTGTGGCCACAGCACCCCAGTATTTCAGTGGTCGTAAATGACTAGAGAAGTCAGTATGCAGTGTTGCTGTAGGGCTGTGCGTCCCAGTATATTAGACAGACAAGGTGGGTGAAGTAATATCTTTTATTGGACCAACTTCTTTTTTCTCACCAACAGAAGTCAGTCCAATAAAAGATATTACCTCACCCACCTTGTCTCCCTAGACAAGTCAGTGGTAGTCAAGATCCTTAACTCCAAGCAGGGCCGGCTCCAGACCCCAGCGCGCCAAGCGTGCGCTTGGGGTGGCATGCCGCCGGGAGGGCGGCATGCGGCTCCAGTGGACCTCCCTCAGGCATGACTGCAGAGGGTCCGCTGGTCCCACGGTTCCGGTGGACCTCCCGCAGGGACGCCTGCGGGAGGTCCCCCGGAGCCACAGGACCGGCGACCGCCAGCGCCCCCCTCGCGGCATGCCGCCCTGCTTGGGGCGGCGGAATTCCTAGAGCCATCCCTGACTCCAAAGGCATCCTAAAGCTGCCCAGGCCTCTATCCCACTACATGTTTGCTGCGGTGGTGCCAGCTGAACTCATCGCAGAGTGGCATGAGAAAGTTCCCTATCACAGGGTACGTCTACACTACGGGACTATTCTGAATTTGCATAAACCGGTTTTGTAAAACAGATTTTATAAAATCGAGTGCGCGCGACCACACTAAACACATTAAATCGGTGGTGTGCGTCCATGGTCCGAGGCTAGCGTCGATTTCTGAAGCGTTGCACTGTGGGTAGCTATCCCATAGCTATCCCATAGTTCCCGCAGCCTCCCCCGCCCCTTGGCATTTCTGGGTTGAGATCCCAGTGCCTGATGGGGCAAAAATCATTGTCGCGGGTGGTTCTGGGTAAATGTCGTCAGTCACTCCTTCCTCTGGGAAAGCAACGGCAGACAAGCATTTCGCGCCTTTTTTCCCTGGATTGCCCTGGCAGATGCCATAGCATGGCAATCATGGAGCCTGTTTTGCCTTTTGTGACTGTCACCGTATGTGTACTAGATGCCGCTGACAGAGGCGATTCAGCAGCGCTACACAGCAGCATGCTTTTGCTTTTGCATGACAGCAGAGATGGTTATCAGCCATACTGCACCATCTACCAATCCATAAATTGGTAATAAGATGATCATGGCTACCAGTCCTTTTGCACTGTTCCATTTGCTGCTGTCATAAGTGCCCCTGGCTGCTCTTAGCCAGGGGCGCAAAAGCCAAAATTGGGAATGACTCCCTGAGTCAATCCCTCCTTTTTGGTATCTAAAAATAGAATCAGTCCTGCCTAGAATATGGGCAAGTGTACTAGAGAACCACTGTATCAGAGAACCAGAGAGCACAGCTGCTCTGTGTCAGATCCTGCAGAAATTATGAGCTGTATGCTATTCACAGGGGGTGCTCCTGCAACAACCCCTCCTGTTCATTTCATTCTTCCCCCATCCTTCATGGGCTACCGTAGCATTGTCCCCCCACTTGTGTGATGAAGTAATAAAGAATGCAGGAATAAGACACAGTGACTTGTTAGTGAAGGCAGCCTCCAGCTGCTATGATAGTCCAGACAGGACAGTAAGGAGTGCATCCCTCTGCTAGTTCAGGGGCACTTGAATCTTTTCTTTACACATGAAGGGTGGGGGCTGATGGAGCTCAGCCCCCTGTTGCTATGACAATGATGGATATCAGCCATACTGCACCATCTACCAGGAAAAATTAGGACCAGGCGACCTTGATCGACCTGTCCCAAGCAAGTTGGTATGGTTACCAGTCCTTTTGCACTGCCCCATGTGCCAATAGGCTGATGATGAGGACGGGTAGCAGTCCTATTGTACCATCAGCCACCCATGGCGGGGTGGGAGGAAGGATGTTGTTGTTGAGTGCTGCACCATCCCGTCTATCTGCAGCATTCAGTAAAGATAGGGTGACATGTAAAAGAGTCAAGACAGGATTGTTTTCCCTTTCACTTCTGGGGGTGGGTGGGGGGTGTGTGCGTAAATTGCCTAGCTATGCCCTGACCCACCGCAGACACTGTTTTTGACCCTAGAAGCATTTGGAGCTCAGCCAAGAATGCAAATGCTTTTCAGAGACTGCAGGAACTGTGGGATAGCTTGAGTCCTCCAGTCCATGAGCGTCCATTTGATTCTTTGGCTTTCCGTTACGCTTGCCACGCAGCAGTGCGCTGAGTCCCTGCTATGGCGTCTGTCTGGAGATATTTAAAAAATGATTTTGAATTTCGTCTTCTGTAACGGAGCGCTGATAGAACAGTTTTGCCTGCCCTTACAGCGATCACGTCCGCATCGTCCATGCGGGAGCTCTTTCTTTATTTTGATTTTTAACTGCATCACCACCCGTGGTGATCGGAGCTCCACGCTGGGCAAACAGGAAATATTCAAAAGTTCGCGGGGCTTTTCCTGTCTACCTGGCCACTGCATCCGAGTTCAGATTGCTGTCCAGAGCGGTCAGTGGTGCACTGTGGGATACCGCCCGGAGGCCAATACCGTCGATCAGCGGCCACACTAACCCTAATCCGATATGGTAATACCGATACTAGCGCTACTCCTCTCGTTAGGGAGGAGTACAGAAACCGGTTTAAAGAGCCATTAAAATCGATATAAGGTGCCTCCTAGTGTGGACGGTTGTGGCGTTAAATCGGTTTTACACTCCTAAAACCGGTTTAAACGCGTAGTGTAGACCAGGCTACAGAGGAAGGAATAAGGCTGCCATCCCTAGAAGCCTTTGGGAGAGGATTGCAGAGTATCTCCATGAAAGTTTCATCAAGATCTCTGAGGAGAATAAAAGAGACATCCCTATTCACATAAACTGAGTGCTTCATATTCCCGCCCCCACCCAGGGCCGCCCAGAGGGGGGGGCAAGAGTGGCAATTTGCCCCGGGCCCAACAGGGGCCCCCACGAGAGTTTTTCGGGGCCTCTGGAGCGGGGTCCTTCACTCGCTCCCGGGGGGCTGGAAAACTCTTGCGGGGCCGGGCGCAGGAGCTTCTTCCGCTCCCGGTCTTCGCTGGCGGGGGGGACCTTCCGCTCCAGGGCGGAAGGACCCCCCCACTGGCGAATTACCACCGCAGCGGGACCCGCCGCCGAAGTTCAGCTCGGTCTTCGGCGGTAATTCGGCGGCGGGGGGCCCTTCTGTTCCGGGACCCGCCGGTGATGTGCCCCGAAGACCCGCGGTGGGGGCCCCCCGCCGCCGAATTACCGCCGAAGACCAAGCTGAACTTCGGCGGCGGGTCCCGCTTTGGCGGTAATTCGGCGGCGGGGGGGCCCCCGCCGCGGGTCTTCGGGGCACTTTGCCGGTGGGTCCCAGAACGGAAGGGCCCCCCGCTGCTGAAGACCCCAGGCCCCCGGAATCCTCTGGGCGGCCCTGCCCCCACCCCCCTTTTCATTCCCCTTGCCTTGCCCAGCAGGGGAATGAAAAGCAGATGCCAGCTCTGCAGGGGGGTCATTTCAGATTTTGGTAGTGGGGGCAACTTTAACCATGATTCCAGGGGCTACTTAAACACTTGAAAACTCTAGGGTTTTTTGGCAGATAACTTAGAAATTAGTTTTGGAGCCTTAATACAAGAACTAAAAACTTTAATTGGTAAATAAAATTCATTCAGAATATTTGCTCAGTATCATTGTCCTTACAATATCACACCAAACACCCTCGAACACCCATATACTTTTTAATTTTCATTTCTATTACCATCTGGAAAATTATAAACAAGCAAATATACACACTCTTAATTTGTATATCTCATTTCTCATTAAAAAGTTATGAAGCCTAAAGTAGCTGGGTTTCCCCTCAAACATTCCTCTAAAATATGGAATAACTAACAAATTAGAGAACAAATTCGTTTTGCACTAGCTTAAAAAAAAAGGAAAAACATCAAGCTTTTAAAGTGATAATTGGAAAGAAAATATTAGAATAGATTGACCAACATGGATTTCCTATCAGATCTAAGACACCTGAAAGTGTATTTCCAGTAGAAAAATGTTATCACCTTTTTCCAGTGCCAATGTGTTTTCTTTTCCTATTAAATTACTTCAGTAATAAGAAATAAAGTCTTAAATATAGTAATCTGTTTATACAATGCATTTGATATTTCTCAGGCACAAATGAAAACACACTTCAGTTCAAGATACTTAAGATGTAAAGCTTCAAAACATAAACACAAATTTAAAAATTGAACTTGCATTTAAGAACAACTGATCTAAAAGCCAGTTTTAGCCTGTGGAAACTGTTCAGTGCTATAATGTAAAATAGAAATCCTGAGTATCTACAGCAGAGGTGGGCAAACTAAGGCCCGTGGGACCCTCCTGCCTGGCCCCTGAGCTCCTGGCCTGGGAGGCTAGCCCCCAACCCCTCCGCTGCTGTTCCCCTTCCCCCACAGCCTCAGCTCACTGATGCAATTCTCTGGGCAGCGGGGCTGCGAGCTCTGTGCTGCGCGGTGGCGTGGCTGGCTCCAGCAGTGTGGCATGGCTGCCTGTTCTGGTGCTCTGGGCGGCGCAGCTGTAGTGCTGCCAGCCACTGGTGCTCCAGGCAGCATGGTAAGGGAGCAGGGAGCACGGGGGGTTGGATAGAGGACAGGGGAGTTTGGGGTGGTGGTCAAGGGGCAAGGGTGTGGATAGGGGTCGGGGCAGTCAGAGGGCAGGGAACAGGCAGGTTGAAGGAGGGCAGTCAGACAGGAGGGGGGGTTGGATGGGGCGGCTGGGGGCAGTCAGGGGCAGGGGTTCCAGGGGCGGTCAGGGAGAAGGGGTGGTTGGATGGGGCAGGGGTCCCAGGAGGGCAGTCAGGAATGAGAGGAGGGGTTGGATGGGGCGGTGGGGGGCAGTCAGGGGTGGAGGGCCCAGGGGCGGTTGGGGACAGGGAGGGGTGGATGGGGCAGGTCCTGGGGGGTGTCAGGGGACAGGGAGGTTGGATGGGGCAGGAGTCCCAGGGGGGCTGTCGGGGAGGAAAAGCAGGGGGGGTCAGATAGGGGGCGGGGGCTGGGGCATGCCTGGCTGTCTGGGGAGGCACAGCCTCCCCTAACCAGCCCTCCATACAATTTTGGAAACCTGATGTGCCCCTCAGGCCAAAAAGTTTGCCCGCCCCTGATCTACAGTGACCCCACTAGATGATTCTTAACCGTGCTGTAATGAAAATATGACACTATATGTCTTAAATATTGAGAAAATTTACCCTCTAAACAATGTCATTTCAAGGGCATACTCATATATTAAGGAAGCTAGTAAAGAGACTTGTTCTGGAGCTGTAACAAACTTGTAGGATTAACATGAGAGCAGGAGGATGGTCTGAATACATCACTAAGCACCATGACAGATATGTTTGTTTAATTCTTTGAGTGGAGTTTTGATGGCAAGGAATTAGCTAAATAGGGAGACAAAAGAAGGATAAGAGGACACTGAATCACGGGGATAAAATGGAAGGTGAAAGGAAGAGAGGAGGAGTGAATGGGGAAGAGAAAAAGGCTTGGTTTACACTACATCCACACCGCTGAGCCAGGTAGTTATACCGACCATAACCCTCCATGTAGACAGCACTATGTCAGTGGGAGAGCTTCTCCTGCCGACATAGCTATTGCCTGTCATAGAGATGGAGTTATTAAGCTGACGGTAGCTCTCTCTCCCATCAGCTTAGAGTGTGTTCACCAGATGGGCTGCAGTGCAGCTGTGGGGATGTAAATTTGTAGTGTAGATCGGCCCAAAGATTAAAAACCTCATCAGCAAAGCCCAACAGATCCCACAGTGCCTTCCTCTGCAGCATGGAGCAGGGATCATCTGGACACACTCCACCTAATCAAGTCTCTGCCACACACTGCATGGACCTCAAGGCATTGGTGGCATCTCATTCTTCTTCCCTGCCTGTGGCTTGCAACAGTTTAGCCTCCTGAGGACTGGAAGGGGACAAGACATTTGACTCTGATTTGGTCCAATAAAATCTGTTTGGAAAGATTCAGAAGGGAGTTATTTATAAAATAAGGCACAGCCAGGCAGAGCAATTAACCCTGGTTCCCGGGTTACCTACCAAGTTAGAGGGAGAGCTGGGACCAAAACCCAGGAGTTCTGATTGTGTGGCACACTCAAATTTAGAGCTGCAGCATTATGGAGAGGAGAGAATGTTCGGGATCAAGAGAGGAGAAGGAGAGAGAACAGGACAGTGGTGGGAGGAGCAGGAGAGAGAAAAGCCACCACAGGTGGCTCAGGATGAGTCAGTGCAGCAGCAGTTCCAACACCAGAGAGAGGAGAGGGTGCAAAAGCTGGAGCCCAGGTGATGTGGTAAGAGACTCTTGACAAACTAGCTGAGGAAACCTAGAGTGAATAACAAGGACTCGGTTCTGGGGGAAGCTGGAGTGTGAACAAACCAAAGTAGCTAAATGGGCAGAATGATCAGCTGAAATGCATCACTGCCCTTGGGTAGGAGCAATTCTAAGAGGGAGCTACCATTGTGAAGGCAGTACTGGGAATATACCATTGGGGGTGGCACCAGCTTTCCATTGCTGACTCTCCTGTCACTGGTGACAGAATGAGGAAGGGACAGTTCCTACCCCATAGGAATTTAGCTTTCTTGTTTTAACAATGTCATTTCTGCCCATAGGTCTAACAGTGCACAAGCAGCCACAGTCCCTCCACAGAGAGAGAGAGAGAGAGCGCGCAAGAGAGAGAGGAAGGAGTGAACAAGTGAGAATTGGAGCAGACCAACAAGTCCCACTGTGCCCTCAGTGCAATGAGTGGGGTTTGCTGTCACACAACCGAGAGAAGAGAATGTTCTACTTTTCTCTTATTCAGTCTGGGAGGTCTCACTCCAGGGCAGGGCAGGGCAGGGCAGGGCAGGGCTGGGATTTGTGTGGTGTAAGTGCACAGCACACCCAAGGCACTATCCCCCTGATTTACACTGAACCCCCCGGCTCCATCCTACTACCCTGCTTTTCGGGCCAGTGACATACAATAAGCCCTATCCCTCCCACCTAGGCCATGGAGAGAACAGGAAGCGCTACATTGCACACATCCGTTACTCTTAATATCTGCAGCTCTGTATTAGGGCAAAGACTATAAACAAATCTCATGCTTCAGAGCTTCAGCCAGCACGAAAGGCCCCATGCAGCCGCTTGATCAAGCTCCTGCTTGATCCAACACGGCTTTTGCCAGAGGGATGGAGGCCCCCTGCAACCCAAGGGAAACAGGACTGACAGAGGAACGCTGCGGAGATTTGGCACCTCAAGCCGCCAGCCTCCAGCCTGGGAAGCATCTACTCCCCCTGTGCTGTGGGCTCCTAAACTGTCAGGTCTGCAGGGCTGTTTGACAGTTGTAAATGAGAGCCTGCCACCTGGTGGAAGCAATGGGTAATGAGCACAAACCTGGCACAATCCAGAGACAGTCACTATTTTCCCTGTATTGGGCCACTTTTCTTGCTTTTTCTTTCATTTTGAGTTGTGTGTGAAAAATTGGGCAAGTGCTAACCAGCTTGGGACTAGTAGCCTCTAGGGTTTAGCATGGTTGTAAGGACAGCTAATACTCTGCAAATGTTTGTGCTGTTGTTTGGCAAGGTATCCACAGCTCTGCCAGCTCCTTCCATGGCCTCCTTGATGGTCCTATAACTCCTCTACCTCTGAGATTTTCCAACCCTTCAAGAGGTTCTCAGTGACAGATCTGTGCTATTGCTTTAGATGGAATATATAGGCCCAAAGAGCCAAAGGTATTAATGCGATCCTGAAAATGTCAAACATTAAACAGTGTTGGACAAGGTTTGGGGTTTGGTATACACAAACTTCAACCTGCTTAGTATGCTAACCTGATTTTTAGAGAGCTTATTACAGGCTCTCCAATGATCTGACTAGAACATAATAAGGTTCTTGTCCTGAAATCAATGCATCAGAATTCGATGCAGAGAGTTCAATATTTTGTAAGGAGCCTCACAGTGTGTGGCAAGAACATTCATGCTGAGAACAAAGCAGAGATTTTTATTAAAGGAAAATGTCATCAAAGCTCCAGACCACAGAATTAAAAAGAAATAATACAGTTTTAAGAGTACCTGTGGTAACATTCCTCACAAAAGCTAATTAAACTAGCATATTCATACCCTTCTTGTGGACCTGGCGATGAGACACAGGACCAGCCTTGCCTTTGATATGCCGGAAGAGTCCGATGGTCCAGTTTCGTCAATGCCGATGGTGGAGAGCAGGGTCAGTGTTGAGTAACTAAGTTATACTGCAAAAGATAAGCTGGTAGCTAAACAAAGGGGAACTAAAAAGCTAAAAGAATAATCTTCACATGGTGGTTTGCCCTCTTATAGAGTCTTGGCACTATCCTGAATATTCATAACAGTGTCCAATCTTCCATGCCCAAATCTCATTTCCTCACTCACACAATCTTAGGGTACACTTATTATATAGGCTGGCATATTCTTACATATTAATGCCAATTATCTGGTTACCTTTGGCCTGAACCGTTACTTCCATGTTCTTGTGTACTTTATGGTTATTAGTATGTCCCAGAATTGGTAAACACATTCAGTTCCCCAAAGTCTTAAAAGATAACCGGTAGGCCATTTATCTATGCCACAGGTTACAAACACTCATGCAAATTTGCTCTAGCTAATAATACAGGATACAGGCCTGTAGGTTCCTGCATTACAGCCTGTCATAAACAGATAGTTAAGGGTTAAGGTCTGTTTTACCTGTAAAGGGTTAACATGTAGTACCTGGTGACCACCTGACCAGAGGACCAATCAGAGATAAGATTTTTTCAAATCTCTGTGGAGGGAAGCCTTTGTCTGGGTGAGAACTGTTTTTGGATCTAACAGAGGACAGTCATGTCTCCAAGTTCTCCTGGAGTAGTTTCTACTAATTAATAGTGAGTATTAATTAGAAAGGCGAATTAGTCTTATGATTTGATTTCTATATTTGCAATTGTGTGTTTGCTAAAGGAAATGCTTTATCCCTGTTTGCTGATATTGCTTTTACTGAGAAAAAGGGGGAGGGGGAATTCTCTCCAGAGATTGATAAGGTTATCCCCTATGAGTGTCCAGCTTGGGCTCATAGAGATTCTGTATTTTCTTTTTATTCCTTAATAAATTCTTTCCTATTAAGGACTTGTTGGTCTTTCCTTGGGTGGATTCTCAGGGAAAGGGGAGGGGGAGGTATCCCTCTGTAGTTGGATCCCGGTATCTCTCCTAGGAAAAGGGAGGGGGGAGGAAGCAGGGGGAATGGTTTGTTTCTCCTGGGTGTAAGAACTCCATGGATTTGGGGCTCTTGGAATCCCCTAGGATTTTGGGGAAGGACTGTGTCTCAATCCACATTTCTTGATTGAGTGGTGGCAGCGAGAAGGAACCCCACCCTAAGGGTTAGGGTGGTGGCAGAATACCTGCGGGTCCCCATCTTTGAACCCACAAGCTCAAAGTGGGGGTGAGATCCCATAGGACATGGTGGCAGAATACATGCAGGTCCCCATCTTTGAACCCACAAGCTCAAAGTGGGGGTGAGATCCCATAGGACATGGTGGCAGAATACATGCGGGTCCCCATCTTTGAACCCACAAGCTCAAAGTGGGGGTGAGATCCCATGACATGGTGGCAGCGGAGTTTCGAACCCATTGTTACAAGGAGTTTTTTTCAGCTGGGCTACGCTGAAGGGAGCTATTCTCTTCTTCTAGAGCAGGAAAGCAACCTGAGAAAAGAGGGAGTTTACAGTTTCAGCCAGGTTGGCTGGAGGAAATTAAGTTCCAGCAGGCTTTGTTGGAAGCAGTTTTTCTTCTGTTTGCTTGGACAGGCAGCTTCAGGAAAAGGCAGTTTCAAGCAGTTTTCAGGGTTAGGAGGAGTTTTTTTTTCTCTGCTGGCTATGCTGAGGAAAAACTCTTCCCTAGAGGTGTGTCCTTCCTTTGTGATATCAGGTATCACTCAGGATTCCTAAGGTGGGGGGAAGTGCTCGACAAAGTACATTCCCATCCAGTGGGGAAAACAGGTTTGGGGGGGGGGAGACAGAAACCCTCCAGCCACATTTTTTTTTCCCTGTGTCTTTTAAAATCCTCTGGAGGCAAGGAACTCCCTGCTCAGAGAGTACTTAGCAATTGCAAGGGAGAGTTGCAGGGCAGGTTTCCACCTTCTTGGGAGCCAGGAGAGGGAGATTGTTTTTTGTTTTTCTTTGAAACAAATTTTCAGCTGGGTTTAGCTGAGGGAAAAAGGTTTTCTAACGGGCTGTGTTAGAAAAGGATTTTTTTCTTCTTCTTTTCTTTTTTCTTTCTGTCCGCTTAAAAACAGCTAGGGAAGAGGTGCAAGTTTTTCTAGGAGGCTTGTTAGAAAGGACCCCCACTGTGAGGTACTTAGCAAGTGCTAGAAACAGGACAAACCAGTTTTTTTTGGTCTTCTCAGTATATCAGCAAACAGCAGCTACACAAATGCAAATACAAAGTTTTGGGGTTTTTTTTTCTATTCAGTCTCTTCGTGAATAGAAAGGGTTAGGAATTGGGGAAACCAGTTCACTGACTGCAAAGGGGTGTGGCCAGCACCAAAGAGCAACACCAGCAAGCCACACATAAAATTCACTGACTGCAGAGGGGTGTGGCCAACACCAGAAGGCACTGTTCCCCATCCCAAGAAATTTCCCACCTACATGGCAGGTGAGAACACTGAGGCCTTCTTGAAAAGTTTTTAAAGAACCTGCCATGGGTACAGCATCCCTGAAGACCAGTACAAGGACTGGTCAGGAAAGAGGACTTTTGCTGTCTATGACAATTATTCCATCCCCATGCTACTGGGGAAAGACTTGGCCAACCATGTGCAGCTGGCCAAGAGGGGGGGAGTGGTCACCCGCGGCCAGGCCAAACAAGCAGGCACTCCCATCCCTGTTCCTGAGCCATCCACCAGGACCCTGTCTGTGCTACCAGACCCAGACAGAGGTGGTGGAACCGGATCTCATGCCAACAACTACAGCAGCCATAGTACATCCAGTCCCAGGACCGGAACTGGAAAAGCAACCAGCGGCAGAACCAGCGCCAGCACTGACGCCAGCGCTTGCAACTCCACCGCCAGGGGGCGCCAACGGGCCTAAACTGGCAGAAGCAGCAGACAACTCTACCCAAGAGGCTCAGCCAGAGCCTGAAATATCACCTTGTGCACCAGCGGAGAGCGGTCCACAGTCAATGGAAACAACCTCATCACCTACATCGCTCCCAGAGGAACTGGTGTCTCCCGCCTCAAGGGAACAGTTCCAGACAGAGCAGGAAGCCGAGAACAGCCTTAAAAAAGCTTGGGCGGCGGCACGCAGCAACCCACCGCCTCTCAGCTCTTCTACCCAATTCCAGTTTGTTGTAAAACAACAACTCTTATATAAGGACATTCTTTCTGGTGAACACCAGGAAGGCCAGCATCTTCACAGACAGTTGGTAGTTCCAACTAAGTACTGGGACAAGCTCTTAAGCTTGGGCCCTGACATCCCAGTGGGCATTCTGGGGTCAACAAAGCAAAAACAGGTTAAAAACATTCCTTCCACTGGGAGGGGATGGGCAAGGACAATGCCAAGTATGTCCGCTCAAATGCATACAAAGTGTTCTTCAGTGTCAAATATCTTGTTGTTTACATACTTAGTAGTATATGTAATAGTGCATGTGTTTTGTTTATCTGTTTATGTTACAGTGCTAGGAGGAAATCACCACCAGTAGTTCCCACTGTTGGCGATTTGGGGGGCGTGTCATAAACAGATAGTTAAGGGTTAAGGTCTGTTTTACCTGTAAAGGGTTAACATGTAGTACCTGGTGACCACCTGACCAGAGGACCAATCAGAGATAAGATTTTTTCAAATCTCTGTGGAGGGAAGCCTTTGTCTGGGTGAGAACTGTTTTTGGATCTAACAGAGGACAGTCATGTCTCCAAGTTCTCCTGGAGTAGTTTCTACTAATTAATAGTGAGTATTAATTAGAAAGGCGAATTAGTCTTATGATTTGATTTCTATATTTGCAATTGTGTGTTTGCTAAAGGAAATGCTTTATCCCTGTTTGCTGATATTGCTTTTACTGAGAAAAAGGGGGAGGGGGAATTCTCTCCAGAGATTGATAAGGTTATCCCCTATGAGTGTCCAGCTTGGGCTCATAGAGATTCTGTATTTTCTTTTTATTCCTTAATAAATTCTTTCCTATTAAGGACTTGTTGGTCTTTCCTTGGGTGGATTCTCATGGAAAGGGGAGGGGGAGGTATCCCTCTGTAGTTGGATCCCGGTATCTCTCCTAGGAAAAGGGAGGGGGGAGGAAGCAGGGGGAATGGTTTGTTTCTCCTGGGTGTAAGAACTCCATGGATTTGGGGCTCTTGGAATCCCCTAGGATTTTGGGGAAGGACTGTGTCTCAATCCACATTTCTTGATTGAGTGGTGGCAGCGAGAAGGAACCCCACCCTAAGGGTTAGGGTGGTGGCAGAATACCTGCGGGTCCCCATCTTTGAACCCACAAGCTCAAAGTGGGGGTGAGATCCCATAGGACATGGTGGCAGAATACATGCGGGTCCCCATCTTTGAACCCACAAGCTCAAAGTGGGGGTGAGATCCCATGACACAGCCAAATATAATGATGTAATATTTACTAAAATTATTCAATACAAAAATAAGCCAAAATAATATAACCAAACCAGTCAATAAAAAGATAGGATATATAATATAGCAAGCTAGCAGACTAGCCCTATGGACTAGAAGTACCATGGAAAACACATCATCATTAAACATAATTTTAGTCTTTAATTAAAGATACAGAAAAGAAGGAAAAACAGTTAAAGCATTTGAATAATATTAAGTAAGGCTTTTATTTTAATAACATCCCTTGTTTCCTTTTCAAAGGAACCCCCTCCCTTGTTTGACAGTCTCTTAGATCAGTGGTTTCAATCTCAGGTCCACAAACTATGTCTAAGGGGTCTGTGAAAGGTTGTTGTTACCATAAAACAGTGGTTTTCAACCTGTGGATCCCTGGTGGGTCTGCAGACTATGTCTAAAATTTCCAAATTGGTCTGCACCTCCATTCAAATTTTTTTTAGAGGTCTGCAAAAGAAAAAAGGTTGAAAAACCAGTCTTAGATGGTAAAAAATGTCCTTTTTGGGGAAAGAGAAGAAGTTAGTTGAAATTGGCTGGAGCTGTTGTTGGACATGGGGAAGAAACACACATAGGTGTATATTTGTCAGTCAAAGTCTCACTTCCTAGGTGGCATATGGGATTTAGCCGAAACTGGTAATGTCAACTGGTTCACTTTCCTGGCCCAGTCTGCTTAAGACACCTTTCAGGATTAGAACAGAAACAGTTCAGGGCCCAGGAGATGGTTGAGGTGTCAACTGTGAGAGTGAAGCTTGTTCCTTCTCTTGTCTTTTAGTCAGCCAGCAGCCCAGTAGCCTTTCCCGCTCAAAGTCCCTTTTTGAGGATCTGAAAAGGGGAGCAGTAGTCGGAATAGCCTATCCCCTCATATTTTGTCCACAAATCAGGCCTAACTTCCAACACATCAATTTTGGTTCATTGACTTCCAGTCTTAAACAAGAACAGTGTACATCAGGCATGATATTAATGCAGTTCTTGAAGTATATTACTAGGCCTTTTTGTTCGGACTAATTCCATCTTTTTCACCTTTTCCCATCGACATTTGTTATTATAGGCTATTGCATCACTTCTATAAACTGTTATTCACTTTTCACAGTTAAGGTCACCATTCAGGTATCTTTGTAGGCCCAATTATCACAACAGCCCTCACCCCTGATAGGGCATCCAGACCGCTGCCATGTCCCCAGCTTGCCTTCAAGCAAAAAGGCATCTGGCTCAGTCCCATATTAACCTCCAGCAACGTACTTGGAAAGAAAGATAGAGTCCCTTTATTTGTGTGTAACAGGATAGTCAACGAGGAGCAACGCAGAAGCAGGGCTTGGAGCAAGCTGAGCACAGAAACAGAGTGTAACCACAGGCATATGCATTGAGCAGCCAGCGAATTGCTGCTGTTGGGCTTAAGAGCAAGACTGCTAGCTTCCTCAGCCAATCAGGTGGGGCAATCCATCAGGCGGTCTAGTAGTTGATGCATCCCAGCTGTGCTCATTAGGCTGGCAGGAGACTGAGCAAGTGCAGCTGCAGGGCCTTATACGTGACAGCATGTGTACCTTAGGACATTACCAAAGACAGTAATGCTGTCAGAGTGATAGCATCAGTGTGATAGGCCAGATTATCATGCCCTTAGTTATGCTCAGGAGTACCGCAGCCCATGAGCAGTACCACTGAAGTCAATGGGAACTCAGTGTAAGGGCATTACAATTTGGCTCTACAGGAACAGATGGACGCTGTACCATGTCACAGCTTGTCTTCTGCCCATCTTAATTGGAAGTGATAAGAAACACAGTTCAGCTCCAATTATCCTGAACTCCCTTTTATCCAAGACAGGGTCATGTTCCCCATCATCTATTAATTACCATCTATTTCTAAACAGTAGCATTTTCCCAAGTAGTTCTTCCCTTAATTGAGATAGGCCATTTGGAAGCTAATCCAGCCGAGTGCTTCGTCAGGCATGGAGCACTGTCATATTAGGATCCAGATAACGTCAGCTGTAGAAATAGTACAGGGTAATGCTAAGACGCGGCACAACTTTTGTTTCCAGCATGTGTTCACTGAGCAACATGGACTGGGATTGGAGAGAAGGACAGTGTGAAAGACAGCGTGAGAGACAGATAAGAAAGGAGGAAAAACTAGATATGGGCAAAATTTAAAATGTTTTACAAATTCATGGTGATTTTGTCCAATTACTTTGGCTGTAAAAACCCTAAAAAGAAAGTTCACAAAAAACTGAAACGTTTCATTCAAATATTCAAAACAACTTTTGATTTAGAAATTGACCTTAATTTTATTAAAAACCAAACAATTAAAATAATTAAAGGCTTGAAATCAAAACATTTTGTTCAATCCAATTTTTTATTTACTTTTTTGAGTTGCCAAAAAAAAAATTTAAATTAGCTGTTTTGCTCATTCTAAACAATTTTTTAAATCTATTTTGGAATTGCCAATGAATCAGAAAATCTAGTATTTGCACAACTCTAGGATAGACAATAGATGTAGCCTCTGATCCCCTCCTCTTCCCCTCCTCTTTCATATGTTGAATCATATTCACAGCAAGGATAACATGCACTATTACAGTTTAGAGCATGGGCGGGGAAAATGATTTGGGTGCAAACTTTCACCCCCAAACTCAAACCAAAACTGATGTACAATTCAACCAAGTGTTTGATTCATTGTTTAAGTGCTCAGGTGCTTCTGAACTTATGCCCAATGGTCCCATTGAAATCAGTGAAAAACCTGGACCAGGATTTGGCTTTAGGTTTGTTTGTCATCACACGTAGCAGAGTGAGAGATGATATTCTTGTGATTTTTCCAAGTCTGATGAGAACCAGGCAGTACCTGATGAAAAGTCTGCTTTTTGCAAAGCTTCCAGATCAACAAGAGTCAAATAAACATCCACACTGAAACTCCTGAACTTCTTCACAGTAATTACGGGGTGGGCTAACAACATTTTCTATATAGCACCCCTCAAAAGTGACTACAAAATCTCTAAACCTCCACCCCCATTTGACTCCATTGCTCCCCACTCCCATTATTTTTGGGACCCTTTTGTAATGATCCGTGGTTTCAATATGCACACTACACCGTCTTTTGGTCTAAAGGTTCCTGAATCCAAAATTTTAAAGCTCTGCCCTGGCACCAGCTGAAATTCAAACCTCTGAAGCAGTTTTGCCATCACCACTTTAGCCTCCATCTGTTAAGGAGAAAAGAAACTCGAAATCAGCAGATGCAAATGTTGCTTTGGCTGAAGAGATTTAAATTGAAGACACTGGGAAATTCTGTAAAATACAGAGATTTAAAATGATACAAGCTATGGTGTTATTGTAACTCCATTAGGGAGACAGCTGCCCCTGTGAGGGGTGTTCCTCAGTCACCTGCAGCGTTCCCGAATTGGAGATATATTACAGGCACAAAGATATGTCTGTTGGTTAAGTTCTAGGTCTGGCATGAAGACCAGGGTACGGATCAATCCACTTTAATATGAGGATTGCCAGCGCAGGTATAACTGCATTTAGATGAGCTCCATTAGCAGCATGAGAGACTGGAAAAACACAAGAGCTGCAGAGCAGGCAACAAACAGCAAGGCCAGTTTCCCCGCACTGTCCTCAAATGTGCGTCAGGACAGCCTTGGGGATCCCAGCTCTCAGGGGAAGAGGCCAGGGCAGTAGATTTGCCTCTATGCCTTTGGGCCTGTCTGATTGCCTATTGCTTCAGCAACATGGCACAGCATGTACCAATGAAGCAACAGTTAAAATTTGTTTAGCTTAACAAAGAAGTTTAATGGGCGATCTGACTGCCCGGGGAACAAATATTTAACAATGAGCTCTTCAAGCTATTAGAGAAAGGTCTGACACGATCCCATGGCTGGAAGTTGAAGCTAGATAAATTCAGATTGGAAATAAGGCATAAATTTGTAATGGTGAACGTGATTAACCACTGGAACAATTTACCAGGGATCATGGTGGATTCTCCATCACTGACAATTCGTAAATCAATATTGGATGTTTTTCCTAAAAGATCTGCTCCAGGAATTGTTTTGGGGACAGGGGCGGCTCTATAAATTACGGCGCCCCAAGCAGGGCGGCACGCTTCGCCGCCCTTCCCCGGTCCCGCGGCCGGGGCAGAAGTGTCTGCGGCAGGTGCGCTGGTTCACGGCTCCGGTGGAGCCACCGCAGGCATGCCTGCGGGAGCTCCGTCCGAGCCGCGGGAGCAGCGCACCCGCCGCAGTCATGCCTGCAGGAGCTCAAGCGGAGCCGCGGGAAGAGGGGACCCTCCGCAGTCATGCCTGTGGCAGGTCTGCTCGTCCCGGGCTCCGGTGGACCTCCCGCAGGCATGACTGCGGACGGTCCGCCGGAGCCAAATGCCGCCCTGCTCCAACAATGCCGCCCCACGCGCCTGCTTGGCGCGCTGGGGTCTGGAGCCGGCCCTGTTTGGGGAAGTTCTATGGTCTGTGTTATACAGAAGGTCGGACAAGATGATCACAATGGTCCCTTCTGGCCTTGGACTCTATGAAAAAGGTGGGATACACCAAAACTTCAGAGGCCTGCCTACCTGTGAAAATATCTGTCCAATACAGGAACGGGGTCCCAAAGAAAATGGAAAATAGGTAAAATATGGCCTACAAGAAAAAAAAATTACAACGTTTATTCTGATGGCTGCCCTGGGATGATAGAAGCAGGTTTAAAAGTCAAATATTTCATCACAACTGTAATTTGAATTGCTTTGGAATAACTTCTTTACACCTCTGACTCATTAAGGCACCATCTTCTTAACCTAACAGCAGAATAGCATCATAAGTCTTTGTGCCCATTTCCTGTCATATGGGGGAAATGACACTGTAAACTCTAGAGGGCAGGGACTGTCATTCATTATATATTTGGACGGTGCCCAATGCAATGGGCCCCAATCTGATTTGGCCTTTGGGTGCTACTCAAGTCTAAATGTTAATAATAAATAATAATAATAATAATACCACCACCCTCCTTTGAGAACTGGAGATAAAAACCTGCTGTATAAATGACAAAATTATTAACAATAATGCTTGGATTTGCATCTGAGCATAAAGCTACAATAATAAGCATATTTCCCCTGTTAATGCTCTTACCATACTGGTTACTCACTATGTTTTGGTAACATGGTAGTAAAATATACTCACTTTGGTGCATCTTTGTTAAATCGGTCAGGATTAAAGGTCAGTGGGTCCTTGAAAAACTTTTCCAGCCTTCCCATGACATATGTGCTGAACTGCCAATAAAATGTGGGGTTGGATTATTTATGAGCTGCACACTGCTAAAGCCTCTCTGATGGCTCACAAGGGCAAAAATAATTCTGTTTGGCTCTAAATAAAGGCTTTGCACCACCTCCCCATCACTGGATCTGACGTACTGCCACGAACTGGGTCCAAAAGCCCCCTTCACACCTTCCTCTTTTGGTCTTCAGTGCCCAATTCTCTGCTGCCATAACTCCCTCAAAATCAATGAACTACGCCAGCAGGGAATTCTGGCTCTGCAGTGTCTAACTCCATTGTGTGTGGACCTACAACCTGATGGGTTTTGGATGCAGCCATCAAACTCACAACGAGAGAAGTGTTTCCTGGAATTCTGACACCTTCAATGACATTTTCCTTTCCTGTCCAACGTATTGTCCCTGGAACGGGAGGGTATAATCGGAGGGATTCTTTGAGAACCTGTGTCAGCACAGAGTAACAAAGAGTTAATTATTACCACATGGGGAGAAGAGATGTGATGCCTGTTCTTCCCCCATAGCATTTCCAATCAGGTCATTGATCTGGAGGGTGAACAATATAAGGAAGGCTCTAGCTAGAGAAGTTGATAGCTAGCAAAGCAGAAGAGCTAAATACATATACTTCTGCCCTTCTTACTGCCTTGTGTGTAAGGAGAACACTATGAAAAAAAAAACAAAAAACCCCACAGCAGCGAGTCTAAGAGCCCAGGTTAACTGCCTTGGGCTTGTGGGGCTTGCACCATAGTGCTAAAAATAGCAGTGTAAAGTCTATTACCACTCAGGTTGGAGCTCAGGCTCTGAAACCTGGTCAGTCACCCCAAGTCAGACTCTCTGGGGTGGAGTTCCAGGCTACAAACCCATGTTGTCAAAATAAGGGCAGATTCACTTGAAATATATACTGAGTGAGAAATCTAGTTCCATAGGCGCCGACTCCGTGGGTGCTCCGGGGCTGGAGCTCCCACGGGGAAAAATTTGTGGGTGCTCTGCACCCACCGGCAGCTTCCTGCCCCGCTCTCCCAGCTCACCGCCGCCTCTGCCTCCTCCCCTGAGCGCGCCGGGCTCCGCTTCTGCCCCTGCCTCCCAGCGCTTGCTGCGCGAAACAGCTGTTTCACGGCGCAAGCGCTGGGAGGGAGCGGGGAGGAGGGGGAACATAGCACGCTTGGGGAACAGGTGGGGCCAGGGCGGGGATTTGGGAAGGGGTCCAATAAGGGCAGGGAGGGGGCGGGGCTGGGGCAGGGACTTTGGGGAAGGGGTAGAAATGGGGACAGGGCATGGGCGGGGAAGGGGTGGAGTTGGAGTGGGGGGGCGCGAGCACCCACCGGCACTGGGATATATTGGCACCTTTGCCTAGTTCTATGCTCCGATAAGTAAACTAAGCAGGCAAGGATTTGTGTGTGATTTCAGAGTGAAAACCCAAGAACATCTTTTCTCACAAGGTTATGCTACCCCTGAAGGCTCAGAACACCTAGGACAAACACTGTCAGAACTGATTGTTGCTTTTGCTTGTATAAAACGAAACCAGTTCAGAGCCCTTAATGGCTGTGCTATGACATGGTAAAAGTGCTGCAAAACAACGCCAACTGCCCTTTGGCCTCATTCTCCTACTGTACCTGTGACAAGTACTCGAGCTTCCCAAGATCTTCATAGTCAATGTCCCTCTTGGCTCCAATAACCTCATCCACTTCAGCATGAAGTCTAGAGGTGTAATGAAGGAGAAGCTGTAGTTACCGACATCCATTTCCTGCTAGACCAGGTGAATAGGTTTTTTTTTGTTTTTTAAATATTTAATATTGAGCCTGATCATGCCTTCCTCCCTCAGACAAAATGCCTATTGATTCCAAAGGCCAACTGCCTGAGCAAATATTCCAGGATGAGTACCACGGCAGTATTCATAAAGTATAATACAATCAAATGTGATAAATTCCATCTGCAGACAAGACCAGCTTTGTATAAAGGCTTCTAAATAAATTACTTAAATAGAATGGAAAAATCTCATTCCATGTTTTTTATTTTACAGTGTGAATTGCATTAAATATTAGCTATTTTGGAACATAGATTAGGATTTATTATGAATAAATACTGGTTATTTAATAGTCCTTATAATTATTATGGGGCACAACATGCTCACTCTAGAGTCAGAGAGCTGGGCTGGCAAACTAAGCATGGAGTGAACATACCTTTCTAGTATTTCAGGTTGCCGCCCCAGTTCCATTATTGTAAATGATAACTGATTGGAAGTTGTCTCATGACCTAAAAATATTGAGACTCTATTTAAAAAGCATTACTATTCTATACAAAATTAAGTGCACCAATACAACTGCAACCACAAAACCAGAGGCCAGATTGAGGCCTCTAAAAAAATAAGCCCCAAATGCTTAATTATAATACTGTGCTAGGCAATAAATGAATGAAATCACATAAATGTTGAGATATGCATGTAAGAGGCCTTTAGCAATAAAAAACACAAACAGATTAAGCTGCAGATCAAGTGTATTATTTCTTGTCCTACTTTCAGAAGATATGGAGAACAACAGATCTCCATCTTTTTTATAACAGCCCTTAACATTTCTGAAAAGTATCATAAGAACATAAGAATGGCCGTACCGGGTCAGACCAAAGGTCCATCTAGCCCAGTATCTGTCTACCGACAGTGGCCAATCAGATCCCCCCTCAATCTTTTTTCTCAAGAATACACATACCAGGTTTTTCAAATCTTCCCCATAGTTCAGGTTTTCCAAACCTTATTTGTTGCTCTTCTCTGGACTCTTCAATTTGTCCACATCTTTCCAGAAGTATGGTGCCCAGAACTGGACACACTACTCCACATCCGTGCTGAGTACAGCGGAACAATTACCTTCTGTGTCTTACATAATTTTTTATTACATTCCAGAATGATATTAGCCTTATCACACTGTTGGCTCATATTTAATTTGTGATCTACTAGAAGCCCCAGACCCTTTTCAGCAGTACGACTTCCTACCCAGTTACTTCCCATTGTGTGTTTGTGCATTTGATTTTGCCTTCCTACATGCAGTACTTTTCACTTGTCTTTATTGATTTTCATCTGGTTGATTCCAGACCAATTCTCCAATTTGTCAAGGTCTTTTGAATTCTAATCTTGTCCTCCAAAGTGTTAGCAATACCCCCCAGCTTGGCATCATTCATAATTTTATAAGCATACTCTCCACTCCATTATCCAAGTCATTCATGAAAATATTGACTAGTTCTGGATGAAGAACAGACCCCTGAAGGACCTCACTAGATGTGTCCTCCCAGTTTGACAGAAAACCATTGATAACTATTCTTTGAGTACATTTTTTCAACACACTGTGCCCCCACTTTATAGGAATTGCATTTAGAACACATTTCCCTTAATGCCTTTTAGCTATTTTCAATGAGATCTAGGGGAGGAGACAGCATCATGAGACTAACCAGCTCTTTGCAGATCACCATCAAGTGCTGCTCTGTGGACCATAGCGTGGGAGCCACTGGTCAAGATATTCTTTGCTTATGTTTATCTGATGGGTGGGAGGGTTAAATGTCATTTTCCTTTTTCTCACTCCAGATCTCACTCAAACTGATTTTACACCACTGTAACTTGCAATGGAGTTACTCCTGACCTACACCTGTGTCAGAGAGAGAATCAAGCCCTTAGTAACTCTCCTTGTAGACCCCCTGGGAATGTGTACTCTTTTCAATAGCTTCCCACATTATGTGTCAGAGTAATAAAGTAACTACAGTACAAACCAGCAACGAAGAAAGTGACAAAGTTATCCAGAATATTTTCATCATCTCTAGTCTCCTCCTGAGCTGCTGGGATAGGAAACAAAGTAGTTATAAAAGTTCACTTTGCCCCTTTAACAACATTTTGGGGACATAGGAAGGGGCAGGGGGACTAGAAGGGAGAGGGAGACTCAGTGGTGACCTGGAACCCAGGTTCCGATTCCAAATGTAAAAAGAGGTATATGTTAAACTCAGAAAGGAGCAAAAATCTCCAGGACAAGGTCCCACTTGTAAAGAAACCCTTGTTTGGATCTTCAGCTTGAAGGAAACATTCCTGACCATGTTAGAAAGGACTGAGCCTCAAAGTTCAGATCCAGAAGTGAATCCCCAAATTTTGGGTGTGTTTGGATCCACTGTTTAATCCTGCAAAACAATTCACAGAATAATGAAATCGGAGAATGTTGAGTTTCCTACCATCCCCTTTCAGGATCTGAGTAAGAATATCTTGTGGGACTTCCTCCCCATTCTGGATGGCCTCTCGCCTCTGCTCAATGCATTCCTTTCCTACACGGCGCAGCAGTCTCACACTTTCCCGGATCTCCTTTATCAATTTTTGTTTTCCTGGCAGGTACTGAATATAAAATGTACTTGGTCATTTTACTAGCTTTGCAGAATAAACAAAAGAGGTGTAGAGACTTAGGGCTGGTCAAAACTGTTTTAATAAAAATCTGGGTTTGATTAAATGAAATTTTTTGCTAAATATATTTGCTCTCCATGGAAAATTTAGATTTTTTTCTTGAAAGACCAAATGCTTGAAAACCGAAATATTTCAATTTGGATATGCTGCTGTAGCACCTCACAACAGCTATAATTCAGTTCAGCTGCCTCATGTGCCATGGCCAAGGACTCCCAGGAAGCATCAAAATGCATCCTCTCCTGCATCATGGGAGATGTCTAACCAGGGTGTCTGACCTATAGAGGAGAATGGGAGCACAAGGCATCTGAACTACAACTCCCATGAGACACTGTGGCAGCATTTTCAAATAAAAATATTTTGGTTTTCAGTTGAAAAGTTTTGGTATATGAATTTTTGCTAAAAAAAATTTCACAGAAAGAAAACCCATTTTCTAACCAGCTCTAGTAAAGATCATGATCTTTTTTTCAGATGCATTTATGCTTCTATTCAGAGAGAGAGGGGGGAGATAAGAAAATATTTTGTTCAGTGCGTGAGTTTCTTAAATTGCTACTGAAATTTTATTTCAAAAAGAGAGAGGAAAGGAAAGACACAGGAACCATCTCAATCTGTTGATCCTTTTTCTATTGCGAATGGGCCCAAACACACAACCCCAGCCCACTGTGCTCACCAGTCAATATGCATACAGTGACTACAGCTTCACTCTGAAGAGAGCACTAACTGAAGTGAGATGTGTACGGACCTGCACAAAAGGGACACGTATCTCCTTCATTCCTTTCATGACCATGGACACGGCATGTGGGAAAGGCGTCTGGTCATCATACAGTGTGTTTAATTCTAGGCCAAAGGCCACCTGAGGATATTGAGAGAAAGAGGTATCTATTTGCTGATTAAACCCTCCTGCTTATTGCAACTATAATTAAAAAAACAAAACAAAAACACATGAATAGACACATGCCCTGTTCCTAGATCATGCTAGTACCTAAAGGTTAGATTTTACCTTTAGGCACAGCCCTGAGCAAACAGTGGTATCTAAAGCCCAGAAGCAGCCCCTGTGAGAGAGAGAGGGGCTCAGAGACACCTCTCTGTGTCACGCTACTTACACAATGGGGGTAGTCATTTACTGCTCTCTTCTACCAACCTTGCGCTGGCTCCTGCAGAGAGGGTGTAGCCATGGCAAGTTTTTGTTGATGCATAATGGCAATGAAACACACACACACACACACACACACACACACACTAATACTGACATGTTCCTTTGAGTTTGAGGAGAGGGAGAAGACGACACAGACCCGGAGCGCTCTCTCAGGCTACAGCTACACTGCAGGTGTGAGCTACAGCTTGGGTACACCAAAGTTAGTACACCAAAAATGGGAACATAGGCTTCAGCATGGGCTGTACAAGCCCATCTGGGACCCTGGATATGCACTCATGCTGCTAGTCCACACTGAATCCCTGTTACTTTTAGTGTGCTAGCTAGATGAAAGCTAGCACTGGTATGGCTAAATGAGGTGCAAATCACACCTCCAATTGCACAGTACACACAGCCTCAGTGTAACAGCTCCTGAGCAAAATTTTCAGAACATGCCAAAGTCCTATTTCCGAAAAGCACACAAGTCACTTAGGGGCTTTTAAAGTGGGACATAAAACACTTTTGAAAATGTTTCCCCTCCATCCCTTACTGCAGATCAGATTCTGCCACCCTTGCGCAGGTTGAGTGGTAACTTATTCCACGAGTAGTTATTTTACTTCACACTGATGTCAGTGGGTCTAGTTAGGGAGTATGCTACTACTCTCCCTCTGTAGAGGTGGTGCACTCTCACCCTGAATTAGACTGGCCTTCAGGGGAAAGTTTTCTGTTTCACAGCTACAGCTCCTTGATTTTGGTCTAGGTATTTGCACTTCAACTGTTCTGTCACTTACAATGGAAAAAGGAAGTCAGACAGTCTGTACCTTTGCAATAACATCCAGAGTCACTCGGCTCATCATGCTCATGATGTCCAGTTCAGTTTTTCCATCTGCTTTTTCCTCTAACTTCTTCATCAGCTCCTCTGCTTTTTCATTAAAGGTTTCCATCAAACCAATCAGGTAGCTGGATAATTAAAAAAATATCAGTGATGAGGCATCTTTGTTCAGAGAAAAATTATCTTCACTTATCTTACAAAGGAAAATTTAGAGAATAAAAAAAATTTCAAATGATATTTTAAACCCTAAAATAGCTACATACATTTTTCCAAATTAAAGAAAACACCTGGTATAATCACTTGCTTAAGCACAATAGAACAAGCTAAATTCTGCTCGCACTACTTCTGTGGAATTCAATCCTGCCAGAGATAAGAATAACCACGGAATGAATCACTTTCAGAGTAAAGGCCCTGATTCAGAGCCCACTGACATCAATGGAAAGACTCCCATTGACTCCAGTGGGCTTTGGCTCAGACCCAAAATGAAACAGAATGCCTAGATTCAGCTTACCTTTCCCTCTAACATAGGCGCTGAATTTTATTTTTCCCGGGATGCTCCACCCCTGCTCCACTTTGAGGCCCTGCCCCTACTCCGCCTCTTCCCACCCCACTCTGCTCCCTCCCGAGGCCCCGCCCACCTATTGTTCTCCACCCTCCCCAGGAACCTCGCACCAGCTGCCAAACAGCTGTGGCTGGTGGGCGCTGAGCACCCCCTATTTCTTTTCCGCGGCTGCTTGAGCCTCTTACGTTCGGCTGAAAGCTGGATCCATAATTCTCCGTTGCTTGTACCAATGATCATGGTTAAGATCAGTCACTAAGCCATTCCCTAAAAATCTAACAAAAAGATGAGGATTAAGGAGAAGAAAACATTTCTGGCAAGGGATTTGATAAAAAGTTTTCAATTCTTTCAAGCCACATGTATACCAGCCTTTCCCCATCTGCCTGAGCTCTCATTAGCCTACTTGGTTTTATAATAGGGCAATATTTTGTAATTTCCAATTATAAATATGTTCTTTTCTCAGGAAGCACCAAGTTGGTCCAAGCACATTATTCCACTCATACCACTGGAGGAGGAAATGACTTTAAAAGACAGCTGCGTTTGTACAGTGCCTAGCACAACTGGGCCTTGATCCATGACTGGAGGCTCCTAGACACTATCACGTCCAAAATCATAAATAATCATATCTGAAGTACCACATTATATGTTTCAGTAGATCATGCTAGCAGGGCAGGATAATTTCCCCCTCTATGATTAAAACCAGCAGCTGAATACCCCAATGCACAATGGAATGATTCAATAATGTAAGGGGAAAACAGTGATTGATTGATTTTTTTAATAGTCTTGTGCAAACTTTCATTTGCTTTGGGTTTAACTCACAGAAGCCCAACTGTTCTGAGGCTAGGTGCATATCCCAGAGGGGAGGGATGTGAAAGATAATGGACTTCCATGCGTACTCTCCATTGTTCCACTAAGAAGACACTTGATTCTATTTGAGTCTCATCACGTTAATATAATGGGTGCCTTGTGCCCAATTATGACTGGGGTTTAGCCACGGATCCCAATGTAAAGTCAAATCCAGAATCGATCAAAGCAAATTTAATCTCTGCCTCCCATTTTATTTTAAGCACACAATGCTTTTGATTGGAGCTGGCCTACCTCATGCCAAATATAGCATAGAGTTTGCTATATGTTATTGGATCCTTCGGGTACTGTGGTATCGTCAGGAACTCCTAAAATCAAATCCCACAGTCAGCAAATACAAAGTGCAATTCATTTCCCAAGTAGACTGTAAAGAGCCATTCAAGTATTCAATACTTTGTTTTATCAAAAGTCCACAGACAACAGGCTCCACGAATCACACAAACTCGTCCCGTGAACTATTAGGAAGGAACACATTTGTCTGCCAGACAGAGTTATTTTAGAGGGTTTGTCTCCCTCATTTGTACACTTACAGAATTTAAGGATTCTTTGCCGGCCTAGCCCTAGAACACCTTTTCTCCCTGGATCTGAAAGTGCTCAAATCTCACATCACTATTATTCCTATGATTCAGAAGGGGGAAACTGAGGCATCTAGCAGTTAGTGGACGACTTTTTGGAAGTGTGGAGCACCTGCAGCTCTCATTGACTGCAGTAAGTGCTGCGGGCATCCACTATCCTGGAAAGAGATGTCACAAGTGGCTTGAATCAAGGCAACAGTGCAAGGCAAACAGTACAGCAAGAACTAGAACCCTGGCATCCTGGCTCCTAACCTCATACTCCAAACACTGCACCACACCCATTCATTTTATAGGAGGACAGATGGCTGGGTGGATAGATAGGATGATTCCAGTCAGATGATTTATACAGTACCTTTACGCCTTCTGGACTTAGAACCATTAACGAGACTCTGTGAAAAGCATTAAAACGTATAATGGGGCCATACTCCTCTGCCCTACAAGAGAAAAGAGGGAGAAGAATTATGGTGCAAAATAACACATCAATCATGTGTGAAATTAAAACACCTCAAAGAGGCACAATACAGTGTAATGAGCACTGCTACCGTCACACCTAGGCAAAGCACTTACAGCAAGACCTATGGTTTGTTCCTGACTCTGTCACTGACTTGCTGAGTGACCCTGGGCAAATCACTTAATCTCTTCGTGCCTCAGTTTCCCAATTTGTGATATAGGGTAAATGATGCCAGCATGTCCCTCTCTCCTGTGTAACACTCGGTGGCGGTGTGGTCCAATAAAAGAAAAGTTATTGAGATACAACTTACCATTGTATGAAGAGATCAAGCACCAGCTCATTTTTCTTTAGCATCCTCCAGATGGTTGGCAGGTGTCCCAGTAAAAAGCTGGAGAAAACAAAACTAGATCTTAGTCTAATCCTAAGGCTGAAACACTACTCTCTGTCCATAGGACTCAAGAGTCTATGGACGGAATGAAATATGGGAGATAGACTTAAAGGCTGGAAGGGACTTGGAAGAATGTGTTGGTTCAGCTCCCAGGACATGCAGGTCTTGGGGGATCTGCATGAGGCAGGGAGCATTGCCATTAACTTGCTGTGTGAACTGACACAAGTTAGACCTTACGTATCAGTTTCTCCATTTGTAATAATGGAGATACTGTTTATTTGCCTTTGAAATGTGCTTTAAATCTTCATTTGAGGACAAGAGTAGATCGTATTAATGAGTGTGTATTTCTAGATACATTGATTGCAACTCTGTGTGGCTTGTAAACTTTTGTAGAACTTAATTACGTTGTTCTGGTTTCCACTGATGTGCTGTCTGCATTGCTTGTATTTTCTTTCCTTTTAAGAAAACACACCCACAACCCATAGCCCCTCCTAAAAGACACATTCCCCACCACCCTCTTCCCTGATGTTTACAAGGCAAGACTCCCTCAATTGTTCTGCAGAGTTCTCTGCATTCTGTAGGAAGGTCTGTGAACAGAGACTGAGCACAAAGACTCCGCTGTTCTGTAAAATGAGACAGTCTTTTGTCTGTGTAAGAATCTGAGATGTTTGGGTGGTAACTGTCTTGGCATCAATGATAAAGGGACCCAGTGCCTTCAGTCTAATATTCCTGAATCCATGCTGTAGTTGTTATATAACTGTGTGTATAGAAGAGAGAATGTGGGCCCAATTCTGAACTTCTTTACACCATGGTAACTCAGTCAATGGTGTTACACTGATGAAAGTATGATTAGAATTGGCCCCTCTCTGTCTACACGTTCTGGTTCATTCAAATTATGAAATAAAGAGGAAAAATTAGAAGGGAACTTATTGGCTAATATGGAAATTACATAAATGAATAAAAGCTGTTAATCCATCAAATGTATCAGCTTTATTTAAAACCCAGGCACCAGTTCCTTCCTTTAGAGGCGAGTTGGGAATTCCACTGACTGTGTACATCTGAAGTAGGATCTGGCTCAGCAGCTTCCTACTGCAATTTCTCACAAAACCAACAAGCTGTGCTTAAGGGGATCAGTTTTCCAAATGAGACACAGATAGCTGTGCAGTTGTTATGGTAAAAAGCACTGGTTCCCTTTCTCTATGCTAGCTTCTTTTAGTTACTTAAAAATGTCAAGCATTTAACAAAATTACCCAACTATTTATAACAAACTCTTTTAACCCTTTGTGTGTGTGAATCAGTGAAGTTCCCTTCTAGTAACTGGACCAAAAAGGACAGGATCCCTGCTGCTAACTGTTAGCAAAAGAAATTCTCCTTTAGCTGAAGTATCAGAAACCTGTGTGTTTTGAGCATAACGGAGCAAAGTTGTGGCCCTGGCTCCCCTTGTGCATGTCTCATTTGTTGACTGTGGGTGTTGTCCTCACCACAAATATTTTTCTTTAAATTTCCCACTAATGCAAGTCTGCCAGTGCCAGAGCCACTGGTGGTAACAATGGTGGGAATGCTCACGTACACTGGCTGCCAGTGGTTTAATTCACTATGACAGAGGAAAGATGGCCAAATGGTTAGTGCACTAGCCTGGTACTTATGAGAGCTGGTTTCAATTCCCTGCTCTGTCAAACACTTTCTGTGTCACCTCAGACAAGTCACTTTGTTGCTCTGTCTCAACTCCCCATTGGTAAAATTGGCAGGGATGTTGTGAGAAGAACAATGTTAAAAGCGTGTGAATGGCTTACTACAGTGGTAAGAGCCCTGCAAAGCTTACCATAGATAGTATTGTCCAGCTCTGCTTAGAGCAGTTCTAGCTGTTGGAATACTGGTGGCAAAAGTGGCCTGTCTATACTAGTGCTCCCGCTGGTTGAGCAGCACTGGTGCTGGAGAAAGGTCTAGTATAGAAAAGGCCTCTGCCTGAATCCTCCCCTATGTATGCTCTAGCCCAGTGGCTGGCTGATGGGGATGGAACATGTCAATGGTTCTACTCTAGAACACTCCTGCCCCATCCTCCCATGGAAAGGACAGCACCACATTTTTTTCCACTTATGCTTTTTTGATCAATGGGACACTTGATGGACTTAACACATAAAGTTAAGCATGTGTTAGGAATCCAGGAGTTTAATGAATATGGTTTGCAGGATCAGGACCTAAGATAATACAGAACATATATTCTTCCCACAGGCCACTTGCATATTTTTTAAGAGGTTATTGGTGTGTAAGCCTCAGTTGCCATGCTAATTAACACAGAGAGCACTCTATGGCCCTAAATGACTAAACCAGCATGTTTGAGTCCCACATCTGCATCATTTAACACACCTGTGTCATTGCTTTCCAGGGCTCTGCAGAGATTCTTGGAGTGCAGAGGATTCTTTGCAGAAGTCCTGGATTCCAATTGGAGCTGGGGGGGGGGGAGGGGGCGGTTCAGCATCTCACAGGACTGGGCTCTTAAAAATGGTTTTCTTTATCACACGAACACAGATTCAGATCAAAGGGCTACAAGGGGAGTAGAATACTCCTTAAACTCCTGGATTCCTAACACCTATTGTACACCACGATGATACCTTTGCTCAGGTTGGGATGTATCGGCATGTGACAATTATCCCAAAAAATGTCAGTTTGGAAAGACATCTATTTTTCCATGTTTTCCTTTAGATTTCTTATGTGAAATAAACCTTTGACGGGATAATCAATGATGTGAGCCATTCATGTGAGAAAAATGGCACAAAACCCCAATGCAAGGATAACTTTCACACCTATTCAGCAGAATGTTTTAATTTAAAAGTGCCCATAAATGAAGGCTCTGAGCACCTTAAACAATTTACCCAGTTTCTATTCTAAAATATACAACAAGGTATCAAGCCTAAATAAAGCTGATACTAGGAGCCACACAAATCTCAATATAGTGCATAATATAGCAGTGCTGAAAATTAAAAAGGGATTGTCATAAACAGATAGTTAAGGGTTAAAGTCTCTTTTACCTGTAAAGGGTTAACAAGCTCAGTAACCTGATGAACACCTGACCAGAGGACCAATCAAGGAACAAGATAATTTCAAATCTCTGTGGAGGGAAGTCTTTGTCTGTGTTTCTTTGTTTGGAGTTAGTCTCTTTTTGGATTTAAGAGAGGCCAGTCATATCCTTCAAGTTCTCCAAGTTTCCTAAAATAGCCTCTTCTAGTCAATATAGTGAGTATTAGTTAAAAAGGCGGATTAGTCTTTTGAGTTGCTTTCTGTATTTGCAATTGTGTATTGCTGGATAAATTCTTTATTTCTGTTGCTGTTACTTTGATTATTCTGAGGAGGAGGGAGGGGGAAGTCTCTCCAAGTTTATATGTCAGACCCTGTAATATTTTTTCATCCTGGTATTACAGAGATAGTGTACTTTCTTTCTTTTAATAAAATCTTTTCTTTTTTTGGACTTGGTTAATTCCTTCTCTTGTGGGAATTCAGGGGAAGGGGAGGAGGGAAGAGTGAGTTCCTCCTGGGTTTGATTCAGGGAGTTGAATCGGTGTGTCTCTCTCCGGAGTAGTACTTTCTTTCTTTGAATAAAATCTTTTCTTTTTAGGACTTGATTGATTTCTTCCCTTGTTTGGATTTTCAGGGGAGGGGGGGAAAAGTGAACCCCTCTTTGTTTGATTCAACGAGTTTGAATCAAGGTATTTTTCCCAAGGACTAAGGGAAGGGGAGGGGGAAAAGTGAATCCCTCTTTGGTTGATTCAAACTCCTTGAATCAAGGTATCTCTCCTAAGTACTAGGAGAGGGGAGGAGGGAAATGGTTTGTTCCCCTTTGTGTGGAGATTCAAGTTTGAATCTGTGTTCCCCAGGGAAAGTTTTGGGGGAACAGGGAGTGTGTCAGACACTTAAAAACTAGATCACAAGCCTTATTCTGAAGGATCCTACCTAGGCTGATCACTGAAGATCAAACCAAAAATCCTTAAGGAGAAACAGACAAATAAACAACCAAAAACTTAACTTACATGGTGCCACAGGCCTGGAAAGCCATTTTGATCTAAATGCAAACAGGACTAGAGCTGGCGTATCCCCAATATTAATTTGTAGACTCTGAACAGACAGACATGATAACTGTAGTTACACAACCAAACTTGATATCCTTGAGTGGCTGCTTATGCAATAGAATGCTATTGCTGCGTCTGCTCACATACTGGTATATGCCCAGTTTACTAGGGCACACAGGCCCAACGATAAGGTTAAATAAGCAGCCTCAATACTGCTACATAAGCTGTTTCTCCTTGTGACAGCAATGCCATGGTGGTGCTACAGGTCTCTTTACCACTGTTCATATCTGTTGACATTTGTTTTTTGCCAAAAGAGAATACCTACACGGTAAGGAAAGAATATGCTGAAGCAGGTGAAATTATTGTCAGCTGATGTGGTCCAAAAATTCTGATATGACCACAGACATTCGGGATGGGGGGGAGCTTTGTGCCGAACCAGTTTAAAGACAGTGTATGACAGAAACAGAGCTTCAAACATAACCAGTCCAGTAGCCCTGAGATGGATCACAACCCCCTCCCCTGGATTGCCAGAGCCCAAATCCTACAAATACAACTCAAAGCCAAATCCTCCAGGGAAACGACTTGAAGTGCCTCTAACCAGGCGCTTACCGCCCCCAGCATAACAGGAGAAATCCTGACCTCATTCGAGTCAATGGCAAAGCTGCCACGGACTATGAGGGAGCCAGTTCTGCACCCAAAGCGGGTCAGGCCAGCACACCTGTCCCTGCAACGCCAGCCAGGTCACGGGCAGCCCTCCTGGAGGGACAGCCCAGCACAGACCCCTGCCCTATTTCCTCACTGGGCCACGCGGGCATTAGCAGGGCAGCAGGTGGGCACCCAGGCTGGTGCAAAGTGAGAACCTGCCACCCCCAGGGGGACCTGGCACTGGGGTGGCAAATGGGGGAGGGTGCTGCTGAGATGCCTGAAACAGCCAGATCCTTGCTCCCCGGGGGCGGCCTCCGCCTTACCTCGCTCGGGGGGGGCCGGGGATGTAATCGTACTGCGCGTGGACGGCTCTCACGTAGCCGCAGTAAAGGCCGAAGGCCAGGAGGCAAAGCGAGAGCAGGAGGAGCAGCAGCGCGCCCAGCCCCTCCATAGCGGGGGCTAGATCGCTCGGCCGGCGTCGGGCGGGTTCCCGACTCCCTGCCCTGCCCCTGGCCGGGAGGCGGAAAGCGCCGCCAGGCCGTGCTTAAAGAGACAGGGCAGCCCTGCCGCGCCTCCCAGGCCCTCCCCCGGCTCTGCTGCCTCCCGTCCCGGGCTGGGCCCCGCAAAGCCCAGGAGTCTGCAACAGCCCGGCCCCAACCCGGCCCACGTCCCCCGGGGGGAGCCTGGCTGCGCTTCTCACCACAGGGAAACCAGAAAGTTAATAATCACCCAAGGGAGCGGTCAGCACAAGGCAAATTCCACTGGAGGGACACAGGGAGGTGAAACTCGCGTGTTATACAGAAACGCGGGACTTTCCTCCCCTTCGGTTACACAGCCTGGTTCAAAAATCACGAGTAACACCCCCTCCTCCCCATCCCGAGCTTGGCCTAAAAAGCTTTAATTTTTTTAAATCAAGATTTTTTAAAAAAATCTTCATATTAAAAATATATATTCAGGGTTCTTTGTATTTGCCTTCTGATTTGCGAACTTTGAGATCACATTCGGGTCTTGTTTACAAGCTTTTCATCGCAAGCGCATAGGAGCAGAAATGTGTTTTTTCTTTTTAATTAACGTCTGAGATTTTCCCACAATTCATAAGACTGCTGGAGCGGGGGCTTTAAGAGAAAAAACACTCAATACTGTGCAGCTTGTGATAAAATCTTGAGAGTTGGCAACCGGGAAACAATCACTTGATATTTCGTTGTTATGATGTTGACTGACTTTTGGGGCATTCATCTCACACATCTTGGACAGCAAAGATCAAAGGGCAAAAATCGAATGTGCCTTTAAAAATACATGTAAACTAATCTAGGACCACAAATATTAAAATGTCTTAATCAGAATCATATGATCATTGCATGACATCACTACAAGGCAGAGCTTTGGCTTTCTGGTTTTCTTAACTATGCATTTCTTACCTGAACATATTTGCATTTCTTTCAAGTGTAACCTTAAACCCTGAGTTTCCTAGTTTATTATGCTTGGTTTTGGATAATTACAACGCCCTTGGAATGTTTTTACTGCGAAGTTAAATGTTGTTAAAGTGCTCTGCCCACCTTTGCAGTATCTTTTCTTTGTCAGAGCAGTGTAGTACCATCAGTACTCAATGTTGGACATGTTCCTGATAACCGTGTCCTCAGAACATCATAGAAGTTCTTCATATTATTCCTGTCTGCATAGGACTGAATCTCATCTTCCTTGTTGCTTGGCTATGAATATTGCATGATTAATAGACACAACACAGTGACAGCAGTAAACACAGAAGTATTAAACTGCCACCTAGTGGAGCTTTGGAGAATTTGCTAGATAAAGAGACAAGGTGGATGACGCATTATCTTTTATTGGACTTGTATTTCAGTTGGTGAAAGACAAGCTTTTGAGCTACACAGAGCTCTTCTTCAGGTCTGGGAAAGGTACTCAGCCTGTCATAGCTAAATACTAGTTGGGACAGATTTAGCATAAGTAGTTAACACCTATTCTAAGGGGCCATTCAAGGGAAAGTGATCAATTAACACCCCTACAGTCATAGGACAAAAAAGGGAACGTTTATGGGTTATAGATTGTTGTAATAAGCCACAAATCTAGTGTCTGTATTAAGGCCATGTTTACACTAGTGAATGTATAGTGGCACAACTGTACTGATGCAGCTGCACCGCTGTAAGATCCCTCATGTAGCCGCTTTATGCTGATAGGAGAGAGCTCTCCTGGCGACGACATAATAAAAACACCTCCATGAGTGGCCGTAGCTATGGGGAGAAGGTCTCCTGGGGACATAGTGCTGTGCATGCTTCCACATATGCCAGCAAAACTTATATAGCTCGGGGGTGTTTTCACACCCCTGAATGACATTAGTTTTGCTGACGTGATAGTGTAGACATTGCCTTAGACCAGGGGTTCTCAATCTGGGGGTCAGGACCCCTCAGGGGGTCACGAGGTTATTACATGGGGGGTTGTGAGCTGTCAGCCTCTATCCCAAACCCCATTTTGCCTGCAGCATTTATAATGCTGTTAAATATATTAAAAAGTGTTTTTCATTTATAAGGGGGTGTAACAGGCGGGTCCGGGGCTCAACCCTCTGAGGAGAGGAGGGGAGCCACACCGGCCCGCTGGTCTCACAGGGGGTGCTCTGTCCTGTCCCTTTAAGGCGAGGTAAATGAAGACAGAGTCAGTTGGGGCTCAGTCCTTTTGCTGTCAGGCTGAGCTATAAGCAGTACTAACGGTCTGGCAAAGGCCCAGGCCCTCTGGATCAGGGGCTGGGCGACAAACAGTATAAGGGCAGGCCTCTTGTGGCAGGCTGCCAGTAGCAACAGTATAAGGGCTCAGGCCTCTTGTGGCAGGCTGAGCCAGTAGCAAACAGTACAGGGGCTCAGGCCTCTTGTAGCAGGCCGAGCCAGTAGCAAACAGTACAGGGGCTCAGGCCTCTTGTAGCAGGCCGAGCCAGTAGCAAACAGTATATGGGCTCAGGCCTCTTGTGGCAGGCTGAGCCAGTAGCAAACAGTATAAGGGCTCAGGCCTCTTGTGGCAGGCTGAGCCAGTAGGTAGAGGGGGACGGCTGCCACCCGTGAGTGGGGTGGCAGGGGGGACACAGGCCCACCCACTCCACTGTGTCCCGGCCCGGGGCCCTAGGCAGCGGTCGTCACCGCTGACGGTCAGTGGGGATCCTGACCGCAACACACTGACATGGGTTCAGTCTGGTCAGCAGCCTGACTGAGGTCAGCTGCCCCCGGGCCACTTCCACTATCCCCCTCTTGCCCTACCTGGTCCACGGCGTCTGGCCCCGGGAAGTCCCACTGCATGGGCTCGTCCCCGCCCGGGCTGGGAGGTAGGTCTGGTAGGCTCGTAGGAAAGTCCGGCCAAACCGGGGGCTCCTCGGGGTAACAGCACGACAGCTGGGCCGCTCCCCCGGGCTCCTCGTCGTAGGTGGCGCGGGGGAGCTCCGGCTGGTCTTCCCAGGGGCGAGGTAGGGTGCTCTCTGTCCAGTTCAGGCAGTCGCTCGGGGCTCCCGTGGTTCCTTCGGTAGGAGCTCCCTCAGGCAGGTCTGCTCTCTCCGGTGGCTGAGAGCTGACTGAGCTGGGAAGCCCGGCTTTTATTCTTTCGGGTCGCCGCCTGACCCTCTGAGGGGCGGGCTCACCATGCTGTAGCCCCGCCCCTTCCTGTGTCCGGGGCTCAACCCTCTCCGGGGAGGAGGGGAGCCACACCGGCCCGCTACATTCCCCCCCCCTCAAGCCTGGCTCCCATACCTTGGGGCCAGGTCCTTCCATCTCCTCAAGGCGGGACAGGAAGTCGGCATTCGCGTGGTCCTTGCCCGCCCGATGCCGGATGGTAAAGGCATAGGGCTGTAGGGCTAGGTACCACCGCATGATCCGGGGGTTGTTATCCTTCATCCTCATTAACCATTGGAGGGGCGCATGGTCCGTGACGAGGGTGAAGGGGGCGCCTAGGAGGAAGAATCGGAGGGCGTCACAGGCCCACTTCACCGCTAAGGCTTCCTTCTCGATCACGGAGTAGTTGCGCTCACGGGGGAATAGCTTCCGGCTGAGGTATATCACGGGATGATCCTCCCCCTCCAGGTCTTGCGACAGGACCGCCCCCACGCCGGTCTTAGATGCGTCTGTCTGTAGAATAAACGGTTTGTCGAAGTCCGGGCAGTACAGGACTGGTTCCTGGCAAAGGCGGTCCTTCAGGGTCTGGAAGGCCACCTCGCACTCGGCCGTCCAGCGCACCTGTCGGGGACTATTTTTCTTAAGGAGCTCAGTTAGGGGTGCGGCAATTGCGGCGAACTGCGGAATAAACCGCCGGTAATACCCGGCGAGCCCCAGGAACTGCCGCACTTGGCGCTTCGTCGTGGGCGTGGGACAGTCCACAAGGGCCTGTACCTTGCCCACCAGGTGTTTGATTCGTCCTCCTCCCACCGTGTAGCCCAGATAGGTGGTCTCCTGCCATGCGATCCTACATTTCTTAGGGTTGGCGGTCAACCCTGCCTCCCGCAAGGTTCGTAGGACCGCGGCGACCCGGTTGAGGTGATCTTCCCAGTGGCGGCTGTGGATCACCACATCATCCAAGTAGGCGGCCGCATACTCCTGGTGGGGCCGCAAGAGGTGGTCCATCAACCGCTGGAAGGTCGCAGGGGCCCCATGGAGGCCGAACGGCATCCGATTAAATTGATAAAGGCCTGAGGGGGTAGCAAAGGCCGTTTTTTCTTTGGACGCTTCGTCGAGGGGGATCTGCCAATACCCTTTGCTCAGGTCCAGGGTAGTGATAAATTGGGCTTCCCCCAGGCGGCCCAGGAGCTCATCCACCCTGGGCATCGGATAGGCGTCAAACCGCGAGATAGCGTTCACCCGACGGAAGTCTATGCAGAATCGGCGCGTACCGTCCGGTTTGGGGACCAACACCACCGGGCTGCGCCATTCACTGCAGGAGGGCTCGATGACCCCCAAGGCTAACATGGTTCGGACTTCTTCTTCTACCTCCTGTCGCATCCGGTACGGCAAAGGCCGGGTGGTCTCTCTGATCGTTTTCCCTGGCTCGGTCAGAATCGTGTGACAGGCCCGGGTTGTATAACCTGGGGCGGCCGTGAAGGTTTCTCGGAAGGCCTGCAGGAGACATGTAGCCTGCTTACGCTGCTCTGCCGTGAGCGAGGGGCCTATCGGGGGTTCCTCCACTCCCTTCGTCTCGGCCGTGTCCGGACCCAGCTCGGGCTCGGGCGGGTAAGGGTCGATCAGTAGGCCCTCTCGGTCACACCATGGCTTTAGCAGATTAACGTGGTAGATCTGGAGCTTCTTCCGCCGGTCGGGTTGGCGGATTTCGTAGGTCACGGGTCCCACTTGCCGCACCACCTCATAGGGCCCCTGCCAACGGGCCAACAGCTTCGACTCGCTGGAGGGAAGGAGCAGTAGGACCCGGTCCCCAGGAGCGAACGTCCGGGCCCTGACCTCCTGGTTATAGTTCCGCTCCTGCTTCGCCTGGGCGGCTCGCAAATTCTCCCGGGCTACTCTCCCGGCCTGGGTTAGGTACTCCCGTAGTTGGTGGACGTACTGCAGGAGGCCCTGGGTTGGGGAGGCCGACTCCTCCCAGGTTTCCCGCATCAAATCTAAAAGTCCGCGGGGCCTCCGCCCGTACAACAGTTCAAAGGGGGAGAACTTAGTCGAAGCTTGCGGGACCTCCCGGATGGCCAGAAGCAGGGGTGGTAGGAACTGGTCCCAGTGCCGCAATTCCTCAGGGGGAAATTTTTTTAGCATGTCCTTAAGAGTGCGGTTAAACCGCTCTACCAACCCGTCGGTCTGTGGGTGGTACACTGACGTACGCAGCTGTTTCACCCCCAGGAGCTTGCAGACCTGTTGGAGCAGCCGGGACGTGAAGTTAGTGCCCTGGTCTGTTAGGATCTCCCTAGGCAACCCTACTCGGGAAAATATCTTCATCAATTCCCCCGCAATGGTCCGGGCGGTGATGCTCCGCAGGGGGACGGCCTCGGGGAAGCGGGAGGCGTAGTCCACCAGGACGAGGACGTACTGGAAGCCGGCCGCGCTTCGGGGAAGCGGACCTATCAGGTCCATGGCGACCCGCTCAAAGGGGGTCTCGATGACTGGCATGGGGATCAAGGGGGCCTTGGATACCCGAGGCGGTGCGGCCAGCTGGCACTCGGGGCAGGAGATACAATATTGCTTCACCTCTTGATGGATACCGGGCCAAAAAAACCGTGCCAGGATTCGGGCAAGGGTCTTTTCTTGCCCCAGATGCCCGGCAGCGGGCACATCGTGGGCCAACTGCATCACGGCCCTGCGGTGACAACGGGGTACCAGCAATTGCGTCACAGGTTCCCGGGTGCGCGGGTCTCGGTCGATGCGGTAGAGCCGATCCCGTCGCAACTCGAAATGGGGCCACTGCGTGGCCCGACGAGAGTCCACTATGGAGCCGTCGACGGCCGCAAGTTGGTCGTAGGCTCGGCTAAGTGTCGGGTCCGACCGTTGGTCGCGGCAAAAGTCCGTATCGAAGCGAGGTTCTGTGGGAGCTGGCCCCGGCGGCCCCTGACGTTCTTGGTCTTCTCCCTCACTCTCCTCATTAGTCTGCCCCGCCTCAGGCGGAGGTCCCCGGGGTTCAGCAGCCAACCCCGGCGTTGCCCGGAGGACCTCTTCAAATGAGGGCCAATCTCGCCCCAGAATCACCGGATAGGCCAGGCCGGGTGCCAGGCCGATGACTACCCGCCGGGTAATGCCTCCCACCGTTAGCTGGGTCCAGGCACTCGGGTAAGGTCGGACATCCCCATGGATGCACTGTAATTGTATCGGCGTCAGACGGGGGTCGGCCGGTGGTCCCAGAGTTTGGCGGACCAACGTCTGGCCGCACCCTGAATCGATCAGGGCCTGTGTGGTCTGGTTCTCAACCGTCACCGGGATTATCAGCTTGGGGGCCTCCGCCCGGCGGGCCCGGCCGGCCCCTACGTAAACCTGCCCGAAACTGCAATCCATCTCGGGACAGTCTCGTTGTACATGGCCTGCTTTCCCACATCTAAAGCAGGGACCGAGCTCAGGGCGTCCACTCCGGGGAAGGCTTGTTCTGGTACTTCGGGGGGGGCTCCGCCGGACCTTGGGCGCTCCCTGGGTGAAGGCCGGGGTAGTCAGCCGGGGAGCTGCTTCCCAGCGTGGAGTCGGGGTTTCCTGTCGGGGTCCCGGCCCGTGGTCTGGGCCTCGTGGGTGGGGCATGTTCGACGCCCTTTTCTCATCCCGGGGTCGTTCGGGCCCCGAGGTAGGTGGCCGGAAGGTGGGCCCTATCGAGGCTTCAGCCGCCAGGAAACCCTCCATGAGCGCGACGGCGTCCGCTAAGGTCGTCGGTCGGTGGCGGAGTACCCAGGCCCGGCCTTTGGCCGGCAGGGTGTGAACAAACTGCTCCAACACCACCTGCTCGGTGACCTCCTCTGCCGTCCTGACGTCTGGCTGCAGCCACCTACGGCAGGCCTCCTTCAGGGTCTGGGCCACCATCCGGGGACGGGCTCCCGCCGGGTAGGTATGTCGCCTGAACCGCTGCCTAAACGTCTCCGGGCTAATGTCCAAAGCGTCTAGGACTGCAGCCTTCACGCGGTCGTAGTCGCGGGCTTCTTCGGTCGCCAGCCCCTGGTAGGCTGCTTGGGCCGTCCCGGTCAAATAGGGGGCCAGCAAGGTGGCCCACTGGTCTCTTGCCCATCCCGCCACGAGGGCCACCCGCTCAAAAGTGACCAAGAAGGCCTCCGGGTCGTCCTCTGGGCCCATCTTGGTCAGACGCAGGGGGGTCGCCAGACGCGGACCCCCCCCGTGCCCGCCCCCGCGGGCCATTCAGCGGGGCGGGGGGCGGGCCCGAGGAGGTGCTGCAGCTGGGTCCCAAGCTGCTGCACCAGCTGCTGTTGCTGCTCTAGCTGAGCTACCTGTTGCTGTTGCTGCTGCTGCAGCTGGGCCGCGTCTCGCTGCCGCTGCTGTTCCAGCTGGGCGGCATGCTGCTGCTGCTGCTGCAGGAGCTGAGCTGCCTGTTGCCGCTCCTGGCTTTCCACCAGCAGCTGGAACAGCCGGTCAGTCTCCATCTTCCTGGCTAAGAGGGGCGATCCGCCGCCCTCTCACCGGCCCCTTCTCACAGGGGCAAGGGATCTAAAGGTCCCTGGTCAGGTGCCACTTGTAACAGGCGGGTCCGGGGCTCAACCCTCTGAGGGGAGGAGGGGAGCCACACCGGCCCGCTGGTCTCACAGGGGGTGCTCTGTCCTGTCCCTTTAAGGCGAGGTAAATGAAGACAGAGTCAGTTGGGGCTCAGTCCTTTTGCTGTCAGGCTGAGCTATAAGCAGTACTAACGGTCTGGCAAAGGCCCAGGCCCTCTGGATCAGGGGCTGGGCGACAAACAGTATAAGGGCAGGCCTCTTGTGGCAGGCTGCCAGTAGCAAACAATACAGGGGTTCAGGCCTCTTGTAGCAGGCTGCCAGTAGCAACAGTATAAGGGCTCAGGCCTCTTGTGGCAGGCTGAGCCAGTAGCAAACAGTATAAGGGCTCAGGCCTCTTGTGGCAGGCTGAGCCAGTAGCAAACAGTACGGGGGCTCAGGCCTCTTGTGGCAGGCTGAGCCAGTAGCAAACAGTACGGGGGCTCAGGCCTCTTGTGGCAGGCCGAGCCAGTAGCAAACAGTACGGGGGCTCAGGCCTCTTGTGGCAGGCTGAGCCAGTAGCAAACAGCATAAGGGCTCAGGCCTCTTGTAGCAGGCCGAGCCAGTAGCAAACAGCATAAGGGCTCAGGCCTCTTGTAGCAGGCTGAGCCAGTAGCAAACAGCATAAGGGCTCAGGCCTCTTGTAGCAGGCTGAGCCAGTAGCAAACAGCATAAGGGCTCAGGCCTCTTGTAGCAGGCCGAGCCAGTAGCAAACAGTACAGGGGCTCAGGCCTCTTGTGGCAGGCTGAGCTAGTAGCAAACAGTATAAGGGCTCAGGCCTCTTGTGACAGGCTGAGCTAGTAGCAAACAGTACAGGGGCTCAGGCCTCTTGTAGCAGGCTGAGCCAGTAGCAAACAGTACAGGGGCTCAGGCCTCTTGTGGCAGGCTGAGCTAGTAGCAAACAGTACAGGGGCTCAGGCCTCTTGTGGCAGGCTGAGCTAGTAGCAAACAGTACAGGGGCTCAGGCCTCTTGTGGCAGGCTGAGCTAGTAGCAAACAGTATAAGGGCTCAGGCCTCTTGTGGCAGGCTGAGCCAGTAGCAAACAGTATAAGGGCTCAGGCCTCTTGTGGCAGGCTGAGCCAGTAGCAAACAGTACAGGGGCTCAGGCCCGTGAGTGGGGTGGCAGGGGGGACACAGGCCCACCCACTCCACTGTGTCCCGGCCCGGGGCCCTAGGCAGCGGTCGTCACCGCTGCCGGTCAGTGGGGATCCTGACCGCAACACACTGACATGGGTTCAGTCTGGTCAGCAGCCTGACTGAGGTCAGCTGCCCCCGGGCCACTTCCACTATCCCCCTCTTGCCCTACCTGGTCCACGGCGTCTGGCCCCGGGAAGTCCCACTGCATGGGCTCGTCCCCGCCCGGGCTGGGAGGTAGGTCTGGTAGGCTCGTAGGAAAGTCCGGCCAAACCAGGGGCTCCTCGGGGTAACAGCACGACAGCTGGGCCGCTCCCCCGGGCTCCTCGTCGTAGGTGGCGCGGGGGAGCTCCGGCTGGTCTTCCCAGGGGCGAGGTAGGGTGCTCTCTGTCCAGTTCAGGCAGTCGCTCGGGGCTCCCGTGGTTCCTTCGGTAGGAGCTCCCTCAGGCAGGTCTGCTCTCTCCGGTGGCTGAGAGCTGACTGAGCTGGGAAGCCCGGCTTTTATTCTTCCGGGTCGCCGCCTGACCCTCTGAGGGGCGGGCTCACCATGCTGTAGCCCCGCCCCTTCCTGTGTCCGGGGCTCAACCCTCTCCGGGGAGGAGGGGAGCCACACCGGCCCGCTACAGGGGGGGTCACACTCAGAGGCTTGCTATGTGAAAGGGGTCACCAGAACAAAAGTTAGAGAACCACTGCCTTAGACAATGATTTTTAGAGTGTACCAAAGTTATGGATTTAGTCTCATATTTTGAAGGGGTTGTGCAGCTTTCCTTTAGGATAAGGACTAATAGATCAGATATGGAGTGATTGTTTTGTGAAAAGTGATAGTTGGTTTTTTTTTTTGTCTTTTATCATATTCCTGTGTGAGTTCACTTGAGAGCATAGTGATTGTCTGGTTTCACCCACATAGTTGTTATTGGGGCATTTAGTGCACTGGATGAGCTATACCACATGTTGCGATAGCCATGTGTAAGACCCATGTGAATCACCATGTGTTGTGGGGGGTATCGATCATTGTAGCAGTGGAGATGTCTGCAGGTTTTGCATCTGTTGGTCTGGTGCCAGTTTGTGTTGGTGCCTCCTGGTTTGTGTGGAGCTTTCTTCTGATGATGAGCGTGGGAATGTTGGGGGGAGGGGCTGTTTGAAGGCCAGAAGAGGGGTTTGGGAAAGATTTCTTTCAGGCTGTGGTCCCCATCAAGTATGGGTTGTAACAGTTTAACAAATCCCCATATGGGTTCCATATGGGTGCAGTGGGAGGTGACAAGTAGGGTGTGCCGATGTGGGGGTATTTTTTCCTGTATTGAAACAGGTTCTCTCAAGGTATTTGGATGGCCAATACTATGATGCGATCTACATGGCAGATTGGCAGAGGCCCTGGAGGTTTTTCGCCTTCCTCTGCAGCATGGGGAATGGGTCACTTGCTGGAGGATTCTCTGCAGCTTGAGGTCTTCAAACCACAATTTGAGGACTTCAATAACTCAGACATAGGCTAGGGGTTTGTTATAGAAGTGGATGGGTGAGATTCTGTGGCCTGCATTGTGCAGGAGGTCAGACTAGATGATCATAATGGTCCCTTCTGACCTTAAAGTCTATGAGTCTATGTCTGGTGGAGTGTCCTTGTTTGGTGAAGGAAGTTTTAAGTGTGTTAAGGTGTATATCCTGCACACTCTGCAGTATCTGAGGGCCTGGCTGTAGATAACAGATGTTTTGATGTGTTTGTGGATCTGTGAAGCTAAGAGTGGTGCTACAGAGGGGTTCTCGTATATAGTTGTCTGTTATTCCAGTCCCAGGATAGCTGGTGACATGTTTTGTAAGTGATGAGAGGAGGTACCGGGCATAGTAAAGACAGCAGCTTGCACTTGAAAACAATTAGCTATCTCTGCACCACATATTTGAACAGTCTGAGGGATGTAGAGGGGTGGGTTTTTGGGACAGTTCTGAATTTGTCAATAAAATCAGGTTTCCAAATAAGAGGATTTTTGTTTTCTTTTTTAACAGCATCCATCTCAAATATGCAAATGAACATGGTGGCTAGTCATTAAGTATCATCAGCATGCTCAGCACTGGAGTTGACAATTTAGACAGTCCCTCCTGAAGAGTTTACCATCTAAATCTTCAAAACTGTACAAAGCACTATACGGGCAGAGCCCTGAACTCAGTGCAGGATCAGGGACTCTGCAAGCAACATGCTTGAGCAGAGTGCCATAGCCAATAGAAATAAACACTTGTATATTAGTATTTTATATTGGCATCAATAGCACGTCACATTACTATTATAGGGTCTTTTGCAGCATATAGTTACCATAATATGTGCAAGCATTAGCCTTCCTTTACACATAGCTCATGGGGGTTGGGAGGATGATAGATGCTCTCGGTAGTAACTGCTTGCAGGATTAGGACCATAATCTGTGCTGCCTGTGGGAATATTCAGATCACTTATAACAAAGTTTATAGAAGATCTATAGCGTCATAGTGTGATAGAACATTTTTAGACACTGTAATGCAGACATTACTCTGACAGAAAATTATTGTGTGGCTCGACAACGAAAATACTCAGGTATTTGTCTAATGGGAGGTAAATGGATTTTACTGTCACTGAAAACAAAACCTCACTATATAAAATTTGTCTTTGCTTTCTCGTTGGTGCTTCCTTGTCTGTTCAATGGTCTAGTGTCATCATAGACTAATCATTGAGCAAATACAGTTTACAACAGACAAAGGCCTGGTCTTTGCCCCCAAGGAATTTAAAATCTAGTATATAGAGCATGTAATCTCGTGCTTTCTG
The DNA here is from genome assembly GCF_020497125.1 of Mauremys mutica. Classification (NCBI taxonomy): domain Eukaryota; kingdom Metazoa; phylum Chordata; order Testudines; family Geoemydidae; genus Mauremys; species Mauremys mutica. The sequence goes on from NC_059075.1 coordinate 24,708,664, forward strand.
ACTGTGTGATGGCAAAGCAAAACTGCTCCACTTATCTATGATTTTAAAATGTGCTAGAGGTTTAAACATATTCAATTTATATTGTGATACACAGCAAGCAAAAGGCACTAGCACGGTGTGGTATTATCATGGATACATCCAGCTCAGTTCAATACTTTATAAAATAACTTTGGAGATAGGGCATATAATCCCGGTTTAAAATAGAAACAGGCTAACTTTATATAAAAATATGCAACAGTACAATAAAAAAACATCTTGGTGTTCTGATGGTCAACTCTCTTAACAGCTGATCTGCAGGGTTTTACTATTATTACTGTGTAGATTCATATGGTACCCATCACTATAGTACTAGAGTGCACATTATCTAGGTTAGAGTAAGAGCAAATAACATTTTCCCTAACTATAAGTACACACACCATGAACAGACCCCATTACTGGAACTCTTGCATTATATAGTTGCTTCTCCATTATTAATCTTGTGTGTGTCCTTTACAACATATGCAGGAAAACATTTGCTTGTAGGCGAACCCACCTGCATTCATTCGTGCAAAATGCTCACATCAGAAGTGAAGATGTAAAGTTTTCTTCAAATATATCCAAAAATTTCTAAAATTAATTTTAAACTCTGGGGGTTTTATTTATAAAATACAGGCTGGTTGGCGCCTGCTGGGTTTAAAAAAATTCTCATGAGAATATCTGGGAATCCAGCTTTTCTGAGAGGGCATCCCAGTCCTTCAGACACCATTCTCTGGTGGTTCAGTGCAGAGAACAATGCATTTCAGAACTACTTTGCACTCAGTGATCCCTTCTTCCCCTCAATCTCAAACACACCCAAAAATAAAGTTTAAATAACTTTAATTTGGGGTGTGACTATCCAGCTAATGCCAGGAAATGTGCCATTAAGGCTGAAATTTTGTCCCTGACTCATACCCTGGTGTCTTTGTTTTCTTCCATTCTTTGACATGTTAAAAACAGTGTGTCACTTGCAGGGCTAATACTCAATTTCCTGAGTTTGAGTCAGAGCCTTAATATTAATTAAAGACAGTTCTTGTATCCCAAACTCCCTCCCAGAGCCTTAGGTAGGTGGGGGATGGAGTTTGGGGGAGGTAGATTCTGGGCACCACCAAAATTTCTAGAAACCTGCTTGTATTTAGTAGTGTAAGAAATGTGTGGGCTACTGTTTATACCCAGCAAGCTGATACATGGGAAGTGGGCAGGGTTCTCACTGCAGAATTTTGCTCTGCATATTTCTTAAAAATCTAAAACTGAAATTTCACAGAGCTGAAATAGAACTCATTTTCAAACTATTTTTCTTTCTTTTGGTGGTCCAGGACTCCTTAGCGGCTAAAAAGAACATATAATAGCTTAGTTTTGAGATACATTTACATTACCAGATAGAGGATAAAAACATCTTAATTTATACATTCTCCTCTCGCAGCAGAGAATGAATGCCACAAGGTGGCAACAGCAGCAACTAGGAGATGCTGGTGATCAACACTGACAGTCCTCGATGATGAGGTGGCATTTACTTACATTCTGCTGCCAAAGGCTCCAGCTGGCGAAAAGCAGGCGTAAAATAAATTAAGACTTTAATATGAGGAGTACTCAATCACCTGCCCCTCTTCCCCATGTTGAGGTTCTTCCCCACCTTGTCTTTGGCAAAGATACTCAAATCATCCAGGAGTATTCTGGGATGGCTTTAGTTCACGTGGGCCAGAACCTACTCACAGTATTTAAGCAGAACACCTCCTCAAATTTCCATTTAAAATTGAACAGCTTTAAATTGGATTATAAAAAAGAAAAGGGAAGGGGAATTTTTTTAAACAAATGTTGAGAAATAATTTATCTTTCCCCCAACCCGCCCAAAAAACTGTTGTATATGGCCCAATGGTTTTATGGACAAATTTACAAAGAGCATCCCTAATTGTTCCCAAAACAATCTGATACATCCAAACTGAGTATCCCCAAGTTTTCAACAGCTGCACCTGGTTACTGGATAGTCGTGAAAAAAGCCTTGACGACTTTTTTAGTTTTTTGCGGCAACAAGAATAACATTCCACAAAAGGCACGTTACTTCTTTGTTTTCCCCTTTTAACTTGATTAACATGGAACAGAAAGTTGTAGTCTGTGCTACTCCTTTCATCATCTCTGCTTACACACTGATGCCATTCTTTACCATCAAGGAATATTTATAGGGTCTTCAAGAAATTTCAGGCATGATCATTTTAAACAAATTTATTTAACATCTGGAGTTGTGTTCTGGATTTGAAAGGACACGGTCAGCTTGGATTCTGGGCTATTTCAACAAAATCAGTCAATAGTTGCAGATTCTAAGTCTTATGTTTGAATTCTGCTGGCTGTCTTTACAAGTACTACATATTATTCCCTTTTTTTAACTTTCCCATGTTGCTGTGTGAAAGATATACAGTACATAGGAAATGGACACTGAATATAAGTGAAAATTACTGTACATAAAATGAGGACACAAAAACTATTTTAAAAAGTGAGAGAGAGAGAGAGAGAGAGAGAGAGAGAGAGAGAAACAACTTGTCTCCACTCATTCAGTTAGGGTTACTTATGTGTTACTTGTAAAAAAAAATAAAAAAAAATTCAGACAGAAGTGTGAGATTTTTTGAAGCTGATAGTGTCCCTTTAAGGATAGTACATGTGTAACAGGCCTTGTTCTCTATAGATTTGCCCCTTGTGTAGTCATTTACACCTGTGCAAAATGGGTGTAAAATGCTACATTTCTGATTTGGTAGCATTTTGCACCTGTTTTGCACAGAGGTATGTGGCTACACAAGACTCAAGGGAGGGGACAATCAGCAGGGGCGGCTCTACAAATTTGGCCGCCCCAAGCAATCATGCCCGGGAGGCGCCCCCGAGCCGCGGGAGCAGCGGACCTCCCGCAGGCATGACTGCGGAGGGTCCGCTGGTCGCGCGGCTCGGCTGGACCTCCCGCAGCTGCGGGCAGTTCGCTGGTCCAGTGGCTCCAGTTGAGCTGCCGCAGGCATGCCTGCGGGAGGTCCAGCCGAGCCGCGGGACTAGCGAACCGTCCGCAGTCATGCCTGCGGGAGGTCCACTGGAGCCGCCAGCCGAGCGTCCCCTCCGCAGTCATGCCTGCGGCAGGTCCGCTGCTCCCGGGGCTCCGGTGGACCTCCCGCAGGCATGACTGCGGCAGGTCCGCCGGCCCAGCCTGCCGCCCCCCCGGGAAAGGGCCGCCCCAGGCGGGTGCTTGCCCCGCTGGGCTCTGGAGCCGGCCCTGACAATCAGGACTGAAGTGTCTCCATAACTGCAGTTAAACTGGATTAGAGCCACCATATGTACTATGGGCTGGATTTGCCTCTTGCTTACACTGGTGTAAATGGGAGTAACTCCAGTGAAGTCAATGAGGTTACTCTGGTGCAAGTGAGATGAGACAAGACTCTCTGAAATTTCAATCAATTTGTAGAATTTAACACATAATTCTTCCAGGCACTACAGTGACTCTGGGTAGGATTCCTTCCTCATGTAAACGGGTGTAATTCCCACTTTAGTCAATACATTTACACCAACATAAAAACAGCTAGAGAGGAGAATCAGGCCCCCGGCTTCATTTTCCTTTTTAAGCCAGAGCATGGAGATTCAACACTAAGTTATCTCCATGTCCCACTGCAAAACACACAGACTCGTAGATGCTCAAAGATCAATGTTCAGTTTTTTGTACAGGTGCCAGAAGAGTTAAGCAGGCAATGTGAATGTTTGGATAAACAAAACCTTAAAACACTGCCATTTGGGAATGTTTTTCAGCAGTACGCTGCCAGACCTGGCTGGGGGAACACTGTGCTATAGTTGCATCTGAGGTGCATCTTTCTATTTCATAATTGCTAACATGAGGATGTTTCTGTTTCCACCTGGAAAAAAGAAAACCCTGATTCCCGATCACACACATGCTCAAGCGATTATGTTCTGTACATTCTCTCTCCTCCCAGCACACACATTACAGGATGTATGGGGACAAGACTGCAAGTTTACTTAAATCAGATATAGCATCCTCAGGGATAAATATACTGTATTCAGTACATCCACTGTTTAAAAGGGGGGGGAAAAGAAAGATGAGTTTAGTCCAGTTTTACCCTCCCAATGTGCTGTTATTAGTTTTCAGTTTATAACCTCTTCATGGCTACATATCACTCCTGCATCTTCTTTGTGGGAGCAGTTGTTTTTGCCGATGTCTGCGTGTGTGCATTCCAGCAGGTTCTTCTCCTGCCCAGTGCACTCAACATCATCAAGAAGAATCCGAAGCGAACGTCCTTCCCCAAACTCCGCTCTCTTGGTTGCCCTGACAACATAAGGGAACCCTAACTGGCGACACACCACAGCTGCCGCCTTGGAGTTCCACAAGTCGTCACATACAGTGCCCCACTCTCCGTTGATGTAAATCTCCACCCTTCCCCGGTCCCTTCCTCGTGCTTGCCTGTTCATCAGTCGCACTGCACCATTCACGAGCTGTGGGGGTGACAGAGTGCTGGGAGGTTTGTTTTTCCTTCTCTGCCCTCTCCTTTCCCCACTCTTCCCCCCTTTCCTGGACTTCGGGGGTTTGGTTGTTGGTGTTCTGGAGGTCACCTGCACTCTATTTTGATTCCTTAGAAGGTTCAAGATTTGTTCCACCCAGTCTGGAGTAGTGGCACGGGGTGTTTCGGAAGTTGGCCTACCCCTTCTTGGGGCTTTGGTGGTGGTCCTTAATCTAGGCCGTTGGGTTGGTGTTTTCACAATCAGTTCTTATTGGGGGAAAAACAGAGGTAACAATAATGAGTCTATAAAGCTAGTACAATAGTTTAAAATGACTACATAAAAACAGTGCTAACTTATAGCTCCACTGTATTTAACTTCTCTAATGGAGTTTGCTTTCTTGATCCTGTTGAGTAGTTAAACCAACATTGCATCAGCTAAAAGTTTCCAGTGCTTTTAAGAATGTCTGGCTGCTGGAGATGACTGCACTGTTCAATGCCAATAAATAGGACAAAAAAGGAAACATTACCAAATTTCCATGCACAGTTTACTGACAGAACTTTAATGCGTGGACACATCAAGAGTCAGACTTGCTAAAGACTTCTGGCAAGAAACAGAATTCTCTCCCTATACCTCTTGTCCCTGCAGAAAGCATTTTTAAAGCCATGCTTCTATTTCTGCTGTCCTCTTCATTACTAATGATTGGATCATTACCAGATTGTGAGAGCTCCAGCCTCCCCACTGTGCCAGATACTTTATTCAGTGTGGCTGGAATCACAAACATTCACAATCAATTCTCTCTGGTAACTGGAATGTACAAAAAGAGCTGAGTTGCCAGGACAACGCATAAAACAGTGGGTTTTTTTAAAACAGCCTTGAACTGCAAAGGGCTGGACATATTTTACTATTGCAGCTTCCAGGAATTACTGGACTTGCTTATTCATTCTATTTTTAAGTTAAAAATAAATATAGGCTAGTCAAAAGGATAGTTGCTTTATTCAGAATAATAAATAAACCAAGGAGCTCTCACAACGTTATGTATATTTGCAAAGATGTCAAAATTCTGCTGTTTAGCTTACAGACTTCCCCTCCAACCTCACTCATCATCCTTTTTAATATACAGAGGGAAAAAAGTGTCAAAAAACACCACCCTCTCCTAAATAACCCACATTCTCGACTGACCAAGATTTGGAGGGGCTCAATTTTTGGAACATCCTCCCAGAATCCCACGTGTTGGCAGGGGGGCCCTGTTTGTAGCATGAAAAGCATTCCCTATTCTGAAAGCTCAGTTTCTAAAGACAGAAAATAAATTGGGGAAACTGACAATACAGAGAAGAGATTATTACACTCTGGAAACTTACACATTATTGGGTTTAGGGCCTGATTTCACAATGCACTCAGCAATTCTGGAGCTCACTAATTGATAAAGTCTATCATTATGCAATACTACATTTAGTAACAGGCAATCAATAGGGACTGGAAGGTTTGCATCAGCCAGAAGTTCAGCTGACTATCTGACTGAACTGAATCTTTTGAGAGCATTTTCCTCTTCCTTTCCCGTCCTCTAAGTAACAATGGCTCAGATCCAATCTCTCCCAATGAGCTACTTTCCAGTCCTCTAATAACAAGATTTTTCACCCCCTGAAGTGCTTCTGCCTATTCAGCGGTACTCCAAAATCCACTGTTTTCCTAGTGGAAAGCACTGTAGAATTCAAGATTGCAGTGCAGAGATGGCAACAGGCAGGGTTTAAATTCTCACAGACTATTTCCCAGAGCCTGAGGGCTTCTGCCCCGCAGCCACAGGAGGGGGCAGGGCTCAGTGCTTCTGCCCTACCGGAATATTTACCCGAGCTCTGCTCTGAACGGCTCCGGCTGAATTTAAGCCCTGGCACAGGGAATCCACACTGCTCTTAATGAACTGGTCATATTGCTATCTACCACGGAAAGGGAAGATCGGAGGGAATGGGAAAAAGTCATGTAAGGAGGGACAGTCTAAGCTGAATGTTTAGTATGTCTATCCTAGGTACTTATATGGCTTCCCACCACCAGGGTATCAGAGTGCCTCACAATCTTGAATGTATTTATCCTCACAACACTCCTGTGAGGAAGGGGAGCGCTGCTATCCCCGTTTTACTGACGCGGAACTGAGGCACAGAAAAACTAAGGAGAGGTCTATACCACAAACTTAAATTGGTATAACTATATTGCTCAGGGGTGTGAAAAATCCGCACCCCAACCGATGCTGTTATATCAACCTAACTCCCAGTGTAGACAGCACGATGTTGACAGGAGAAGATCTACATAGCTACTACCTCTCACAGAGGTGGATTAACTATGCCGAGAGAAGAAGCCCTCCCATCAGCATAGGTAGTGTCTTCACTGTGTTTTAAGTGTAGACCTGCCTTCAGTGACTTGCCCAAGGTTACACAGGAAGTCTGTAGCACAAGAGGGAATTGAACCAGCCTCTCTTAAGTCCTAGGCTAGTGCCCCAACCATCCTTCCACTCCTTATATTAAAAAGGAGTAGGTAGAAATTAATTTTAATTATAGACTGGGGCCGAGACTCTGGATGGTTTGCACATTCAAAAAGACAATGCTGGTTTTGAGTTTATATTTACGGATTAAAAATAAGGAGCAACAACAATACTCACTCTCCTTCGGCACAAACTTTATGAGCCTGCTTTTCACTTTCACTGACAAAGGCTCAACCCGGCATTTTCCTGGGGGTGCTCTCCTGTGAAAGAGGAGCACAGACAATGCAGGATGAATTGCTTTCCAATGGTATCAGCAGCATTCTTTGTTTCCATTGCTTTTCAATGAATTTCGCACTTGTGGAAAAAAAGTCTATTTAAACGACCCAAATAAACTCTTATACCCCACTTCTCAAAATCCTATTCACTCTGTATAGCAGAGATCTCAAATATTCACAAGCATGTGCAATATTTTGATAGCATTTTCTTTATCATTGCTGAATCCATGAAAGTACAAATCATTGGTGGGTTCAAGCAATACAGAAAGATATGAATCAAATTGAACAGAAAAAAGCATAAAGCTACATGTTTGTTGGATAGCTGAAATGAATGTCATGTTCACATGCAAGTTTCCAAGTCATCTCCATAGAAACAAGATGGCATGCAATCATTTATATATTTAAAACAAAAATACACTTCACTTTGGACCACAATTCACACAATAGAAAGGAGCCAGAAAGAATGATTTAAAATGGAAAATAAAAAGAATCTGGAATTTGTCCCTGACAGCAAGTTAACAGTTTAAATGGCATCATAGATGCAATTCACTTCAAATTAGATTTTTACATTGAGTCCCTTTTAAAGAAACATTCTCCTAAAATGCTACATTCATTTATCTCAAGCTTGTTACCCATAGCAGTGTCCCTCACTTTTGAGAAGTTACACCCAGTAGATAGCCACTTTTTCCTCTAATATTTGGTTTGTTAATTTCAGTGCTTCTGAGAATTTTCAAATTAGTGCAACAGTTGGATAATGCAGTCTGACTATTTGCATGCACACATGCAGCAACTAATCCCTACATAATTAGAGTCGTTTGCATCTGCTGTGTCTGGAAAGAAGACTGCAGTAGCCAGACATGAAGAATAGCTCTCTCACTTATTGACTTGAGGATACTATACTTTTGTAAGCCCTTATACAAATCTTTATTTTTCCACTGTTATGCTCTATAATGAGTACTACTAAGGAGACCTTCATTTATAACTTATCGATTGCCTGTTGAGTTCTGTTTTTCAAAATGTTAAATGTTTCTATGTGATTTGATACTAATAAGCATTGTACTTTGTATTTTAAAAAGTGATGCCCATGGTTTTAAGATGCTGGTTTGTACCATGGAAACGGCAAGCATCTTTTTAATACATTCTGTGATATGCAGGAAATATTCTAAATTGTTTCAGTTGATGGGCAATGATAGGATCGAAAAAGTACTAGTCTGCAAAGGAGTCAGAGGAAAAAAGAAAAGGGTGAAGTTCTGGAATTCAGAAGTTACCAATATACAATCAGAAAGTAGAGATATTCTCTGGAAATATGGAGTTTTCCCATGCAGACTTGAAAAAGATGCTCAGAGAGCTGATGCCCAAATTTAGTTTATTTTAAATAAGCACACGTCTTAAAAAGCCCACTGGGTGCATTTATCTGAAGGCATTATTTGGTCCTTCAATAGTCATGTTTTAATTAAATTAAAATCTATAAATCCTCCCCAAGATTCTCCTACATTATTAATGTCCCAAATACAACAACTTCATGCAATAGCATAAGATCCCGAAAGTGAAGCCCTAGTCTTCATGCCACTGTCCAAGCTAGTTCCACCGTTACACCAAAAGCATAAATGGCAAAAAGTAAATTCAGTTTTTATTTTATTTTTTCTGTTTTAGTTATAGAAAGTGGTGGTGTTGATATCAGGCTGGGCTGCGCCCTTTAATTCACATAGAGAGGCCCCTTTGTGGACATGGGTCTCACACCTCCCCTGCAGAAGATGTCGGCCAGCTGCAGAAGGCGCTCTGTAGAGGTGGACTTCGTGCAGGAGGGAACAGGGAGTAGACGGGCCTGTCGGTAACATATCAACCACCTTGACAAAGGCAGCATCAGTTTGGGCAGAAGTCGTGAGGCTCCATTGTCCCCTAATACAGCAGCCTCTGAGAGACTCGAGTCCCACAAAACCAGCTGCCTGCTTTTCAAGCTGACACTGAATAACCCTCACACCCAGGTAAGGCATACAACCCCCTTCAAAGCAAATCCGTGGATCACACACCAATACAGACTCCAACTCTGTGGAAACCTGGAGCATCCACTAGGAAGCTTACTCACAACTCTCTAATATGAAGCCAGTCCCTGTTTACACTGGTTTACTCTTTAACAAGGGACGAAGGTGAAACAAGAGCAATTTATTTCAGCCATAACCATCAATCACATTTGAACCCAGGTCCACTGAACCAAAATGTAGATTTTGTAACAAGAGCATTTCTTACCGTGAGGTGTCTACTATTTTGTAAACTACTCCATTAGGAGCGGTGGCACTTGGTACTCCAGTAGACATGAAGTAAAGTTCTCCTTAGAAAAATAAGTAAGAATTACTGTCTGGGAAGAGAAACCTGTTATGTAACCTATGCGTCCAATCGAAAAGATTGAATTTAAAATACAACAAACAGACAGAGAATAGGCTACGTACAAAGAATTATTCTATGAAAATATTAAAATAATTGGAGAAAATAGATTTTTATGAGGACAAATTTGATTAAATAAATTAGTTACAGATTATTCACACAGCTCTACCTGCCAGAGAGAATTTTATGTCAAAACTCACTGATTTCCTTCACACACACCCCTCTCCTCCCACCACACACTTCATTCACCAGCCTGCCTGCTGGAAAAGCTATACTTTGGGTTCCTCAACCCTGCCTCACGGTGACTGGCTTCAGGCCTGTTGCTGAGGATATTCCCTGGGTTCCCCATCCCCAAAGTGCAGAGAGAAGGGGAGAGAGAAACAGGCACAGACCTGCTGGTTGGGAGAAGCCTTGACCTGCCAGACCCCCTAAAGCATCTCTATGCATGTAGTGAAGAGAAGGGGAAGCAGCAGAAGGAGAGTTGAGATCTAAGAAATCATGGGTGTGGGTGGGAATCAAGGAGAAACCTTGTGTGCAAAATCCTGAGGTCTTTACTCTGATTTTGCTTGGGTATAATCCCAACTGCATAGGGAACCTCAAGATTTGCCCCTGGATTTTAATCAAATTTTGCCATGACTCATCAATATTTTTTTCAGACATTTAACCTGAAAATAGTCACTGCTCTACTAATGAGGTTAACTGTGCACAGGACCCACGCACATAACCTGACTTTTATGCATGCAGAACATATCCACCCATACACTAGCACCAGAGAGCTGATTTGGGACCTTCCTTCAATTTTATGCAAATACCACAAGTACACGAAAAAGATTTGTGGTTTGCCATTGCACAGGAGCCTGTTTTCCACTCGTCAACGTAGTAATCCTGAAAACAAGCATTTTAGTAAGGGAAGGCCCACTCAAATAACTGACTGGTAAAGTCATAAACAAACATCTCCGGACAGCAAAAGGGCCCAAGAGAAGATTATACCCTGAACTCAGTAGAGGAAAATATTAATTTAGTGATACCTTTTCTTTCCATTATACTGAAACGAATACATAGGAAGAACTAAACCTGTTAACAGATTATAAACCTGATACTCCATTGCACCTTGTACAGTCACTTATTCCAGTGCAATGTAAGTGTAAAATGCTGCAGAATGGTAGTATTTTACATCCACTTTGCACTCCACTGGGTACGTCCACACTGTGTTTTAAAAAACCTAGCAGTGAGTCTCAGAGCCTGGGTCTACAGTCTTGGGTTTGCGCTGTGGTGCTAAAAACAGCAGTGTAGTTGTTGTGGTTTGGGTTGGAGCGCTGGCTCTGAAGCCTAGGGAGGGAATAGGCTAATTATGTCAATAAAGGGCTTTATTTTTAAATATAAAAAAGGGAAAAAATTTTACATTCAGTTATTCAATTGCATCCAGCCTGCATTAATACCAAACATTGTCTACTCAACTGTCCAGGAACAACAAAGAGTTATAAAACCATACCTCAGGGATTGTGGCAGGAGTCATTGTGATCAGAAGCCAACAAGACTTACATTACAATGGCTAAGAGCACAAACTCCTAAATTTCAATGTAGTGCATGCTGCTGCTTGGCAACCATGCTAAACATTTGTGGAGTGACTCTAATTCGTCTACTGCTATGAACTGTAGTGTGCTTATCCTTACTTCAGTCCCACATAATAAACAATATGAATGTACTAACAGTTGACCAGTGTCAAGTTTCCCCTTCAGATCCTCTTCTGCCCCCGTTTCATATCATAAGAAATCACTCTTGTAACATACAAAGCCAGTAGCTTAATCTGAAGCCTTTCCACAAATAAAATTATTTAAAAATGAAGCCAAATACTTTACCTGCTACCTGAGCAAAACTCTCATTGACTCCAGTGGAAGTCCCTCCCTCCAATGGGAGGGATGGCTCAGTGGTTTGAATATTGGCCTCCTAAACCCAGGGTTGTGAATTCAATCCTTGAGGCCACTTAGGGATCTGGGGCAAAATCAGTACTTGGCCCTGCCTAGTGAAGGCAGGGGGTTGGACTCAATGACCCTTCAGGGTCCCTTCCAGTTCTATGAGAGAGGTATATCTCCATATATTTAAAAGCAAAGATACAATTGTTTGCAATTCACATATTGCAAAATACTAAAACAGTGTACAACTTCCATTGTTTCACTCCAAAAGGAGATTTACAATATTCAAGGCCAGCATGAGCAGGTTTCACTGTCACCACTCATTGTGTCTAATTTTGTCAGACATTAATAGTGTCCAGTCCAGATCCCTAAGTGAGCCAAAAGCATAAGCATGTTGTATCAAACACCAGACTCCTTTCATTTTTACCGTCAACCTGGTGGCTACCCAGTTGCATCTACACTGCAATAAAAAAACCCAAAAAACCTGGCGTTGAATCCCAGAGCCCGGGTTAATTGATTCGAGCTTGCAGGGCTTGGGCTGTGGGGCTAAAAACAGCATTGTGGACATTCCGGCTTGGTCTTTTGCCCAGGCTCTGAGAACTTTCCCCCTCATAGGATTTCAGAGCCCAGGCTCTAGCCTGAGCCCAAACATCTACACTGCACTTTTTAGCCCTGCTGCCCTCGCCTCATGAGTCTGAGTCAGCTGACCCTGGCCAGCCCCAAATCATGCTGTGGTTCTTTTATTGCTGTGTAGATGCACTCCCGTATATTTCCTACGGCTTTTTCAAATTGGAGATTAAGGTTCCCTCTAAGTGATGTTTTAACATATTTGCCCCCAGGCATTTGCTCCCCTCCAAATGACAATGTGGCAGATGGTAATGCAAATGGATCTACAGTAAAAATAAATACATTAATAGGCAAGCAACCTTCTCCCAAAACTGCTGATGGGCTCCTCATTGCATGGTACACTGGCCACTTAAGGAGTAGAACACGGCCTGAACAGCATGACAATTTTTTTTTTTTGGTAGCTGCAAGAACTTGGGAGTCCAATTTTTCAAAGTTTGGGCACATTCTGGATCTTACCTGAACCACCCTCCAGAATGTGTGCCTCTTAACCTAAAAAGTTATTCTCATTCCAAGGTGTTTTGCTCTGAAGATAAAATACAACCGCACTGTTCAGTGTAATACTATATGATTACCTGCCTCATCTTCAGCAAAAGAGATGATGTACTGATAATAATTATTGATAAGCCCAGGGAACACGCAAGTTTGTCCTGTTCCCATGCAAATTTCAGTGTACTGCCATTCTCCAGTAGAACGCTTCTCTTTCAATGACATTAAACGTCTGTGAGACAAAATAATTTGCATCAGGCAACTGAGACAGATACTTTTGATCTAATAGTACCAAATGGGATAATTAAAAGAGTGCCCAATCCTATGATGGATGTGTGCTCTCCACTCACATTAGATTCAATAGAAATGAAAGGGGATGAACACTTAATAGGACCAGAAGCATGAAGATACATGGGCACAGACTCTCACAGGTATTTAGGTTCCTAACTCCCATTAATTTCAATGGGAGTTAGGCACCTCCTGTGACTAGAAATACCTCCTATGGCTGGACAGTGCAATGCATTAAAGATGCACCAAAATACAGAATGGTCATTTACTCTCCTTTTATGGTTTTAAATCAATGTCAAAGCCACATGCATTCACATGTACTGACACCACGTGAATCAGCAACATCTACTGCTACTGTGATAATCATATACCTTCATAACAACATGGAAGAATGATTACATAAAAACATGTTATGTGAGTCATTTGTAATAAGCAATAAGGGTTTGTACTCAGAATAAACCAAGCAAAGAGCAGTAAGTCAGCGAGGGTTACACTGCAGAAGCACTTGCAGGCGTATGGAGCAAAAATGGAGGATTTCAGCTGGGGCTAATGCTTGCTGAGCGACTGGACTTACCCACTCATAAAATCACCAAATATGTACAGCCCATTCAGGTTTGGAGACTCACAACCCCGATAGACATAGCCTCCTATAACAGATTTCCCCATTTTGTGTGGATAAGCATAAATTGGAAGCACATCATCTGTAGAGGGGAGAAGATATTGTGTCTTGCTTTGTTTTAAGTATGATACAGAATAGCTGTTCTATCAATAAAATGATAGCTGGTTACTAGACAGGGATGTGTACTATCAAGTTCCCGTCCAGCTTCTTGTTCTGTGCTAAATCAACAACTGAATGGAGTCAAATTTATTTTTATTACACTTTGGCCTTTCAGGTCTCTTCTCCCAAATGGCTGTGATAACTAGGGGCTCCTTACTAAGGAACTGACCCAGTACTTAAATTATTTTGTACACTTAACGGTGGACCTAAAGGCTCTGTGATTAGCTCCATGCTGTCATGGGAGATGCCTAGCTGTATTCCTGAGCCTGGTCTCTCCCCTCTAGAACGGGGCTGCAGGCATGAAAGAAACAGCATATTCACAACCCTGTCAGAGGGAAACTCTCATGTCACTCTGAAGCAGAGGAACTTAACCTTGAAGAGCCACAAAATAATTGCAGTGAGACATCCTGACAGCGTTGCCATAGTTGATGCAAAATCTTCATGAAATCACCACAAAACATCGCCAGGGTAGAGAGTCATTTTGTGGCTCACTAGGGCTCCATCTTAAGTTTCCTCACTCCCCTCCCTCTCTCCTCCCAAACTCCTGAATATAGGGACAGAGGGCACATGTATATGGGGCAAGAGGGCATGCATTTCTCCTCTCTATCCCTCTTCTCCCTCACAGCAGCTAGGAAATTGGAGAAGGGAACTGTATTTCTCTCCCCATCCTGTTTTCCCCACACCTATTTGCTGGGAATCCAAAGGGCTCAGCACTTTCCTGCAGTCTCTCAGCGAGTACTCCCACGACTGGCGATTGGCTCTGGGAGAGCCTTGAATGGCAGCTTGACACTCAACCTGCTGCACTAGAGCCTCATCTCTCTGAAGTGACTGCCGTAGCTGAGATAAAATGGGCACTGATGAGACCTGAAGGGAATCCTAGGCAGCCCTCTTCTGTCAACAAATGTAACTCTCTGCCTTGGGAAGATGATGGTACTGTGGGTGAGGAAGGCTAGATGGGAAATCCCTTGTTGAGGACAAGAAAATTAATGAGCTGTTTCCATAAAGAAAGCAGTTTACACAACATAACACTGGACCTGATCTTGAGAGCTGCCAAGCTCTTCCCACTCCCCTTAACCATATGATGCATTCATGTATTGTAAGGGTCAGGGCAGATGGGAAGCCATGCTGTATCATTTTTATATACCCATCTAAAGTAGTTACTTCTGACAACTCAACTTTTTTTTATTTTAAAGAATCTATGAAAGCATCAGAAACTGTTCTGAACCCACCGTGTCACTGATAAAGAGGTTCCCATTAATGTAGCTTAAGTAACTGACACACAGAAAGGCATTAAAAGGACACTCAAAAGGCTATTTTTTCAGTGGCAGAAGGAAGAGAATTCAGACTTAAAATGTGCCACGTCCTTTCTGACCCATTAACCCACATTTTATAGCTCTTAACGTCCTTTCCTATGTATCAATTTCCTTATATTTAAATTCATAGGAAGACGATGTTTATATGGCAAAAAGAAAAAAGTAGGGTGTTGAACAACATAAAAACACAATGGGCCAGATGCGTGGCTGGTGTAAACTGATGTCACTCCATTGGCTACAGCCTGCAGTGAAGCTATGCCAATTTACTCCCACTGAAACTGTGGCCCAAAATCCAGACACATTTATGGCATGGCGTGCCCTGAGATTTACTATGTTGACCAAACTGTAGCAGACAGCATGTGTACTGAGCCCAAGTGTTAAAAATAAAAAGTTAAGAGTGTTTTCCTTTTGGGATTAAAAAAAATAAATCATCACATCATCATCATACAGAGTAGCCTTTTAAAAGCTGGCAGAGTGACCAATCCATGTAGGGGAATAATAGCTTGAAGAATCTCTCTTTATGAAACTAAACCATTTATAAGTTATGGAGATAAATAAGTAAAATGTCAATATCTCAGGGGCAAAGCAAATAGCTCTGACTTCCACAGACTTGCATAGAAGTGTTGCTTATGTAGCAAAAATGAAAATTGTCCCTCGTGCACAGGGCCGGCTCCAGACACCAGCTCAGCAAGCAGGTGCTTGGGGCGGCCAAGGGGAAAGGGGTGGCACGTCGGGCTCTTCGGCAGCGGGTCCTTTAGTCCCTCTCGGAGGGAAGGACCTGCCGCTGAAGAAGAAAGCAGCGCGCTGGTGCTTGGGGCAGCAAAAATCCTGGAGCCGGCCCTGCTCGTGCATATTTGTCCAAATCACAGACCCATCATGGCACAATTTGGTATAATGAGCAGCATATTTGGCTAAGAAGTGGAATAACCAGGGCATTAAAGTTCAGTTAATTTTTCTCAGAAATGGCAAACGTTTATAATGTAACTTCCCAAGTCAGTTTGCTCCCAGGATGAGGCTGTATATGCCAAGTTTAAACCCCAAAATATATGTTTGCAACTGCACAATCAGCCTGTGAAAGCAGAAGTCAATAATGGAAGTGCAGGCACCACCCAATATCAAGGTCATTTATTTAGAGTGTATAATTACCTAGTGAGGAATTGGTGCAAAGTTTCTTATCATAACAGCTGAATCCTTCCCTTGCTCTCCAGCCATAATTTTTTCCTTTCTCTATAATGTCAACTTCTTCAAATTTATTCTGTCCTACATCTCCGCAGAAAAGTCGCCCTTTCCCTTCCTTTGTGTAGGGTTCACCCCTATCGAAAGAGCAGCGCCACATATTTCTCACCCCGTATGCAAAGACTTCAGGTCGAGCTTTTGGGTCAGTAACAAAAGGGTTGTCTGGAGGGATTCTATAAAGAGGCCCACGGTCATTATTGTCCACATTGATCCGTAACACCTTGCCTAGCAATGTTGATCTGTATTTTTTCAAAAGAGAGAGAGGGAAAAAGACAGCACTCTCTTAAACACATATTCTTAACCAAAGATAAGTGTTTTTTTTGTAAATGCAGTCTAATATTTCATAATTTCTATTTCAGAAAACATAAGTCTTTCAGTGCATCAAAAATTAATGTAGTTGAAGTTTATGGGAGCCAACCTACGCAGTTTAAAGTAAGCTAGAACTTTGCCAAGGGCTTTAATGAGGGCAGGATTTAGTCTTATATACAAAAGAAAAACTGATTTAAGTTAAAAATTAAGGCCCTGATTCTGCAAACATTCACACATTTCACTTTAAGCATCTGAAGAGATCTATAGACCTCAGTGAGACTGCTATGGGAGAAAAGTTCAATTGGCAGGTTAGCATTTGCAGGACTGTAGCCTAAGTGAATGTATTGCTCATGAAAAATGCCAGATGGACGGAAACCCTCTATTTATCGTCAGAATAGGTAGCAGCAGCAGTGCAAGCTTCCTCACCAAGATCCAGCAGTGAAGATTAATGGGATCACCTCCAGGGTGAGGGCAGTTTCCTTACCCAATCAGACATTGGCCTCTTTGCTGCCAACAAGGGTGCCAGTTGTGGTGGAGCTTTTTGTTATCTGGATATTTGTACTTAAGCAACTGGACCAAGACCATCTATCTCATTTTGCATGGGCCACTGAACAGCCTTCATATATGACTTTTTGGGACTACCAACGTGGCAGATTTAAACTGGTGTCTTGGAAGTGAAAAGCTCTATAGTCCCCATCTAGATCCTAGAAAACTGGGCTCAGTTCAGTATATTGTAGCTAAAAATTGGGTTCGTGTTTCAGATTTTAATAGCTCTTTAAAAAACACATTAGTTACTGTTGTAATGTAAATTAGCATCATAACAATGCTTAATATGCAAAGAAAAGGTTGCAGTAACACAGCTTCCTATACAGTAACAAGATTTATGACAGCACTTGGTTCATTATGGCAATTATATTACATACCGAAAGAATAACGAAAATGAAATGCGGTGCATAGTCAGCAGCTAATTTCCAAATGTAAGTATTGTGGGTGTTTGTTCAGAATTGCAAAATGGCATAATCTAGATTAGGGAAGAGCTCCGTTCTGAATTATTTATTTTTAAATGAAGACATTTTGGTTTAATGGAAACATGGTCTAATGGATAAGCCACAGGACTTGGAGTCAACATATCTAGGTTTTATTGCATTATAGCATGAAATTAAAACCAAAGGCATTTTCTATAATTCCTGTAATTTTTACCTTCAAAAGACAAGAATGCTGCTTTAATGTCTGTTGAGGAAACTGAAATTACACATTTAAGGAAACAATAAACATAACTAGAAAAATACAGTTCCTCTCCCATGGCTTATCTCTTCTACTTCACTCCCACTCCCCTACACACACACCAAGTTGCACACAGATTTAGAGGCTCATACTTGTTTTGAGCATTTCCAAACGTCCCAAAAGGATCTCCAGCCATGCCTCCATCCCCAGTAAATATGTAAAGATAACCATCATCTCCAAAGAGTAGCTCTCCTCCATTGTGATTGGAAGCTGGCTCTTCTACCTCCAGAATTATCCTGATCATAAACAGGAATGAAGCATTATCAATATTGGGTAAGTTATAATCAAAAGGCTCAGTAGCCTAAGTACAGCATTTGAGACATGAAACTGTATGTGGACCAGGAAAAACACAAATCTTCCTCCAGACCCTGGTTATAGAATTTTGCTTTGTCCTCACTCTAGAGAAATCAGAGATGTTTCTTTTACATGCTACCCACAGTGGGCCAGCTTTTGATTTCAAACACGCTATTTTTTGAGCCATATAGTGTTGTGCACTAGTCATCTGGAATCCCAAATGGTGCAACAGGGCAGACACAGTTGATTTTATTATTTTAGATAAATTCACAACACTTTTAATGATATGGAACCATCACATTGTGCAGTAAGGAACCTGTGTAACCATGTGACCTTATTTTTTTTTGTTACACCTGTCGTCCCCCTCTTCGTGCCTTTTGTTTGTTGCTTCTCGTTTGCAATCAGACTGTAAGCTATAAGGTGCAGGGCCGAGGTCTACCTGTGCATTTGCAAAGTGCCTGGCACAACATGGCTATAATTCTGACTAGAGCGTTCAGAGCTACTTCTTTACAAATATTAAATAATAATAATAAAACTCAAGGCTTGAGGCACAAACTATTAAGGAGAATTACAGGTGCATATTTCACTTGCTCCTGGAATCTGTAAATTACTGAACCACAAACTTAAATGATTTTTAAAGGGACATCCTTAACATATTCACACTCTGTCAACACAAATATTCTGATTACTGTTCAAAGCAACAGCTAACATTTTTGTTAACTGAAAGAAATTTGAGGAAAGAAATCTGTTTTCAGCTTGTTTACTTTGTGCATTTGGCATCACTTTAAGTATAGCAAACAGTTAAATATAAGAAAACATGATTAAAAAATACACATTCTAGCAGTGTGATTCAGGGACAAGTGTAACACTTGAAATGTATTTTACTTCCTTATTTAAAAAAAACCTATATTTCAAGTTGACAGTCTCTAATATGTGTAAAAATAATTGATCAGATAACAACAAATCGCAGTATCTTCCATTAATGTTGTCCCCTCTCTTTCTGAAAGATCCTAAAGTGCCCTATAAACAGAAGAACTAGCCATGTAGGGATCAATTCATCCACCACTAAACTTCATCATCTCTAGAATGGAGTAGCTGTTCGACAGCACATCAAGACACTATCCACGTGTAAAAGTGAAGAAGGATACTGTAAGCAATAGGAACCTGCTTTCTGTTCAGCTGCTCCCAAAGCAAAGGGATTCTGCAGTACAGCAAGACAAACTGAGTTATTAATAAACCTGAAGGCAAACAGAATATATAAATTCTGCTAATGGAACCCCACGCAGGGTTACAGGCCTGACTATCCATCTCTGGACAATATCCACACTGAAGTCAATGGAAGCCTTGCCAAAGTAAGGACAGCAGGACCAGGCTTTGCTTTTTTCAGGTTGCAGCATGAATCTATTTGTGTAATGAACATTGTAGTAGTTATGGAAGAGGTTACAAACTTAGAGCCTGATGGGCCTTCATTCAACAGGACAGCACGAGAGTAAACGTTTGCAGGTTTAGGCCCGATTCATTTCTCAAGGCTCTTCTGTCCACATCTAAATACCTTTTAAAAACTCACTTCTGCCATTCTGCCTATAGGGAACTAAGTTGACGTATATAAACTGTTGTTCCTCTTCCCCTAGCCTCTGTCTGTCACTAGATTGTGACTGCTTTGGAGCAAGGATCCTCATTTTTGAGTGTTTGGAAAGTACCTAACACACTGTGGGTGCTAGCCTGACCTCCTGAGGTCCCTTCCAACCCTGATATTCTATGATTCTATATTAAAATAAATAATATTCAGTGCTCTCATAAAACTGTAATTTTCTGGACCTACACCAGATTATAAAAACTTTATAAACCAGTCCTACTTTGTCCTACATGCAAAACTTCAATTATCTTTGCACTGTAGGTGCAGAGCAACAGCAGAATTAGATTAGCTAACTCAGAATCTGTAAAACATTTTAAATAAGAAAAATATAGCTATGCTTAAAAATAGTGCAGTTAATATGTTTGGCCTGTGCCTTAATTCTGTACATTAAGCAATGAAACACCAACATTTATGAAACCAAAACCTTACACTGACTTCAATGATGCCTTGTTTTAGAAGAACAGGATGCTCCAATTCACTGTAATGCAAACTTTTAAAATGTATAAGATTATTACATGCAAAACATATTCTTTTTAAATAATACTGTATGCATTTCACACATTTCATAACTTACTGTGCATATTTTGGTTTGGCATATATAGTAATTAGAGTTATCTTATATAGTGTCTCATACAAATGTATCTCAGGATGTTGCATAATTATTACACATTTCTATCTAGTTACGTATTTATAGGGTCCCCCATTACCATGGTATCTCAGCACCTCATAATATTTAATTAATTTATCCTCACAACACCCTGTGAGGTAGAAATGAGGTATTAATTCCTATTTTACAGATGGGAAACTGAGGCACAGAGCGGCTAAGTGATCTGTCCAAGGTCACAGGGGAAGTCGGTGGCAGAGCAGAGACTTGAAATGAGCTCTCCCAAGCCCTAATCTAGTACCCATCAACCATCCTTTCTCTGAATGTTGTGCCTATAAGAGTAATAAATAATAACAGATACTATAGCTGCAGAATTATACAACACTTCAGGGTAGCTGAAGATACTGACAGGCACTGAGAAGAGATTTTAGGAGGACATTTTAAAAGAGATGGATAGTCAAAACAGATACAGACAAAACAGAGATATAGAGAGGCTGTCTATGAAGGCACTAGCACAGGAGAAAGCCCTTTCATATCAATGTGTGTGAGATTGTGGGGAGGGAAGGAAAGGAAGTGTATGACAGATGAGCATATGAAGTGGCAAATAAGGTGGTTTTCAGAGCTTCTGCTTTAAGAGTGATGAATTAAAATATTATTTTCTAGTAACTTTAAATGTGCTGAGTTGATGAGCCCAAAATGTGCTCATAACAGTGTGATTATAGGAAGAGCAAGGCAAATTCAAATAAATACAACTGTATTTATTTCATTCCAAAATATACATATTTATTTGAATGCACACACCATAGGAATGCACCATCACTCAGCTAAGCATACTGGGTCAAATTAATCTTTGGTGTAACATCGCTGACTTCATTTATATTGACTTCAGTGACATTCCAGTAGGGATGAATTTGACTCACATAGTGCAGAAGTATACTTGAATGTGCGGTCAAGGTTTCTCTCGCTCCTTTTTCTTTCTTACGCAGTAGTCAAACCAAGGAAATTAAATGCAAAAAACTTTAAGAAACATTACAGTTAAATCTTTAGATGTTGAACAGTTAGGAAAGTCAAATGTTTTATTCCAGGGCAACTGTAATTCATCCGCATTGAACATGTATCTTTTATACCTAAATACATACCTGTGCAAAATGCAGCAGGTACAATTACTCTTGGGGGAAGGGTTTTGAATTTTCTAATCTTTGTACATTAAAATAAAATCTTAATTATGAATTAATGACCTTTTTCCCCTTTAAAGTTACAGCATAAATAGACTAGGACTTACTTCATATAAAATTAGAATGAAAGAGCAATATTAAGCCAAATTAATCTTATTTATTATGTTAGCAGGCCTTTAAAAATGCAAGAAATTTTCTTTGAAATCTTAAATAAATTTGACAGATAAATGTGCATACAATACCTTTCAGAACCATGGTCCAAAGTATTCATGTCATCAGGAGAAATTCTGAACTCACTTATTCGGATTCTCTCTTCAAAGTGAACTTCAACTGAATAGTAGACATACACTTTACCATTAAATTTGAATTTAGGATGGAAGACAATACCTAGAAAACCTCTCTCGTCTCCTTCCCAAGGTGAGGTAAGTACGGCTTCACTGATGTTCAGAAATGGCTTTTCCAGCCTTGACCGATCTGGGAGGTAGGTCCAAACTAAACCAACTTGTTCGGCAATGAAAAATCTGTGAGTTCCATCATTTGCATGCACCATAGCAACAGGATTCCGCAGACCATTAGCTACCTCTAATAGGCACAACTGGAGACAGCCCTCTGAGTCGGCAGTTACTAACCCAAGGTTTTGATTAAGATTCTGATTTACCAGCAGGCGAGGGAAACAATAGTCCACATCATCAAGTGACAAATAGCGGCAGAACTTTGCCATATTGTTTTCCAGGGCTAATAAT
The DNA here is from genome assembly GCF_020497125.1 of Mauremys mutica. Classification (NCBI taxonomy): domain Eukaryota; kingdom Metazoa; phylum Chordata; order Testudines; family Geoemydidae; genus Mauremys; species Mauremys mutica. Next base: position 24,730,971 of record NC_059075.1, read on the forward strand.
TCTTTGTCCGTAGAGAGATAGCGAAACATGGACCTGCATTTTTGCCACATCTGCTCACAGTATTCTTGGCAAAGTCCTGCCACTGTCCGCAAGGGAGTGGAAGGATCCTCAGCATCATACAAGTGAGCAGCATAGGGGGAGCATTCCTACAGAAAGAGAGGAAACCTCAGTCACTTCACAATGTGGCTGAAAAAATGTCACCAAAATACGAAAATTTACCTTATCACAACAACATGCATGTGAATCACTATGCAAATATATTTACATATATAAAGATCTCAGACCTCTGAAAATGATTCATCCCAACAATTGAGGTAATAACCTTAAATAGAGATGGTGGGAGCCAGGTTTCAATGAGAGTTCTCAAATGTGGATTCAGGTATTCAAGCCTGAGTGCCAACACATAAAAATTGGACCCAGGCTCATGGGTATGCTTAGTGTACATCACGCCCATGTCCTAACAGAGGAAAAGTGAAGTTTTGTGTTACAGGCTCTATTATCCAAAGATAGAGAGTCACCATTGCTTTACTCCAGCTTAATGCTGGAGCACCTGCATTGAAATCATGGAGTTACATCTGTAACTATAAAACTAGACCAAACACTGAAGAATCAGCTCCCAAAATTTCCACATTGAAAGAAGTAGCAACTGAGCCATAGCTTTCTATAGCTTCCATTCCTCTTCATCTGATAAAGGCATGCACTGCTGTGCCAGCAACAGAGTGAGGGCCACAGATCTGTGAGCACAAACTACATTTGATTACCCAACTACCTAACTAGCAAATGCAAATGCACCTTGAGACCGTTAAACTAGATTGTAAACATTTAGGGTAGAGACTGTTCATGCTATGAGTAGGACCCTACCAAATTCACGGCCATGAAAAACATATCACGGTCTGTGAAATCTGGTCTTTTGTGTGCTTTTACCCTAATCTATACAGATTTCACAGGGGAGACCAGCATTTCTCAAACTGGGGCTCCTGACCCAAAAGGGAGTTGCAGGGGGATCACAAGGTTATTTTAGGAGGGTTGCGGTATTACCATCCTCACTTCTGCACGGCTTTCAAAGCTGGGCGGCCAGAAAGTGGCAACTGTTGGCCAGGATCCAAGCTCTGAAGGCAGCATCCCACCAGCAGGAGTGCAGAAGGAAAGGTGGCAATACCACACCATGCCACCCTTACTTCTGCACTGCTGCCTTCTGAGCTGGGCGGCTGGAGAGTGGCGGCTGCTGACTGAAGGCCCAGCTGTGCAGGCAGCAGCACAGAAGTAAGGGTTGCAATACCATACCAGGCCATCCTTACTTCTGTGCTGCTGCTGGCGGCGGCTCTGGCTTCAGAGCTGGGCTCCTGGCCAGCAGCTGCCGCTCTCCAGCTGCCTAGCTCTGAAGATAGAACTGCCGCCAGCAACAGTGCAGAAGTAAGGGTAACAGTACTACAACCCCCATACAATAACCTTGCCCCCTTCAAACTCTTTTTTGGGTCAGGACCCTTGCAATTACAACATAGTGAAATTTCAGATTTAAATAGCTGAAATCATGAAATTTATGATTTTTAAAATCCTATGACTATGAAATTGACCAAAATGGACCATGAATTTGGTAGGGCCCCAGCTATGAGATGTTACAGTGCCCATCATGAAAGGGTTCCAATCCAGACTGGGCCCTTTGGTAGCTACCGCAACACAAATAAACAGCAGTATATGAAGATACCCTGCCTAAGAACTGAATCAAATTCATATAAGGGTTATCTGTCACAAGCACATTTTCTTGACATAGACCAGGGGTCGGCAACCGGTGGCTCGCGGCTCGCCAGGGTAAGCACCCTGGCGGGCCGGCCCGGTTTGTTTATCTGCCACGTCGGCAAGTTCGGCCGATCGCGGCTCCCACTGGCCGCGGTTCGCGGTCCCAGGCCAATGCGGGAGGCAGGAAGCCTCGGCCAGAACATCCCTCGGCTCGCGCCGCTTCCTGCCTCCTGCATTGGCCTGGGACCGCGAACCGCGGCCAGTGGGAGCCGCGATCGGCCGAACTTGCCGACACGGCAGATAAACAAACCGGGCCGGCCCGCCAGGGTGCTTACCCTGGCGAGCCGCCGGTTGCCGACCCCTGACATAGACTCATAGACTTTAAGGTCAGAAGGGACCATTATGATCATCTAGTCTGACCTCCTGCACAATGCAGGCCACAGAATCCCACCCATACACTTCTATAACAAACCCCTAGCCTATGTCTGAGTTATCGAAGTCCCCAAATTGCAGTTGAAGACCTCAAGCTGCAGAGAATCCTCCAGAAAGTGACCCGTGCCCCATGCTGCAGAGGAAGGCGAAAAACCTCCAGGGCCTCTGCCAATCTATAAGTCACTTAAATCCAGAAAACTACTTGTCTCTTACAAACTGACCAAAACATCCAGTTCTCTTGGTTTTCAGGTGCTTTTTTCTTGTTAAGTAATAATATATTACTTTCCACTTCTAATACACCTTCCAGCCAAAGATATTAAAGTGCTCTATAACAATGCAATAAGCCTCAGTTGGTAAGGATTTTTATTTTCAAGTGATAGATAAGTAAATTGAGAAAAAGAGAGGATCAATGATTTATCACATATCACCAAGCAAGTCCGTGGTATAGCTGGGAAAAGAAACCAACTCTCTTGAATAAATTTGTGCTTTAATTATAGGGCCACACTTCTCCTAAGCAAAATAGGCTTAATAAAAAAACCAAAACAACAACAACAACATACAGTTTAGATCATTAGTCAATGATGAAAAGAAAAAAACATCCAAGATACCTATATTTAAATTAGCTGGTAAATATACACAATAGTAATACACACAATATTTCATTTTTTTAACAGTTCTGGCATCTCCCATAATAAAGCAAGGGACTATGTAACAGATCTGATTAGTGTGTAAAATAAGATTTCTTATTATGTCAGCCTATTCATTGTGAAATGAAGGTTATTATGCTGACTGCCCTTCAAATGAACAGCAATTAATGTGAACAAAAGGAGATTCAATGAGACAAAACACTAAAACTGCATACACGGATTGAGTAACTGCACACCAATTCACTTATGCAAATATAAAAGTGTGCAAGGCAAAGCAGATAAGCTGGCATATTTCCTGGTGCATTTGTTGTGGCCATGACTGAAAATTTGGTCTTAAAAGTCAAACCTTAATACAAAACAGCAAGAGAATTCCAACTTAAAGCTGTTATAGAATTCATATTGGCCACACATGCATAACTCACATTGACATCAATGGAGTTCCACACACATATGGAGAAGAAAACAGACTCATATTAAATGTTGTAGTACATATGGTTCTCTGACAGGATATCTCAAACCAGGCAGTCATCTTACACTCCGTATGTACCATACACCAATATTTTGGTTTCAATACAGCAGGGCAGAGCACATCCTGCAAGAAGGGAGGGTAGCAGGGGGCAGTGTCACCTGGCAAGGCAGAGCAGAGAAGGCCCCGCAGGGAGGGAGGGTAGCAGGGTGCAGTGTCACCTGTACGCACAGGGCAGAGCAGGCCCCGCAGGGAGGGAGGGTAGCAGGGTGCAGTGTCACCTGGCAGAGCAGAGCAGAGCAGGGCAGAGCATGTCCTGCAAGAAGGGAGGGTAGCAGGGGGCAGTGTCACCTGGCAAGGCAGAGCAGAGAAGGCCCCGCAGGGAGGGAGGGTAGCAGGGTGCAGTGTCACCTGTACGCACAGGGCAGAGCAGGCCCCGCAGGGAGGGAGGGTAGCAGGGTGCAGTGTCACCTGGCAGAGCAGAGCAGAGAAGGCCCCGCAGGGAGGGAGGGTAGCAGGGTGCAGTGTCACCTGGCAGAGCAGAGCAGAGCAGAGCAGAGCAGGGCAGAGCACGTCCTGCAAGGAGGGAGGGTAGCAGGGGGCAGTGTCACCTGGCAGAGCAGACCCGACCCTGCAGGGAGGGAGGGATGGTAGCAGGGGACAGGGTCACCTGGCAGAGCAGGGCAGACCCGGCCCCGCAGGGAGGGAGGGATGGTAGCAGGGTGCAGTGTCACCTGGCAGAGCAGAGCAGACCCGGCCCCGCAGGGAGGGAGTGTAGCAGGGGCAGTGTCACCTGGCAGAGCAGGGCAGACCCGGCCCCGCAGGGAGGGAGGGAGGGTAGCAGGGGCAGTGTCACCTGGCAGAGCAGGGCAGACCCGGCCCCGCAGGGAGGGAGGGTAGCAGGGGCAGTGTCACCTGGCAGAGCATGGCAGACCCGGCCCCGCAGGGAGGGAGGGAGGGAGGGTAGCAGGGGCAGTGTCACCTGGCAGAGCAGGGAAGACCCGGCCCCGCAGGGAGGGAGGGAGGGTAGCAGGGGCAGTGTCACCTGGCAGAGCAGGGCAGACCCGGCCCCGCAGGGAGGGAGGGAGAGTAGCAGGGGCAGTGTCACCTGGCAGAGCAGGGCAGACCCGGCCCCGCAGGGAGGGAGGGAGGGTGGTAGGGGGCAGTGTCACCTGGCAGAGCAGGGCAGACCCGGCCCCGCAGGGAGGGAGGGAGGGTAGCAGGGGCAGTGTCACCTGGCAGAGCAGGGCAGACCTGGCCCCGCAGGGAGGGAGGGAGGGTAGCAGGGGCAGTGTCACCTGGCAGAGCATGGCAGACCCGGCCCCGCAGGGAGGGAGGGAGGGTAGCAGGGGGCAGTGTCACCTGGCAGAGCAGGGCAGACCCGGCCCCGCAGGGAGGGAGGGAGGGAGGGTAGCAGGGGCAGTGTCACCTGGCAGAGCAGGGCAGACCCGGCCCCGCAGGGAGGGAGGGAGGGTAGCGGGGGCAGTGTCACCTGGCAGAGCATGGCAGACCCGGCCCCGCAGGGAGGGAGGGAGGGAGGGTAGCAGGGGCAGTGTCACCTGGCAGAGCAGGTCCTGCAGGTGGCTGGCGCAGGCGGCGTACACAGGCTGGGCCAGGCGGCCGCTGATGCTGTAGTACCGCTCCATCAGCGCCCGGTCCTGCCCCGCGTCGCAGCAGCCGAAGTCCGAGTACTGCACGCAGAAGTCCAGCGGCTGCGGCGGCCTGAAGGGCGGCTTGAAGTCCAGGCACTGCGGGTGCGGGCGCACCTGGCCCAGCCCGGCCAGCAGCAGCAGCAGCAGCGCCAGGAGCGGGGGCCGCTGCCCCGGCCTGGCCCCCCGGGGACCCGACGCCGGCGCCGCCCTGCCATGTGCCATGCTGGGCGCTGGGCTCAGTGCGGCCCCCGCGCGCTCACACGCCGCTCCAGGGCGGGCTCGGGTTATGCAATCCCCGGGCCGCCCCTTTGGCTGCACCTCGCCCGGCCGCTCCCACCCCTCCGGCGCTGGGGGCAGCCTGGCCGCACCGGAACCCAGCGGGCCAGCAGAGGCGAGTCCCCGGCCGCCGGGGCGGGAGCTGGCCGGTCCCGCTCTGTGCTGCTAACGGTTCCCTAGGGCCGGGGGCCCCGGAGTCAGGCTGAAGCGCCGCCCCGGCCCTGGGCAGAGCCAAGAGCAGCTGCAGGGAAGGAAGCGCATGTGGAAGAAGCAACTTTGGCGAAGAAATTCTGGGCTGCGGCTCGGCGCGGGAGGGAGGGAGGGGGGAGACTAACTCCACAGAGCTCGGGGCTGTGAGCAGGTCCCGCCCCAGCCCATGGCGACACATAAAACCCCACGGTGACATAGGTGCTGCGGTGGCACTTCAGATACTACAGCCATGGGAGGGATGCTCCCAACGCCACCTCCACAACTGGCCATGGCTAGAATTCCTCACTCCAGCTCACGCTGTCTACACCAGGGACTCAGTCAGCTTAGCTACATGGGGATTTTTCACACCCTGTGCGACAGAGTTTTTAGTATTGTCCGGCCCGAAGAGACGTATTTAGGTCAACTTAACCCCCAGTGTAGACACCACTAGGTGGATGGAAGAATTCTAGCTACTGCCTCACAGAGACAAAGGGGGAGGGATAGCTCAGTGGTTTGAGCATTGGCCTGCTAAACTCAGGGTTGTGAGCTCAATTGTTGAGGGGGCCATTTAGGGATATGGGGCAAAAATCTGTCTGATTTAGTTGGGGATTGGCCCTGCTTTGAGGAGGGGGTTGGACTAGATGACCTCCTGAGGTCTCTTCCATCCCTGATATTCTTTGATTAACTACAGTGATGGAAAAAGCCCTTCTGTTGCTGAAGCAAGTGTCTTCACAGGTTGCCAACCCTCTCAGATTGGCTGGGAATCTCCTGGTATCAGCCTCAATCTCCCAGAAAATGTGGGAGATTTTAATAGGCCAAAAGTCCACTTGATAGCGCAGTGGCGCTAAGGCAGGTTCCACGTGGCTCCCTGAAGCAGCTGGCATGTCTCTAGGCACAGGGGCAATCAGAGAGGCTCTACGTGCTGCCCCCACCCAGAGCGCTGGCTCCACAGCTCCTATTGGCTAGGAACTGCAGCCATAGTGCAGAAAAATCCACACTCCCAAGTGACGCAGTTAAGTTGATCTAAGTCCCCAGTGTAGACAGCATTAGGTCAACAGGAGAATTCTGTCAACCTAGCTACTGCCTCTTGGGGAGGTGGATTACCTAAGCAGATGGAAGAATCCCTCCTGTTAGTGTAAGTTCTGTCTACACTGGAGCTGGGGAAAGTCGCCTCATTCTCTGGCCGCCACAGCCCTGCGTGTCCCAAATTCCCCCCACCCCCTCTTCTCATCCCACTGCCCCCTCCCACCTACCCCCATTCCCCTCCAAGGCCACCTCTTCACCTTACACATGCGTCTTCTCCAGGGTCCAGGCACCTAATTAGTGGAGCCACACCTGTGCGGCTCCACTAATTAGGTGGGTGGCCCTTCATTCTCTTGTATGTGGACCTTAGCGGGAACTATCCATGGAACACCTGAATGGAGCTTGGACCACAGTATGAGAACTTCTGATACAGACTTTTGAAAAGTCTGGGGTGGTAGGCAATTGCCCCCCTTGCTGCATTCCACCTGGAGCTGGTGGGAATGTTTTTGCTGAAACTTTTTTTTCCAGTGAATAATGGCTTTTGGGTCAAAACAAAAAGTTTCATTTTAGTTTGAAATTTTCCACATATATTTTTCAGTAAACTTTTTTCAGTTAAAATTTTTGGTTTTCAAAAGCAGGAAAAAATTGTTTTAATTGAAAAACCAAAAAAAATTTGTGGGAAATCTTAAAAAGTTCTTTTTTCTGAAATTTCCCATTAAAAATAATGAGCATTTTTCAATCAACTCTACTATAGACTAAACAGAGAGAGAGAGCGCGAGAGCAACTTCCAAAAATGAAGGGCAGGAAAATTTTGGAAGCACTGTATCTTTAAAACTCTCCTGGGATTCTTCTCAATTTGATCCAAAAAATGTTCCTCTTACGTGTTACATGAGAAATTCTAGGAAGACTGGTTTGACTTTGGTAAAGTTAGGGGTGGGGTTTTGAAAATTGGGCTAATAATGGGAAGCTATGTGCAACCTTCACTTTGAGGGGACTGGGGCCCTTCGTAAGAACCATTCAGAAGATATGATTTGAATATACCATGTCCTGTTGAAATAATTATATATATGTATTTACAGTATAATGAACATTTTGGAAAAGTGATGGGAACGCTTGAGTCTGGTTCCAGCTGTACTGCAACCTGCTAACTACATACACATACAGTATAAAGATAAAAGTATTGTGTTGCTTTATATTGAAATTGATAAGAAATATAAAAAATTTAAATGGAAATTAGGGTACTTTTCTACAAAATTGCATCAGGACTGCCAAACTGATACCATAAACAGACCATTGTGAGTGCTCATCTTAATTCCAAATCTTTAATATATTTCCTTAACATTTTCTAATCTAAACTGTTGTCTAAAGTGCATAGTTGCAGCATAACTTATTTGGTCAACTATTTAAACTGGTGAAACTGAGTTTTTTATTCTGTTAGTAATATAAAACTTCAGTCACAAAAAGAATAAATCAGTAATGTAATTTGGAAAGAAGTTATTTAGATTTATGACTTCAGCTTCATTCGGTGTAATCAGCGAAGACTCAGAGTGAACAATATATAATAATAATCAGCATTGATGTGACTTGCTTACAACAGGCCATGTTAAGAGTGAGACGTATTTAGAAGCAAGAAAATTCAGGATAAATGCAGCTACTGTTTTTACTGTAACTAACTTCTACATTCTTTGGTATTATAAGGTCAAACTCTGATCTGGCCTAGTTTTGTGCAGCACTAGATGCTGCTGAGATGGTGATCAAGGTTCCTTTTACACCATATGTTTGTGGCTCCCACATACAGGGACCAGCCATTGATTGATTTGGTTTGGACCCTGCCTGAAGACTGCTCTAACTTAGCATGCCTATCTGTGGTCCAAAGGGCCTTTTCAGACAGCCAGGGATAGCACCTTTGACATGCTCTTTTCCCTAATTATACTGCACCAAAGGTGAGGTTCCAGCTGTATGCTACCCAGGGATTCCCCATATGCAAGGGAATCCCAAGGTAGCTAGTTACACCTGCTTTCCAGCAGTTTTGCACCACCATTGTGGGAAAAAGATTCTGACCCATAGGGTCCAGTCTCACACTTCCCACCTATAGGCATTTGATATGTAGTACTTGGAAATATTTACTTCAGAGATTGGGTTAAGTACAATATTTAGATGGCAATTTTTTGTACATCATAATGTCATATTGTTTGTCCCCCAAGGTGCATTGTAATTTTAGCTGTTCAATACTATTATCCACATTTCAGAGTGATAAGTTAATATTAAAATCTAGAAAACCCATAAAAACCAAAGAATTTGGAGATAAGCTGCCATGCTATTTTTAACTCCCACTTTAATACCAAAGTATTGGTGTATAGTGCATACGGAATATAAGATCGCTGCTTGGTTTGAGAGACCCTGTCAGAAGACCATACGCACTACAGCATTTAATGAGATTTTGTCCCTTCTCCATATGTGTGTAACTATTGCTAATGCCAATGAGAGCTATGCATGTGTGTGGACAACAGTAATGTGTGGTAGTCTTAACTCAGAATTCTCTTGCTGTTGTGCAGTTATGTTTGTGTTTTAAAGACAAGTTTTCATCCATGACAAACACGCCATCTCATCCATCATACCTGCAAAACCTTTTATTTGCATGTATAAATGAGTAATTAGATATGCAATTATCCAGTCCCAGGTTTTGGAAGCACAACTGATTTGCATCCATTTTTTCCATTTTGTGGTTAAAAATTGGGTTCGTGTTTCAGGTTTTAATAGCTTTTTAAAAAACACATTAGTTACTGTTGTAATGTAAATTAGTATAATAAAAACACTTAATATGCAACTAAAGGGTTGCAGTAACAAAGCTTACTGTATAGTAACAAGATTTATGACAGCACGTGGCTTATTATGGCCGCTATGCAACATACCGAACGTGTAACGAAAATGAAATGCGGTGCATAGTCAGCAGCTAATTTCCAAATGTTAAGTATTGTGGGTGTTTGTTCAGCATTGCAAAATGGCATAATCTAGATTAGGGAAGAGCTCTGTTCTGAATTATTTATTTTTAAATGAAGACATTTTGGTTTAATGGAAACGTGGTCTAATGGATAAACCACATGACTTGGAGTCAACATAGCTAGGTTTTATTGGCAGCCCTGCTGTAGCCTTGTGTGTGACTGTAACCAAGTGGCCACTTTTGAACGTGTTAAAAAAAATTACAGTTCAGTGGGCGGATGGAATATTGGCCCACATTCACCGTGCATTTACAGCACTCAAAATTGAATGGGACCTGAATTTGCTTGGTACCTCAATGTTCACAGTGTGGCTTAGATCAAAAGAAAATGAGCTTTTCCAGTAGATATTTATCCAGTATTAGCAGCCAGACTGTAAACCCCAGCACTGGAATAGATAACAGTCAGGAATTAAATACATTGACACAAATTCTTGTGGAAGATTAAGCCCTGCCTGCTCACACTATGTCTGATCTCTCTAACCCCTGCTGTCATTTATTTCCTGAGCATTATGTTTCCTTTGTTTACTAAGGTAAGGCAATATTTATAAAAACATACAAATGAGAATGAGGCAAAGGATTAGTTTTAGTCTAATGTGATCGGACAACATAGAAGTTGGTCATTTATTCCATCATACCACAGGGATCTTGTTAGATTTTAGCAGTCTACATAAACAACTGAAAAGTCATAAGAAGTCCCTGAAAAGATGCTTGAAAAGTATTGCAAAACTGCCTACAATGAACAGATTTCTTCTTCTTTAAGCATCACCCGGGGCTCGATTCAGCAACACATTTAGGCACTTAACTTTAAGCAGGAGCTGAAGTCCTGTTCATTTTAAATCAGGGTGGATTTGATTTAATCATGGATTTCTATATAAAAGTGCATTCTTGTTGGTTGTTATAACCTTAATACATATTCTTCACAACTCAGATAGATGTAGGTTTCATTTTCATACTATACATTTTTTAAATGATTTATTTTGAAAACTTTTCAGATTAGTTTTACAGCTATGTCAGAAAATGAATGATTGTTCGGTTATTTCGTTTACCAAAGGTTATTGAAGCAGATATTTATGAAGTCATTGGGAGGTGAACTATCTCCAATTCAACAGGTTAATCATTAATATTTGGAGGATTTTCTTGCCATGCTGTATTAGGAAGAGAACAGCACCAGACAGACATTTAAATAGTTTTATTTAACTAAAACAACAGTATGTATTCTGGAATTTTTCTTCAACAACATACATAATATTTTAACAAAACAAGCATATTAATTTTTTAATTTAAATATTCAATATATTTTTAAATGAGGTTTGTTTTTGTTAAAATTGTTTTGAACTAATATAGTTAAATGAAATATTTTAAAAAATTAAATCAACTGTGTGAGAAACTTAAAATATTGGCTTCTGCAGCTAACTCAGCCATCTTCACTTTCATTTTCCTGTTTGTTTATAATCTGGAAAAGAAAACAAGCTTTCCTGCTTTTTCAGGTCCCAAATGATTTCTCAGTTTGGAATGAATTAGTCCAAAGGATGAAAATATTCTTTCTATACCTACAGAAGCTACTGCTGTTAAAAGTGAGATCACCACTTCAGCAGTCTCTGAATCCAAGTGCTTAAGTGACTTCCACCAGTGTGACTTTCTTTAAAACATCATCAGCAAACATATATTCCTTGAATGGTTCAGCCTTAGCTCTGAAGTTTATTATAGTTGGCATTATGGAGGGATGATTGCTGGATGTCCATGTCATAACTGCTGAAGAAGAGGAGTTGGCTAAGGTTTGACCCTGGTACCAAGTATTGAGAATATTTACAAGAAAATGAGCTGGAGATAGTGCTTGTCCCATTCATTTTTTTAATGCTTGTAGTTTAACTCTGTTATTGCATATTTCTCTTTTTTAAGATCTCACTCAGTTCCTTCCAAATTTCAACAGCATCAGCAATAAAACAGCTACTTCCCTGCATTTTGTTCAAGGCTACAGAAATGGGCTTCAGGGAACTTGGCATGTGTTCAACATTTCTCTTAAACCCAATGTTGAGAACTTGGGCTGTGACAGTGTCATCTATTTTTTCACAATTTTGTTCACAAACTGTCATCAGATTAGGCCAGTTCTTGATATAGTGCTCAAAACAGTCCACTACTGAGTTCCATCGCACGTCTTGTGGGAGAGTTAGCTTGGTTCCTCCCACTTTTTTCAGAGCAGCTGCTGCAGAGTGGTTGTTGCAGAAGTATTTTGTAATTTCAACAACATTAGCCTTTATTTCTGGAACATGAAGTCTTTTGCTAGGAGGTGCATCAAATGAGCACTGCAACGTATGTAATTAGCTTGGGCCTCTTTTCACTCTCTTCTAAATAATTTCTTCTCATCTTGGATACATTTGCAGCATTGTCTGTGACCAAGCTGCGTACTAGACATTTGCATTTTTTCTCCCACAGTTTGTTATAGCTTTTACTGCTACTTCTTGTAAGTATTCTGCTGTGTGTACATTTCCTGATGTATCGTTTCTGTAAGGAAGACATTCCCTTCTTCTGTTGTCACACAAGCACATACAACAGGATCATTGTGGATACTGCTCCACCCATCAAGATTTAGGTTAACAATTTCACCCTGTAGACCTTTTGCACACTTCTCAATTTCTCTTTCACACGCTTTATCCAGCAATTTGCCTGCAACATCTGCTCTGTTGGGTGGACTGTATCCTGGTCTTAATGACTGAACCATGTTAATGAAGTGTGGGTTCTCAATCATATGAAAAGGAGAGTTTGTTGCATAAACAAACTGGGCAATTTTTTCATCAACTACCTCTCTTTGTAATCTGCTAGTTCTTATCACAAACTTACCTATGGTTGTTTCTGGATGATGGAGGGATTTTTTGTTGTTTGTTTGTTTTTGCGCTACTACGGGTGATATACTGTAGCTATGTGACATGCACGATGTGACTGAAACACTATCATTGACAGATAACTCTGAAACTATAGAAAATGATGGTGATCTTGAAGGTGGGTAATCTTCAGAATCCTGTATGTTGAGGATGGATTCTCCTAAACAAAATAAGTCAATGCAATTATTTAGTTATTACCATACTGCTCATTCAGTATTACTAATTGCATTCACTGACACTCAGTACTACGTTAGAGGTGAAATTGTAAAAGGAAGATCTGCCTATTTCAGATATTTATTTTTTATCACAACTACATATAAAATGATAATACCATAGAGTAACAACTATATTTTTTGCTCAAACATGAAAATTCAAGAATAGTCCAGAAGGAAGACAGGCAGTCCTTAAGAAAGAAGTATGAAATAAAAAAAGTTTACCAACCTGAAGATCCTGCATGTTCAGCCATGTTCCTTTCATCATCTTCAATGCAGCTTCCTCCTGAGAAGGAACACTTCTCATGATGATGTTTCATTTGGGCAACCAGGCCTTGCATTTCTTTGTTGCACTATTTGCATTTTGCATGCATGCCTGTCTTACCCACAGGTAGAGTAACTTTATTAAAATATTCCTAAACTGGTTTCCCTTCTAGTGAGAGAATGGTATGGTAGATCTCAAATCAATGAAGGCTACACTCAGAAAGACCTCAAGACTTCTTGGAATATGCTACTCAAACTGTTTCAGTTTTGTTTCTACTGCCTATCCATCCCTTCTCACATTTATCTCCAGACTTCTTCTCCTTATCCAGATCTATTCCACCCCCAACAATCTTCTATTCATTGAACTTTTTGAAACTTTGCACTTTTAGAGAGAGGTAGGGGATTGACTCTGTACACAAATTTGCAGAGGGACAATAGGGTTGAGGTCTGTTATTTCTCACCTCTGTATATTTATTTATTTTAAAAAATGTTTTGCTGTTAACAAGCATGTTACCTCTGGAGACACAAATCCACAGTTTGAGAACTGCAAAACTAAGCATCTCTGATGGTATCTTCTATACTGAGCACTGAGTCCCATTGAGTGGATAGAAAGATTAACCTGAATAATCTATACAGAAGCCCCTGGAACCCCATAAAATTGGGGTCCCTAATCCATGAACTATTGGAACTTGTTTACAAAACTTTTCCTAAACATTACGAGAATACATTGTCTCATACTATACAATTAGAATTTATAATCCCTATTCCATGATGAGATATCTTTGAGCTATAAGGTATCTTAATTAAAACTATCTTTAGATAGGTTTTTTCCCTCAAAAAGCATTTTATCAAAACAATCCAATAAAAAAAAATGATTTTATATTTTAAAAAAAATGTTGATTTTTATCCACCCGGCTTTAAACACACGAGTAGTCCCACTGAAGTTAAGGAGCTGCATAAGAGCATTGTTGACTCAGGGCCTAAATGAAGAGGGTGGAATATACACTACTGACACTCTTATGGCATCTTGAATCTTTAAGAAGAAAGAATTACATCTGTAAAATGGGGATAATGATACTGACCTCCCTTGTGAAGCACTTTTAGAGCTACTGATTAAGAGTGCTATGTGTTAAAAAAGCCTGATATTAATGTCTATTTTGATTTTTAAGGAAAAAGAGCAAGGGCCAAATCTTGGCAATAGGCCCAAAATCCAACACAGGTGCTCTGACAGAGGGTTCAGTGAAAGAGGAATCCTGCTGTCTCAAGGTATGGTGAAATGGTTCATTATGCTGCAGATGCTATTTACTGCTGTTGTGTTCATGACCAGAGTGCTCATTGCTAGTGGAGCTGTGTGTGTCAGCCATGTCTGCAACTCTGTTATGATGCAGCTCCGACTGCTTTAGCAAAACCCTTCCGGTAGCATATTTCTGTGCTCTGGGTCACAGTACATTTTTGTACAAGACACTGGGACAGACATCTAGCTGGTGTAAATCAGTATAGCTCTTGTGTATTCCTGTGTATCATGGCAGGGAATCCAACATTCCTGCCTGGTGCATGCTTGTGGCCTGATTATCCACTTTCATACCTGCCATTCTTATGCTTCTGCATATGTTCTGGCAGGACAGAGACCATAGTTTTGCAGCTCTTCAGTATCTTTTTGCTTCACATAAATTGCCACCTCCATAAGAGGACTTTCCAGACATGAGGCCTGAGGAGCACATGTGGGGGATAATATTCCTTGCAGGTAATGCCTATATAGCAATGTTATTCTCTTATCAGCTCAGACAGTGACAAAAATATATGGAGATGTGCACAAACAATGAGTGGAATCCCACCCCCAGCTAAAAGGAATGGAATAATACATAACCCCCCTATTAATTATGTTGTCTATTGCAATCAACAAAAATGATTAAAGGTGAAGAAAACAGCCTATGAGGGAAAATTGGGTTTGTTTAGTCTGGAGAAGAGAAGACTGAGAGGGGACATGTGGGGGTTTTAGTTAGTCTGTTTGCAAGTAAAAAATAAAGAGATTAAAGTGCAAGTCTTTTAAAAAGTGGCTTAGTGATTTTATGTCACGTATGACTGCTTTCTTGGCAAAATTCAATTTTTTTGTCATTCTGATGGATAATGTCAATTTAAATTTTTACAGATGCAGGAAGTTATGGTGGGGACCACAATAGCTACTTAGTGACAGACGAGATGCAAAAAGTTAAAGCTTTAACCTTTCAAAATACAAATTCTCAATATATTGTCAAAATATACACAGTAATTTTCCTTAAATCAAACTCTAATAAGTTCTCAAAACAGCATTTTTCTTGCTTTGCCCATCTGTAAATTTCTATTATTAGTCAATAGAAATATTTGTCGGTTTGTGTATGGAGGGAGAAATTGAGGTTTACTGACATTTACCAGTAAAAATCTAATCTTTCCAAGCCTAATTATGTATAACTATAAAGTTTTTCTATAACAAGAAATAGACCAAAATACATGCTCACTGAACTGTGCAAACAAACTTTCCCCTGCCTAACAATGATCTACAACAAAATAAGATAGGCCTTACTATGTAAGAGGAATAATAAGAGGAATAAAGGTGGAAGGTGAAAAAGCTCATTTACCAGAACAAATAGCTTCTATAATTCTTCTTTGTATGGCTGATGTAGATGTAGAACAATAACTATAATTTTACATTTAGGTGGGTAAGCCAGATAATTGCATCAGGAGTAGCAGGGTGTATCACTGATGCCTCCTTCGTATTTGTGTATCGGGCATTAAGTCATTATATGCTCCATGGTCTGTTCTGGGTGACCACAGGCGCACACTGGAAAGTTTTTAAATTTTCCATTTGTGCAGCAAGTATCTGCATTTGCCATGGTTTGTGCCAATGCAGTTTAAGGTCACCTATAAGTTTCACAGAAGCTCAAAGCCAGGGATCTTCTGCATCGGGTCGGTTTGTTTGTGACTTCTTGTGAACTCCATTCAGCTTTCCACGCTTCATCAGGGTTGAAGTCACATTGTCAAAGGTTAAGTTGGACATCAACAAGTCGAGTGTGGCTACTCCTTGCCAACGCTGGTGCACAGTGCTCAGCTATGGCATCCACGAGAGCCATCACTGATGGCCGTAGCACTGATACTGATGCTCCCTGGTAGAGCTGTCACAAAAGTTTGCCAAAATTTGGTGTGATCACATCCACGGGTGTAGTTCAGCCACGGCTCTAGTTAAACGGAGAATAAGGCACTTTTTTTTGCCAAGCGTACATTAACAAAAACAAAAACAAAAAAACTCACACAACACTAACAAGAATTTTTCAAATGGAATAAAACAAGTATCAACCAGTGCTGCCATTACTCCTCCTTTGCTATAAAGATAAGGAACTGCAGGCCTCTTGTTCAGATGTTTTCCATTAGCTGAAAATAGAAGATATAGTTAGTAAAACCTAAACTTGAAAAAAATTCCCCAGTGTACAGTTCTGGGTGCCACATTCCTGAAAAGATGCGGACAAATTGGAGAAACAACAATGAGAAAAGGTCTTGAAAACATGACCTATGAGGTAAAATTGGGTTTGTTTAGTCTGGAGAAGAGAAGACTGAGAGGGGACAGGATAACGGTTTTCAAGTACATAAAAGGTTGTTACAAGAAGGAGGGAGAAAAATTGTTCTTCTTAACCTCTGAGGATAGGACAAGAAGCAATGAGCTTAAATTGCAGCAAGGGTGGTTTAGGTTGGACATTAGGAAAAACTTCTCTACTGTCAGAGTGGTTAAGCACTGGAATAAATTGCCTAGGGAGGTTGTGGAATCTCCATCATTGGGGATTTTTAAGAGCAGGTTGGACAAATTCCTGTCAGGGATAGTCTAGATAATACATAGTCCTGCTTTGAGTGTAGGGGACTGGACTAGATGACCTCTCAAGGTCCCTTCCAGTTCTATGATTCTACGAAAGGAGCATTTCTCCTATCTTGGCCTGGGGGTTGCTCTAAAGTGTGCCAGCTGTCCATATAACGCCTCCAGAGTTACCCCCTTGTAGCCTGGGACAGTCCTAGAGCACCCCATCTCCGTTTCCTTCTGCTCAGGGCTCCTTAAGAACTCCACACAGTTCAAGGTATTCAAAAAAACAAGATTCCCCTTCTGTGGTCTAATTTATTAAGTCCTTATACAGTTTCAAGTGGCCCTCCAGTTATTCTCATCTCATTCCACCCAGACTGGCAACAAAGTGTTTCCAAACAAGTGAGACTCAAAACAAAATCTTTTTAATAGTTCTTCCTCCCAGCATCTTTGCTGCAGTGTAGTCTTCCCGGGTCCCTCCACAGTTTGGAGATCAGATCACACCACAGGGAAACAGACTTCCCCTACCAAGGTGTCCTACAGGCACACACTTGTTCTTGACAGGGAATGGTAGCAGCTCCACCACCACTGCCTATTCCTCCCCAGCCCTCTTCCTATCTACCCTAGAGGGCTGAGTGAGTCATATGACCTGTCAGTCACATCACATGCCCCTCATTTTCCCCATCTGGGGAGGACAGTTGCCTGTGTCTAGGGTGACCAGATGTCCTGTTTTTATAGGGACAGTCCCATTTTTGGGGACTTTTTCTTATATAGGTGCCTATTACCCCTGCACTCCATGTCCCGTTTTTTCACAGTTGCTATCTGGTTACCCTAGCTGTGTCACAGGTGGGGCTGAAACTCATCTCCTTTTAAAGGGCCAACAGCCATTTGACAGGCTAGCTGGGAACTACCAAAGTGCAACAGTCACTCTACATTCCCCCTCATTCCAAATACACCCCTAGCCTGGGTGCTGCATGGGGGTGTCATGGAAACCACCTACTTTGGCTTTATGTCAGCTGGAGTCTCTGCCCCAGGGGAATCCCCAAAAAGATACATGCTGGCTTTCCAGCCCCTGGGTGGCAGTGCAAAGGGGCTGGAGCTCAGCCCAGACAAGCCCTCTATCTCTGTTGTGCAATGTGGAACCTACCCAGTCTGTCTATCCAAGGTACTTCTAAGATTCCATTCACCATAGTAACTAAGTTTGACGTTTGCCTTTGAGTCTTTGGCTCAAATCTGGTCCACTTCAGTAGTGAATAAGAGCTGTTGCAATTTGAAGCCCATTTTGTGGATTGTATCAAATGATTTAATGTCCTCCCTTCCAGTTTCTAGTTGACAGGTTTCCTTATCACTGAAACCATCACCACAACAAGCCAGTTAGTGTTTCTATCACTACATATCTTTTTACCAAAACATATGGAATGAAATGCTTTGTGTTCTGGAAACTCTTTGGAAAAACTTAATTAAATTTCTAAATTAGAGATCCTAAGCATGAACAAAATATAGTCTGCAATAATACTTTACATTGGACTACTCCAGAGGTTCTTAAACTGGGGGTTGGGACCCCTCAGGGGGTCATAAAGTTATTACATGGGGGGTCATGACCTGTCAGCGTCCACTCCAAAACCCGCTTTGCCTCCAGCATTTATAATGGTGTTAAATATATTTTAAAAAGTGTTTTTAATTTATAAGATGGGGGTTGCACTCAGAGGCTTGCTATATGAAAGGGGTCACCAGTACAAAAGTTTGAGAACCACTGGACTACTCCATCGCCTTGCAACCAATGGGAAATAAAGCATGGACATTACCTGGAAATCTGTTATAATTTTGGATCAGATTTAATCTTTTCCTTGGTGACCTGTTTCATATATCATATTCCTGGGTATCCCCTGGCTACTCAAGCTACATTCCCATCACTAATAATGAGAGTTCTACTAGCCAACAACAGGTCCTGGTAGAGAGGTGATTGAGGATGTGTTCTGTCACTACAACCCCCCTCAAAACAGATTTCCACCACTGGGGAGAGAGGGTTTGAACCCCAGCTAGCCCAGAACTTAATCTGGCCTATAAGGCTGCATCTACACTAGACTTTTTTTTTTAAATAACATTTCCCACAGCTGCTTCCAACCATATAGCTCCACTGGTGGCACTGATGGTGGGAGCACTGGTGTAGAGCAACCTCCAGTGCAATTAACTCTGTGCAGAGCGGTTGTAGATGATATTGTGGTAAAGACACTGTTGACCTGTCTCCTCCAGTGTTCCTGCTGTTGCTGTGAGACATGGAGCTGTATGAGTGGTAGCAAGGGAAGGTTGGTTTTAAGGAAGAAAGTCTGATGTATGCAAGCCTTTATCAGAATTGTTGTACATTGGTTTATACATGTAACCATATGAACTTCTAGCTTTGGTTTACTAAGGATGGGCCAGAGGTTAGGGTGCTAGTTTGAAAACTACAAAGACCTGAGATTCAAGTCCCTGTTGTGCCCCAGACTTCTTTTGGGACCCTGGTCAAGTCATGTAGCCTCTCTGCACCTCAGTGTCCCATTTGTAAAATGTGGATAACAACACTCCCATACTACACAGGGCATTGTGAAGATAAATACATTAAAGATAATGAGGTGCTCAGATACTCTGATAATAGGGGCCAGGTAAGTACCAAAGATAGATAGATTTCTCTTACACTGAAATAAAACGTGGATTATTCAGTTTGGACACCAACAGTTTATACATTTTAAAAGTGCAATCAAGGAGAAACAAAGCATTTACAATCATGAAAATGTAGTAAATGTAATTACAAATAGCAGCCAGTGACGTGCCATGAAACTCGCTTGGACCATGTGAAAGGCTTCTAGAAATGGGGGGAAAAAATCCTTTTTTACAGTGATGCCCATTGCCCTTTAAAAACCAGCCAGATGAGACTCTTTCTACCCATAGGGTTCTCATGCACTGACAGCTACGTTAACCTTTGCTGATAAGCGCTTCTCTTTTCTTGTAAAATCAGCTAGTGAGTGCAAAATTCTTCCAGACTTTAAAATGGTTACTATCAAATCAAGATGTACTAAATGCAAACCCAAACAACTCATGCCTTACAATTACTATTTGTTTTGTTAGTGCTGCACTGAGATTACTTTATATGTTGGTATATGATGATGGCTGGGCTTCTGTCCATTTTAGCTAATATTGCAGAATACATCTGAATGTATGAAATGCAGCCATTTGTTACTGTGACTATCTAGGCATTTATACCAAGCTCATCACTATGTTGTCTGCACAGTGACCAGCTTAACAGAGCATCAGTAATACAATATATGCTTTGATTATTTTATATTATGTCTATTGGTTTTAAAACAATGCTACAAAATTACACACTCATCATTCGCCTTCCCATGATGTCTTCCTATCAATCTCATATCCTTCTTGTTTGCAAATACACCTCTACCCCAATATAACAGGACCCGATATAACACACATTTGGATATAACATGGTAAAGCAGCGCTCTGGGGGTGGGGGGGTGGGGAAACAGGGCTGCATGCTCCAGCGGATCAAAGCAAGTTTGATAGAGTGCGGTTTCACCTATGATGCGGTAAGATTTTTTGGCTCCTGAGGACAGTGTTATATCAGGGTAGAGGTGTATGTGATTTCCTTTATATGAGAGAGAAATTCTTCCCATATAAGAGGAATTCTTTCCCCCCCATTAATCCTGTAAGTGAGATGCTCATATGAAGCAATTTCTGCCATCTTATAGTACCAAGCTTTTAAAATTGGGACATAGAGATTTTCCACCTTCTCAGGATCAAGCTCTTTATACAACCAAGGGTGATTTAAAAGACTTTGTAGCCCCATGGACCAAATTAAAACAGGTGGCAAATATAATTTTGATGCAGTCAGTGGTTTCTGATTCCATAAGATCTCTATAACATTTATAATAGTTGACCAGACATTTCTAATATTAGGACATTGTCAAATAACGTATGTCAAGCTACCATGCTGGGTATTCACTATAACCAAAATACATCGTTGTCCAGGAGACCGGATGCAGGAATCCACTATGCTATTGGTATGGTTTAAATTGTTGTAAATACATTTTAGACTCATGGGCAGATTTTATAATCTAACCCAATATATTTTACAATTGTCTCTCATTAAGGGCCCAAAATGAAAATCCAAATCTAGATAATCATGAGAATTTAGAACAGTTTCCTATTGGTCAGAGGGGGCAACATCTGGGCCCCATTTAAATAAATGGCAAAACTCTCATAGACTTCAAGGGGGCCAGGATTTCACCCTGGATGATTCTCTCTCTGAGCCAAGCAGTGGAAATTGTAGCATGCTTTACAGATCAAAGACATAATCACTGCACCACACCCATCCCTCCACTAGAGCTTGTGCCTCCTTATCCTTATGGTCCCAACCCAAATGAGATCCTCCGCCTGACAACCAGACGTATTGTGGGGAAAATGCTGCGCTCCATAGGCCCTCCAAAGAGAACTATACCATACCCTCCCATCAAAATACATGATGAAAAGTGATGATAAATTACCCACGTGACTGCGTTACAGATATCCAACTATATCATAAGAACCTCTTCCCTAGTAGGATTTAGTGGTCTGTAGCAGACACCCACTAATACCCCATTTTATGCTTTATGGACACTGATCCACGAGCATTCCAGATCATTGTCTATTGAGTTATCAGTGACTCAGAAACAGGCAACGCCATTGTTGACACAGAGTGCCATTCCTCCCATCCTTTTTCCTGCTTGATCCTTCCTAAATAGGTTATAACCATTGATTTTAACATTCCAGTTATGTGACTCATCCCACCAGGTTTCAGTAATACCAAACTAGCTTCAATGTATGCTCATAACTGAGCAAGTCCAATTCCTCTTGTTTGTTACCCAGGCTCCAAGCACTGGTGTACACGCAGTTAAAGAATTTCTTGTCTTCGTGTCCTTTGATTCCTTGATTAAATTTGTTCTCAGCATTTTGATTCTCTGCTAAATGAGGCCTCATATCCTCCCTCTTTTTATTCTCCCCTTTTGTTATTAATTTAATGGCCTCTTGACTACTCTAGCCAGCATGTCCCTGAAGAGATTGGTTCCCCTTCTACTGAGGTGGGAGGCCATCCAAACTATACAGACCCTCTCCGCATAGAAAGGGGACCAAAGTTCCACAAAACCCAAACCCCTCCACCATTTACCTAGCCAGCGGTTCACTTCTAGAACCTTCTGCCTTCCTTTGCTTGCAGGACAGGAAGGATCTCAGAGCATGTGGATGTCCCCAGACATGTGGGGGATTTCAGGGCATCCTTGTGGAAAGGTGACACCTGGGAGGGGCAAGAAGGGTCACATGCCCCTCCCCAGATGCCTGGGGGAGGCACATTCAGCAGGGAACCGCAGCAGTGAAAGGAGCAGAATGTGGGGTCGCCGCTCCGAGGAGCTAGCGCCCCGTGCTGGCAGCTCCTCCAGCACAGCTGTACCACTACCACCCCAGCCCCGCCTCCAGCCCTTCCACGCGGCTACATCTCCTGGGGTCTGTACAGTCCCATCAGAGGACAGGACTGTGGGCAGTACAGCCATGCCGGGTGGAGCAGCTGGCGTGGGGTTGCCTGGTGGCCCCACGTTCTGCTCCTTTTGCCTGAAACTGGTATCTGGTGCAGTGGGAGGCCAGAGACACCCTCCTTCCCCCGGGTAACTTGAGATGGGGAGGGAACAGGGAAAGCACAGAGGCCCCGGATTGGGGGCAGGGAGGAGTCACGTGGGGACATCATGTGCCTCCCGTTTAGCTGGTGCCCCCCTTTGTGTTCCTCCCGTGAGTTTCCTATTCCGGTGTCAAACAGGATTGCAGGGCCCATGGTGGAAGGAGGTTAGCTAGACATGAGGTTGTAATGGTGCAAAGCAGCAACAACCTCGCTAGGGGCCTGCAGGGGACTAGCACAGCCCAAAGTATTGGCAACACTGGCCAGGGAGGGAGCACAGGCAGAAGACTGTGGGGGGAGGAGGCATCCCCTCAGCAGCTCCCAGTGGAAAGCTACCCTTCCCTGGGATAATCTCTACGGTCACCAAATGCCTTCCCCAGAGCCTAAATCCCTTCTGGAGTTCAGCAGGCCTAGATGGGACAATTTCCACCTCCCCACGTCAGCCAGATTGAATTTAGCCCAGCGGTTCTCAAACTATGCTTTGTGGACTACTGGCATGACATGTTATTGGGCCCTCCTTTTTTCTAGGTGCTTCTGCTCCTTTTACTGCAAGCCTCATATTGCATTAAAGGAAGCTACAATTATAAACATTAGTTCTTAACGCAAGGAATCACTGTAGTTATCAAGAGGAAAGCTGATGGTCCATAAGACTCTCCGTTACTATATAGTCCACAGGATGAGGCAAGTTTGAAAACCCTGGATCTAGTCCAAAGTACATTAAGCTAAACTGAAAGATCTTTTGTCTCCGATGTTGAGTCTCTGCCCCACATTTGGGCACCAGGAAGCTAAGCGGTCATGATCATTTGGACTGCAAACTCTTTGGGGCACGGACCATCTTTTCTTTATATGTTCGTACAGCACCTCACAGTGGGGACCTGATCCCTCATTAGGGATCCTAGATGCTACTGCAGCACAAATAAATATTTGTAACATTTGCAGTGTGGGTAAAGAGTCAAAGAGAGAAGCAGCTAAAGAAACATCTCACCTGAGGAAAACCCCTGCCATTGCAGGGGCCTCGGGCACTGATGGCACCTTGCTCTCCTTTTTTCTGCCTGTGGCTCATGACAGCTTAGTCACCTAAGAGCTAAAATGCTTTAATTTAACTGAAGTTATTGGGCTGAACACAGGGATATCTGGGTGGAATTTAATGACCTGTGATACACAGAGGGTCAGACTATGATCTAAAGGTTCCTTCTGGCCTTAAACTATAGGACCACTCTGTGAAATTTTAAATAAATGCTCCTTAAGGACCTTAATTCTGAAAAGCCTTTGCAATTGGAGTGCAGTGAAATGCCTACAACAATGCAACCTCTAGGTTGTATCAACTCATGCGGAATGTCAGAGGAGTGCAGAGCTATACCCCTGGTAAGTGCTAAACAGAACACTGATTAGTCTGATTGGGATGCCACTGGGCGGAATGGAAAATGCAATACAGATTGCAGATTTTCCCACAATGAAAGAGGGCACAGAGCTGTCCCACCAGCCTGGCTGGCAGCTCTAGCAGTTCACATAGCGGAGTCATCAGTTCAGAGGCAATTAGTATTTCCTATCCCTGGGCCAGCAGAGACTGAGAACATCAGAAAATGCCCATACCAGCTTACACGAAAATTGGATTTTTATTCCCATTTTACATTACAGAAGATAGAGAATGACTCCGGATCCCTTAGTGTAACCAGCAGTGAAAAAAAAAGAACAAACAAACAAAAAGGACCATGACAACCAACAAAGCAGCAGGTCTTCCATGACTCCCTGAAATACAGGACACATAATACTGCTGCCACCGCCATCCACAGAGGCCCCAAGCCTTCCTCGCAGAAGCTTACTTATGAAGTTGCAGCACACAGAAGCAGCAGAGAGCAACATGCTGGCACGTGGAGTAAAATGTGGTCGACAAGATAACAGACACACAATTCAAAAGACTAATGGTCTTTCTACATTGCAAATACAATTATGGCACAAGAGATTCAGGCACTACATAGTTGCAGCTGGTAGTGTGGATGGGACCTTATCTGCGAGCATCTAAGGCGGGGTGGGCAAACTTTTTGGCCGGAGGGCCACATCAGGGTTGCAAAACTGTATGGAGGGCAAGGTAGGGAAGGCTGTGCCTCCCCAAACACCCTGGCCCCTGCCCCCTATCCGCTCCCTCCCACTTCTCACACTCTGACTGCCCCCCTCAGAACCCCCGACCCATCCAACCCCCCCGCTCCTTGTCCTCTGAGCACCCCTTCCCGGGACCCCCTGCCCCTAACCGCCCCCCCTGGAGACCCCATCCAACCCCCCTCGTTCCCTGTCCCCTGACTGCCCTGACCCCTATCCACACCCCCCACCCCCTGACAGGCCTCCCAGGACTCCCACGCCTATCACCCCCCCTGTTCCCTGTCCTCTAACCCCCCCCCGAGCCTCCGCCCCATCCATCCACCCCTGCTCCCTTTCCCCTGACTGCCCTGACCCCTATCCACACTCCCACCCCCTGACAGCCCCCCAGGATCCCCTGCCCCTTATCCAACCCCCCTGCTTCCTCACCCCCTTACCGGCTGGAGCCAGTCATGTTGCCGCACTGTCTGGCAGCGTGGCAAGCTGAGGCTGCAGGGGAGGGGGGGACAGCAGGGGAGGGACTGGGGCCTAGCCTCCCTGGCCAGGAGCTCAGGGGCTGGGCAGGACAGTCCCACGGCTGTAGTTTGCCCACCTCTGATCTAAGGGTACGTTGAGACTACAAAATTATGTCGATCCAACTTACCACGACATACAGCCGCCACAGTTATTACATTGCTTTTGCGTGTCCACACTACGCTCCTTGTGTCAACCATGCATGTCCTCACCTGGAGCACTTGTACCAATTGTACCATCACTGTGAGGCATTGTGGGACAGCTTTTGAAAACCATAGTAGTCAATGTAAGCAATGCAGTGCCTACACTGACACTGCATCGACCTAATTACATCATCGACATTGACTCTCATGGAGGTGGAGTTATTAAGTCGGCATAGCAGGGCAGTTATGTCGACGGGAGCAAAATTTTAGTGTGGCCACTTACATAGTTACGTCAGTATAAGCTGCCTTGCATCAACCTAGCTCGTAATGTAGACCAGGCCTAATGCTTTTTCCTGATCTGACTATCTAGGCATTAAGAGACTACCCAATCATTGGTGCAGCCACATTCAAAGTCCCAGCTATAACCCCCTTGACACCAACATACGCCTTTGCATGAGATCAGGCAGGTTAGCATAAACCAATCAAATCCCTTCTGAAGATCCACTTCCTTTCCCAAGAAGTGAGTAAATGATACAAACTGAAAAGAATCTGAACTATTCCATTCTCTTGGTTTCCTAGAACATTCTGTCTGCTCTGTATCTGTCTTGCTTAGACTGCAAGTTCTTCCAAGCATTTCTATGATTTCTATTTTGTATCTTGTACAGCTCTGAGCACATTTGTTAAGCACTGACAGATAAATCACCATCATTGTTGGTCTTTGACTTTTTAGTTGTTTCTTATTTTATCTGAATTGTCTTGTCCATCTGAAATAAAACAACAAAATACCACTCCTATTTCTCTACTTTAGCAGAAACATCTGGCTAGTGTGTTTATCCCACAGTCTCAACTACAAATAAAATTAATCAAAACATTAAAAAAGGCCCAAATTGTCAGAACAATCTAACACTGTGTTAATTCACCTATCTGCAATCAAAGAGTATCCAAATTTTAGGCACATTGATAGAATAAAAAACCATGGCCAAAAGGATCATATTATTAAAGTCCATAGGAGCTATGCATGTGGAGTATGTAGCCACTTATTTCAGTGCCTAAATATTGATTTGGGCATTTAACTTCAGGCACCCAAGTTTGGAAATTTTGGTTCATATATTCATTTCTGCCAATTTGTATCACTCAGACATTATTTGTACAGTTTTTGGAAATAAACTGATAAAGCCTCTACTAATTATTTTGGTAAGTAGAATTATTAATATTCCAAGAAGCTCTACCATCTAAAAGACTTCCTAATTTCTCACATCTAGGTTTTTTGATGAGTAGCCATGAGGGATACTTTCAAACATCAACAGAGATGGAATGCACTATTAAATACAGATGAATACAGGGAAGAATGATGATTGAGTTACATTTGTAACTATAACCATAAACCTGGACTGATATTATTTAATTTTAAGCAAAGATTATATATCACTCCAAAACAAAAGATTATGATCTATGGCTCTGTTTCAAAGTGATGCACAGAATGGAAAATAGAGACACAGCCTAGATCTTTGGCTATGGCCGAAGAGCACATAGGTTGGGAGGCAAGGAGAAGAGGAAGAGCGCAGGTGGTATGAAGCAATGTTTTCATTCCATTGAACCTGGGCCAGCCTGAGGGCTGAGCTAACGAATGCTAGCTCCAATGACGCCAAGGATCTGTTATGACCAGGGGCGGCTCTAGGAATTTCGCCGCCCCAAGCATGGTGGCACGCTGCGGGGGGTGCTCTGGCGGTCGCCGGTCCCGCGGCTCCGGTGGACCTCCCGCAGGCGTGCCTGCGGATGCTCCACCAAAGCCGTGGGACCAGCGGACCCTCCACAGGCACGCCTGCGGGAGGTCCACCAGAGCCGCCTGCTGCCCTCCCGGCGACAGGCAGAGCGCCCCCCGTGCATGCCGCCCCAAGCATGCGCTTGGCGCGCTGGGGTCTGGAGCCGGCCCTGATTATGACAGTTGGAGATTTCTGAGGTGTAGGACATCCCTAATCACACCTCCTCCCTCCCTCCCCCTGCAATTATGCTCCTATGGTGTAGGTCACTGGAAAATCTGTCTACAGGGGGGTCATTCTCCAAGGACCAGGTACACTGGCTTTAGGACTGTTTGCTCGGGTGCAGTGTCACCAAGGGGCCCTAATGTAGTTAAGCGTTGGGACCTCGGGATTTTATACACAGGACCTGTACATGTAGAAAGCTTGCAATATTTTGGTCAAAAGTTGTCAAGCATATGTAAGCTTTGTTAGCTGTGTTTGGTTTATTTAACTCATATGTTTGCATTTTAAATAATGTAAATAGGGTGACCAGATGTCCCAATTTTATAGGGACAGTCCAGATTTTTGGGTCTTTTTCTTATATAGGCTCCTATTACCCCACCACCCTGATTTTTCACACTTGCTGTGTGGTCACTCTAAATGTAACAGACATTATATTAAACAGACATCAGTGAAAAAGGATGGGAGTGCATTCTCAGTAGCAAGAACTTGTGCAATGAGACACGGGATAAAAGAAACTGGCCCTTTAAAGTCAGAATAGATCAAGAGTATGAATGCATGTATCCCGTGAGAACTTATTACCAACTTAGAGGACATCCAGAGACCTTCAGAAAGAAACAGGGCCCAGATGTGAGTTCTGATAGCATATCATTTCAACTGTAAATATACTGTTTATTATAGTGTTTACAGTGTAGCTGAGTAAAGTTTTTTATCTGATGTACCCAATTACCAACACTGGTTTATATTTATACAAAAGGGATTATATGACATGGTTGCCTGTGATAGCAAGGGACTGTACTTGATGGCTCAGAGGTCCTGTTCAGATCTATGTTCTTATGTTGTTAGACATAAGTATGCTTTATAAGGAATTATAAACTGGATTATAAACTAAATTAACTGTTAACACTCAGGAAAGGGATCTTGGAGTCATTGTGGATAGTGATCTGAAAATATCCACTCAATGTTCAGCGGCAATCAAAAAAGCAAACAGAATGTTGGGAATCATTAGGAAAGGATAGATAATAAGATAGATTTATATAGAGGCAATATGATATTTTCTATGGCATGCCCACATCTTGAATACTGCGTGCAGATGAAGTCACCCCATCTAAAAAGATATACTGGAATTGGAAACGCGCAACAAAAATAATTATGGGTATGGAACAGCTTCCATATGAGAAATTAATAAGACTTTTCACCTTGGAAAAGAGACAACTAAGGGGGGGATATGATAGAGATCTATAAAATCATGACGGGTGTGGAGGCAGGGCCGGCTCCAGGCAACAGCTAAGCCAGAGCTTGCTTGGGGCGGCAGATTCTATGGGGCGGCATTCCGCCCAAAGCTAGGGCGGCACGTTGTTTCCTGCTCTGGCCGCCCTGTAGGGGGCGGCGGTGCGGAGGAGGGGAGCGCCCTGCAGCAAACTCGGCAGGGCAGCCCGCGTCCTTCCCTCCCCGCGACCGGAGCAGCGCGGAGCCCTCCCGGCAGGCGGTGCGGTGATCGGGGCCACGGGGTGAGCGCCCCGCTGAAGCCCTGGCCGCCCCCTTCTCTCTCTGCCCCCCCCTCCCTCCCCATTAGACCAGGCGCGCACTCTGCAGCACAGGGAGTCCCCTGGCTCCAGCCGTCCTGCAGGGTTTTGTTTTGTTTTGTTTTTTCCCCTGCTTTGCCGGCCGCGCCGTTCCCCCCCACACCCCACTTTGCCACTCCAGCCGCTCCGCAGGTTGTTGTTTTTTTCACCTGCTTTGCGGCTCCAGCCGTGCAGTGTTTTTTGTTTTTTTCCCACCCTGCTTTACCGCTCCGGCTGTGCTGCAGTTTTCTTTTTTTCCCCCTGCTTTGCCGTTTCAGCCACGCCGTTTTTTTGTCCCCCCCACACCCTGCTTTACCGCTCCGGCCGCACTGTGGTTTTTTGTTGTTGTTTTTTTTTTCCCCCTGCTTTGCCGCTCCGGCTTTGCTGCATTTTCCCCCGCCCCACTTTGCCGTTCCAGACGTGCTATTTTTTTGTTCCCCCCACCCCGCTTTGCCGCTCTGGCCGCGCTGTTGTTTTTTTCCCACCCTGCTTTACCGCTCCGGCTGTGCTGCAGTTTTCTTTTTTTCCCCCTGCTTTGCCGTTTCAGCCACGCCGTTTTTTTGTCCCCCCCTACACCCTGCTTTACCGCTCCGGCCGCACTGTGGTTTTTTGTTGTTGTTTTTTTTTTCCCCTGCTTTGCCGCTCCGGCGGACCCCCTCCCCTTCTTTTTTTTTGCTTGGGGCGGCAAAAAAGCCAG
Organism: Mauremys mutica; assembly: GCF_020497125.1. Lineage (NCBI taxonomy): Eukaryota > Metazoa > Chordata > Testudines > Geoemydidae > Mauremys > Mauremys mutica. The sequence goes on from NC_059075.1 coordinate 24,760,249, forward strand.
AGCCAGCCCTGTGTGGAGGAAGTAAATAAGGAAGTATTTCTCATACTCTCTCATAGTATTATACATATCTCATAATGCAAAAACTAGGGGTCATCAAATGAAATTAATAGGCAGCAGGCTTAAAACAAATAGAAGGAAGTATTTCTTGACACAATGCAGAGTCAACCTGTGGAACTCTTTGCTAGAGGATGTTGTGAAGGCCAAGACCATAACAGGGTTTCAAAACAAAACAAACAAAAACCAAAACCCACCCTAGATAAATTCATGGAGGATAGGCCCAGAATGGTCAGGGATGGTGTCCCTAACCTCCGTTTGCCAGAAGCTGGGAATGGGTGACAGGGGATGCATCACTTAATGATTGCAGAGTCTTTTAATGTTGGAAGACAGATCCCTGGGCTAGATGGACCTTTGGTCTGACCCAGTATGGCCATTCCTATGTTCTTATGAGTACTATGTCCAGTGTTGGGCACCACATCTCAGGAAGAATGAGGACAAATTGGAGAAAGTCCAGAGGAGATCAACACAAATTATTAAAGGTCTAGAAAACACGGCCTATGGGGAAAGATTGAAAAATTGGGTTTGTTTAGTCTGGAGTAGAGAAAATTGAAGGAGACATGATATCAGTCTTCAAGTAAGTAAAAGGACTTTATAAAGAGGAAGGTGATAAATTATTGTCCTTATCTGTTGAGGACAACACAAGTAATGGGTTTAAATTGCAGCAAAGACAGTGTAGGTTGGACATTAGGAAAAACTTCCTAACTGTCAGGGTAGTTAAGCACTGGAACAAATTGCCCATGGAGACTGTGGAATCTCCATCATTGGAGGTTTTTAAGAACAAGTTAGACAAACACCTGTCAGAGATGGTCTTCTAGATAATACTTAGTCCTGCCTCAGTGCAGGAGACTGGACTAGATCACCTGCTTAGGTCTCTTGCAGTCCTACATTTCTATGTTTCTATGTGCTATTTAAGTAAATAAAAATCACATAGTTCTGATTATATTACATGGCTACTTCATTTCCTGAAGAGTCTTTGGTAAGGGACTTTGTCAAAGACTTTCTGAAGAAAATCTAAGTATACTATATGCTCTGGATCATCCTTGTCCACATGCTTATTAACTTTCTCAATTAATTTGCAATTAAAAATAATCTGCAATGGAGTTTAAAAACAAACTAATAAATAAAAATATGAAACTTTTCTATTGGTCTTAGGTTATTTTTTTTTACAAAATCTGAACTTGGGGCCAAGTTTGACCTGACAGTGACCCTGTAACTTTTAGTTTAGGAAGCTGTTTTCCAACAGTAGTAGGAGATTTGCATCTTGTTCAGTTCAAGAAAGTCTAAAAGACTGCACTTCAAGTTTCATAAAACACAAAATAACCAGTGTTCTTTTCATTTCACAGACTTTCAATCCATATTTCCCTCCCATAAAAGTGCTTATTTCCTTTGACCAACTTGTTAGCCTGAGCTAGTCACCGTATGTTATGATGGTTAAGCTTTACCAACTCCTTATGAATAAGAATTATGATGTTAGTCACACATTAAATGGATGAAAGAAAGGTTCTATAAATGGTCACTGTCTCCATTGCTCTTTGATCTTTCTGTAGCATGGCCAACATGTCTCCCTTTATGTTCCAGAACAGGGTGATTTAAAAGTTGCCTTTGAGCAGTTCAGCATTAGTCTTGCATTAGACAGGAGATATTCCCACTACAGCCGTGTGTGTGAGATTTGATGTCAACCTTTATATCATGAATTGCTTTCATCCAGCTCAGGGCAGCAGGCTTTTAAATATCATCCATCAACTCTGTGTGCCACCTGTGAGACACTGTTTTCAGCAATTCCTCAGAAAAGAATGACCACTGTTATGTGCTAGGGTGACAGAAGAAGACTGATGTGAAAGCTGGATTTCACTTGATGAATTATGCTACTAAAGTAACATATGGACAGGCAAAGTCTAATGAAAACTAATGGCTTCATTAGTTGTCCAAACTTTTTGTACATTAACTATCTGTGTTGTATGTCAGGTTCACAGTTCAAAGTTAAAAAGCTTTGTAAGTAAAGGTTTGAAAGTGTCAGGCAATCAGCACTTACCAGGATCAGACCTATATCTAGCAATAATGCTACTGCTATATAATAATGTATTTCATCTATGTAGTGCTATTCATCCAAAGGATCTGAAAGCACTTATCTAGCTATAACAAATATCACTTCACCCACCATTGAAATTAAGACACATCTGGGTTGGAATGCAGAATGCTATGAGTAATAGAAGTGTCTTACTCTTATTTACTACTTTTTAACTGAAAATGACATTATCACCATACTTAAGGCCTAAACTCCCATTGATCCCAGTGGGCTTTGTTTCAGGCCCTTAGTGTTGAATTTGTTAAGAAAGTGTGTATGGCCACTGGACTACTGAGGGATTTAACCTATTTTAAAAAACAAACCCATTAGTTTAATTTTTAAATATTTGTAATGGTGTGTGCTGGAGCGCAGATTCATAACGGGCTTATTGTTCACCTGCACTTTCTCCATCGGTTTCTTGTATCCGCCTGTTGTCTTCTTCTGGCTTATACATGCATTATAAACTGTTTGTGGGCAGGGGCCGTCCTTTTATAGTTTGCTTAGAACATGGAGCTGGGGTCTTTAGGCACCACCACAGTACAAATAAATAACAATATTAATAATAGTGATTGTAGGAAGCTAGTGAAAAGTGCTGGCTTAACAGCCCTGGAGGCTGAAATCTTCTGTTTATCCTAAGGACAGTTATTGCATGGATAGTGCCAGGACAAGTTTCTCCCCTAGCTGTGTGCCCCAACCCTGACCTGAAAAGACACTTCCCCTCTCATGGGATGATAGAGTAATTACTCTACCTCCAAGACTATTCAATCACTGTCTTCTTGGATATGATTGCTAATTGGGGTGATATTGACATCTGTCCACCAGGAAACTGACCGAGGACACCAACTCATTTCATATTGCAACATAACAGCTTTCAGATGGTAATGACTTTCAGTCACTGCCAACCTTGCCTGGGTTTGAACCAGTAACTTAGACACAAGAGACGCCTCTCTTATTAGTACCAATCCCCTGAGCCAGCCAGTTCCCCAGCAGCAGATGTCTCATATGTGAGTGTCAAAACAGAGGCAGTTGTGTCTAAAAATATGGGCCGAATAAATGTTTGTAAAGTATTAGCTCCACAGCATTAAAAGTATGATATGGCACCCATTGACATAGCAAAGCTCCTATTGATTTTAGTGGATGAAGCATTTTAATATGTGGTACCATAAATCCAGAAGGTTATGATTCAAAACACTAAAATGCAAGTGAAATACTGGCTTTACACATCTCTGAGTAGACAATCCCTAAAGCCATTCTGGCTGCTTAATGCTGTTCTAACTGTCATGCAGTCAGAGAGGTACCTTTGTTTATGTCTCTTAAATACATATCATCCACCTGGGTTTCACTGAACAATTACACAATGCATTTTCAAATGGAAAGGTCACTTAGCTTATTTATTATATTAAGATCTTTAAGGAGGGCCAGTCAATGTAGCTGAGAAAGAGATATTGGGACAAATTATCTGCTGATGGGCAAAACACCATTAGTCAGGAGAGCTGCTCCCATTTACTCCAACAGAGATTTTGGCTCATCTTGTTTCCCCATGAGGCTCTGTCAGCGAAGCTAAAATGACACAGACGCTGCCGTCTAATGTAACTGATAAATACAGTATTGCAAAATAATCAGCTTCTGAGAAGATACATAAAAGGAATGAAATACCAGCAGCCAAGGACAGCTTGGGTTGGCACCTACTTGTCAGAAGCCCGATCCTGCTAACACTTACAGTTGTACAGGCTAGTCCTAGGAGATTTTTGCAGGAATAGTGTTTAAGAAAGCATGCTACCAAAATGGAAATTGAAATAAATCATTGCCTGGGAAGAGTATGTGTCCTCATAAAATAAAAAAAATAAAAAAATAAAAAAAACCCAAATAACTGGTAAGTCTTCAGAGCTCTGCTGATTAGAGAAAAGCCAATTGCAGTAAGAGTCTCACTGCCAATTAAGCACCTGCAGCATAGGAAACTGTATTGCCAAACAGGATGCTTTTCTGCTCTGTGGAACTGCTTGATAAGTGACAACACCCCAAGTTCTTGCCCTTGGTAGACAGGCTTTTGTATAGGGCAGCCAGTCATTTACGGGAGTCCCTGTGGCAGTAAAATGTTTGAATGAAAACCTGCTCCCACGCTGCAAGAAGCTTTTCCAGTTGGTCAGGTCAGGAGAGTTAAAAGAATAAAAGTGCAATTGTTTGCAGGAAGGGGAAGAAGGAAACCAATTTATCAACACTGTTTTAAACAGCTTAGCTCTCCTTTGCCACCAGTTACTCAGAGTGCATGCTGTCCACATGGAATATATTTTCTCCAGTGTTGTGAACCAGATTCTGATCTAATTTACACCGTTGTAAATCTGAGGTAATCCCACTGAAGTCACTAAAGAGGTGTAACTGGCCCTGTATCCTAAAGCATGAAAAGACTTCAGTGTGTGTTATTATTACAGTTATTTGCTTTGTAGTCTCATCTAGGACCCCAATCATCGATCAGGACCTCCCTGTACTTGGCACTGTACAAACACAGAAAAAACAAAACAAAAAAACCATGGTCCCTGCCGCTATTAGTTCATCTCTCTGGCATACCAAATTTATGCTGAGAATCTATCACTTCGGATCACCTATTTGAACCACATAACACCAACAGTAAGCCTACCGGGGCCAGCGCAACCCATTAGGCGACCTAGGCGGTTGCCTAGGGCACTAACATTTGGGGGGCAGCGACTGCATCTTCGGCCGCCCCAGTTGGGGGGCGGCATTTCGGGGGCGGGACCTTCCACTGCCTAGGACAGCAAAAAAGCTGGCGGAGCTCCTGAAGCCTATTGTACAGTAAACTGCATTATCTGCCATTTATCCAGTGATTTATTGTTGATAAAGGGGGAAACAACTGCTGATACTTTAACCACAAGATACTGAGCAGATAGTAAGGAGATAAATGCCCCTCCTGATTTTACAGATGCTGCAAAGAACCCTGCACTAAGGCTCACTCTCAATAAGTGTTCTCTTGCCATAAATAATGGCCAAGGTTTCCTAGTACAATTGTGTTAGAGCTTTGGGCCCTGTGTGCATTGGGATCAATGCAGGTTCCCTAATCGAGGCCTCGGTCTCCATGTGAAGAAGTCCTTCCAGGCCAGCCTCAGTAATAGATTCACAACTGAGGAGAGGTGATTTCTCTCAAGCACAGAAGATTGAACGAAACAGTAAAATGGAAGAGGAAGGACAATTCTAGAATTTTATCAGAAATAGTAACACATTAATGACTAGTCTGGGACTTGGGCTACCTTGAGCATTGGTCCAAGTATTGAAAAGCAAGCAAGTGCTGCACATCCATTTACTCCCTCTCCCTACCTCACCAGCAGGTAACAGGGTGTGTGTGGGAGGGAAAATCAGTAGCATTTTGACTCCACTCCTCCAACTCACCCATCATTGCATCTGAACTGGCACGGGGACAGGAGACTCATAATTTGTGACTGGTGTAAATTACTCTGCACTATTTTCTTTGAATTTCACTTCTTTGGGTGCTAATTTCATAATTACTACTGTGGAATGGTATATGTAATCGTTGGAGAAATGAGTGTCGCATTTAGTTCTGAAAGGGGTTAGTTCTGGTCTCATTCTCATCTGTTGTGGGAGTGGGTTCTATAGGCCAACCCAGCTCCTGGGGCAGTTCTGTCTCCCCCATTCATGAATCTCCCCCTAGTGATCCAAAGAGTTGAATGGAACATAGTTGCTGTGGAAGATCATGGTCATGAAGGAAGAGGTGATCTCTTCTCAGGTAGCTAGGACCAGTCCCTTGAAGGACTTTGACTACCTGGCCAGAGACCTTGAACTGTATTCTGGACTCCACAGCGAGCCAATGCAGACACCCAGAATTCTAGGGAAGACGTGTATTCGTGTGGACTTGTGTTGCTAAGCAGATAAGTGTTTAGTACCAAGAAGCTTTTCCAGGGTATGTAGCTTCATTCCTAGATACAATGATTGGAAATAATCAAGCCTGGAGTTCAGGACTGCATGGCTCATTGTGGGTGACTCTGGGCTGGATAAGATAAATCAGACTCTTTTGCCCAGTTGCACATTAGTGGGTGTTTTGCTGCATGAGTATTTGGACATCCAACTATAATGACGAGTCCAAAAGCTGTCCCTGCTCTTCAGGCACAGTGCTGGGCTTGATGTGTCTCCACAAGGCCTCCTACAGGGGTGGGCGCCACAGAGCCTCAAAAAAAAAGGCAAATTATTCAGTACAGAAACAACTCACATTTTTCTTGACACAAAAACTAATAGCTCAGAAACTTTCCTATTACAAAACACTCAAAACCAAGAACGTTAAAAATAGTACTGGATGGCTTAGGACATGTTAATGGATTAATGGGCCAGATCCTCTGCTGGTGTAATCAGTGTAACTTCATTAATGACACAACATTACACTGATTTACACCAGCTAAGGCTCTGGACCATAGGGTCTTTTACCTCTGGGTCATTTGTTTGAAGCTGGCTCAGCTTAGTAGCAGTCCAGTTCTGCCAATCAATAGTGACCTATAGGCCACAAGTGCACGGTGGTAAATGTATAACAGGCTGTTTGTGTCAGTCCACATCTTAGTAGGCAAGTGTTCAGAACACAAAAACAACTCACAGTTGGCACTAACTGGCATCCTTGCTGGCATTCCCAGCAGAGAGACAAAGGACTGAATGGGCACGGGGACTGAATCGCTTACCACCCTGGGTTGCTACCTACTTATGTCTGAATTGGGGCACACTGGTATGGATAAGCTTACACCGCTGCTGGCTTTACCCAACTTGTTTTGTGCCAAGAGGACTTTGGTTTCCAGGGCTGTCAATTTCAGAACCTTTCATGAGCATTAAATTCACTTTTAATTAGGGGGAGGAGGAGAATACATTAAATATATTCAAATTCACAGCCATGGTTGATCGATTAAGCCTGTTAAAATTCTGCACAACATCAAAATAAAAGCCTACAGCCTGGTTTAAAGTAATGTCTATGGAGAGGAAATCTAATTGTATCCAAAATGTAAATTCTACTAAGCTTGAAGTATGTCTGCTCTGCAAATGAAAGGGAGAGACTTATAATAAGATCACAAACACAGGAATCTTTGCTGCACTGACTGTTCAGTGCTAGAACAAGTCATGAAACTGACAGATTCTCTCCCAGCTGTTAAAACTATCATAACCCTAAGGCAGTTAATTCCACCCATTCAAAGTTTTACTTGCATGGCAACAATCAAATTGCCACAGATAATAATGTAAGAATAAGACATGGACACTGTTAGGAGCAGAGCATTTGAACCTTCTTTAGAAAAAACAATACAACAGAAAATGGTTGATGAATACAAAAGCAAGGCAAAGGAACTTGCTATCTTAAGGACAAAACCAAGCCAACCTGGCATTGTTCTAAACCACGGAGCGAGACAAGCTGTGCCAAACTGAATCATGCAAATGAGAAGCATGCAGGAAATTTAATAAAATGCATTGCCAGGCTAAAGAACAGAAGTTGTACTAACAGTCACATTGAACCTTGCAATAACAAACCTATTACCCAAATGCCACCTGGGGCTTCTCTTGGCTCAAATGTTGAAAGAGTGGAATTCGTTCTCCAATTTGTATTCAAACGGCATCGCCCTTTGTAACTGTATCCAAGTCCTATTGTGAATTTGACTCGTGTAGACACTATAGAAAATTTAACACAATCACCTGAAAACTAAGAATTGCTTGCTGTGGCTGCTGATCATAAATCAAATGAGGTAGATTTACTTAGTCAAGTAACTTAGTACATTTATACTAGAAAGGAGGCCTAAAATGAGCCATTCCAGCAATGTTCTGGTTTACACTCTCTCTGTCTACTTACTGTGCCCTTGGGAGCAGCAGGCAGCATGTTGACATTTACGAGGCTTCCATTCCCCTGATACCTCTCAAGTCTGCTGAGGCCCAAATGTCAGCCACAATGAGGGTCAAAGATCTAAAATGAGGGACACGAAGCAAAGAATAGTACATGAAGCTTTAAATGATACGGGATTAGTTTATTTAGCATTAACAAGAAAACATGAGCTGGAGCTGCTATATTCTGATCTGAATTTCAAACACTATACTCCGAAGGTGTTCAGGTCTGAGAATATTGATTCAGCTTATTGTAAACATTGGGACCAGTTGCAAAATTTGACTCTAGGTTAGAATTCTGAATGTCTTAGCATTCAGACGTGTTCTGATTCAACCCCATTTGTCTATAACCTCAGCTTCACGATTCAACATATTTTAACACGATTTAATCTACTCAAAGAGTATTATCAATAGTAGTTACCAGTGGCTCACTGTCGAATTGGAAGGACATATCTAGTGGGGTCTTGGAGGGGACTGTCCTGGGTCTAGTAATATTCAGCATTTTAATTAATGACTTGGATAAGGGAGTGGAGAGTATGATTATAAAAACTGCGGATGGCACCAAGCTGGGAGGGTTTGCAAGGATTTTGGAGGACAGGATTAGAATTCAAAATGACCTTGACAAATTGGAGAATTGGTCTGAAATCGACAAGATGAAATTCAATACAGACAAGTGCAAAATATACACTTAGGAAGGAAAAAATCAAATGCAAAAATACAAAATGGGGAATAGCTTAGAAAGGTAGTAGTATTGGTGAAAAGAATCTGGGATTTACAGTGGATCACAAAATTAATATGAGTCACCAATGTGATGCAGTTGCAAAAAAGGCTAATATTCTGGGCTGTATAACAGGAGTGTTGTATGTAAAACGCAGGCGGTAACTGTCCCACTCAACTTGGCCCAGGTGAGGCCTCAGCTGGAGTACTGTGTCCAGTGTGGAACGTCACACTTTAAGAAATATGTGGATAAATTGGAGAGAGTCCAGAGGAGAACAACAATTATGATAAAGGATTAGAAAACCTGATCTATGAGGAATGGTTAAAAACTGCATATTTTTAGTCTTGAAAAAAGAAGACTGAGGGGGAACTTGGTAACTGTCTTCAAATATGTTAAGGGATGCTATAAAGAAGATGGTGATCACTTGTTCTCCAGGTTCAGTGGAGGTAGGACAAGAAGTAATCTGCTAAATCTTCAACAAGGGTGATTTAGATTAGATATTAGGAAAAACTTTCTAACTACAAGGACAGTTAAGTACTGGAATAGGCTTCCAAGGGAGGTTGTGGAATCCCCATCATTGTGTAACCTGTTCTTTAAAAATCTCCAAACACAGGTCAGGGACAGTCTACATATACTTGGTCCTGTCTCAGTGTGGGGGGGCTGGACTAGAGGACCTCTCAAGGTCCCTTCTAGCCATACATTTCTATGATTCTTTGATTTCTGATGTCAATAATTATCAGGAATGAAAAGCAGGAAATACTCAAGGGTAACAGTAAATTTGGGTCTCGCATGAGGGACATCTCTCTTAATGAGGCCACAGCTGAGAGGTATGTGGCCCCTCTTAAAGAGTGGGGTGCTATTAAATTTGAATCTGCTCAAAACAGCAAAGCCAGCAGTGTGAGAATAAATGCTGAGAATGTATGTGGCAGTAAGACAATGTCATATGGAAACAACTCTATCATTTTCCAATTCCTGTATTAAGTTTTGTCCTGTATTTTTATTCCACTGATATCAGTTTGAAGCCATGCATGATAGTAACTATTTCTTATATAACACTTGTTATCAGTATATCTCAAAGTGCTTCTGTAAGCGGGCACAGACTCCTGCTCGTTATCCTTGGGAATTAGCTTCCAGCACCAAGAGAACCCTCTGCTGGCCAGTGATCCGCCTTACCACTGGCCCCCGTGTCCCTCCCAGGATCCTGGTGCCCCTTTAACTGGGTGCTACCCCCTGCCAGTATCCCCACCATTCTGGGTCTTCCCCTCCCAGGGGAACCCCCCATCCACTATCCCCACTTTGCCTCAGTATTGGCTACTGCCCAGTCTCCATCTAGCCCCCATTCACTGGGGCAGCCTGCAGTATAAGCCACTCATCACAGGCAAAGGGGGTCGGACCTGCTGCCTCTAGCTACCTATGGGCTGCCCCGTTGCAACCCTGCACCTATTCAGCCTATAGTCAGGCCTGCAGCCTGGGGCTTTCCAGGCCGGAGCTCCCAGCTCCTCTAGCCCTTCCCCAGCCCTGCTCCCAATCTAGGTGTCTTGCTTGGGTCCCTGCAGCCAGGCCCTTCTCCCTCTACAAGCAGAGGGAGACTGCCTGGGTGTCTGGCTCACAGCCTCTGATAGGGGCCAGCTGGGCCTGATTGGGGCATGGCCACAGCTGAGCCTACTTTCCCCAATCAGCCCAGACTTCTTGCCCCAGCCCCAGCCTTCTCCTGGGCTGTTTCAAGCCCCGCAGGGCAGGAGCGGGTAACCACCCTGCTACAGCTTCCCGTTCTTTTAATGTATTTATCGTCACAACATCTGTGAAGGAGGGAAGCGTTATTATCCTTATTTTACAGATAGCAAATGGCGGCACAGAGAGATTAAGTGATTTCCTCAAGGTCAAACAGGAAGAGTGCAGAACTGGGACATGGCAGAACTGAACCTGGGAACTCCAGGGGCTCAGCCAGTGGCCTACTCACTGGACCATCCTTTCCCTCTGGAATCTTTATCAATAATGACTTCTGATGGTGAAGCACAGGGAGAGATGCAGACAAAGCCACATAGAGGGTGATTCTTGTATGTGGTTTGCTCACACACCTAGTAAAGCCAATGGCAAAACTCACATTGACTTGGATTGTGCTGGATCAGGCCTTGTGAGCTGTGTCGGCCCTGTCTTGTGAAGTGCTGAGTGCATCTTAAGAGATGCTAAATGCCTTCATCTCTCACAGAAATCAGTGAGAGCTGAGTGCTCACTCCTCACAAGATACATTCATCCCCTTGCAGAATAGTACCCTGAGGTGTCACACACGCAGGGTGGACCAGATCATTTCCTCAGATACCTCCATCCCCCTGCTGTGAGTTATGCATGTATCTAAGGGCAGGGTTTGGCCTCAAGGGCATATGATGATGTCATGGCAACTAAAGGAGTGAAGCTTTGTGATCGCCTCAGAGCCCTGAGATGTAGGTAAACCTTATTTGTCATTTATTGTACATATTCGATGCATCACATAAGATTTTAAGAGAACATTTAAAAAATAATGTGATATTAACAATGTCCCTTTAGTCCCCTGCTAGGTTAGATAGGATTACAAATATCTGTAGAAGAGATATAAACCTTCATGTTTCTGGGCATAAGCCAACCAGTAACAGATGGTGGTTAAGAAGAAACTCACCCTTTGGGCAGGTTTCTTGCACAGTCTTTATAAGACTCTGGTACAGGCCACTGTTGGATACAGGAGGGTCTGATCCAGTCTGGCTACTTTTATATTCTTCTTTTTTGCTGATTTTTTGTAAATTCTGTAAGAGAAAAAAATATTTTTAGTTTTGTTTAAACATTTGATTTCAAGATCTTAATGGCACAGCTCATTGCTGGATTCTGCCAGATGAGGTGACTCAGCTAACGTTGCCTGTAGTTAATTTGTACACTGCAATCTTCTTGATAAAAATGTTATGAGCAGTTTGGGGATTTTCTCAACCCTTGAAAAATGGCTTTGATGTCACTGGCCTGAAATGCAGTCTTCTGATTACATATACCATGAAGTAGGAGTCACCCTCCCCGCATTTAGCTAGCAGTGAAATTCTTGCTATAACTGTTAAATATAAATATTCAGGGACAGATTCTGAGAAGTGCTGATTACCTGTAACTCCCAACTCTGCATGTGCCCAGAGCCTTTGAGGATTTAGATCCCACTTCCTATATTATTTTATGTATCTAAAGATTAATATAACAAAATCTTCAAAGAGTTGGTGAAAAAACCTACCCACTCACTAGAGGCGGTTGGAAAATTTCAATGAAAATGAAATTTTGATGAAAAATGTCCATGAAACTTACCACCACTTACCATGGTTAAAACTCTTAACACTTTTTAGTGAAACAAAAAAGAGAGCTATCTTGGAATTCCCCCCACAGCCCTGTTAAAGGTCCCTGGATCCAATCTGGGCCCAATAACGTTACTGAGAGAATGCAGGAAACTCTAGAAGAGGGCTTCTTGATTTTTTTTCAGAGTGTAGACCACATCTTAATAGAGAATTTGTCCAATGGACACCTTCCCTCCCATTCACCATTGCAAGAACCACAGAATTTGATCTACTATCTCAGGAAGTATTTATCTCAAATCTAACCAAAATGCTATATATACAATGGCATTTTTAGGACCTGACTTTTGGACTGATGAAGAGTTTACCTACAGTGGTCGATCACAATCTTAACTGTTCCCTTAATCTAAAGTAGGATATTTTTGTTTTGCTGGTGCATTTTATCAGTTTATTAGCTCCTGAATGATAAAGCAAATGGATGTTCTCACCTCTTACGATGAAACTCCCTATTGATGTCAGGTAGAATTTCACAAGCAGAATGAAGGAAATATTTGACCTAGTTATAATAGCTGAACTCAGTACTTACTTAGCTGCATATTCTGCCAGGATCTTGCCTTTATGTTGTATCTCAGCTAGAGGGGCTAATGGGATGACAGCCCCCTTTCATGGGGCTTTCCAGTGGATCTGGTCCTGATTATATAGTGGGTAACAAATAAAAGAAGAAAGAATTAAACACGACAGTGAGGTCTAAAATGCTCAAGCTCAAATTACTATTAAATTAGAGTTGGAGCAATGGACAAATCTCATTTGCACAAATTAGGAATGTAGCATAGTTTGTATTATCATGTAGCAGAAACTTTCACTGTCATAACCTGGATTGAGCATTTAAAATATTAATCAAAGATTAGTCCTTGGCGCTGATTTGTGAGAAAAGACTAATAGGGATGAAGATTTATAACTTGGGTAAGTGATTAATGGAGTTTAGTCTCTAAGGGTCACATCGTTAGCTGGTGTGAATTGGCGTAGCGCCACTGAGTTGAGGATCTGGCCCCTTCCATTAGATAGCAAAGGTTTCATTCTGATCCGGGTTTGTAGCATTAGGTAGTCTAGATAAGCAATCTTCAACCTGGCAGAGCAGGAGAGTCACTTTGTCAGCAAATGTATTCACAGGGAGTCACAAAGCAATGGAGTGATATCGGGGCACCCTGTTGCAATGCTTGTGTCATGATACTGCATCCTAAGATTTAATCAGCACACAGGATAGTCAGACACATCACAGTGCACTGTACCACGGTTATTTGGGAAAAGATTCACTACAAGTTCATCCGATACAATGGGTCAAATTCATCTTGGATGTAAGCAGGGACAAATACACTGACATCAATGTGCCAGAGGTGAGTTTGGTCTAATTTCTCCTCTCATTCCCCACTCCAGGCTGTTTGGAGGAATAGGAAGAGATGCTGGCAGCTCCAGTGCATGTGCTTAGTGCTTCTTGTGCTGCATGGTAAATGTGGAAAGCCATTTTTAGAGCCCCCCTGGGATCTCTGCCTCCTAAAACCTGACTCTGAGATACAGGTTTCCTGAGAGCCATAGACTCTCAGGGGGAAAAGCATTACCCTCGATCAGAGCGTTAGAAGTGTTTTTTGTAATACTGACTCAGCCCTGTAGAGGGAATGCTTTAGTAAGACTTAAGTGATGCGATGTGTAATTTCCAACACCAGGCACCAAATTCACCCCTGGCGTCACCCCCTCAATTCAATGGGGTGACACCTGGGATGAATTTGGCCTAGTAACTTTTTCCGAAAATTCTTGTTGTGTTACACGATGGCTTAATAAATTAATCCCCAAATAAAGTTAAAAAAGAAAAGTTATTTTAAATTCAGTGCAAGTGATAGGCTTTGATGCAGTATTACTTGGGCATAAAAAGCTCGTGATGACATGCATATTAAAAGGACTTTTCATTCACAGCTTGCTGAAGACCCTGAGGCTAAATGTAACAAATCAAATGTTTGGTGTGTTCTTTATGAATTCCTCCGAGTTTTCCATCTGAAATTGGCCTAGCAGAGCCATAATTCCAGCTGAACCACATAGAGGAACTAGCTTTGTTAGCTGGATGTAGAAAGCACAAGCCCTTCAAAAATATCCCAGGATGTGTGTTGTTTGTTGAGATAAAAGCAATAAACCTATTTGAATACCTTAACATGTATTGTTGATAATAATATCTTGCATTGATGTAGTCACTTCCCTCCAAAAATCGGACAGAGGTTCCAGACACGCCTCACAACATGATTCAGAATCAGTGACAAAATTGGGAAAAGAGGCAGGAGTCCTGACTCTGAGCCCTCTACCCTAAGTAGACAACATATTCCCTCAGCACCTTCCCAAGCTGACAATGCTTTCGTCTACTTAAAAAGCATTATGATACCCATGTTTAAAGAAAGACGTCTGGGTGAGAGTCCTCCCCACCAAATACAAGTCATTCATGTCTATTTTCTGCTAGTGGATGTCTGTATCCTTATATACTAAGTATTAATCATCACAATGATCTGTCTTCTTAGTGTATATTAATACTTTCACCCTTGGAGCTCTTTTGTCCACTAGGCTAATTCTTTGCAAAGCCAGCTCTAGAGCAGATTCATCCAGAGTTTCCTCCAGGGGAGAAAAAAAAAATCCAGAAAAAACAGCTTCTCTGGGGAACAAGGTCAACTCTGACGCCACAAAGTTAACTTCTGTGCTGCAAATCAAGGGCAGCCCTGGTAATATGCTGCCCAGTCCAGCCACGTCCAGATTGCATCACGCAATAATCACGGCCTTCTCCTCCTAGTGATGTTGTGGAACGACACCTCCAAACAACTCCCTCTGCCTTCACCCCTCCTTCCTCCTTTCCCTCCCAGAAAATTGGAGGTAATTTTACAAGTGAGGATGGAGCACGCCTGAAACAACAGAGCTGGGAGGGCCTGGGACAAGCACTTTTTACTTCCTATAAGAGAGGATGTGATTAAAGCCATGTAAATAAAGGGCTTGCCCCAGAAAACGTTCCGATGCCCGAGACATGAAGCAACCCAGAGATGTTACAAAACAAATCATTGTATTTGCATAGCAATGTGGGCCAGTGGACTGGGCAGCGGGGGACTTGGTTTCAATTCTCTGCTCTGCATTGAGTTGCTGGCCAAGTCACTTTGCCACTCTACACCTTGGATTCTCCGAAAGGGCAATGGTTTTACTCGCATGCTGAGATCTGCCAATGAAAAGCCACAGGAGTTAGACCAGTGTTGTTATTATTCATGCAAGAAGATGAGAAGCAAAGAGCGGTAAGGGAGACACTACCGCAGGCTAACTAAAAATAAAGGGCTAGCCTGAGCCTTTAGATTCAACCTGGAGTCAGGAGCAGCATATAGCTGAGCTGCTCCAGGAAGATCCCGTAAGCATTGTGCCTCAGTGATCCCCTATGGGACACATTTCTCCTGGAGCTCCTCTTTATAACTATGCAGTATCAGTTAATTACTAGATGCAGCCTACATACTCCCTCACCACATGCAGCCAATTGTGCTGACAGGCACATGGGGGCAAAGCCCTGGCTCCACCACTCTCCTGGCTCCCCTTTCTGATGGGGGAGCTGTATCAGACTCACAACTGCTGCTCTTCCCCAGATGTGGGTTCATCCTGCACAGCTGTGCAGGGGGATGTAATCTGACTCTCCTGCATGGCCATGTGGGATCCAGCCAGAATCTAGTTCCAAACCTTCAGGCATTCTACAATCCCACTCTTCATCAAGCTAGGGGTTATTTTATACTTAGTGTAATGATAAGATATGGCCTAGAACCTCTTATTTTTGAAATTGTATCTTCTTGACTACATTGCCATCCTGGCAATTAGCCAGGATGGGCAGGGATGGTGTCCCTAGCCTCTGTTTGCCAGAAACTGGGAATGGGCAACAGGGGATGAATCACGTGATGATTACCTGTTCTGTTCATTCTCTCTGGAGCACCTGGCATTGGCCACTGTTGGAAGACAGGATACTGGGCTGGATGGACTTTTGGTCTGACCCAGTATAGCCGTTCTTACGTGCTTATGTTGATCTTACACAATTGCTGTTTTGACAACATGAGTGCCTGCTTATGAACAATAATTGTACAGCAGGACACCCTAACATGAAACCAGTATGAGCTTGCTCCAGGCAAAGTGTAGGGCAGTGCTTGGATTTAGTCATTTGCCACTAGGGGATAAAATCCTTGTATTGGAGCCCAAGGTATCCTGCCACTTGGTGCAATCAGGTTACAACGTACAAGCCAGAAATTTTGTTCTTCAGAAGTAGATTGATCAGGTTAAATATCTAACACTGGGGACCACCTGCATATCCCACACTCGGAGATGTAGCAGGTGTCATCCATCTCAGACTGCTGTTATCCTACATTCTTTAGGAGCCAGGGATAAAAGTTAGCCTGGCTAAGAGATGGTTTAGCAGCATCGATGGAGAGGAATGTGTTCCACCAGAGGCAGGTAAATCCCTCTCTTCTGCTCCAGTGAGGAGTAGGGAATTGTCTTTACTTATAGAGGACATTGCCAGAGGCAGGAACCAATGATCCCAGACTAACTTACACCGAAAAATGTCCAAGAGGCTGCAAATTTATCGAATTAAACTTAACAATCTAACACCAAAGGGCAGCAACTGGAATTCCTTGGGCCATTGCTCTGTGACCATGCTCTCATGCATCAGATTTGAAGTTGCTTTTTGCCAGAAGGGCATCAAGGCCACAGGCCCTTACCAGCTTTCCAATGTGGCCAAAAGACTGAGAGTGCACAAAGTTAACCTGGAGGTCAAATGACTCATTGACTGAGGTTCCCTTTGGATAAGGAAGGTGATGATTTCCCAGTAGGGACATTCTAAGACAGCTTAAGGTCACAAAGGAAATGGCTGGCAGCACCACCACAACTAATTGTTGGTGCATTTTTCCTTTTACAACAGTACATGGCAAAAGCAGATTTAAAATTATGGGTGTAGAGAAGTGGTGTAGTCTAGAAGATAGGGCACAGCACTAAAAGTCGGGTGACCTATGTTCTCTCCCTGGCCACGGCTACTGACTTAATGCCCTGCTCTCTATGCCTCAATTTCTCCATCTGTAAATTGGTCTCGTAATACAATACTTACCCTCCTTTAAAATCTGTGGATGAGAAGTGACACATAAGTGCAAAGCATACTTATTTATTATCACGTAGCCTATATGAGATATCCTACAACCATCACAAAACTGCCTAGCACTTGCTTGGCACTATGCAAATATTACACCCCTCCCAGATATATTCAGCAGCTCTTCAATCAACGTAGTCCAATGACACCTCTGCAGCTCCCTACCCAGACCCTTCCCTCCTGTATTGCTGGAGTTTGCATCTCGCCTACTGTCCACCCTTTCTCCAGCAACATGGAGCTAACCCTTCCCTTACAGCAAGCCTGGGCCCTGTGCTGACCACTGCACTCTGTGCATGCGCCCAGCTTACCTGTTTTTCCTCATTCTCATGCTTGGGTTCAGGGACAATGGAAACGCCATTAGCAGGATGCTGAAAATTGTCAGGCCTAGCTATAGGGAAGACTCCAAGCCAAAGCTTGTTGCTCACTTGCCTTCCAAGGCTATTCTTGCTCCTCCGAAAGCACTCAATATATTGCAGCTAAGCAGTTCTGCTGTTACCGGCTATGACCAGCTTCTTCTTGGCTTCCAGCTCATTCTTCCTAACCAGCAGTATGTCAGGAATAGTGGGCTCTGTAGGAGAAAATGCCCTTTCTGTATTTTTCCCTTTAAAACTATGGACAATTAGGAATCGTGCAATTCAGTTGCTGCTGCAGACACTCATGAACATCCTCCATTGTTGGGGGATGTAGCTGAGCACCCCACAGGCTGTGGATGGAAAGAGGGTCCCTGTGAAGAGGTATGGCTATGAAAGGGGAAGGGATGTCTCTTCTGGTGCACAGCCAACTCCCCTACTGTAGCCTATTGGGTAGTGGGCTGAGAAGATGCAAACATCTGAGGCTGACCTAGCCCACTCCTTGCCCACTTGAGAAGCAGTCCAATCCAGTCCCCACACACTCTGCTATTTGGGCCACTGCTCTAGACAGCAGCTGAGTATGCCTACCAGTATTGCCAGATCCCTCTGGCCAGTACTGAGTAATCCTTCAGTAAAGGCTGGTCAAAGAAACGTCTAAGGTTAGCCAAAGGCCCTGTGTGCCACAAGTACTGGTCTCCCTTCCCCTCATTGTGGTGAGCGGTGTAGCAGCAGGAAGGGCCTTAGCTTGTATGGTAAGAAAACCCACCTCACCCTTGAGGCAGCCATAGTGGTGGTGTGATGGCCACAATCTTGGTTGACACACCAAGGATTGAACCAGGGGCCTCCAGAACTAAAAGCATAAACCATGATAGCTTGAGTTTACAAGCCAAGCCATACCAACTGGGGACTCTAACAGATCCCTATCCTGTGGAGAAGGCACTGAGGGCAATGTTTTACACGCTCACCAGTGAACTACTGTAGCTGAGGCTTAGGTCACAGGAGGCTGCTGCCCAGCTGCAGATAGAGGAGCAGCCGCAGGAGTGGGAATCAGAGGCCTGGCGGCACTAGGACATACACTGAAAACTGACTTGGTTCCAAAGCTGTATTGTGGTGTGGCCAAACGCTGACACAGACTGGGTCAGAGAAGGATGAAGGCTTTCTAGGGGGAGAGTGGCTGGAGAAGTGACCTTACTATCTAATGTAATGGGGCTGAGGAGGGGGCTGCATGTTACGTAACAGTGGGCTGGGCTGCACAGGCTAAGGGCTAGCAGAATGGAGGCTGTGAGAGGAGACTTACAGAGTAGAGTAGCCTCAGCTGCATGTGGGCAGGAGTTAGAGGAGGGGCTGCTTCCCCCTCTCTGGTTCCCAGAACTGGGAAATCTCTGCTGCTGGAATAAAGGGCACCTGACCTCCCTCCCCACATACCCCACCTGCTTCCCTGCTCTCTAGATACAATGCACCCATCCCTGTGATGTCACGGAGCCCTACAAAATGATAGAAAGCCACCCAAGTGATCTACCGCAGGACCTCAGCTTTGGTGGTGCCACTTTGGTAGGCGACCAAGACACACGTTTCAGATTGACCAGTGGAAATCCTCCAAACAACAAGCCATGGGTTGTTTTTGCAGCTGTTGTGACACTGCCTGCTTGTGCCAGCAATCCCGGGGTCAGCACCACGTTTCCCATTCACCGTGGTTACCGAGGCACCATCACAACAAAAGGAATATCCCCAGAACTGGGAAATCTCTGCTGCTGGAATAAAGGGCACCTGACCTCCCTCCCCACATACCCCACCTGCTTCCCTGCATCAAGAGGGGGGGAAGGGTTCTTACACCACATCCCTTGTCCCATATGGATCCTGGTAAGAAACGGGGATAAAACAAACCAATAATAAATAAATAAGAATGAACATCTCATCATGGAACCCAGGCAGCAAACCTAACGCACAAATAAACCGAATTCACCAGCAACTGCTGCGGAGAGAGCAAGAGAGGGGGCCATTTACAGACATACAATAAGGCAGCAGAGGCTCTGCATCCCCTGTGCTCCCTTCAGACACAGCCTGGCGGTGACACATGGCGGCTGGGTTAGCCCGAGAGACGCTGGCAAAGGCAGATCGCGGGGCACAGGCGCTCCTAGGCTGCGTGTGTGTGTCTGTGGCGCTGCTGGGGAGAGCGCGGCCCCTTTAAGAGCCGACGCTGCCCTACCTTTCCCTTTGTACCTGCTTTTTGAAAGCGCTTTGCAGCCCTCGCATTGGCTAGGGGGAGCCACCACTTCTCCCCAGTAACCTGACCCG
Organism: Mauremys mutica; assembly: GCF_020497125.1. Classification (NCBI taxonomy): domain Eukaryota; kingdom Metazoa; phylum Chordata; order Testudines; family Geoemydidae; genus Mauremys; species Mauremys mutica. The sequence continues at coordinate 24,780,086 of NC_059075.1, forward strand.
AGGCGCAGAGCGAATGCAACCTGAAAAGTCTGGAGCATGGCAAGGTCCCTGCCCCCAGCCTCTGACACCCAATCAGGCTGCGGGGGGAGGTCCCTGCCTCTGCAATCCTCCTCTCCCGGAGCAAAAAACTGTCTGTGCTCGGCAGCAGCCGGGTAAGAGGTGGGGGAAGCCTCTTGTTTAGTAGATCTGTGCTGTGCTTTCTCTCTTGCAATACTGGAGGGGGGCCCCACCTCCGCTCTCCTCCCCAGAAGTAGGTGGGACTAGTTCAAGCTCTGTGGCTGAGCTCCTGCTTTCTGATGACTGTGCCATTAGAGGAATGCTCCTGCGCTCACCACCTCTTGTCATGAATTTTTTTTACGTGCAGTTTACAAAGGCATTGACATCATCCGGAGAGCAGCCTCGGAATTAACGCAAAACAAACAACCGGAGGGACAGGTTTCTATTTCACGTGTTATTTAAAAAACCAGCTCCCTAGCTCAGCAGCTGTGATGTGGACAGGGATCGGATCGGGAAAGCTGCCTCTGCGCTGGAGGAATTAATGGTGCCCTTGTTATTTTATTTGTACTGTTTATTGGAAATCGGTGGGTTTGGGATTTTTATAGAGGAACAAGTGAAATGAACAAATCGAAGAAGATTGACCGTTGCTGATTAGCCTCCACTTAGTGTTGTGTTCTCCTAGGGTCAGTCGATTGATTCACTTTGGAGACAATTAAAAGAATTCTAAAGCTTTGAATCGGATCGCCTCTTTTTTTGGTTTTTGATATGGGGGACAAATCTTTCAAGGCGAATTTGCTGTTTTTTTCCTGGCCCCATCCTCTCTGAAGAACTATAATTTTCTCCCTGCCCAACATGTTACAGTAAATTTTAGTTCCAGAAAACACTTTATTATTTAAAAAGAAACAATATCTAGACTCAGATATGGCAAAAAATTCTCTGGAAGGGTCTAAGGAAGACCTGAACAAAATTTCAGAAGAGGAGATGATGAGATGGAGCAAGGAAGAGCTGGTGAAAAGATTGAGGAAAGTAGAAAATGAAAAAATGAACTTAATGGTGGAACATGGCAACTTAATGAAGGATGTAAACAGGAGGCTGCAGGTTCATCTGCATGAGATCAGGGGGCTGAAGGAGGTGAATCAGAAATTACAGGACGATAACCAGGAACTGAGAGAGCTCTGCTGCTTCTTGGATGATGACCGGCAGAAAGGCAAAAAACTGTCCCGGGAATGGCAGAGGTTTGGGAGGCACACGGCCAGTGTGATGTGGAAAGAAGTTGGGATGTATCAACAGAAGCTGAAGGAGCTGGAGACAAAGCAGGAATCCCTCATGAGGGAGAACATGGAGCTGAAGGAGATAGTCATCATGCTAGATGAAGAGAGGAATGGAGCTGGCTCTAGGAGCTCTATAGACAGCCAGGCCAGTTTGACCAATTTGAATGGGAGCTCTGGCACCAGGGATGTGGGGGATGGGAGTAGCACCTCCAGCACTGGGAGCGCAGGGAGCCCAGATCATCATCACCATCACCTCCACCATCACAAACCTGTCGAGAATAAGGCTGGAGGAATAAGGAGATCTATGGATGACTTGTCTGCACCCCTTCACCACAGGAGTATCCCCAATGGTCTCAATGGTAAGTCTGTTCCCCCACTTCCTCCCTCTCTCTAGTTCTGTTTGAGGAAGTGCTGTCTAGTGTTTACACAACTGGGGTGAGGTGACATGGGTTCTGTGCTTAGCTCTGCCACCGCTTTCCTGTCTGAACTTGGGCAAGTCACTGTAACCACTCTGCCTCCACTTTGCCACCCATGTAATGGAGATGCCTGTCTTAAGGAGGCGTTGTGAGGGTTAGTGCATTGACCTTTGGACAGTGCATCCATCCGGAAGAGTCCATGGGAATGCATGTTATCATTTATTATAAGGAGTAGTAATTGTATGATAATAAATACAGCAGGTGATCTGGGAAATGCGAAATGCACCCTGTGCATTTCTCTGTGGTTTTATTAAACCTGTTAATCTGATAACTAGTTCATAGTGGAGCTGTTCTGATGTAGTTACACTATTGTTAAATGCTCATCAGATGCATTATTAATGGAGTGGGCTGTGGGATGGTCTTTTATTTTTTGTTTTAAGTCCTGGCAGGCAAATTGACTATGTGTTTTCTGAATTAAATAAACATTGATTTTTCCCATTAGTGTTTTGTTTTATCTTCTCTGCTTGCCTGATAGTTTGATGAGCTTGATAAAAGCATAGTTGGGATGTTGGAATTATTACAGTCCTCATCTGCCAGCTAATGGATAAAAGCATCACCTGTTAACTCCATGGGGCTTTCACTGGCAGACTGTCTGAAACTGAGCAATGCCTAGTAGCTAAAGACTGTAGGAATTAGCTTAACTCTTTTGCTTCCCCCCTTTCCTCTTGTGAAATAATCAGAGGGGCAGGGATCAGTCTATAACTGAAACTGTACTTATACTTGATACAACTGTGTGGTCACAATTAGAAAAATCCCAATATGGAATGATGACAGGTGTCATCCTGCTCTTCTCAGGCAGGCAAATTCCCAGTAGAGTCTATATTGAGCTGGCTGTAAAATAGTAATAATACTAATATTGATAATAATATTATTACCAGCATATCCCCAGAATGTCCTTAAAATCCAGATTTGTGGGGAAAGAAGTCTGGGATGCAAGAGGATTTCAAATTTGACAGGAAGAACTTCTAAAGGGTGCAATTCAGATGAGAAGAACCAATAGGAAGCAAACTGGGCTCATACACAACAGCTAGAGCTTCAGCTTCTTCAAGCCACTTTCCACCAGAATATCCAAATCAGATTGGAATATTCTGTGGTAAACGGGGTATAAACTAGAGCATCCTCCTTCTCCAAGCTTAGAAACTGCAGCCTCATACCACCAGCTTGCAACAGCAAAGGCTGAGTGGAATGTCAGAAGGGAGGAGTGGGGAAGTTGGTTCTGACTGATGATGTCAACTTGTCATGTTCCAAATGTGAGAATGTTACATTTACAAAGGGGTAGATGTAGATCATCCCCTCCAATGGGAAAACCACAGGATGGGGCAGATAGAGTGACTTCGCAGAGTTGCCAAGTAACTGTCCCTTAAAACTGAAGGGGTTTTAGGAGTGGTGGAGGGAGCAGAGGACATGGCAAGGTCCTGATGTTCTATGGGTAAGCCTCAGGGCCCCAGAGAACGTGAGTGGGACTTGAGGTCACTCAGCACTTATCAGCCCAATTCTGAAGAGTGTTATCCTTCACTAACTTGCTGTGCTCCGAGTTCCCTTGCAATAGCTGCCTTTCCCCTGCAATAGTTGAACACATTACATCCATTTAACTCAGGGCAGGGAATGCTGGTTTAGAGGCTGGTGCTGTCCTCAGATGTTGCAGGACATACTCAGCATCTTAAAAGTAATTTGCTTCTCCCGCTACTCTACCATCTCATGAAAGTAGCAAAGAGTCTTGTGGCACCTTATAGACTAACAGACGTTTTGGAGTATGAGCTCCACGAAAGCTCATGCTCCAAAACGTCTGTTAGTCTATAAGGTGCCACAAGACTCTTTGCTGCTTTTACAGATCCAGACTAACACGGCTACCCCTCTGATACATCTCATGAAGTTGAAGCAGAATTTTAAAATGTCTTCAAAGCAGAATTGTAGATCTTATTTTATAAAGCCTTGCTGTTTGCATTTCAGATGCTTTGCTGATGTGCATTGTGCAAAAAAAGCCCCATTATAATTCTCAATTCTTTCTTTGTGGGAGGAGGGTCACAAAGTCACTAACTTCAGTAGAGTGACACCAGGGCTGAATTTAGCCCATTTATGGTAACCAGATGTTTTCATGAATTGGATTATTTGCTAATGCAAAGCATAAAAATATTCTTCCTGGAAGGCCCTGATGCCATGATGATGGGCACCGTAGAAAAACATTAGATAGAATTCAGTTGCCTCCCTCTGCTTACACAAGAAAAGGAAAGTCTGCAACTGCAGGGCCAAGTTGGGCATGGAAGTGGGGAGTGCTACCTCTGCATGCCATTCTCTCCAACCCTCCCCTCTCTAAAGTTCCCTTCCAACTCCCCACTAGTGTCCAGTGCTATGGGGTGCATGAGCCAGAGCTGCTAGATCAGTGGTTTTCAACCTTTTTTCATTTGTGAACCCCTACAAAATTTCAAATGGAAGTGCTGCCCCCTTTGGAAATCGTAGACATAATCCACAGACCCCCAGGGGTCAGTGGACCGCAGATTAAAACCACTGTTCTATGGTAACAACTACCTTTTGCAGACCCCTTAGACATAGTCAGCAGATGCCCAGGGGTCTGCAGACCACAGGTTGAAAACCACTGTGCTAGATTCTCCACTTGTCAGGGTCGTTGACACAAGTTACGGCAGTTTGTGTGATAACTTGCCTAGTTTCTCACTCTGCGCTGTGCAACTACTCTGCACTACATATGCTGCCTCACCCCCTCCTTTTGATGCTGGTAGCTGGGGAAACTTTGGACTGCATGGAATGTGCAGGGGCTACACGAACTATAAAGAGGTGAGTGCCTTGTGGTGTAGCAGCAAGGAGACACAGCATAGATACCTTTTACTTCCAGAGGTTCTCTCAGGATATTTGGTATCGGACAGGGTGAGGAAGGCCTGGGTTCAGGGGATGTACCCCTTGGGCTTTCTCTCCCATGGGGTGTGTATGTGGAACTTTGCCCTGATGGGATAAATTCAAGAAAACTCTGTGTTGAAACTCAGTTTCCATTTCTCTGAGTGGAAATAACCCCCGTAGAGGAGACGGGACTATTAGGTTTGGTAGGATCTCATGTGTGTAAGGTGGGGAGCGGCCTGGGTTGGGGTTTTGTGTAGGAAGGAGCAATGTGGACTTAGGGAAAACTTTTCAGAAGTGGTGACAGGTTTAGGTTCCTCTGTTTAATGGATGCCCGACTTGAAACACTTAGGATGGTCTCTTTGAGAAATGTTGACACTGACTTTTTACCAGGAACTTGTATAGTTTCGTGTCTGCTAGTGGGCAGATATAATCTACACTCTGTAATAATCCACATACGGATGCCCGTAAACCTCATCTGATGAGTTAGGTAGTGAAGCTGTAAAATGACTTGCATAGTTATCATTCTCCAATGGCATCGGTATTCAGCAAAGGCCCTGTGCTTTTGGAAAAGCTTGTGAATACATATGCAAATGCAGCCTCTTATCTGGCAACCTTTGATTGGCAGCAAGAAGTCTGGCACTGAGGCACTCTCAGGACTGTGCTGCAATTCTGGTAAGACTGCTGCAATGTGGAAGAGCGAGACAGGTGAACATAAAGAATGCAGAAAGTCCAGTCTGGGTTGAGCTGAGACAGAAACAGTTTGCATCATGGATTCTGTCCATTTGTTCCATTTGGTGATTCTTGTACCAAAAGCACAAGAAGGTGGGATTCAAATTTCTTTACATTTTTGGATTGATTTTTCTCCCTTGGATAAAAAGAAAGGGGAAAATATGAAGGTTGATAGACATAAAAGGAAGGGAGTGGAGTTCACTTTCTTCCTCAGGGTCTCGTTGCAGAGGAGCACTGGCGCTAGGTTTTAATTTTTTGTGGCACTAGGCAAACTAAAATATGCCCAGGCTGCCCATTCCCCAGCTACTCATACAGAAAACATTCCCTACGTGGTTTCTTAGCTCTAGGAGCCTAAGATAGGACGTGGAGTAAGAGTACTCAGGTTTTGTGTGGGGATCATGCTTTCCTATGTATTAAGCAGAATGATTTCATTGGATGGTGGTTTTGCGAAAGAGTCAAGCACTTGGAGGCCATTCAACTCATCTCTCACACAACAAATTAGATTTGAAGGAGGTCTGTACAAGAGAACAGGGTTTAAACCACAGCCTTGCCTTCCCTTTCTCCTACAAGCCTATAGAAGTGGGAGTGAGCACAAGAGCATAATCTAGCGTCCACTGTCCATCCTCCTGTTGACTTCAATGGACCGAGGATCAGGCCCAAGGTGAGAAGATGTACGTGAAATGATAGATTCTCCAGGTAAATTCAGGCTAATTTTAGTAGCCATGAGAAAGAACATTGTCCCACTTTCCCTTTTCTTACCTCCCATTCTCTTTCCTTTAAAGTGTATCGCTTCTGTGGTGCAAGGGGATCTTAGTAGGCCTTTTATCAGAGGAGTATCCAGAGCTCAGTGACTAACTACTGACAACAGCAGTAATAATGGTAATAAAGATAAGTGATGATCTCAAATTTACTAGAAGTGTGTATAAAATCTACCATGTCTCTGGATATTCTGTAAAAAGCCAGGTAGAAATCTGCCTGACCTTACTGTAAATGGTATTTCATATTGCTGCTTACCTGTGCGTGTGCTTGTTAACTGTAAGGTATGTGGGAAATTAGACTCTCAGGGACTGATCCAAAGACTGCTGAAGTCAGAGTATTTCTATTGACTTTAGCAGACTCTAGATCCAATCCTTATTGCTGTTATCCAATAACAGTTGAAAGCATAAGATAAGGCTTCCATAGGATTTTTGTGCACATCTGGGATTCTGCACAGCTGACACTGGTGCCAGTGTAGAACAATTCTGCCTTGTCTCTGTGTGGGACTTTTCCCACCACCAGCCATTGGTGACCAATCACCAGTGTGCTGCAATGGTGTAAATCATTAGTGAAGACAAGGGCAGCTGTGATTTTCACCAGTCCAGTTTAACTCTGCTTGAAACAAGGGTAAATGCAAATTGTGGTTTTCCTTGTCCACACTAGAGGTTTGTACTGGTGCAAACACACTAGCAATTGATGGATGAGATGGGGACAAAATCTCATTGCATACGAGACATGAGGGCTTTTCATTTTTCTCTGAAGGGCCAAATTTTGTCCTGAGAGGTTCACGCTCAGCTCCCACTGAAGTTGTTTGTTCTGGGTGCATAAACTGCTTCTCAGTTTGTCTTGCTATTTCCTGTGTGTCCTGCGCTTTATTCCAGTTGGCTACCAGCTCTAGCTAGGTCAACTTTCTAAAAAACCAGAGTGATCAGAAGGTCTATAGGAAATCTGTGCATTTGGCAATTAGGCTATTGATTAATGTCTCTGCTGTAATAATTCATCACTGCTATGCTCTTCAATGGAAGAAGAATTATCTCTGAGGACGAGGGGGTGGAAAGATCACTAGTCTTACCGATTCCCAGTTGTAAATGTTCACGTATTTACCTAGAAGGGACAATATATTACATTTTAAATGGTGGCAAAGAAACATCGCTTAAAGAGCTATTCCCTGCGGGTTGGTATTGATCTTATGTGCAGCCTTCCTGTACTTCTTTCTCCCTCTACCCATTCTGCTCTCTTTAGGGCCAAAGTCCTTTGTTGTTATCGGAGTATTGCAATCATTATATACATTTCCTAGGGTGCATTAATGAGGGCTGAGAGACCAGAACGAGGTAGGGTAGGCAAGGTCCGGCAGAAACAAGGGATATGGATTATTTAAGGTACCTTAGTGACCACATGCCACACACTGAAGAAACAGACATTTTTCTATAGCTCTGATGGAATCCCAAAAGTTAATTTTTACAGTAAAATTTTCTTTGGAGAGGGACTCAAATCAGACTCCGCTCTCTTGCACACTCACTCTTTCATCCACATGAATTATATGGCAAGGGCAGTGAAATCTGAAGCCAGATCGGGATCCTATTTCCACAAAAGCCTCTTTCTTTAGAATGGGCCAAACTAGAGGCCTGGATCCAAACGTGAAGTTGTTGGATCTGAGGTTGGCTCAAGCTTCAAATCTAATATGCTTATTCTAATAATATTTAGCACTTTCTTGTCAAAGTGCTGTAGAAGAAACATTAATTTTTTGGTGCTGCTGTATTTTACATGGCAATAGTTCTAGCATTGTAGAACATGGGCTACAATCCTTCATGATAACCATGGGAACTTGCCCTGGGCTGAAATTTTAAATGTAAGACCCGAGCAGAATACCTGTTTTAAAATCTTCTGTAATTTTATCCAAGTCTGTGAATAGACGATTAAAAAATGCCCAGGTTTCTAACACTGCCACCAAGAATGTGATTTGAGTCTCCGCAGGCCAGATGTTCATTGTCCACTAATTTTGAGTGCCTCAGTTTTTGGGTAACCAGCTAGAGACACCTAACGCTTGATTTTTTCAGAGGTGTTGAGCTCATGCCTTCCTTTTAGACTTGCACTGGGAGTTATGGGTACTTCTAAAAATCAGGCCATAGATGTTTAAGCTGGGCCCCCAGAATTGGTGTCATCTTTAGAAATTTGCATCCCATTGCCTTGCATCTCTCAACTCTTTCTCTTTCAATCTTATTAATACTTTTGGCCTCTCTTCCAAAGAGACCTTTCACTGTTATGAGATGTCCCCTAGGAGGGAAAACTCTCTATTGATTAAAAAGCAATTTTCTATGGCTCTTGATGGAATTATCCACTTACACCTGTCAAAAGCAATCAAAACAAGGGATGTAAACTATGCTTGTTGCAATGTAAATGATTTGGTTCCTCTGGAGGCGCTTGATCAGATAAAGCAGAGGATCGAATTGAACAGCAATCTAATGAAGCGACAGGTACTGTAACTCAAAATGCAGTCCTGCCATGCCCAGTGAATGGGGACTGTGGGGGGCGTGGCCATTAAAACAGGCTGAGATTTAGTAGAGGTGTCGCTATGGTGTAGCAGGTAATAGTGGGCCTGTAAAAGGTGAAGGGATAATTATGCCTTTGTGGCAATGAGGGCTGAGGAATGCAAGACCCAAGTGTCTGGTGTCTTTCATACCTTTGGATTAATGCCCTAGGAGGCACTGGGCAGAGCACACTAACCAACGGCTTCTGCTACCAGTGAGAAGGTGTAACCAATGCTCTCCTGCTGGTGAGCAGCGAGACGGTGTGGAGCTCATGACTCTGCCCATACCTCCCTCAGATTCACCTCCTCTGGGGCCCATTATTGCTGTCCCAGCTTCCCAGGGCATCTCTCTGCCTCAGGCCTGCCTTGGGTGCAGGTTCTCTGGAGGGCAGCAGGAAAGGAGAAAAGGGCTAGTAGCCAATGGGCTTAAATTGACACAACCATTTCCAATACACTTTCCAAGCAGCAGAATAAGGGAAATTACCAGATTAAAAAACAGTGTCAAATAGTATTAAAGCTGTGACTCAGGGAAAGCCAGTTAATGCTTGAACTCCATCCTCACTCCCGGGCAATCTGTCCTTAACTCATCTCATTGCAAAGCATATAAAAGGTAATAATAAAAAAAAGGTAATAATTGGAGATATACCAATCTCCTAGAACTGGAAGGGACCTTGAAAGGTCATTGAGTCCAGCCCCCTGTCTTCACTAGCAGAACCAATTTTTGCCCCAGATCCTTAAGTGGCCTCCTCAAGGATTAAACTCACAACCCTGGGTTTAGCAGGCCAATGCTCAAACCACTGAGCTATCCCTCCCCTCATATGACATTGCTGACCTTGGCAGTACTGGGGTGACTTAGCACCAGAACTCACATCCGTAGCTTTTACCTGTATGGGTTGCATAGCTTTGTGTTCTCATTTGCATGGTTATTTTTAAAGATGCCTTTTGTCTGGGAGTTGGAATTTATCATGCCCTGTCTCAAAATGTCATCCTCTCCTTGTGGTTAACTTGCTGCAATTCATGAAACACTTGGCTGCCAGAAGTAGTTATGTGCAGCCGTTCCACTGCTTGTGTAATGGACAGAAAATTGTAAGCAGCGCTGCTAGGCACTCGCACACTAACATGTCCACCACGAGGAGGTTGACCCATTTCCACAAATAGATAACTACTGGCAGGAAAAGTAGCATTGTCTCAGAGAATCTGCCTTTCCCTTGCCTACTGACTTGTGAAGTAAGAAGAAGGTTAACTCCGTCTCCCGCATCAGCAATCATGCCAGCACGTGACTCTCCATAGTAACAGAAGCATCCTTGCTCATGTACATTTGTAAATTGCTCCTTCATCCGACAGAGGCTTAAAACGGCAGCAATTCCATTTTTCTAATGAGCGCTTTTATTTGTGAATGGGATGCGTGGTGTACAGCAGTCGGAAATGATCTCTGGGTAGCTCTGTATATATAGGCATTTATGAAGCACTTATCACTGAGGTATCGGAGTGCTGCATTGCATGCTATATATGACACCTTTGTTGTCTTGTCCATCTGCACCATTTGGGCCATGTTGCAATTGGCTTTTGTGCACAAGGACCACAGAAGAAGAGGAGCCCCCTAGCTTATATTGCCCTTGCAAGAGCTGATCAGAATAACAAGGACTGCTTGGCCCTTGTTATTCAGAGCAAATCACCCCACAGGTTCAAGGAGTGGTGCTGGGCACCTAGAAGAGCAACTGGTTAGTGCACAGTGGGTACATGTGGGGGAGAGTGCCCCCCTGAGGCATTGTGCTCCCCCTACATTGTAACACCCAGTCTAACTGTATATGAACAGGAGCGATATTCAACATCCTCATTGAAACCAGATGTCCCATCATCCAGCGCAGCTTTTAAATGCTGTTCTAGTCACTCCTTAGGATAACTGAGGCCTGTTCCGGTCTCACAAACCCTTACTCATTGGCATTGACTCACTGGCCTGTACTCCTCTCTGTACCAGCTCGGGCGGCTGTGCTCTGAGGTGACTTCAACCTGGGAGAGGGTAACCAGTAGTGCTGGTTCTCTGCTAGGGAACGCAGCCTTCGAAGCCATAGGAGCTGGCAGTCAGCACATCCCCCTCCCCCGTCAACAGCCACTTTAGTGGTGCCAAATTTTCAGCTTACTTGGGCAGTTTTGATTACTATGGGCTACAGTGTCCCTGATGGTAGGCTCCAGTCAGGGACCAGGTCAGATGCACACTGAAGATCAAACAGTAGAAGGGTGATAGTTTAGCAATCTTATGTTGTAGTGTCAACCCAGCCCTGCCTGCAGGCCCTGCTCAAGCAAATCTGGGACACCCTGCAAAACTATTCAGTTGCCCTCTTTACCCCCTGCAGTAAGGCTCAAGACTGTGTGTTGATCTCCTTTCTTCTCCTGCACCTGCCCCAAACCGCTCTGCTATGCCTGCTGGGGAGCTGGTCTCACAATAGGGAAACAGAGTTTAAGTGTTTATGTAGGAAACTAGGGGATTAGTGGATGGAGGAGGGGGGGAGCCTGCATGAGCCCAGCTAGGCTCACAATAAAGGGGGAAGGACTTCTGGGTTTCCCAGGGGGCTCAAGTTATCACCACCATGGAGTCAAAATAAGGCTGCTCCTGCGTCACATCGCTTGGACTAGAGCTGGAGCAGTAGGCACCAACCGGTCCCTGGTGAGGTGGAGAGTGGCCTCATGAGCTAGGGCCCCGCCCTGCCTGTGGGCTTGGTGCATCCCGATATAAGAAAATTAGGGTGTATTGTGTGGTAAGCGTGCTGCTCTGGGCAGGAAGCTGCAGGACTGATGTTGCCTCGAGCTGTCACTAAGGAATGATTCTATCAAAAGAAAAGGGAGAGGATAAAGAGGACAAGTCAAAGCAGATCAATAAAAACAAGCAACTATTTAAAAAAAATTAGGTAATCCTTGTGGCATTTCCAATCCCTGAAGCTCAATATTTCTGTGGAAACCATTGTAGCAAAAAGTTTGCTGTCAGTATCCTTATCTGATATCTGTCTGCTGGTTGGAGTTACCAAAGTTTTCTAACCAGAGTCCTCAGAATCTAGGCTGATACCAGGTATTACAAATATAAGGTTGCACCCTGCATTCCTTGCTTTGACTTGACCATTAAGTGTCAGACATGCACTACAAGACTCGCATCTTTTTCACGTGCAACTGCTTACTACGATATATGTCTTGTGTTCTAGGACCTTAGTTATCATTGATTATGTCCTGTCCCATGAACACCTCTCCTGTCATTACCTACTCCTTATATTGGTACGTCTACACTGCTCACTCCTTATGGCAGTGTGTAGAGTACATATACTACACACACTCCAGAACGGGTACAAACAGCAGTATAGAAGGTGAAGCATTGTTTAGGTGAGTAGAGACTCACCTGAACCCTTAGGGTATGTACCCTACACAGCGTTCTTCATGCCCATAAAGTGCCTCCCCCATCTACACTGTTATTGTTAGTAGTGTAGTAAAGTACACCCCACTGGCTGACACCCTGAGAGCCCAGGGCTATGAGGTCCAGACACACGCCCTGAACATGGGAGCTCTGGGCTCGTGGGACCCCCACAATGAACCAATACTGAGAGCGTGTGGAGTCGGTCGACGCTACGCCTGGTTCAGGAGACAACTCATGGTGTCCGACACCATCAGGTGGTCCAGAGACATTTAAACGGAACACATTACAGGACACCACCAATACCACATTGAGTAATTGAGACTGCAGACCAGGGAAATAACCCACTTCCTTCCCTGACGAACCAAGGGACGCATCCCACCCATGTACTTATTCGCTACACCGATACTGACTTGGACTCTTAATACATTCCATGGGTGGAGTACCTGAGCCCACTTATCCACGGATGCTCTAAAAACTCCCGCACCCCAATCTGGGTCTATGCTGGTTATGTGATATGTCATCCTTGTAACCGATACCCATAATCCCTCATAACTCAAGTCAGACCCCAGATGTACAGTACCTTCCCTCTTAACTTGTGTATATTTAATTTTAAACATTAACTTTAATAAAAATTGTAAACCTGCTGCCTCCCTGCTGCTGAAATCTTTCCCTGCAGGAGGGAATGGCTTCCAGCAGTGAGGAAAAGCTCTGGCAGGGGAGAGGCAACAGGGTAAGGCAGCTGCCAAAGCCCTTCCTCACTGCCTCCCCCTCCCAGAGCCTTTCACTAACACGTGTAGTTACACACCGCAGTGTGGATGTAGCCTGCTTTTCACTGTGGCATGTAGCTACATGTTTAACATCAGACGATTCCAGAGCAGAAGGCATGTCACCCAGCTTACTATTTGGGATCTGCTTTTTACAGATGCTGCTGCATTCGTTTCTAATTCACCCGATGAATTGCAGGTTGTAATGAACAAGTTTTCTGATGCATGCACCAAGTTTGACATGGTAATCAGTATCAAGAAAACAGTTGTCCTGTCAGAAGGTACCATCATTCCACCTGAAATCTAAGTCAATAATGAAGCTTTGAATAATGTGGGTCACTTCTGCTATCTCGGGTCAATTCTTACCAGCTCATTTAACCTTGATAGGGAACTCAATGCAAGAATCGGCAAAGCTTCTGTCACTTTTGGCAAACATACTTCACGTGTTTGGAACAACAAATTGCTTATCCTGAACACAAAAGATCTGGCTTTTGTCCTTAGTACTCTTCTTTACGTTTTTGCAAGCTGGGTTATGGACTCCAAGCAGAAGTGGAGATTGAAGAGTTTCCACCTCTGATGTCTTAGAAAAATCCTTGGAGTTGCTTGGGATCAATGGATCACCAATACCGAGATCTTTGGGCGAACTGGCCTACAGTATATGCAGACTATGCTGGACATTCTCAGGCTTTGCTGGTTGAGACACATGGAGCGCATGTCTCGAGATCGTCTGCTGAAGGCTGTGCTCTATGGCCAACGCAAGAATTGCCTGCGACGCAGAGGAAGGCCAAATCTCTGATACAGTGAGAAGGTCAAGCAAAGTCTCAAGAAATTCAGCATTCCCACTGACAACTGGGAAAATGCTGCCCACAATTGCTCAGTTCGGAGAAGCCGGGTTCGGGTTGGTGCAGTCACCGTGGAGAGCCACCAGAGAGCCCAGGCTGAGGCCTGCAGGTGAGCCAGGAAGCAGAGTGTGCTTCAACCTCCATCTGGCGAGTGGAGCTGTAGCCACAGTGGAAAGGTTTGCTGCTCACGCATCAGGTTCTTTTCCCATATCATTGCTAAGCACCACTGATGGACTGACTTTGTGTCTCCTTTTATCTGTTAAGATGCTGGATGGCCAAGAGTACCTACATGTGCCTGAAATGCCAGTGCCAGTAGTGTGCAGTATAGACCTAGCCTTTATGTGCAATGGGAACTTTCTCCAGTTCCTTAATGAATGGCCAGGAGTTTGAGCCACATCTTTTTATTAAAGGGGTTTATTTATTTTCAATAGCCGTGTTGATTCTTTCACCGGCTTTCCATCTCCACCCCACATTTAGCATAATGTATGTTTCCCGTGGATCCATTTTCAGTATAGTAAAGTTCTCACATTTTATGTTGGAACACCTTTGTCAATTTTTGGCAAGTAGATGCCTACCCTGTCAACAGGGTAATGGGGCCAGAAGTAATCCTTTTCAGGTGCGCAATCATTTTAGCTCTTCACAGAGTTATAAAGAAAATGGTATTTTACGTATAAACTTAAGGCATTTTTCTGATAACAACAACAATACCTAGCTCTTATATAGTGCTTTTCATCAGTAGATCTCAAAGCACTTGAGACAGTAGCGTGCTTTTGTCTTCCTGATTGCTCTTTTTTCTCCCTCTTTTTGGTGCTTGCATTTGAAGAAGCAGTCTCGTATTTGTAAATTTCCCAGAAGCTGAATACAAGGTTGATCTATGTTTTGGAGCTGCAGAGCTCTTAATCCTTTTCCATTGAGTTTAAAGCTTGTTCTCAGTTGAATGTGATACATACTTGTAGGTTATATGATCTTCACCAGTGGTTCATGTGGCCCACAAAGGTGGCATATTGTAAAAATTACTCTTGTTCTTGATGATGGTAGCTACTCAAACCCAACACTGTAGTGAGTAGAGTTGTTTGATACTTTGTAGACCCCTGATAGGTCTATACTTTGCTATTACATGTGTGCCATGCTTGCTTTCTTGGTTTTGAATTATTCACTCTTTCAGTCATGATTTTTATTTTTGACACTATAAACAGTTTACAGTTCAGCTACTGTTGTGGATCTTCTCTTGCAAATGTTATCACATTTGCAATGCTGTTTTCTCCAGACGTTTTTCTTTTGTCATCCTCTTAACTACTTGTTCCACCTCTTAAAACACGGGGATCAGTTCTCAAAGCCTGAACACTCATTCCTTTTTGATGTCATGAAACAAGATAATGCATGCCCTGTTTGTTGAGATGTTCTCTCTCTTGGAATTGCTGAAGATTCCACCTCTAACTGTAACTTCTTCTGCAATTTGCCGTCCTCCAGGCTATGTTACATATCTGCATTTGAACAGAATGATACTCAGTTCAGTATATTTGAACAACTTTTGTAGGTGGGTCTGTTTTTTATTTGCTTTGATTTATGGATTTTGTGGAAGTCTAATCTGCCGTGGCTGTTTTGTTTCCTTCTGTCATCTCTTAAACCAAATGAAAAACCTGGGTTTTTCCTGCTCTGTGGTTAAAGATCTTGTTGTTGTTGCTGTAATTTTAAGCCTTATAAGGACAGTTGTGGGAGGGAAAGGTGATCTTGTAGCTCAGGCCCTAGAACTCGGAAGTCATGGGTACATATCCTGTCTTGACCACAGATTTCTTGTGAGATCTTGTGCAAATCATTTAAAGTTTCTGTGGCTCAGTTCCCTACCTGTAAAATGGGACTAATAATACTTCCTTTGTTTGTACATTTAGATTCTAAGCTCTTCAGGAAAGGAAGTGCCTTTTATAACATGTAGGTACAGCACCTAGCACAATGGGACCTGACGGCAGATGGGGCCTCTAGACACAACTGTAATACAAATAATAACAAACACATTTTTCAGAGCTAGCCAGGAGCAGTTCTTCTCTTTTTTCAGTATCCAAAATCCCCAGCTGCTCTGAATTCCCAGTTTATGGATCAATAAAGTTGAAACAGGACATCAGGTTCTTCTGGGAAGGGGTCTTTATAGCATATACACTGCCTAGGATGAGGGGAGGCCTGACCTGACTGAGACCTCTAGGTGCTACCAACATCTTAATGTTAAATATTACTAGCAAACAGAAACTTTTCTTAAAGGAAGTCCTCAGGTGAATGAGACAAAGAACAATAAGCACCACTGTCCAGACCAATAACAGACAGGCAAGACAAATGCACAACAGGTAAACTTATGTCCTAGTAGACTGAAAAAGCAACAATTTTTTTGGGGGTGGGGGGAGAAATAGCTGCTGGTGGAAGTTATTGTCTTTCACCGTATCTAATTTATGAGCACGTGTGATCCTACATTTTATACTCAGGTTTGTTTTTTTTTATGATGAGATGACAACATAAGACTTGCTAATGCAGTTTAGGCTGAGACACAGTTCCATAGTCATGAAGGAAATGGATCCTCAACTGCTGTGTTTTTCTTTGTCTCAGCAAAAGCTAATAATGTCTGTGTTATAATAACTAAAGACTCTTTTCCTTGCCTTGCCAACTAAACTCCCACCTTGTCCCTTGATTGCTCCATTTCTGACCTCTCTAATTTAACACCTAATAAGTCTTGAATTAAAAGTAATCAGATCTAGTCAGCTGTCTGTCTGAACCAAATGTTTCTTTAGCCAACCCTGGCTTTCATTCTTGTTTGGATGGTGGATTTCACAGGGAGGATATATTTGTCAGTATACTATCAAATCATTAAAATGGTGACAAGACCACAGTAACTCTTCCTCAGCAATTATGTATGAAAGGTTGTCAGTGTGAGTATTATGGGAAGTTTAAAAGCCTTAATTTTCGTTTGGAATTGAAACCGTAATGACTTTCCACTCCCACAAATCATAAAGACCTTGTTTCAGATTTAAGTTGACATAAAAAGCTTTTTTATCAGATTTCTTTTTGTGCAGCTTTTTCATTAAAAAATTTAAATAGATTTGTGAGTCACTGTTCTTTGTATAAAAGATAATTACTAGAATATGAACTTCAGAAAAGTGGCATTTGTGACTCTGCTGCTAGCCATTCAGTGGAAGCTTTTGCTTTATCTCTTTTCAATTAGTTAAGTTAAACAACATCTCTGTTTGAAAGGACTAATTATGCTTCTGTTTGTTGTTTGTCTAGTACACTAAATGTTTTCTATATGTAAAACCAAGCAGCAAGGGGGAAAATAAGGATTGCCCCAAACGAGCACCATTTAATTATTCAAACTGTGCATGCAGATCCTATGGGGGTAAAATACATTATTGAATTCAGTCAGGTACTAATTTGCAGCTGAGCGATGTTGGGAAAGAGAAACTGAATCTCATAAATCATATTTCAAATAATAAGTACAAATTAAACCCTCTTTAAGAGACCTTAGATTGATGGACTAATTTTAATGTACTGGTTTCAACATGTATTAAAGGGAAAAAATGCTTGCACTGGTCAGTCACTGGTAAAAGTGAAAGCCATGCCCTTCATGTGTTTTTTTTTTTCTGTTTCAAATCTAGATGGAAAGATTTTACCTAGAAACATAATTTTGCAATGAAATGAGAAGCATTGTTACAGATTGAGGCAGATGCTGCATGTGTGTTGCAAGAAGATGTAAACAGGTGAAGGACATGTATGTGTACACACACACACACACACACACACGTATTATTGCTTGTTTTAAAGCTATAGGCCAAGATTTTTCAAAAGGGATTAGTTGTTTTGGGTGCCTTGTTTTTGACTACTCAACTTGAGATACCATAAGGATACTTGATTTTCAGAGGACAGGTGCTCAGTGAAGGTGACTCAAGTCAGACTTTTGAAAATTGGCAGTACCCAAAGTGGCTAGTCACATCTAAAAAATCTTGGTTACTTTTCTGACAAAACCTTGTGACAGAGCTGTTAAATGCATTAAATAGCTGATCAGTAGCCTTGCTTGCACTGTAGTTTTGGAGATGACCTGTCTGTTTTGTGGGTCCTGCCTATGAAGGAGTAGGTCATGTAAACAAAAGCTGATTAACTTGTTCCCGCATGGAAGCATTTCTATTTTTCTTTTTAATCATCCAGCTAAGTCCCTTTGAATGGGGAATTTTTCTGATGGAAAAAGTGCAGTTCCAGCCTATTGTTCAGTCCTATTTGGATAAATTAGGGAGTCTGGTATTTATTTTCTGAGCACTCAAAGCGAAGGATGGGTTTGGAGTCAGACTTGTATACGAAACACAGTCTAGTGCTTTGTGTATTTAAAACTAGAGAACTTCCTGACTGGGTAATATGTTAAGGATGAAAATGTTTGGATTTGATCTTTATTTTTAAACCAAGGCCTACATATCTGGATTTAAACCAAGACCATAGCACAGGCAAGAGGAACCTCAAAAATAATAAAGACTGTATGTTTATCAATAAACCACAAACTGATAGCCAAGAATTGATCGTAGAGAACTGTAACTAACACAGATTCATTAATATTAGCAGGTGGAGAAGGGAAGTCTGTATTTTTACATGAGATGGATCTGCAGCAAAGCCTCTGATTTAACCATTGGGAAAGTTTAGACCTGAACTTTGTGGCTCTGCCTATCTTTGCTTTTCAGTGCATATAAACATGCTGTCACAGTTTCAAACCTGCTGAAATCTGCAGCCCTAGTCCTGCAAGGATGGAAAGCAAGCAGTCAGGAGACCCATAATTACAGAGTTTTGAAAATACAAACAGGGTTCGGTTCAAAACTTTAGCACAATTCACAATGTTGCAGAAATGGAAAAAATAAGTGCATATTCACCCTGTGCTGTATATAATTGACCCAGCTGGTAATTCAGTGATGAAGGCTCATCTGTATGTTTCAAATGACAGATCTAGGTTCTGAAGTGCTTATGATTAGATTAAGAAGTGTAGTAAACTTTAATGGTGCATGAAATGGTACTGCTGGATTTGCAGTAATATGTACTGTACTTCTTTAGAACAGCATGAATAATACTTGTATATCTCTTCCAAGTAGGAATCTCAAAGTGCTTTACAAACTTTAATGTCAAGTAGCCTTATGAGCCTTAAAGATGCATCATTATCCGCTCTCCTTTTTTTTTTTTTTTTTAAATACACTTTGGTATATCTCCAATTATTACTATGTTAATGTCCAATCTCCTAGAACTGGAAGGGACTTTCGAGTCCAGCCCCCTGCCTTCACTAGCAGGACCAATTTTTGCCCCAGATCCCTAAGTGGTCTCCGCAAGGATTGAACTCATAACCCTAAGTTTAGCAGGCTAATGCTCAAACCACTGAGCTATCCCTCCCCCTTACCTATGACAGAGTGAGAAAGAGAGAAAATCTGCTGACTTCCAGTCCCGGGCCTTATCTATAAGCCTTTCTTAGTGTATCTGAAATATGTGCAATAATTGCTTGCAGATCCCATCCACGTGGACAACAAAATGTTTGTGCTTGCAAAACTGTTGCTGTCCATTTTAAAGCAAAAAATTAACCTACTAGCTTACTTATAATAAATTATATTGGACTTCTTACTAGCCTTCTGGGTCCACACGCAACTGAGATTAAAGTTAATGTGGCATTGAAACAAAATCAGTTCCAGGCATTTATGAACAGCCTTGTCTTGATCTGCATTAGTTGGACACTTTGTCCCTGGCTGAATCTTGCATTCTTTGTGCACCCAAAACTCCTGTTATCTTTAAATGGGAGTTTCAGGTGGGTAAGGAATGTGAGGTCAGCCTGGAATGGTATCAGATAATCACTGGTGTTAAAGGACAATGATTGTGATGCCTGTGAAAAATGCTCTACATGGGAGACTTCTCAAGAATCCACCTTTGTAAGGCACTGCTGCAAGATTTCTTCCTAAGAGTTCTTCAGATATTAGAAGCTTCATTGTTGTATTTCATTGAAGTCCGAGTATTGATTTTTGAAAGCTAGCCTGTAATGCACAGCCTCAGTAGGAACGTGTGTTTTCTGATATCTATTATTTCTTAAAAACTTATGTGTGTGAGTTTAGTGCTTGAGAAAGTTGACAGAATGGCAGTCCTGGAGACTGAAGTCCTCTGTTTAGCCACAGGACAGTACTACACAGGCAGCAGCTGTGGAAACTTTCCCCACACTCTCCTGCCAACAAACCTGACTCCTAACCTTTAAGAACTACTTCAAGGTCGCAAAGCCTGGAATCTATTGAGGCTGCCAACCAGGAGTCGGTAGGGTTCCAAACATGGTGGTGGTCTTTGCAATGTGGACATCTACCTTCTAGCAGAGCTTGTCCTAATGACATGCTGTCAGTGTGGTCTCACGTGGCCTCTCTTTGCCCATGGTGACCAAGTGCTAGGGCTGGGTGGGCATAAAGCAAATTTCCCTTTTCTAAATAGGAAGTGGATGAAAGGGGTGAGGGCAGTGGGAGTTTTTCAGGGCAGCAGGTACATTAGTGAGCAGCTTAGCCTCCTGGTGTTTCCCGGAGCTATTCTTGCACTTCCTCTAGATCATTGGCTACCCGGAATTGGATGGTGAATCCCCAAAGGTTTCTCAATAAGCCACTATAGATCCTGTAAACAGTAACGAATTTCTGTCACTACTGACTTGGGCTGGGTTTGAGCCTGCACAGATTGTTCTTTCTCTTCCCTTCTGAGATGGCTGCTATATCCATTGTCTGACTTACTATATATTATATAGATCAAGACCTGGTTTAACTCCTTTGAAAGAAGCTGACTGCATAATGCAGAGCTGCTTACCACCTCTTTTGGGCCTTGCTATCAAGTCAGTGGAGTTACAGTGGGGTGAATTTGGGCCCATGGCTTGATTCTATTCCATTCAGGTTCTTGTACCCCACGGCTATGAAGAGGATGGTTTGGTCTGAAGAGAGACGATATGGACGGTACGAAGGGCAGGCAAAAATCAAAAGCAGAACCAGAGGAAAGAGTCTTGATCCAGTAATATGCATTGCCTGCATCTTATTTGAAACTTTCCCTGGCATCTTAGTATTTTCTACTTTCTTACATGATCCAATGAGAAAGAAGGGTGTGGGGTAGGTATGTTGTGCTCCATTACGTGCTGCAAAGCTGAATAGCATGTGCTTGTCTATTGTTACCGTAAGGAAGCTGTCCTTTGGGGTGAAACAGTGTTAAAGCATTTTGCTTTTCCCGTAAGGACGTTTCACGTATACGTTTTCACTTTGGCTCCAATAAATAAAGTAAAATGGCATAAAGATAGCGCCTCCTATCACTGTGTCATGCTACCCCCTCGCTCCTTTTTGACCGCCACTTGCTCATCAAGTTGGAACAAAAACTTCTCTGATATGTTCCTTGTTCATGGCTGCGAATAATCAACTTTGGGTGACATGCTACTGGGTTCGGCAAGGCAAACGCATTAGTGCAGCTACACGGGGTATTTCAGTATGGTGCATTGCTCTCTTGTAGAGTTGAAAACCGGAGTACCCTTTAGCAAAGGCTCTTAGTTGACTTTGGAGAGCTTAATCTTTTTAATACAGCCCACAATGTGTAGCGAAAAATCTAGATAATACAAGAAAACAATTATTTATCTGGGATTAGCCTACATAAAACATTTACTTCAAGCAGAAAGAAGGCCAGAATATCGGCCTTTTGTAGATGATGATGATGAAATGAAGCCTGATCCAAAGCCTATTTAAGTCAATGGGAGTCTTTGCACTGACTTCTCTGAACTTTGGATCAGGTCCTTAGAGCTGCTCTTATATTGCTTTGTTTATGATTGATACTTTTTGTTGAGGAGAGGGCAGACAATAAAAAAAAAGTTGTTTTTTTTTAAAATACATTATTCTTCATTAACTCTCAGGCTGGCTCAGTAAAAATGACTCTCTCCTCTGACCCTACCCCAAAAGAGAGAGCCTGCCTGTCTTTCAAAATCCCCAGCCTGCTAGCAAGCACAAGACATTTTCCCAATGATTTATTATGGCAGGAGCTACAAAGTAATCCTTGGTAAATGGAGTTATGTATGTGGCGCTCCAGTGAGTGGGAGATTTATATGTGGCTTATTTCATTGCTGCTTATTATCATATGATGTTTCATTGAATGAAATTACATGACTGCCTTGACTCTTGAAGGCCTAGAATGGATTTAGGTTGTTACTATCTTTTTCCGCTTACAAGAGCTTCACGAAGAGGGAACATTTTAATGCGGCTGACAGGTTTGCTGTCGGCTCTCGTCCTCCATCCTTGGGAGGTTTGGCTGTGCAAGGTAGGGCTGCCGCTTTGGCCTTAGTGTAACTCATCCCTTAACTAGAATGTCCATTGCATTATGCTAGGGAGGCACATTATGCTATGATTATTAAAGGCTAATTTTAACCAAATAGTGGTCTAAGCTACTCTTCTCCTCTCCCAAAGAGAATGTCTGTTGTAGCTGACTGAGTCTAAACCAGCCACTTAAGTTCTCAGCTACCCTGATGATGAGGGAGATCTAGGTATAGATCCACCGATTGTATTTAGTTTTGTAGAATTGTTAGGGACAGAGCCTCAGTTGGTGTAAGCCGGAGGAGCTCCACTGAAGTCAAACTTATTCCAGTTTATACAAGGTGAAGATCTGGTCCTAGTCTTTCTGGGCCAAATCCTGGGGCCCATAACTGGTCCTTAATGGGAATTTTACGGATTTACTTAAAATAACTTCAATTATTTTTTTTCTCTAGTTGAGATTCAATCTAATTAGATTTGAAAGATGTTTTAAACTCTATCTTAACACCACCATAAAACCTGCCAAGATGTTCTATTTTTGTATAAACATTTTAGTTGAAATCAATGGCAAAATTCCCATTGACTTCAGCCGGGGCCAGGATTTCCCCCTTTATTTTTAGATTGTCCAGAACCTTTCATTTTTGAGTTGGTTGCATATTGCATCTTTAATCATTTAATCTATACATGGCTTTTTTTTTTTTTATAAACCATGACCCCTTTTGTGCAAGGTTAAGCCCTGTATTCCTGCAGTGTGTACTCTGAGCCTCATTCATAAACATCTCCCTGAACATCTCCCTTTATCCTGTGTCCATGGAGGCGAAAGAATCACAAACAATGGCAATGCTGAAACAAAAGTGATGAATGTTCAGGGATCGCAGAGGCGGGAGGTCAGCTAGGCCCGTCAGCCTGTTGCAGGCTGGGACCCATTGTCCCAGTAATTGGATTTCTGCTGATGGTGCCCAGCCGCTGGGAATGTGAGTGAGAGGGAGGACGTGATGGGGGACAATTGCCAAGTGCAATGAAGAAAGCAGTGATTGCGGGAAGCAAATGACTACAGAGTCCATGGTGTTTGTTGAAGACAGTGTGTGAATATAAAGCTGAATAGAAGTAGAAAGGCACCAGAATTATTACCACTGAGATGCAGAGATAATGCCGTGCACTGAAGTTTATCTACTGGATCCTGGGGAGCCTTAATTCCAGTGCTGGATCTTGAAACTCAGTGATATTCATGCAAATCATTGCATTGACGTCAAGTCCCTATTCCTGAGACTGAAATTTGGCTCTCAAGTGAGTAAGTCAGAGTCATCTATGCTAAGTTATTGTTCTACTCTTTCTGATGACCCAACTCTGGGCCAGATTATGACTGGCCCTGGTGTGAGGTGCGGTGCTACACAAGCAGCTTTCTCCTCACATGTTGCATGGACTGTGCAAGGGTGATTGCACTAGCATTCCCTGTGAGCAGACTGCGTGGTCCTTGTTCCCTGTGGGGATCAGGTCACTGTGAGAGAGTGGGGCCTCCACCTTCCACAGCTGTGTGCACCACCTTGCGAAGTGGGGCTGATGCTCGAGGAGAGAGCAATCTGTACTGTGTCTTGTGGAGTGTCTCCCCATTTCTCTCACTCTCCATCCTAGAGCTGGAGCTAGGGAAATCCCTCAGTGCTCTGGGGATGTTGGTTCTCTTTCCCTTTGGACTCCATCTGCCCCAGTGACCTACCTGTGGGTGGGGCTCCTGGAAAAGAGAGTACGCCTTAGCATCCACCATACTTGGGCACCTTGTGTTGCCTGCCACAGTGTCTGTCTGTGTGTGTGGGGGGAGCTAGCTTTGAGAGGAAGGTAGAGGGGATGGGAGGCTGTGAACAAAGGCAGCTCATCGTTGGCCAGGTGAGGGTTGGTGGTGGGGTGCGACTTTTTCCTCCAGTGCATCGTATTGATGTTCTGGGGCAATCCGGTCTCAGCTTTAGAATAAGTCATAGAATATCAGGGTTGGAAGGGACCTCAGGAGATCATCTAGTCCAACCCCCTGCTCAAAGCAGGACCAATCCCCAACTAAATCATCCCAGCTAGGGCTTTGTCAAGCCTGACCTTAAAAACCTCTAAGGAAGGAGATTCCACCACCTCCTGAGGTAACCCATTCCAGTGCTTCACCACCCTCTGAGTGAAAAAGTTTTATTTTCCTAATATCCCACCTAAACCTCCCCCACTGCAACTTGAGACCGTTACTCCTTGTTCTGACATCTGCTACCACTGAGAACAGTCTAGCTCCATCCTCTTTGGAACCCCCTTTCAGGTAGTTGAAAGCAGCCATCAAATCCCCCCTCATTCTTCTCTTCTGCAGACTAAACAATCCCAGAACTGCTCTCTGCTGAGTTCTGGTCCAAGTCCAGCACAGAGAAAGAGGCCTGTCAGGTGCCATCAGCCAAAGACAAATTTGCAGTCCCTTGCCTGGATCATACACAAATCTCTGGCCTGAATATCCATAGTAAAACATTTGACAGGTTTGCTTTATCAGCTCTGAACAAGCCCATGCAATCCTACCTTCTTCATTTGCAGCCTGGAAACTTGCCTCCTAAAACCACTGCAAACTTTCTTATCTTGCTCTTTAGCTCGGGTTGGGCAGCATCCACTTCCCCTCCAGACCCACCTGGACAGCAGCTCAGACTACACCAAAGTGGTCCCAGGAAATGACTTGCTAATGGCTGTACAATCCCTCCCAGCTTTACAGGTTGAAGAAGCCTTTATCTGACACACAGATATGCACACACCACTCCCCCTCTCCTCCAAAGGGTATCTCTGTGTGGCGGAGTGACCCACTTTTGCCTCCTCTAAAATAACATTGGCAGAGTGATCACATCTCTTTGCCTTCGTCCCTTGCCAGTAGTGCCCTGGGCGAAACCCATTTGTGATCCCTGCATCTCCAGCACTCTCTTCTCAGCTCAATTAATTACACTGTGGCTGCAGATATGTGTGTGTATTGGAGCACCTGTCTGCATAGTCATAGTGAGTGGGGGTAGGGTTGCTATCAGGGAAGAAATAACACAGGGCCAGTGTATACTGGCTATATATACTGTACAGAAATACCCACACAGCAGTCAGGAAGCTCCTCACATTTTCTCTTCCTGAGTTTCCTGAGCATTCTTACATGGGGTTTGCACTCCCCTCCCACCTGGGGACAAACCGAGATCCTGATCCACAAACACTGGATTCCTCAAGAACCTTGGAGAACTCAGGAATGGTTCTGCCAGGGTCCTAATGCAAGGACGGTGTGCCAGCTCCGAGCCCCCTACGACTCTGTTCCAATCCATGTCATTGGGATGGCTCAGTAGGTGCACAACTTTGTTGGGGGAGGAAGCTGTATCAACTCTCCTATGGCTGCACAACACCGCCCCTGCCAACTCCCTGTTCACAGCTTGCCCTACCCTCCTATGGCTCCATGGGGAGGGAGTGGGGAGGGACTAAAATTGCTAATCCTTTCCTAAAGGCAAGGAAAGATGTGACTCTGCTTAAGGGGGTTCCATCCACATGAGCAAAGCTGAGACTGAACCTGGCTGTTAGGGTCAAATTCAGTGATGGTGTAAATGGAGGTGCAAACTGCACATCCAGTGCAAGTGGCAAAATGTTGTAAGTTGTGCTGAAATTTAGCCCCTATTTTTAAGGGGATTCAATTTAGTGGGAGCAAGGCCTGCTTACACCAGGGCTATATTTGGCCCAGGGAATGCTTGGTGTTGGTACAGCATACACTGAACTGAAAGTGACCTACTTTACCTTACACCTCCGTTGTTTTTCCTGTTCCACACACAGGTGAGTAAGGAGAGTTAGTCACCCATTTTACATCCTTGCAGAATGGTTGGTTGGTACAAGCTAGACAGCTTTGCTAATCAGCTTGCACCTCATGTGTTACGTATTCCACACTGCTGAATTTGGCCCAGACATTACCGTGGGAGTCAAATCCCTTTTACTCAAAGCTGAATTTGGCCCATACCTCACGAGGCTCAAATGGGACAGACACCTACTCATCATTCATCTTGGAGAGATGAAGATGTAGCTCCACCCATCCTGCTAGGGCCTCATATCACCATGTTCTCGCTAACTTCCATGGCTGTAAAAGCAACATAAAAGAGCATGTGTCTGAAATAACTGGTACGCCCTTTGTGAAACAATACCCTTCTCCCAGAAACGTGCCCACTGAACAATGCTCTGCTTGCTCATCCATCTTCAAAGCTGGCAGGATAAAACAAATGTTTGGAGCCCTCCGTACTCTGTGCCATCAGCTATCTAGCTCTTCAGCTGCACTGACGTCCCATTGATGATTGGCACATTTGGATTGGAAATGAACTGGTGAACGCTCATTCCTGGAACTAGATTCTCCAGGTTGTATATACTTATTGCAAGGAAAATCCATGCACATTTGCAACTTTCCTTCAGTTCTGCGTAATAGTTGTTCCATTTAATTACTAGGGATAGTGTGAGAAAAATAGAAATCGGTGAAATCAGAAGAGTACTTGAAGTCAATGGGGCTTTTTTAGGGGGTGAGGCTTGTGCACCTATAGCTCAGTGCAGGATAAAATCAAATTATAACCCATGCTCTATAAAATAAAATATCAGTTTAAATGTGCATGTGAAAGTAGTGTAGAACTTGCGAGCAACAAGGGAATGGAACAATTCTATTTTTGTTGATGTTGTTAGCTCTGACCTTTTCAGACCTTAGCATGTGTGACAGCGTAATGATCATCTAAAACCCCCTCAAAACATAAATTGAGCACTTGTGTCTGCGGAAAATGTTAAAATAACACATGGGGTAGTGAATGCAAGGAATATTAGAAGGAGTTTTCTGAGAGGGTGAAAAGGTTCACACTCCAGTTACATACATCTCCAACATTGCTGCACTCTAGAGGAGAAAAAATTATTTCAAAGGCAGGCTTGGTTAAGGGAGGAGTACTCAACACTACATTTATATTGTGCAATGAGTTAAAAATCTCCATTTAAAAAGTGGCCTTGAATGCTTTGGACTCTTCGCAATGTGACATCAGCAAGTCAACTGTAAAATCAGCTTGGTACACAGTGCAATAGATCAAAAGACGTCTGTACCTTGAAATATTAGAGTGGACAATTTTCAAGCGCAGCTCAGGTCTTATTTCTTTGGTTTAGAGTATACCCCTACTCCACATAATTTGAATTAAAATAATAATAATAATTAATTAATGCTTGCAAAGAAGCACCAGACCAAAAGAGAGAAACCGAAAAAAACCCTTGCCCGACCTCTGCTCATTTTGACGATCTGTTTAGAGGGATACTGGTGTGGTTTCTCAAGCCATTTTGGGGTTAGGTGTCTTCAGAACAGGCACAGCCATGATTCTGGGTCATAAATCCTTCAGATTTGTGAAATGGCAGATGTAAGCCTATACCATATACAGTTATGCCTGATGGTGATGATCCCTTCTAGTTATATAGCACCTTCCATCCAAATGGTCTAAACCCAAGGGGTTTTAGCCAAGGGGCGTTTGCATATATGCTTTTGTATATGTTAGTGTCATACCAAACCATTGATTTAGTATGCCTCTAGGTTGGAATGTCACACAGTATTCAATGCTGGCAACACTACTAACAGTACTTTCAGGAAGGGAGTGAGGAATAGCTTATCTGTTTGAAAATACAGAGGATGTACAGAGAGGCCAATGCAAATATGGGAATTGAGATTTATCCAGAATAATGGAGCTACTTAGATTGTAAACTCTGTGTTTACTCTTTTAGTTCTGTGTTTGTACAGCACCTAGCACAATGGGATCCTGGTCCCTGACTAGAGCTCCTTGGTGCTACAATAATACAAATAAGAATTCCCCTGCTGTGATAAAAAGTTGCCTGGGATCTCTAATGACCACAGATATCTATACGTCACGTGCATTGACAGCATCATGATAACAAATTGTCAGGACTTGCACTCTTGACTCCTCTTGAAGACAGAACTATCAGCAGTCGAGTGCTCCAGTGTGCTATACAGTCAATACTGACACTGACAGAAGTGTTCCCTCCTCAGTCTCCAGCTTGTAATCCCGCAGCATCTGGGGTTTCTTGGA
The DNA here is from genome assembly GCF_020497125.1 of Mauremys mutica. Lineage (NCBI taxonomy): Eukaryota > Metazoa > Chordata > Testudines > Geoemydidae > Mauremys > Mauremys mutica. The sequence goes on from NC_059075.1 coordinate 24,808,063, forward strand.
AGCCACCCGTCTAATAGGCTGAAGGTGATGGCCTTTGTCTGACAGGGTATTGGGGGGAAGGATGTTCCTGGGTATGGTTTTGGGGCGAGACGTATTTCTACAGTTTTTTTCCTTTCTGTTGTCTGATGGCGGAGGTCGATTTTTATCTCCATTTGATTGTTTAAAGCTGTTGGCTGGCAGGGTTAATTGATTTATTACTTAGTATTAATGCTGCCGGGTGGCTATTGTAAGCTTAATTATTGTCAGGGCATTCAGAGCTTTTTGTGGGTGTTTTTTTTTAATATCAAATCGAAATAACAAAATAACTATTCAGCAGATCTGACTACTTGGTCATGAAATCTGACGTGCACAGCCCAAGGCTGTGTGCCTGCAAGCCCATCAAAAGGAACAGAAAATATAAAGACTCTCCCACCCCGTCCCCTAATTTAAAAATAAACCATAAAGCAACATGTATCTCTTGCTTTATCCTTCTGGCATTCCACTTTTGGCTGAGGTTTCCTCTTGCCTCACCGCAGCTAAAATGTCTGCTTTTGGTTACTTTTTGCCTGTAGTCTCAGCTGTATTAAAGTGCAAATACATTCACAGGAAGAGTGGCATCCTGCTGTTAGGAAGTGATCACTGCTTATCTTGTCAAAGGGCTTGTCTACACTACAGGACTATTTCGAATCTACTTAAGTCGAATTTGTGGATTCGACCTTAATAAGTCGAATTTGTGTATCCATACTAAATACACAAATTCGAACTTCTTAGTCCACATTCACGGGGCCAGCTTCGACTTTGGAAGCGGTGCACTGTGGGAACCTATCCCACAGTTCCCGCACTCCCGCCGCTGCCCATCTTTGAATTGTGGGATTTCCCCCCAATGCAATGCTGGGGGGGAAAAATGTGTCGTCATTGAACCGTCAATCCCGCCCCTCCCTGTCTTCCTTGAAAGCGCCGGCGGGAAATCTGTTCGCGCCCTTCTCTGGTCGGTTACAGCGTGGACGCCACAGCACTGCGAGCATGGAGCCCCGCTGCGATCATCGCTGCACTTATGGCCGTTGTCAACTCCTCGCACATTATCGTCCACCTCTTCCACAGTCAGATGCTGAGAAACCGGGCGAGGAGGCTCCGGCAGCACGGTGAGGAGAGTGGCGCAGACCTCTCACAAAGCAGGGTACGCCGGGCAGTGGAGATCATGGTGGCAATGGGTCAAGTTCATGGTGTGGAACGGCGATTTCTGGGCCCGGGAAACAAGCACAGACTGGTGGGACCGCATAGTGCTGCAGGTCTGGGATGACACAGAGTGGCTGCGAAACTTCAGGAGGCGTAAGGGCACTTTCCTTGAATACTGTGTGACTTGCTGTCCCTGCCCTGAAGCGCCAGGACACAAGGATGCGAGCAGCCCTGACTGTGCAGAAGCGAGTGGCCATAGCCTCTGGAAACTTGCCACGCCAGACAGCTAACTACCGGTCAGTAGCGAACCACTTTGGCGTGGGCAAATCTACCGTTGGGGATTGCTGTCATTCAAGTAGCCCACGCAAATCGTTGAGCAACTGCTCTCAAAGGTAGTGACTGTCGGAAATGTCCAGGCCATCATAGATGGCTTCGCCGCGATGGGATTCCCAAACTGCGGTGGGGCTATAGATGGGACTCACATCCCTATCCTGGGCACCAGCCCACCAGGCCAGCGAGTACATTAACCGAAAGGGCTACTTTTCAATGGTGCTGCAAGCTGTGGTGGACCATAGGGGACGTTTTACCAACATCAACGTCGGGTGGGCGGGCAAGGTTTCATGATGCGCGTGTGTTCAGGAACTCTGGTCTGTTTTATACGCCTCCAGGCAGGCACTTTCTTCCCGGACCACAAAAAATAACGGTTGGGGATGTGCAGATGCCTACAGTGATCCTCGGGGACCCGGCCCCTACCCGCTAATGCCCTGGCTCATGAAGCCCTATACAGGCGCCTTGGACACTGAAAAGGAACTCTTCAACTACGGCTGAGCAAGTGCAGAATGGTGGTGGAGTGTGCTTTCGGACGTCTCAAGGGGAGATGGCGGACCTTACTGACTCGCTCGGACATCAGCGAAAAGAATATCCCCGTAGTTATTGCTGCTTGCTGTGTGCTCCACAATCTCTGTGAGAGCAAAGGGCGAGACCTTTTTGGCCCGCTTGGGAGGTTGAGGCAAATCGCCTGGCTGCTGTTTACGATCAGCCAGACACCCGTGCTGAGAGAATATCCAGCGGGAAGCGATATGCATCAGGGAGGCTTTGAAAGCGAGTTTCCTCGCAGAGCAGGGTAACCTGTGACTGTCCACTTGATTTTAAGAGAGCCTGATCATAAACCAAGTTTTCCCCACTTCCCAAGGACGTTTTAAAACTAAGGACATGTTTTAGTAATTAATAATAAATCTTTCGTTGACTTTGCATTTCTGTTTATTCGTTGAAACATGGAAGCATTCTGTGCTGGTTAAGGTGTGCACTGATGGGTGGGTTTGCAGGAAGGGGCGAGGGGTGCTGTCCTTGGATAGGGGTTACCATGACGGCTGTGGGTTGGGGCGTGGTAGGGGGGGCGGGGTGTGGGGGAAGGGTGAGTATCTGCCCCTGGATGAGGTCTCTTTTTGGGGCTCGTGGCACCGGGGAGGATCGTGACTACGGTCCAAATGCATGTGAAGGGAAGCCTGCCTTTACATTCGGGGATGTCAGGCACCAGGACCCTGCACAAGCATACACATCAAGGAAAGACCCGGGGCAGCATACACCACACAGACTGTCCCTGGTGCCTAGTGACTGCAGTCTGTGTGTGCCCTGCAGTTGACCCTGCAGCCAAGTCTGTAGCATGGCACTGTGGGCTATGCAGTGACATTACAATTCCCCCCCCCCCACAGAACAACAGAAAGTCTTCTGACACCAGAAACGTGACGGAAACAGTCAGTAACACCAAACCGCTTTTAATAATGTAATACACAGTGGGGGGTTTGAACTTGGAGTTGGGACTGGTTGATGCTGTAAAGAAAGAGCTTGTACAAATTTACAGCGCGACAGTTGTCTCTAACATTATCGGTGTGCTGCGGTGCAGGGACAGTTCTCACGGCCCCTACCGCCCCTCCGTCTTGTCACTTTGGGTGAGGGGGGGACAGGACTTCTTGGCGTTGGAGGGCGGTTGCAGATTGCACTGCAGGGGGGCTCTCTCCTCCTGACTGCGGTCTTGCAGAAACATCTACAAGGCGCCGGAGCGTCTCCGTTTGCTCCCTCATTAGACCAAGCAGCGTTTGAGTCGCCTGCTGGTCTTCCTGCCGCACCTATCTCCCGTTCCAGGTGTGTGCGATGCTGCTGACACAGGCTCTCCCTCGACTGTCTCTGCTCTGCCGCCTTCCGCTCTGGAGCTGGCCATCAGTTCCTGGAACATGTCGTCCCTTGTCTTTTTCTTTCGGCGTCTAATCCGAGCCAGCCTCTGCGAGGGGGATGGCGGGGCAGTCCGGGAAGGAGCCGAAGCTGTGTGATGTGAAAAAGTATGGTGATTTCCTTTGAACACATACATGTTTGCCAACAGTAAACACAGTCTAGTCAGTTTCAGTTAACAAGACCAAAGAGGGAACCAAGTCTCAGGAGATCTCAGAACTAGTCCGAGATTTCGGAATACGCTCTCATTGGCGGCGCCATTGCACTGGAGAGCGCACAAGCGAGGAAAGATAGCTGCATCCCTCTTGCACAAAGTCCTGGTAAGCCTTACAGTACATACTGCTTATCAGTTACTGGTTAGCTGTGCTCTCCTGCTAAAGGCAAATGTGCAAAGCAGAAAGGATAAGCCTTTAGCAGCCCCTCCCGCGAGCGCACGGGAACGATCAATGCATGCTTGTTCTCTGTGGACTCTCGCACGTGGCTGTTAGGCGAGGGTCATTGTTATGCAACCTAATTGTAAACCATTAACAATAGTAACACTACACTAATTGCCCTACTTAGATGCAGTATTTGCAGACCGAGATCACCCTTGAGGCGGGTCACTCGTGCCCAGAAAGACCGCATGTTACGGGACGCACTGCACAGGACCAGGACCATATGCAGCAATGCTAGTAGAGGCGATGGTTTCCACTCTATATTCGGATGTCCTGGCGTGGAAGAGTCTGCTTCCACGGAGCGCCCAACAAGCGACCTCTTCCGACGAACCTCATGCGGAGGCTTTGCGAGGAAACTGAATGACACCTTCGTAGAAATGTCGCTAGAGGACTATTTTTTCTATCCCCATTTGTGTGGACCTTCTCTTTATATAGTTTAATATATATTATAGTTTAATATTTAGAATGTTTTAATTTGTAAATATTTAGAATTTCTTAAAGTCCATTTGTGTGGACCTTCTCTTCATATAATTTAATATATATTATAGTTTAATATTTAGAATTTTGTAAATACTGTTTCTATTTTTTCTATAACAATGTTATAAAAAATAAATGTTTTATACGTGTGTTGCACTTACCGCCTGATCCTTCCCCTGATTCCGAGTCCTGGTTAGACGGGCGGGGAGGGTTGGTAGGGGATCTCTGTGAGGGTGATGAAGAGATCCTGGCTGTCAGGGAAAGCGGGAGTGGGTTCCAATGTCGCCTGCGCCGTCCTCTAAAGACCCTTCCTCATCTTCCCAATCGCGAACAGGGAGGGGGAACTGTCCCGGTACACTATTCCGTCCTCGGAGTCCACCGTCACTGGTGGGGCAAACTGGTGGCAGACCCACCTAGAATGGCATGCAGTGCCTCGTAGAAGCGGCATGTCTGGGGCTGGGCTCCGGAGCGTCCGTTTGCCGCTCTGACTTTTTGATACCCTTGTCTTAGGTCCTTCACTTTCACGCGGCACTGCATCGCATCCCGGCTGTATCCTTTGTCTTTCATGGCTTTAGAGACCTTCTCGAAGGTCTTCGCGTTCCGCTTGTTGGAGCGCAGCTCGAGAGCACAGACTCCTCGCCCCACACAGCGATCAGATCCTGGACTTCCCGGTCAGTCCATGCTGGGGACCTCTTTCTAGTCTGGGATTGCCCGGACTCCTCTGCTGGAGAGCTCTGCATCGTTGCAGGTGCTGCGGAGCTCGCCCCGATGTGCAACCAGAACGTCAGATTCAAACCGCCCAGACAGGAAAATGAATTCAAATTTTCGCGGGGTCATTTCCTGTGTGGCTGGCCAGAGAATCCAAGCTCGGACTGCTGTCCAGAGCGTCAACAGAGTGGTGCACTGTGGGATAGCTCCCGGAGCTGCTAAGTTCGATTAGCATCCACACCAAGCCTAATTCGAGCTAGCAAGTGCGAATTTAGCGTTACTCCACCTGCCGGGGTGGAGTACCAAATTCGAACTAAAGAGCCCTCTAGTTCGAATTAAATGGCTTCCTGGTGTGGACGGTTGAGCGGTTAGTTCGAATTAACGCTGATAAATTCGAATTAAAGTCCTAGTGTAGACCAGGCCAAAGAAACTTTGGACTCCTCCTGTGGGCTGCAGCTGAAGGCAGCTCTTCACCGCCCTTCCCTTTTCCTAACCTTTGAAACGTGTAGGGCATAAAAGACCCCTGCATCTTTGAGCCGCATAGGGATCCTCTTAATCAGTAAAAACATAAGAGCTGAGAAACACCAGGCACATTCCTGTAAAGAACCAGACCACCTACAAGACTGAGCACCTGAGCTTTTAGGTCAGCAGTATATTTAGAGAAGATGAATTGCCACCAGCAGGATTACAATATACATTCCCACGCCAAGGTGGACCTATGGATGCTGTCTATTACGCTATAGTATGCAACAAAGGCCTGCTCTAATTATACCTGTGACTAAGACGCCCGCTATCACTTTTCTACCAAAATTTAGATTGTAACCTTAAACCATGGGAAAACATTTTTCTTTAAAGTGCATTGTTATTGGAACATTTTCTGCTCCCTCTCTCCTTCCCTGCCTGCATGAACACTTTATCAAATTGCAGAGAACAGAATATTTCACAGGTACTCTGAGGAGGAGGGAGAGAATTAGAACTTTCTCTTTGATTAAAACACTGGGCAGAGTCGAGGGTGTGGGGGAGGGGGAGGGGGAAGAGAGAGATACATGTGTATTCTTCCTGGATCTGCAATTGCATAAACTGTATTTACCTTTGGTCAATACTATTGACTGGAATATTGGGGTTTTATTTTTATATCAAGATCGTGACCTTTCATCAGAGATAACTTTATTTCCAGAGATATGAAACTTTAAGTGCTTGAATTAATTTCAGTGGAAATGTCATTATGGTAAAGGAGCCTTAAGAATATTATGGTCTACCAGGTGTTATTGGCACTTGGGGAAAATCTACACTGAATTCTTTAACTACAGCGTGACCTTAATAAAGAAGTGAAAATGATGCCTTTTTTTTTAAATGCTATCCAAGCCCTCCTAGGAATAATATAGATTCATTTTAAAAAGTATTCATGCTTGCATTTGAATGGCACTGTGTTTCTAAGTACTTGGGGGAACTGCTATCACAGACCAACATGGAAGACCTTGGTAGTGCATATTTATGTAAAATGAATGAATAACACTTACCGTGTCACATTAAAGATATAGCTACAAAGGCACTTTTTTTTTTCTGAAGCAAGAGCTTTGTGTTTGATCAAGAAGTCTGTATGACAAACACATAGGGCCAAATTAATTGCTGGTGGAGTTACACCCATGATTAATGTAGTCTAGGCCATACACAAGTTGCTTTTAAATGTGGTATAAATGGGATTGCCAGACTTGAAGGTAACAGTTGCTTCATAACATCAGTCATCATAGCTGAGATTAGTGGAATAACAGTTTGAAGAACTCTACCTTTTTTAGAGTGCATGGAATTTGTTTACCAAATAAATTCTAGTCCCAATGCAAGTAGGGAAATCCCACTGGCCACCTGGTGTGGGGCAGGCTCACTGTTTGCAGTTCTGTTAAAATAGAGTGTACACCACTTTGAACAAGAGCCGGAATTGCACAAAAGGGTATGCAGAGAATCTGACCTTTGGAGTCAAAAGGCAAAAGGTCAGCAGTGGTCCAGTGCTTTTATATTCCTGCCTGGAGTGGGGCTATGGTCATCCTGTTGCAATGGCTTCTGAACTGTCTACTCGGATGTTGTTTAATTAAAAGCCATGATGGTTATAGACTCGATCCTAGTTATGTATTGTTACAGTTAGGTGCTTTTGTCTATTGCGAAACTTACATTTCTGGCCTGGATTCTCCAGTTTCTAAACCTTATAGCCTGTGTTGTTACTGCTTCTTCTCTAAGGGCCAGATTTTTATCCTCTTTCTCGTACTGGAGTATTCCAGGAGAAGTTCCATTGGTGTTGAGAATATCAGATCTAGCCCCATCATTACAAAATAATAATAATACACCTCTCCCCTGATATAATGCGACCTGATATAACACGAATTCGGATATAACCCAGTAAAGCAGTGCTCCGGTGGGGCGGGGCTGTGCACTCTGGCAGATCAAAGCAAGTTCGATATAACGTGGTTTCACCTATAACACGGTAAGATTTTTTGGCTCCCGGGGACAGCGTTATATTGGGGTAGAGGTGTAATTAATAAAAACCAGTTTGTCCAATTACAAACTATAAACAAGTACTTCTAGTGGAAATTACATACTTAGATGTTTGTTTTCTCTTGTATGTGAGAAATGCCTTTACCTAATGATTGAGAAATAGTAAATGAATGTGCTCTTCATATTTTGAGACTAATTTTCAGACATGTAGGTGTGCAGCGGATGTGCCTAATTTACCCTGGCTGTTGCTACTATTGCAAGCTCAAGTGGCTAGTTAGGCATGAATTTGCATGAGCCAATTAGCTGTGAAATTGCACATTAATCTTTGAAAATGAGTTGTCTGATTTTCAAAGGTGCGGAGCACCTGCAGATCTCGCTGAAATCAATGGGTTCTGCGAACACACATTGCCTCTGAAAATCAAGCCCCAGGATCTTTATGATGATCTGTCCCTGGTAATGATAATGGTGTGATGTTTTCAACAAGAAGGTCAAACAGAATTACTCAGAATTGCCCACTGTAACCCAATGCCCACTGTAATGTATTTAATAGTGCTTAAGTGAAAAGAATAGTTAGTTAATTATGGATTTTTTTATTTAATTTTTTTTTTCTTTGAGTGGGGTCACTATTTCAGTATATACTTGAGAATGAAGCTTTAAGCTTGGATGAATGGAGAGCAGAAGCAAAGCTTATGCTGGGCATTTTTGGAGCTAAATGTTAACTCATTTGGTATAAAACTACACTTTGAAGTTTATATTTGACTTATTCATAACATTTGATATTCCTCGTCTGTGGGTATTTTTGCCTTGCTTAGATAAATGTGGATTAAGTTTTAAAACAGTGTATTATTTGGTGTCAGAGCTAACTGTATGTGCGTGGTGTGTGCAATATGTATCTATCAGTGGGTATAATAAATACCAGCACCAGCAAATAATTATTGCTGAAGGATACGAGGGCTAAGGGAAGGGGAAAAGGAAAGAAATTTCTAAGTTGCAACTTGCCTTTACTGCATTCTGTTGATTTTACATAGTGTATATTTAGCAGTTTCTCTCAAACTGGGGTCGCCGCTTGTGTAGGGAAAGCCCCTGGCGGGCCAGACCATTTTGTTCACCTGCCTTGTCCGCAGGTCCAGCCGATCCCAGCTCCCACTGGCCGCGGTTCGCCGCTGCAGGCCAATGGAAGCTGCTGAAAGTGGCGGCCAATAAGTCCCTCGGCCCGTGCCGCTTCCAGCAGCTCCCATTGGCCTGGAGCAGCAAACCGCGGCCAGTGGGAGCCGCGATCGGCCAGACCTGCGAATGGGGCAGGTAAACAAAGCGGCCCGGCCCGCCAGGGGCTTTCCCTGCACAAGTGGTGACCCCAGTTTGAGAAACACTGATATATAGCATGTAGTGTAAGCTGCCATCCTCTAATACAAAAATAGATTAAGGTCAAATTTCACCCTTCACTCTGAGCTTTCTTGTTTGTGTAGAGTAGACTGAGGTTCAGCTAACGTAGTGCATGTACAAATGTATCAACACGTCCTATATGAGTAGCCAGGAATCAGAATATATGAAAATAGTGGTGTCACTTGAGTCAAACACTGCTTACACTCCTGGTATAGCTGGATGTTTCTGCTACTGCACAACTGAAATGAATGATGGCCGTTTATACTAGGGTGATCAGATATCCCGATTTTATAGGGACAGTCCCGATTTTTGGGTCTTTTTCTTATATAGGCTCCTATTACCCTCCCATCTCCTGTCCTGATTTTTCACATTTGCTCTCTGGTCACCCTAGTTCGTACCCTACACTGGCTGGTTTTATTCCTTTAAAATTTCCCACAGTTGCTAGCACCAGTGTAACTGCAATTGTGGGGGCACGTGTGTAGTCTGGACTGATGGACTGGGCTTTTAAACAACCATGTCCTATAAACCAGCACACAGTAGGTCCACATGGTATGATTGTTAAAACACCAGGAACTGCCATCTTATCTACTCTGGTGCTCTAGCCATCTCTACCACCAGTGTCGCTGCAGCAATGGTGATGATGGTGGGAAACATTAGGAAAATGTCTAGTACAGACAAGCCTTTAAGCAATTATTTCTGGTTATTGGTTTTCATACTCAAGAAAACAGAAGCATATCAGGTCATGTTCAGAAGGTTTTCTTAGCCACTATAGGGATAGAAAATGATTTTCTTTTAAAATAGAAGTTTAAATTCTTTGGAAGCTGTGCAGCCAGCAGAGAAGGGCTGAGCTGATGCATCCGTGAATTCCAGCTCTATCCAAACCCTATTAAAAGCTCTGGAATATGAATATAATAGTACTGCTGCTGATCAGAGGGATGTTTTATGGAAATGCTCATTGAGGTAGAGAGTTTTGTCAGAGCAGCCATATGATACAGCTTAATCATCAGCTGCCTTCTCTGAACTGCGCGAAGGGTGCGAGGTGGCTCCATTACAGATGGCTGGGTGTTCAGCAGAAAGATCGACTTGTACGGCAGTCTGAGAAGTAGAACTCTCACTTGTTAGACTTGCACGTCCCTCTCATCACTGCGAGCTGGACTGAGGTTCCTTTTGCCTGGGCTGCATGGGTTCCGAAGCAGCTTGCTCCTACATCCTTTCCTGTGTGGCTTGAGGGAGTGATCAAAGCTGTGATGAAATCAGGGTGTGATGACTGAAATTTCTTTGTAGCTAACATGACCACAATTGGAAATTCTTCCTAAATAAAAGTAGACTAAAGAGACGGACAGTTGGATTCTGATTCCACTTCCACTGCTTTTACATCTGTGTAAACTTATAGATGTCAGTGGAGCCACTTCAGATTTATAGTAGTGTAAGATCAGAATTGGGCCCGAAAACCATAACCCAACTCCGAGCATGTGATTCCTTTCTGTTAGTAACTTCTGTTGTTTACAAGAGAGCTCTCTGACAAGTGAAGTTGTGGCTGGAACTGCCAGCTGATTTTTTTTTTCCTGGGGGGAAAAAAAAAACCCACTGGGCAAAGTACTTTGAATGCAGTTTAAAGTACACCCTGCTCACGCCCTGCTTACAGAACATATGTGGCTGCGCCCTGAAATGTTGGCACTAGAGTCCTGTTCCTGGTTCCTACAGTAAGCTTTGCCAAGGATTAGAGGAAACACGGCCACACCTTTGGAGCAGGCTGTTTCCACACTTTAAGAATCATCGTCCTAGGCTCTTGCTTTCTTGCTGACATAATCTGTGGGTTTTTTGGGAAAAGTAGCCTCGTCCTCATATTTGATTCTCCCTCCCGCTCACAATATTCCTTGTGCTGCTTTGCAGTTGTAAACATGCTTTTGATTCTTTTATTGCTCTCTCTGGGGCTGCTTCTAGGCTTGTGGTGAGTAGATGGCTGCACTCCTGGGAGTTTTTTATTATTCATTAAACACTCATAAACAATAAAGTGACAGACTTTAAGAGATATTTAGGTGCCTAACTCCTATTTCAATGGGAAGTAGGTGCCTAAATACCTTTAAAAATCTTGCCCCAAATCCTTAACTTGGGAACGCTGAGGTTCTGCCTTTTTCTTACAACCTAGACATCAGAAATCAGAGCTGGAAAAGGCCTGTTAGTTCATTTGGGCCATACCACTATGCTCAAACACCAGTTGTGGTGGGTACGGTATAAACACTTAGATCAGTGATTTTAGTCATTTTCCATAGCACGACCCTATGTTACAACAGAAAAAGGTTTCAGGACCCTGCTCCCATCTACCTCTAAAGAGAAGGAGCGTGATTACAACCGATCAGAAAAAGAAGCAACAAGCTGCAACAAACTCCAAGCCAAACAAGCTACAAGCCAAAAACTAGCCAACAAGCAACTCACAAGCCAATTAAGCCCAAAACAAGCCCAATTTCCACATTTTTTCCACTGCTTGTTTGGCGTGTCTAGTTACAACCCTGCTAGACCGGTCTGTGACCTCCAGGTTGAGACCCTGTGACAGGCATAGAGACAGATCACTGGCCAATCTAGGGCTGTTCCCTAAGTTATAAATTCTAGTGATTTATCCCATCAGGTTTTAAGTGTCCCAAATGATAAGGATTTTTTTGCTCTGTTAATTTTCATGTTCACCTTAAGGCTGGTGTCTATCATAAATATTTAATAAAAGCATTAAAATGCAGCTTTAGGCAGCAATGTGTTTAGACTGTAAGCTCCTTGAGTCAGACACTATATCTTCCTCCACATTTCGTATAGCCCCAACCACGATGACAGCCCTCAATAAATAACAACAGTGCAGATGGAGAAGATTAATTGAACGGTGCCTATCCGTGGGAGTACCCTGTCTGGCAAGTCAATGCTCATGTTAAACATGCTCAAGTTACCTCCAGTTTAGTTTAAATCTTTAGCTCAAACTAACTCTACATGGTCTTGCTAGTCAGTTTGTGCAGCACTCGCCATGTCCGGCGTTTGCAAACAGAGGTCACTGTATGGCCAGTGTGGTTCAGAAGCTCTAGATTTAAGGCTGCTGTGGACTGGTGGAGTTGTAAAGCACAGCTCCCCTGACCTGAGCTCAGTTTGGTGTGGATCTTAACTCTTTGTTTCCCAGCTGGAGTGAAAATGGAACGCTGAGTGAAAAGCAGACTGCATATTCTTTTTGAAATGGAAATTTGTGGGTGATGTAGGCAGGACTGAAGCAGCCAGTGAGCTGTGAATGAATTGCACAAGGACAAAAGGACTTCAGCACTGGAGATGTTTGTATGCATATGTCAGGACCAAGCCTGCCTTATTGTGTCTGTAGTGAGGCTGCTGTGTCACGCGGCTCTTGTGTTCGCTGCACAATTGCACCACGCCATTCTGTGACTACGAACTGACTGGCGTTCAGAAGCCCACTTAGCAAAACTGGTTCAAACTTGCTGTTGCTGCTAATCTTCACCATGACAACTTGTAATTATGTACAGTTGTGGGAAACACCTGGGCGTATTTAGTTGATTGTCCTTGTCTCATAAGCACCTGATCACATTGTTGAAACTTACTGAAATGTAAGTGACACAACTTTCAGGGTTGTGCTCTTGTTTCCCCTTCTCCCCACCATTGAAGACTTGGCCTGCTGGTGCCTTTATTTGGTTGAAAAGAGGGAAGACTGTAAATCAGTGGTCCCCAGACTTTTTTGTCTGTGCCTCCCCTTACCTGGTCTGTGCGCGGGCCCGCCCAGGAGCCACGGTCAGGAGCCAGGGTTAGGCGCGGGGCCATAGTTGGGGCTGAGGGCCACAGCAGGGAGCAGGGCCGGTGCTGCAGCTGGGGCCTTGGCCGGGAATGGGGCCCGGACCTGCTGCAGGGGCTGGGGGCAGGGTGGAGTGGAGCTGGGGGTGGAGTGGAACTGGCTGGCACTCCCTCCTCACCTGCCATTGGGGCTGGCCAGGACCCTGCTACGCCTCCCCCACCCCCCAAATGTTGCTCTGTGCTCCCCAGGGGGGTGTACCCCACAGTTTGGGGACCCCAGCTGTAAAACATTGATCTCCACTTTGGATAATGCAATCAGGTTTTTTTCTACCAGCTAAAATATTAGATCGTTATAATGATTCACAATTGAATCGCCAGAGCTGTTGAGAGCGAGACCGAGAGCACAAAAGTTAGAAAAGAAAAATAATAGGGATAGACCTCCTCTGTTGTCAAAGTAATTGTAAAGATTGGGAACTCTAAACATGAGCGGACCCTGAAGCTTGGTCTATTCACAGCTGTTGCACTGGTATAACTACATTGGTTAGGTGTGTGAATATTTTACGGGTATAGTTACATTGGTGCAACCTCTAGTGTAGACACTGTTAAACCAAGACAAAAGTGCCTTATACCAGTAGAGTTTATTCTTGTTCCTGTACAAGAACAAGCTCTACTGGTATAAGTACGTTTTATACTGATATAACTGCCTCCCTACAAGGGGGGTTGTATTGTCCTGATATAGTTCAAATGGTACAATGTGTATGGGTAAATACGACCTTAATTTAAGCCATCCAGCGTAACCACAGTGGCAAATGGTTCTGTTCACTGTGGAAGGGGAAGTGTTTGTTTTCTGTGTACGTGGGGGTGCAGGGAAGGGAAACTAGGTTATTTTTTAATTTATTTTTAATGAAAAGTAAACCACGTGCCAACAGATGGGATATGTTAGCAAGAGAAGGCAAAGAAGCAGAGTGCACCAAAGATTCAGATGAGCTCTGAACAAAGAGTGAATAGCGAAGTATGAGCAGAGCAAAGGAAAATAGGAGCAAGGCAGAAAAATAGCCAGACAGTGGAGTTAGTGGTCCTGTCATGCTACTGGGATTTCTCTGGTTATCCTCCAGAGCTGACATCACGTGTCAGGACATTTGTCTTTGTTATTGTGATCCCTGCAAAATTACAGCTCACGCTTAAAGATTTTTGTCTGAATTTTCAAGGGAAGAAGTTGTGCCTTGCATAGGCGCCAATTCCGTGGGTGCTCAGGGGCTCAAGCACGCACGGAAAAAAAAATAGTGGGTGCTCAGCACCCCCCAACCACAGCTGTTTGGTGTGGCCGCTGATCAGCTGTTCAGTGTCTGTCAGGAGGAACTTGGGTGAGGAGGTGGAGCGAGGGCCAGGGCCGACTCTAGGTTTTTTGCCGCCCCAAGCCAAAAAAAAACAACAAAAAAACAACCTCTGGGAGTGCAACTGCCAGAGCAAAAAAAAAAAAAAAAAATGGTGGCCAGAGTGCCACCCCTGAAATTGTGCTGCCCCAACATGTGCTTGGTTTGCTGGTGCCTGGAGCCGGCACTGGCGAGGGCAAGGCCCCGGAGAGGGGGCAGAGTGGGCGGAGGAAGAGGTGGTGCGAGGGCGGGGCCTGGGTGATGAGGTGAAGTGGGGGCTGGGCCTCAGGGTGGGGGGAGCACCCATGGGGACAAATAAAAGTCAGCACCTATGGTGCATTGCATGCAACCCAACCCTCAGGTCCTTAGTTTAACATAACTACCATTGACTTCCATGCAAGTTGACTCTGCAGTTATTTCTCAGAATGTTCCAGGGAATTATGCCTGAGAATGAACTGCAGGGTCAACTTGCCTTGAAGTCAATGGGCATTATGCCTAGGTAAGTCCTGTAGGGTCAGATCAGTGGGGGTTGTGCCTGGACTGCTTGTTCAGGACCATAATGAGAGCAGTATTGTTTCTGCCACCTCTTAGTAATGGAAGATTTCATCTTGCATTGAATTAATTTGCTAAAGGTGCGTTTTAGAAAGTTGACCCAAGGAAATTTGGTGAACAGAGATGTTTTTTGAAGCCTCATGACCTTTTCAAAGCTGCGAGTAGATTTAGCGTTGCTCATTCCAACTGTCTGAAAAGACTGCAGGGTCTCGGGGGCTGATCCTGAAGCACTCACTGGTGCACATAATTAATTTGCTGTTGTTCATTTGTTTCCTGCTCACACCCACAATAGTCTAGTACTTTGGACTGGTGGCCACCTGGGACTCCTGAGACCTCTATGATGACTACTTCATGCAATTTTACCTGTCTCTACTGTAACCTTGTACCCCCAACCTCCTCCTTCCCATTTGGCTGTTGTTCACCTCTAGCGTACTGTCTAAATCCCAGGCCTGTTCTACATTTAAAAATTCCATTCACCTAGATATGTTGCTCAGGGCTGTGAAAAATTTTGCACCTTAAGTGCTTAGGTTGACCTAACCCGTGGTGTAGACACAGCTAGGTTGACAGAAGAATTCTTCTGTCAACCTAGCTGCTGCCTTTCCGAGAGATGGATTAACTATATTGATGGAAAAACGCCTTCCGTTGATGTAGGGAGTGAATACACTCAGGCAATGCAGTGTGTAGTGAGGCGGCCTGGCTCCCGGCCGCACCTGAGAGGGAGGAGCCAGAACAGCCACCTCAGTGGGTGGAGCCACTGCCACCTGTCCCCGCCCCCCGGAAGTCAAGGGGCGGGACAGGAAGTATAAAGGCCCGGCCCCAGCGCTCAGTTGCAGCCCAGCGGCCGGAGAGGACAGACGCCACGGACCGAGCTCCTGCTGGACCGAGCCTGCCCCGAGCCCGGTACCCTGAGGTGGACGGACCGAGCCTGCCCCGAGCCCGGTACCCTGAGGTGGACGGACCGAGCCTGCCCCGAGCCCAGTACCCTGAGGTGGACTGGCCGAGCCTGCCCCAAGCCCGGTACCCTGAGGTGGACTGGCCGAGCCTTCCCCGAGCCCGGTACCCCGAGGAGCTGCCCGAGCGTCTCCCTGACCCGAGTCCAGAGGAGCAGCTCGACCTAACCAGCCCTCAACACACCGAGGAGCCCATGGTGTGGGACCCCGCTGCGGACACCAGCGATGAGCAGGTACCCATGGAGGGGGAGATGGGAAGTAGCCCGGGGGTAGCTGACCCCAGTCTGGCTACGGCAGATTACGAGCCGATGTCGGTGTGTTGCGGTCAGGACCCCACCGACACAGCAGCAGACTAACTGCCGCTGTTAGGGCCCTGGGCTGGGACACAGTGGAGTGGGTGGGCCTGTGTCCCCCCCCTGCCACCCCACTCACGGGTGGCAGTCTCCCCCTCAAACCAGCGCTCAGGCATAGAAGCCTGCACTTGCCTGTGACTTGCTCAGCTCCTGCTGCAAGGATCTGAGCCTCTGAACTAGTAGTGCTGCTCAGCTCCTGCTACAAGGACCTGAGCCCCTGAACTATTATTGCTGCTCAGCTCCTGCTACAAGGATCTGAGCCCCCTGAGCAATTGTTTGCTGCCCCGCCCTGATCTAGGGCTTGGGCTTATTGACTTGGTTGCTGCTCAGCTC
The DNA here is from genome assembly GCF_020497125.1 of Mauremys mutica. Taxonomy (NCBI): domain Eukaryota; kingdom Metazoa; phylum Chordata; order Testudines; family Geoemydidae; genus Mauremys; species Mauremys mutica. The sequence goes on from NC_059075.1 coordinate 24,824,265, forward strand.
CTGCCACAAGGATCTGAGCCTCTGAACTATTGTTGCTGCTCAGCCCCTGCCTGAGGGTCTGAGCCTAGAACTGCTGGTTTGCTGCCCCGCCCTGACTGAGGGCCTGGGCTTAATTTACTGACTCTGTGGGCTTAGCCCCTGCCTGAGGGTCTGAGCCCTGGACCTGCGGAGACTGATCTACTTATTTAGGCCTTGTAGTGAGGCGGCCTGGCTCCCGGCCGCACCTGAGAGGGCCGAGCCCCCACACCGGACTGTTACACAGTGGCACAGCTGCAGTGCTGTCTGTGTTCTACTGGTAGTGACTGTAAGTGCAGACTTGCCCCTAGTCTGTGGGCTCATTGGCCCAGAGACTGATTTTGTGTTACTTGCTTGTACAGTGCCTGGTACAATGGGGCCGTAATCCCAGTTGGGTCCTTAGGTGCTACCACAGTAGAGATAACAATTGTTTGCTACCCAAACATGCTGGCAGTGTGTGTTTGTTTACACTAGAAAGCCCTAATTGTGCATCAGGGCCTGCCACAAGTCCCTGGCCCTCCATGCAGCTGGAGGGAGTCCATGTTATTAGATCCCAATGCAAGAGGAGGAGGATCCGCGGGGCACGGCCTGCCTTTCTGGTCGGTGTGTGTGTGTATACCGCTTAGCACAATGGGGTACTGATCCATAACTAGGGCTTCTAGGCATTATGATCATACAAATAAATAATAATAAATGACCAGAAATATACAAAGGGGAGGGCGGAGGATTAAAATAAAAGAAGTACCTACACCTCAGCTATACCTGACTCCTTTGCGTGTGATGCGTACAGAGACGTATTTTTGTGCAATAACAACATCTCATTGTGGAGATTGTTGTGAAGAATACACCTGCCCAGCTGTTCCATCATGGAAAATGCACTGTGCAAATGTTTCCAAGGTTGTTTACATTTTCCATCATCTTTATGACCTTATGAAGGCCATTGTCTGACAAGGATGAACGGGTTTTAATATTCTCCAAACTCTGGCTCTCACTGGCTGTTAGTTTGGTTGTTTTGTGGCTTACTTTGATTGTATGTTGGGCAGCAAAAGAGAGTTTGAACTTTTAGTTTTAATTAATGATTTGTTTATTTTAATCAAGCGAGCCCAGCTGGCTCACAAAATACGGCAAGCTCTAAAATCTGGAAATGGATTGGGGGTGAGATAGTTGTACTGATTATCGGTTTTAACAGATAATCTTCTCTTTCCCATGCCCCACCCAGGCCGTCCCAGACGTTGGGTCTGATGGTGCAGGGATAAGAAGGTGCCTCACACCTGCTATTCTTTCCATAAACAGGTGGATGGGGAGGGATGGAGAATGGATGGAGTCTTGTTCCATCCCCCTAATCTGCCAAGTAACACAGCTGAGCTCACATGCTGGGGTACTAATGATGTGCTAGTCCTATAGCGGGGAGGAGGTTACCATCCCCCACTAATGTGAGAGGTGAGGAGAGAGGAATCTTGGGGCAGCACAGTGAAACTCCAGTGCTTAGGCAGGGCAGGTTGTGCCAGCACAGTCCATCTCTTTGGACAGAAATGGGAAGGCAGCAGTTGAAGTCGGATAGGCTACAAAAGTCTAACAATTCATACTGTGTCTTACTTTATTCTTTAGCTGCTGTGACTTCTTACCTCACCGCCTTCTGCTTTTTTTGTTACGCGTATTTGTGTGATGTTACAGTGTTAAACCCTTTGGAATCAGGTCTTTTCCTTTGTGTCTTCTGTGAAGTGCCTATTATAATTGCTGTTGTTATTTGTATTGTGGTAGTGCCCAGAGGGTACAGTCATAGATGAGGGAGCCCCCCCCCCAATACACGCGGGACACAAACAGAATGAAGAGATGGTTGGAACTTACAGTCTTAAGACAAGAGACAACAGGTGGATGCAACAAACAGATGGGGGCGTACAAGATAACAATGAGTCCATACTGGTTAGCATAGGCATCAGTAGCAGCATGATACTTGCCTGATTGTTATCAAAGTTTTTGTAGGTATTGCTGTCGGGAGTACTATAAGTATTACTGTGCTTGCACAATTTTCAATGACAATTCCTTCCTTAGTAATTAGTTACTGTGTTTCCTTATTCTTGTGTAGGTGCGATATTAGCACAGCTCTCTGTGTATCCTTGCCCATACACCGCTGGAATTTATGGCATGCTAATGTGTTGTTGACCCTCTCAAGTGGAACAAATATTGTCTAGTATTTTAAAGCTTGTGTCTACAAGGTATTGAGCATCCTGAGCTCTCCACTGATTGCAGTGGAAGTTGAGCGTGGTTAGTTTCTCCTAACTTGATAGTATCAGCATTTTCAAATAGCTCTAGTTATAGAAATTAAGAAAGATCTTCAAATCTCTTATGCGCCTCCTTTAAAAACCAAGTTGGTGAGACTGGTAGCTCTACGTTTATCAGGTGGAATGCTCCATGTTCATGCTATATGAATGCATTCTTTCTAAGATGCACTTTGAGTGTAGCTCCTGATTAGCTGGAAGCGACAGTTAAGACTCTCAGTACAGCAACAATTAACAGTGTTGACATTTAGATTGGCATCAGTAGGTTTCAGAGTCAACACTCCCCATTTAGGGCATTTCTCACCTCATAATTATTGTTTCAGTCTGCAGACTCAGAAGGACTGGGCTGCATGTATATTTGGAAGATTTTTTGTACAACACACAGTGATTAGAAAATGAGTTTCTTTAATAAAGTAAAAGTTTACTCAATGCTGACACTGATGGGCTGCTACGGAAGTGCTGGTGTGGTGAAGTAGCTCCAACTGACTTCTGGTTAAGGAACTTTACTAACACTGCTGGAAGCTCCCAATGAGAGTATCTGCAGTGGAGGAAATAGACTTTTCCTCTTCCCCCAACTTACAATAGTAAAATACCACAATTTGGCAAATATATATTTTTTTCATGGTTCTGAAAAATAAATATTTATTTCATGCTCTTGTAAGTTACATGAAATGCAATCCAAATACATTAATGATGATTCTGAACTATATCTTCAAGTGAATCTGGGATGCACGCAACTGCATTTTCGTATTTAATGTTGACACATGAAAACTCATCAGTTTGCAGCCAGAGTTGTCTTCATTACTTTAACTACAAACCACAACATTCCTGAGATGCATCAATACATTTCATCATGTAAATATAAACTATGATGATTAGGAGAGAACTGCTAGCTTCAAAGGATTACTATTGCTGAAAAAAAAAACAGGAGTACTTGTGGCACCTTAAAGACTAACAAATTTATTGTAGCATGAGCTTTCGTGAGCTAAAGCTCACTTCTTCGGATGCATTGCTGAAAAGCTGCCTACAATTTAAAAGACCTAAAATAAGTTGCCAGAATGTGTTTTCTGTCTCCCATTGTTAGAACCATAAAGACTCTTATTAATCTTTCTAGTACCTAATTTCTTTAGGCTTTTTCATGCATATTTTAGCCAGAGGCTTGTTTACATTTGTTGAATATTACAATGCTTATTAGGGGTTTGAGTACCCAATATAGAGTCCTGTGGTAACATAACAATTAAGGAGAAGGTTATAAAATTCTGTGGGCTGGGATGATGCCTACGCACTAGAAGTATGTTTTCCAATATAAAAGCGAGCATAGATGGCAATTACCATTCCTCGGTGGGAAGAAGCTAATGTTTCTCCAATGCACTGAATGTGGAAGTTACATAGACGTAAATGCATCAATCAAATACTGATAACATTTTGTGTCTGCTGGTGGGAAGCAGAAGTTGTCTTTCTCAGTCTGTGATCTGGAAGATGCCAAGAGCACCGGAGCTTGGTCTTACACTCCAGGTTTGTGTCCAATGTTTGCAACAAGAAGATAGAAAGGGCCTGATTCTACTTTTACATGCATCTATGTAAATCAGACCTAACTACATTGAAGCCCACATAGTTGCAACGGGGTGAAAGCAGTGTGAGTGAGAGGAGAATTGGGTCCAAGGAGTCAACATATCCTCAGTGTCTGGGAAACTTTAGCCAATCTACCAGGCCTTGTTCTCTTGTGCTTTATCTTTTAGATAGGAATGTGTGTCTTATCATCCACTCCATGCACATGTGTCAATTCATGTCACTTCTCTTTGTGAATTTAATTATCTGTTTGTAGAATTCAAGGCAGAGTTGTGGCTTTGTGGTCTGTGGTCTGTTCCTGCTTAATAGTTTTATTTTGTTTCTCTAAACCATTTAACAATCAGAAATAACTGTAGCAGGGTCGGGTAACGCTTAACAAAGGCTGCTGATTTGGCAAAGTAATGACTGAACTGATCTCCATGGCTTTTTTTTGCTCAGCCACTCCAGGTGTGGCGTGGGTGCACTGGCAAAATGGCTGGAGTTGCTCCTGTGCATGGCTATGTACCCAGGGTCTTGAGCAGTCGTGTTCCTGGGCAGCTAGCTGTGCTTCACCACTATGTTTGGCACGTTAGCTCCATTAAAGCTCTGCAGGTCAACCTACATGTGCTGCAAACACACCTCCCGATTTCAGACATACCCTTAGAAGTCTACCAGCAACTTAAAGTGATTTACCAGCTGTCACGCTGTCCAGAATAGCTCACAACTGAGAGTGCCAATCTCAGGTCAGACTGTCAGAAAACAGGGCAGACACCCCAAACTGGTGGTATATTCTATAGTTAGATTTCACCAAGCCAGAATCAACTGTGCACTCCTGGATTACTATATTAGTCTTACCTCCCCCTGCTGCTCTCCAGCGCATCTTGCCACCCAGACAAGATGGACTAGGTGAGCAAAGGTAATTAAAATAAAAAAATCACATCACAATGGGTCACTCTCGACCTCAAAGGGCCAGTCACTTATCCCAGGTCAGTGGATGCGCTTGATCTCACGCCAAAGATAACGCTGTAGCCAGTTTCTCTAGTAAAATAACTAAGTATTTCTTAGCTAAGAAAAATAAGTGAGAGTTATTGAGAGGTTAAAGCAGGTAAAATACATTACAGTGAATCTAAGTTTGTGGTCCAAAAGATAGCAGAGATGTAGTCATCTGCTAGTTTTCTGTAAGTCTCTAAGGGTTACCTAAAATGTCTTTGGGGATCTCTGTCCAATCACTCAGGATTTCCCCTGTCAGAATCCATCAGTCCAGAGATACCAATTCACTCCCAGGGTTTCTTCTTATAGCTGCTTTCCCTGGAAGGCAATCTGGCAAGTATTCCCATCACAGCATGAGTCCTCCGCTTGTTGACTAAACGCAGACAAAGTTTGTGGATATTCCATTGTTGAACACAGTGACCCATGCTTTGAAGTTAACATGCTTCTTCATTTAAATTCCAAGGTTCTGGTCCCATTTGATTGGCAATTATATATATTGCACTTAGTTACAGCAATCCAGACAATCTTTCATTCGTTTTCATGAAGTTTTACACATTAAGTAAATTGTCATTTAAACATAAATACAACCTTTGATCTAGAGTTAATTAACTACAGGGACATAGATAAAGTGAATCAATAAATTACAGATAAACAAAGACAATAATAACATTTCTTTAAACTATTCTAGCAGACAAGTGAATGGGTCTGATCACTGTTCAATACATTTCGAAACTGCATGTGAGTGAATTAGCCGGCTGCCTTAGTCTGAGTTTGCAACCTGGTAGACAGCATCATATCAGCTTGAACTCATGTTTTTAGTTAATCATTTTTATTATTGAATTCTCCACCCTTCCCCCCAGAGAATCAACCCAGTTGATGATATGTACAGAACAGTTATAAAAAAACAACATAAGAAAGAAAACACTGAAGCTTCAGTAATAACTAGGAATTCCCAAAACAGTCATAACACAATCTGAAGCTGAGAGTTATACTTGTAAAGATACTTGGTGACTCCACAATCTTTGATAAGGAAACCCTGATCTCAAAGCATGACAAATTAATTCTCACAACATCCCTGTGAGAGAGGTAAATGCGGTACCCATCCTACTAAAGGAGAAACTGAGCACTTAAGTTACTTGGTCAACTTCATGGAGCGAGTCAGTGTCCGAGATAGAATAAGAACTCTGGACGTCCTGGCAAAGTAATGAGTGAACTAATCCCCGCACTTTTATGCTCAGAACACTAGATAATGTTCTCCTCTCATTTACATCACCAGCTGGGAGAGACAAAGCTTCTGTGCTTGGTCCTGTCAGAATTCTGGGATTGCAGAAGTTTTCAGTGCCATGTGAAAGGCAAATAATGTTGCAAGAGAACAGTGGATTGTTATTGCAGTGTTTAGGGCGATAATCCTAGCTTCCTACCTTTTCTGTCCCATAAAGAATTTTAAAAGAAGGAAGCATAATTTATCCTTGTGAATTAGACTGGATTTTCTGCCTGGCCTTCTGTCTTAGCCAGATAGTCTTAAACCTAAAATCAGCCTCTTAATTGCTGTGGAGGAGTTTCAGGCTGTTCGACAATAGTTTGTGATTATATGTTTATGGATTGGCCAGATAGTCCATGTGTGCATCACAACCCTGAACTGTGAGTCTTTCTGGCTTTTGGATTTTTTTGTCCTTTTTTCAATATTTGCTAAACTGTCTGATCTAGAGCACCTGTGGTTTCCCCCCATCATTAGCTGCTAACTTTGGCTAGCAAGCTCCAGCACTAGCCTTACAAATGGCCATAACCTGGTGCCAAAAGGTGAAATAAAACAGCAATTTGGGGTGTTCATTGCTCAGGTGAGGCATCGCACATGACTTGCATTCAAGGCTCCGCTGCCGTACCCTGTGAGATTTATGGTCTTGCAGCTGAATTGGATTAGAACAGCCAAAGTTGTAATAAAATGATTGTGCCAGATTTCTGTATGAGAGGCAGTGGGGTTTAGATGCCCGATGAGGAAGTTGGCTTTTATTTACTTATTTTTCTCTAATACTTCTTCAGTCTTGCAAGCCTAGCTAGAGCAGTGAGGAAGAACAAAGCAAATAGATTCGGGGGAGGTTTAGGTTGGATATTAGGAAAAACTTTTTCACTAGGAGGGTGGTAAAGCACTGGAATGGGTTACCTAAGGAGGTGGTGGAATCTCCTTCCTTAGAGGTTTTTAAGGTCAGGCTTGACAAAGCCCTGGCTGGGATGATTTAGTTGGGGATTGGTCCTGCTTTGAGCAGGGGGTTGGACTAGATGATCTCCTGAGGTCCCTTCTAACCCTGATATTCTATGATTCTATGATTTCAAATGGAACTGCTACATCTGGCTGGTTTCAGAAGGAAGTATAATTTTAATGTCACAAAATTGTTTCTTTGAGGCTGAACCAGCTCAGGACAATATTGTTTTCCCAAATAAAAACCTATAAAGATTGATCTTCTTTCTCTTTAATTGCCAACACGGTCCCAGCATGTCAGGGAGTGAGAAATTGGACCCATTTCTGTTTTTATGTATTAATTCTGTTTCAGAGGAAACTAACAGCGATTTGGTGTTTAAAATCTAGGGTGAGCAGCAGCCCTGAATAGTTTATTCCCTTCCCCACACCTCCGTCTCACCACTTGGATCCCATGGCCAGCGGTGGCTCCAGGCACCAGCGCTTCAAGCGTGTGCCTGGGGTGGCAAGCCGGTCCCTGCAAGGGTGGCAGTCAGGCAGCCTTCAGCATCTTGCCTGCGGGAGGTCCGCCAGTCCCGGGTATGCCGAAGCCGCGGGACTGACGGACCTCCCGCAGGCAAGCCGCCAAATCCGCGGGACTGGGGACCTCCCGCAGGCTTGCTGCCGAAGGCTGCCTGACTGCCGTGCTTGGGGCGGCAAAAAAGCTAGAGCCGCCCCTGCCCATGGCATTTTAAAATGAGTGACAAGCAGAGGAGATGGAAAAAAGGAAAAACAATTTTGGGGAAAATGTCAATTCCGCCCTCCTCCTGCCCCCATTCGATCCAACTGCTGGATTGGAGGTGGAGAGTGTAAAGCTTGTCTATCATTTTGGGATCCTTGGTTTGAAGATGTGATACTTTAGCAGTGTTGGAAGGAGATGGATTCATAGATTCTGTTGAGGATGGGGGGCATCTGTGGGGTCCATTTAATATTTGAGATCCATTTGTTGTTGCTCCCCGCTCGACATGTACTGGCTAACATGAGCCTGGGTGAGGTTTTGACAGCTCTTGATTTTACCATCCTGTCTCCACTAGGGCAAGTAGAAACAAATGACTGGTCTAAATCCCACATTTGACTGAAGCAGGCCAGTTACAGAATCTGCAAGACATTAGGCTGTGGTTATTCCTGGCCGACTACTGTTGTCTTGCCAGGGAAGAACCCAACCGTATGTTTAGATAGATAGAAGGCTTCCTGAACATGTTTGGTGCAGCATCCCAATGTCTTCAAGAGCGAGATTATCATGGCTCTGAGAGCCCTCCTTAGGGTGACCAGACAGCAAATGTGAAAAATCGGGATGGGGGTGGGGAGTAATGGGAGCCTATGTAAGAAAAAGACCCAAAAATCAGTACTGTTCCTATAAAATCGGGACATCTGGTCACCCTAGCCTGCTTTAGATATGAAAAAGAGGGGGAAAGTATATTGTGGCATTGGATAGCTGTGGGAGAGTAACTCTTACCCAAGAATTGTAAATAGCTCTCATGAAAGAGCCCCATGATGCTTGTGAGAACGTCCGCTCCTGGAGCCTAGCATGGGTGAGATTAAGCCCTGAACTGATTATCTTGGAAAGACTACAAACAGAACCATAATGGGGGTCATCTTTCCCTTTAGGAAAACATCAGTCATTAAAGCTTTATGGGGAAGGTATTTTTAGGGATGTGTTGGAGGTTTTTTGTTCAAAGTTAGGACAATCCTGTTGGAAATCTCGAATCCCAGCCTTAGACAACGTGAGTAAAACAGGGTGTAATTATATTTCTCCTAATGACCCTTGGAATATACTGTTGGTTACAAGAGGTGAAACAGTTGCACATCTTGAAAGATGGGACGTGTATGTAAACATGGTATTAAGTGCTGACTGGCTGCCAACTGAAAGGGCAGAGATGGTGTGGAGGAAGATTTATTTTTTGTAGTAATAGTAACAGAAAGGCACATGGTAGCAGCAGTGTGTGAATGATGCATGTGCATCTTTGTATTTGGACATTTTGTGAAGCTGTAATATTCAAGTTCAGGTGGATAAAGCAGACATTTTCCAGCATCTCTGGCAGAAGCCCTACTTGGTCCATTAAAAAATGTTCAGAATTGGTTGGATCCAAATTTACCGGTCCAGATCATTTGCTTTCCAGAAGCAGAATTTGATTATTTTTCATTGGACAGTGCTTATAGCATTAGTGGACAGTGCAAGGAGAAAACGTGCTCATTAGATATGAACCTAACTGAGAGTGACATGGCTGGGTATTAATATTAGTCTTGCCACAGGCTTTTCCTTTCCTTTTTGTTTTTATATTAATGTGATTATCCATTTACTGAATTTCACAACTGCATCACCAATAAAAGGAGTATAGATTTCTCTCTTTTTCTCTCTCTCAATTTAAATGCACCACTGAAGGTGCTTCTCCTCCAGATGGGAGGGTACGAGAACTGAAAACCCAGTAGAGCTAATCTCTATCACTGTCAGCACGAGGTCACGGTTGCCCCTGACATGATCTTTGTTGATGATAGGTTTCTGTTTACCAGAAACCATTTTTTAACATTTCATAAATGGTCTATGGAGTTTAACTCCATTGATTTTATGGAGAGGGGGTAAGTGAGTGAAAAGGGATGAGGATTTATTTGCATCTCTTTCCTCCATGACCCTCCTTCCTGTCCCCCAAAAGATGCCTGTAAAAACTTCACATTCCATTTTCAGCAGCACTGGCAACAAGATAAGCATGCTGGGAATACTGGTGAGCAAAGTGCTCTGATTGGCTTGGAAGGAGGCAATGATTTGTATGAGTAGTCGGATGGACTCCTGTTGTGTCTAAAGACTAAACACATAACCCAGAGTAAAGGTGCTATTTTGTAGTTGTGGTGATTAATGTAACTATTTTCTGGTGAATGAGCTTTTTGAGGGCATGTGAACATCCTTTCCTTCCTGCTCCCTGTAAATAGACCTGAGAGAGAAGAGACTGTGACCGTTCTGAGGGGTAGCGCTGATGCCTATTGAGTGATAATTTGTGGCTGTACGGTCCATGCTTCCACTCTCTCGTCCCCTTGATTCCTGCTGTTCATGGCTAGGATGAACAATGAGCTGGAACAGTTTGTTTCACAAGTCAGTGCCATCTGTGCAGGGCCCATTGTTTGCTGAACAAAAGGATTTGAGAGAGGATGATGGGGTTATGTCTTTTAAAAAAATAACGATTAAATTGAAGAAAAGCTGCTGTCATCACCTGCTTCTAACGGGGCCGTTTGCATAGTTCACTACTGAAACCGCTCACAGTTCAGTGCCACTTTCATTGCTTGCAACTATATAAGTTTTCTAAGGTGTGGCTGTTGTTTGGATGGAGGGCAATATAGTAAATCATTGTGGTCCTGTGCTGATTTAAAAAAAAAAAAGTCTATGGTCTGCAGTCTGACAGTTTTATCTCCTGTGTAATGAAATTGAATTATTAAGGATTGGAAATTAACGACTGTCTTTTTAATAATTAACACAAGTCTTTTCCAGCATGTTTCACAACCTAGTAATTTCCTCCATCTGATTTTGGGGTGTGTGAACTTGTCTGGAAGAACGTGAGCACTCAGATAACCTCTTCTTAATTATAACAAGCTCAGGGCATGAAGTACAAGCCCAGGTTTCTCTCAAATGTTTCTGAAAACATCTGCAACCTAGGGAAAAACAGGGGTTTAGATAAGTGAGAGCGCAGTGCCTGATGTGTACTGCTATCAGGGGACAACAGTGACCGGAAAATACAGATAAACCGCCCCGATAGTGAGTGAAAGAACTTTATTCTGATGCCCAAAAACTTCAGAGGTGACTTTACAAATGTGAAAAAAAGTTTTTTTTCAATATTTTTTTTAAAGTAAAGTATTCATGACTTCCTCATTTGACTGAATGAACAGTCTTTGGTGCTTAGAACTTTAATACATACCTTTCATTTTTTCATCTTCCCCTATTGACTTGACAAAACTTCTCGACTCTGTATCTTGGAATTTATACAGCACATGGTACAGTGGAGCCCTGATCCAAGTTTGGGGGCTCTTAGGTGCTAGGCATAGTACAAATATTTATTATTATTAATAAATGTTTAGATTTAGGACCAGATTCTGATGCCCTAACTCTGTGAGAGCGGCAGTTGACTCCATGTGCAGTTCCATTGACTTCAATGGAACTGTCTTTGGAGTTAGCCTTACCTACTTTGAATAGTACGTATCAGAATCTGGCCCTTAGTAATTATTACTGTATATGTACTTGACGTTTCCAAGAGGCAACAGTGCTGAGAAGATATCTGTGAGAAACAATGAACGATTTAAATAGCAATATTGGGCCAAATTCTCTTCATCAGCCAAGAGAGATTCCCAGTTCTGCCAACTCTCACAATTTTATCTTGAGTCTTGCAGTCTTTGGTGCTTTTCTGATAAGCCCAGACTCTTGGAAGCATGTGAATGTGAGAATTTTTTTTTTAAAGTCAGTCTCATGGTGGTGGAGAAAAGCTAGAAAATGTGAACCTTAAAGGCTTAAACATCAGAAGACAAATCAAAGGCCCAAATTGTTGTAGTATTTTTAAAAATCTCATGAGTTTGGAGCCAATCTAGTGATTTTTTGGGGGACCAATGCATGATTTTTTTGAATGTTTGAGGTTGGGAAAACTGAACGCCATTGGTTTCAGCATAGCTGTGAGCAGAATTTGGCCCTTTCACCAGATCACACAAAAATTAGTTGTGCTTACCTGTGATATTGGAGTTCAGTTAAATACACAAAGGTTTTAACTTTTTGGGTGAATCCTGGGAGTTTTGCCATCAACTTCAGTGGAGCCAGGACTTCACCCTGCAGATTTCCATCCTAGGAGGCCATTCCCTCCAGCATTTCATGTACATGAGAGGGTATGAAACACTGAAGAGTGGAGCATTCAGGCATGCCAATGTTAACAGAAGTGCATTGTTGGCTGGAGTGACTCCAGCGCAATAGAATTCAGCCATTTGACTCTGTGCACAAACATTTTTTCTTTTTTTGATAAACATATTGTCACAGTTACTTGGCAGCAGGCAACAGCAGTCTCTGGGTTCCCAGCCTGTGACTGTGCTAATGGAGGAGAATCGTTAGGTTGGTGACAGCTTAGAACATTGCTGCCCTTACAGACAGGCATCAGTCATGAACAGAAGGAGGTGCCGGGGCAAGGGCTGCTAGAGTGATCACTGGTATTCACGTGTTTGGGTTTTTTACTCTTGGAGGAGGGAGACGTGATCTATGTTTAACTCCATCTAACCCATGACTTCCAACTCACTCAGCCTACTACCTGGGCTTTCTTGGGCTTTCTTAGGCCATGTCTACACTACTGCCTATATTGGCAAAACTTATGTCGCTCAGGGGTGTGAATATTTCACCCCCAAGCGACTTTAGTTACACTGACATAAGCGCTAGTGTGCACAGCGCTATGTCGGCGGGAGAGCTTCTCCCGCTGACATAGCCTATGCCGCTCATGCGGGGTGGTTTTTTTATGCCGATGGGAAAGCTCTGTCCCATCGACATAGAGCGTCTAGTGAAGACATGCTGCAGAGGCACAGCTATACTGGTGTAGCTGGCTGCTGCAGTTATGTATGTGTTGACATGGCCTAAGTCACTCTTCTGAAGTTGTGCTGCTGGTGGGAGGCATGGTATGTTTGCCTCCCATGGGCCATAAGTCAGCAGAAGTTTTGCCTGTGTAAAGACTTTGGGATCTAGGCTTTATATCTTTGTATCTGCAATGTGTGAGTTGCTCTTAACCTAAGCCTTGTCACAGCATTGGAGAGGAAGGATGGCCTTGTGGTATTTATTTATTTGGCATATGTAATCTGGTCAAGCCAAGCCACAGTGTTCAACAAGCCTTGTGGTTAAGGTTTTGGACTTGGATATGTGGGATCTGTTCCTGGCTCAATCAGATTCCCTATGTAAGCTTGGGCAACTCACTTAACCTCACTGAGTGTCAGCTAGCCAATTGTGAAGTGGGGATAACAATACTTCTTTTAGTCTATTTTGTTTATTTAGGTTGTAAGCACATCAGGGCAGGGGCTTCACACTTGGTTGGGTGACCTCTGGGCTCTGTCTACACTACAGCTGGGAGTGAGCCTTCCAGCCCAGGTAGACAGACTCGCGCTAGCATTGTGGATGTTGTGGCTACAACGGAGACTCAGGCTTGGCACCTGAGCTCAGACCCAGGGGGTTAGGTGGGCTTGTGAGTCCAAGCTGCTATCTAAGCTGCAACATCCATGCTGCTATTTCTACCATGCTAGCTCAAGCCCCACTAGCACAAGTCTGTCTACCTGTTTTGGGAGGCTCGCTCCCAGTTGTGGTGTAAACATACTCATAGCTGCTACTGTAATACTTCATTATATGCTACATGCTTGGATATTGCAGTAGTGACATGTCTTCATAACCATGAAAGCCTGGGAGGTGGAAGAAACCCCGCTTCGGGGAGGCTAGCCACCTGGCCCTGGCCCTTTCAACCGAGACCCCTCTCCTACGCCACCCCTTCCATCCCCCCCCTTGCCCACCAGAGCCACGCTTCGCCACCGTGGCCAGAGGAGCCCCGTCTGAACTGCCTCAATCCCCGGCTGGCCCAAGCACTATCCAGAGCACCTGCCGGACTCCTGTGCTGGCCTGAGCACTGGCCCGAGCACCCACCTGACCCCCAGGCCAGCTCAAGCACCAGTCCAAGCCACCCCAGGCTGTCGGCTGGTCCGAGCCCTGAGCTCCAGGCCGCTGGCCGGAGCTGAGTCCTTGCCGGCTTCCGGGGAGAGAGGGGTGAGGAGGGACTTGGGTAGCCTTGTGGGGAAGGGGCATGTAGGTGTGGAGGTACATGGCGGGTTGGGGGGGTCTCACAGGGGAGGGCGGATGAGGAGGGATGCGGCGGGCGGCAGCGATCTCTGAAGGGCGGGGATGGAGTGGAGGAGAGGAGGGACTGACCATGCAGCTGCGGACAGTGGGGGCCTAGGGCAAGGGGGGAGCACAGGCAGGGCCACCATGTGCCAGGGGGCAGGGGCGGCTCTAGGATTTCCGCCGCCCCAAGCAGGGCGGCACGCCGTGGGGGGCGCTCTGGCGGTCGCCGGTCCCGCGGCGCCGGTGGACCTCTCGCAGACGTGCCTGCGGAGGATCCGCTGGTCCCATGGCTCTGGTGGACCTCCCGCAGGCATGCCTGCGGATGCTCCACTGGAGCCGCGGGACCACCAGCCCCTCCGCAGGCACGTCTGCGGGAGGTCCACTGGCGCCGCGGGACCGGCGGACCCTCCGCAGGCATGCCTGCGGGAGGTCCGCTGGAGCCGCCTGCCACCCTCCCGCGGGACACTGTCCTAAGCGCGCGCTTAGCGCGCTGGGGTCTGGAGCCGGCCCTGCCAGGGGGTCACCACGGAGGCAGGTCAGTGGCAGCTGCGCCAGGGGAGGCATAGCCTCCCTTGGCCTATTATACCCGCCTCTTATGAATGAAAGCAATTATGGGGGACAAGAGTGAAGTATCCTCATAGATCACAGCCCTTGTCGGCTCTAAGGTTAGTGAAGAACATTCTGCATACATGTTGCAGGTCTCTCTATTCAAATATATCTACACAGCTGTACAATTTTTCCAACAGGGCCTGTTTTCTCCTGACTGATGTCACACTCTTGCTTATATGTTTCTGGATCCAATATGATAATTGCAGGCCTGTCTTTCATCCTTTTAGCCCACACCCTAATGGGGAAAGGTGAGCTTCTTGAAGGAATCCTTGAAGGACCTTGTTGGACTGAGTTCAGACATGTGGTGGATACTCTGGCTCCAGAAGTGATTGTTCTAACAAAATTTGTACTCCCAAGAGCCATTTTATTTTATGATCTGTTTAAACTACTTGAGTCATAGATCTTGGCACTGAATGCCAACATTCAGTCTCCGTCTCACTCAGTCCCCCTTTGTATGAGCTGTTCAGCTGCTGGGTTGTAATTCAAAAAACTCCCTTCACGTGAAATACTTTGCCAGTGCATTTTTCACATTTTCTCATCCCTGAAATTGCGGTAAAATTTTTGTAATTGAGAATGCTGGTTAGACTCCTACTAATTTGCAGTACAGATTACAGAGAACATTGTGAATGTCTTAATTTTGCAAATTAGTAGTTAAACAAAGACAGTAACCCTAATAAAAACTCAGGATACTCAGGATAATGCAGCACAAAATGTACTTTATTCACTCGCTGGATGCATGTACTTTAGTTTGAATGATATCTGAGCCTTCCTACTAGTAAATGTTCTGTAATATATTTTGCCAAAGGAATGAAGTTTTGGTAATATGAGACCTCATGATACCTCTTTGCTGTTTTATGTGTGCAAATTATGGGCTCTGTGAATTAGTGAGGTTCTGCTGTACTAAATTCCCACAAACCTAAATGTAATCCTGAAGGAAAAACCTGACTCCACAACGGTAAGGCATTTCTCAGCCAAGAGTTACTTGTAGCACTGTTTTTCCAGCTCGCAAGCAAATTTATTTTGTCTTTGTCTGATAACAAGAGTTAATATTGGAACAATTTATATTTCTTTTCCCTTTAGGAAATTTTTGTAGGAGTTTTGAAAATCTGCCCCCAACTGTGGGTGCTGAAAGCTTGAAAACCTGGCCCAGAGCTCTTTTGAAAATCTGACCCATCATGCATTAGTGTGTGAATATACCAGACACCCTGCTCCTTTCCCACCCCTACCCCAGGCTAATCAGAAAGTGAACGGAATGTTGCTCATTTAGAAGATGCTCTTGGTGCCAACCTTGCGCAGAATTGCAGTCCGAGACTGACAAGCCTTTTCATATGGAACAATTAATATTGCCCAAACGAGTACATTAACTACTGGGTGTGGTTTGTCCCAGAAGCTCTGGCAGGTGAGAATAGTCTATTCATAGAATCATGGAAATTAGAGGTAGAAAAGTCCTATTGGATAATCTAGTCCATCTCCCCAGGGCCAGTGTAGCGTTGTTCCCCTCTTGCATACACTCTAGTCCAGTGGTTTCCAAAACTCGCTGGTAGTCTGTGGAGGGCCAGCTTGTCACCTGGTGAAGATGCTTCTCTTCACTCCCAGCTACTACATCACATTAAAGACAGCTTAAATAGGCATGAAATACTTTCCTAATACCACATTCCTGTGTTGCTGTCCTTGCAGGTACATTATGCAATTACAAATGGAAGAGGTGGTGCTTCATCTGACTGTGGATGGGAGGGGAGATGCCCACAAAAGAATCTTTCTATTAAGATGGGGCTTGATGTTATCAAACTATGTGATAATCCCTGGTGTAGTTCTATTTATTAAGATTTGTGTGCAGTCTACTGTCCCCTTCCCAACTCTGTTACTTGCAAAACTAGTGTGAGGTGTCTCGAAAAAGTAGTGCTGGAAGAAGACTTCTTTTTTGCATTATTTTATTTGATGCTGTATCATTGATGACATTTAGTAAAAACCCCTGTCCTCCAAAGGAAAGGAGGGAGGAGAGGGTAAGCTCACAGATCTCCATACCATTTGAGATCTGGTTTCAGTGAGTGCAGCTCATATGGAGGTCAATGGGAGTGGCACCCACTCACACCAGGGCTGAATTTGGTCCAACATTTCTACATTAGCTTAAAAAAGAACTGGAGTACTTGTGGCACTTTAGAGACTAACAAATTTATTTGAGCATAAGCTTTCATGGGCTGTCGCCCACGCAAGCATCCGATGAAGTGGGCTGTAGCCCACAAAAGCTTATGCTCAAATAAATTTGTTAGTCTCTAAGGTGCCACAAGTACTCCTGTTCTTTTTGCGGATACAGACTAACACAGCTTTTACTCTGAAACCTGATATTAGCTTCAGTCGCCTCTTGCCTGTAAACCCTTTTGCAAAGAAGCAGCCTGTTCCATGTGCTGTATTTTCTGTACCTTTCTTGGAAATCTCTGGGTTTTATTTATATGTTCATTTATTTTGCAATGCAACCATTCCAGCTATGTACGTGTCTGCCCAATACACATCTTCAAGAGACACTGTCAAGGCTGTTAGGTCTAAAATTAGACCTGCTGGCCGTGTGCTGGCAAATGTGTGCACATCTCGCTGCAGCTCCTCTCTCTCGGCCTGTCTGCTCCATTCTCTAGAGCACTGCAGGCAGACTAGTGAGATACCCAGAGAGCAGGATTCCCCTGTGCACTCAAGTGTACAGAGCTCTGGCATGCCGAGCACAGGGATGGACTGATGTATTTGTGACTGCAGCACAAGTCAGCATGCTACATTTTCTATTTCAGGTTCATCCAAGAAATTAGTTTAAATTAACTGCTACCATGTTGCAGCTCTTGCTTTAAGGAACAAATAGATTAGTCAGTGTTTGGGGTGACGGGGGAAGGGATAGAGAAGGGGTTCTCAAACTGGGAGTCGGGACCCCTCAGGGGGTCGCGAGGTTGTTACATGAGGGGTTGCGAGCTGTCAGTTTCCACCCAAAACCATGCTTTGCCTCCAGCATTTATAATGGTGTTAGATATATAAAAAAGGGTATTCTAAATTTATATAAGGGGGGTCCCACTCAGCTGCTTGCTACGTGAAAGGGGTCACCAGTACAAAAGTTTGAGAACCACTGGGATAGGGAGTTAAAGTGACACCCCAGTTTTACATTTTGGTTCTGTTGTCCTTGATGATGTCCTTTAAAAAAAACAAACAAAAAAAAAACCAAAAAACCCAAACCCAAGCAAACAGTAGTGTGTATGCATCATTATAATATCATTCATTATAACCTTACAAAGGGCTTTTAAAATCAGTGGCTTAGTAGTGAAAATAAGCTCCCTAAACATTCAAATTCTAGTGCTTTTATGTAGGAGAGGACCCACAGCAACTCTTGTAATGACTCCAGTAGGTTAGTTTACATTCCCATTCAGTCCTTCTGCTGCTTGGTAAGCTGCTGTATGTTGTTTTTCCAGTTGTAAGGGTTTTCACTGTGTTGACAGTCTAGTTTATCAGTACTGAGCACATGGTAGGATGGTCCAGTGGTTGGGGTGCTTGGGAGCCGCTGGTTCAATTCCCTGGTTCACCATAACCTTTCTGTGTGACCTTGGGCAAGTCAGGTAGCCATTCTTAAAATGGGGATAAGAGCACGTCCCTACTTCACCGGGGTGTTGTGAGGATAAATACAGTAAAGATTATGAGGTGCTCAGATACTACGGTTCCGGGGGTCATAAAAATACGTAGATAGATGGCACTAGTACATAGCGTTGCCACCTTCCTAATTGCTGATAACTGGACCCCTGAGGCCCTGTCCCATCCCACCTCTTTTCCCAAGGTCCCGCCCCTGTCCCTGAGGCCCTGCCCATGCTCTGCCTCTTCCCCCAAGGCCCGGTCACTCGCTCCTCTCCCTCCCACCCTCTTCGCTCGCTGGATCATCTCAAGGAGCCTGCTTGCCTGCATATAGGAAGCGGCCCTGGCTGAGCTGGGGCTGGCGCAGCTTAATGACCCGGCACCTCCCCCTGCCCTGCAGGAACAGGACTTTTGGTTCAGGTGCCATTTATGGTTGCCAGGTCCCCTTTTCGACCAGACTTTGTGGTCAAAAAACGGGCATCTGGCAACCCTAAATAGTACCTGGATGCAGAAGCCAAAAACGGGACTGTCTTGGTGAAAATCCTACTAGTATCTTGAGTGTTATAGACTCTCTTTTTGAAAGAAAAAAAAGAGTTCAAAAGGAGTAAAAGTAATAAATCTACGCGAACTGGTACCTTTTATTAATCATTTTAATTAAAAGTAGTTATTAAGAGCAAAAGCACTTGCTCTCCCTTGTATACAAACTGAAAATAAACCAGAATTTCTAGTTCAGGGGGATTATGAAGAAAATCAACAAAGCAAGTCAAGGGCTGCTATAATTTTTAATCCATTAAGAACTGTCTGTCTTCATTCCTTCTTCAGTCAAGCCTGTATTAATGTGTCTGAAAGCTTGAATTCCCGATGGACCACCTGACACTGGTATAGCGTGGCAATGACCCAATTGAGAATTGCAGGGTTTTTAAGTATCAGAGGGGTAGCCGTGTTAGTCTGGATCTGTAAAAGGAGCAAAGAATCCTGTGGCACCTTATAGACTAACAGACATTTTGCAGCATGAGCTTTCGTGGGTGAATACCCACTTTTTCGGATGCAAGTAGTGGAAATTTCCAGGGGCAGGTATATATATGCAAGCAAGAAGCAAGCTAGAGATAACAAGGTTAGTTCAATCAGGGAGGATGAGGCCCTGTTCTAGCAGTAGAGGTGTGAAAACCAAGGGAGGAGAAACTGGTTCTGTAGTTGGCAAGCCATTCACAGGGTTTTTAAAAAAAATTTTCATATAGACATGTTGCACGTTTACGTCTGCTGTTTTTCTGCTGACTTGAAACTAAGTTTTGACCTAACCAGAATCTATGTAACAGCACTGGCTGAAATTAGAAAGGATTCTAGGATTGCTGCATCTGGAACCAGGAGGCACTCTGGTCTGTTACCTTCATCTTGGGCATGCCAGTCTCTGCGTGTGATTGTGTTTGTCTTTAGAGACCCTTTACCTCGCTGCACACATAGAGCTCATTTTACAGTAACGGGACTTAGTGTTCATGTCGAGAGGAGGCTAAGTACGGTAACTGCATTGACTTCACTGGGGTTAAACCAGGGATGATTTTCTCCCTGAGTCCTTATCTGTATAAATTAATTCAGATGGAAACTACTTTTAATTATAGTCAGTTTTACTGCCATACTTGAGGAACCCCATAATATCCAAATATGTGTGATTTGCTGTGTTGGTTTGCATGCATGTGCTGTGTATATACTCTTTACGAGTATGAGTTACAAGGCACACCGGCCATTTATTAGATAAGAAAAACCTTGACTTTGTGGTATATACTGTAAATGCCACAGAGAGCTTCATAAAATCATTGTTAACCTGACCTGACCAGGTTTACAGTGTGCAATTAAGCCCTGATTATGTCTGAGATCTCACACTCTTATTTTACAATGCACTGGAATGAGGAATTAAGTAATCTGCAGGTAAAACAGTACTTGTATACGGTGAATGAAAACTGTACCAAAGGGCACAATCATGGAGGCGTTAAAACCACTAGCAGTATCAGCTGCTTGTGACCTTTAAAACAATATAATTGAAACTAGTGCTCATACAAAAGATGGTTATAATAGTTCTATTTTGAGTCAGTCCCAGTGCAGATATGCACTATGCAAACTTCCTTTTGCAGCTCTGCCCATGCATCTTGGTTCTGACCAACATTTTCTGACCAACATTGCCAGATGTAGGTCATTCGTGAATGGGAAGGGAATTATGTTCAACATGCTAGGTTTTTGTGGTGTTCGTGAATGAAAAGTGAAATGCCAGTTAAGCTTGTGATCCAAGTAGGATTCAAATGGGATGGGACAGGCTAACAGCATAACCTCCTCCTCCTTGAGCATGACTAGAGCTTATTTCATTTAGACATGATAGTCTTGTGCTTGAGGCAAATGGCTAGGGGACAGTAGATCAGGACTCCATTTCTCGGTCTTCCACAGATTTCTTTTGTGATATATAGGCCTTGAGCCATAAAAGTTTTCCCAGTTGTAAAATAGGGGCGATGCTACTTACCTACCTCTGTGGGGACTTGTGAGATTAAAGTCCCTGATATCTGTTTTATACACTTACAGCTACTGAGGTGGTGCAATTCCATGGAAGTACAAAATGTTAGTATTTAAGGTAATCAGGAAAGTATATGTATGGAACCAGTTGGAACCAAAGCAAAAATTTGATCATACCCGTGTTACCTGAAATTTAACCATTTCAGCTTTTGCTAGTGATTGGTGTAAAAAACTTTTTATTTCTGCCAAGGAAGTCTGGGGTCAAGGCATCCTGCCAGAACTCTAAAGGTGTGTCTGAATAGCACAATTTCAAGTTTAGCAGGGCTAGCATGCAAGTAAGAGACTTATAACTTTTATCAGATTATTTAGGAAACACGAGTGCTATAATGATACTATCAGAATGGTTAACCCTACTAAGTTCATAGATTTGTTACTGACCACTGCCATATGAATAACTATTTTAGTTGAGCCACCAGTGCTTTTTCAAATATAATAATATGTTGCACTTTTAATGCTGCTTACCCAAAGGTATTAAAGTACTTGGAAAAAAGGTGTGTAGATATTAGTTCCAACTTACAGATGAGGCACTAGGTCATGCAGATAGTGAATGGCGAGCTTGTAAAGAGAACACAGAACTCCTCCTGACTCCCAGACCCCTGCACTATCCACTAGACAACATTATACCCATGCAGCATTCCATATGTAAGGGGAGCCTGGAATGCTCTGATCTTTTCTGTGTCAGCATTTTTCACCTCAGCACCCTCCGCCCCCCAATCCTGTAATGCCCCGTGCACATTTGCACATGCATGGGATAAGAAGAACGAGAAACTCTTTTATTTTGTGGTCCATGTTGATGCATTTTACCTGAGGATGCAATTGCCAAGGGGGTTGGAGGTGGTGTTGGAAAAGCTAATTTTTGCCAGCGTAAGGGTTTCTGTACATTTATGGGCACAAACCTGCTGTGCCATTGGGATGGTAGATTTACTCATCACTGCTTTTTTATTTTTTTTAATGGCTTGTGAACCCAGAACCCTTGTCAAAGAGCTGCAGTGCCAGATCCTCCCTTTCAAAAGCTAACACTGGTTATGAGAACATCAGCATTTCTTTTTTTCCCAGGGCAAGAACTTTGCTGCGAAGCAGGTTTTATTATTTAACTAATGATGACTAAGATGTGAAAACTCCACAGCAGATAGATTGCTGCCCAGTGAAATGCCCATCTGGGGGCTTGAGACCTTGGGATTTACTCTCTCCTACCTGTCACCACTAAGCATAGCCCTTCTTAAAATAATGTGTTCATAGGAGCCATAAAATACAGCACGATTTTCATCCATTTGGGGCTGAAACACAACCTCCCTTCTTTTTTTTTTTTTTAAGTCATCCTGAAAATGAATAGATTGGTATAAAAAAATCCCATTCTAGCATTTCTGCTAATAAAGGTGTAATTGGAGTCCAAATGCATGATGATCAGAGGTAGCTTTAGGGTTGGGAGTTAGGGGAGGGTCAGCTGCAAGGTTCTTCTTAGGAACCCCATCACCTCTATCTCTCCTCTCCTCTTCCCATCCTGTGTGGCGGGGAGAGTTCTCGATGGCAAATCTTTTTTCTTGCTGTCAGTGCTCTGGCTAGGTTCAGCTAGTTTCTTCCCACCCCCTCCACCATCACCCATGCATGGTGGTTGGGAGGAAAAAAGACATGGGGTTAAATTCATCCCTACGCTGATGCTGAGTCTGGTGCACCATCAAAGGAGAAGTGACTTGTGCCATAGGAGAGGAGGCTGGTTTGGCTCCTGACACAAGTTAGGATATCGCTTGACGACTGCTGCTGGGGTCCCTGTGAACTTATGGCAGCCAGATGATAGCTGGGCTATTGGAAACCCCCCGCCCCACATGTCCTCACACCCCTGTCCCATCCTGTGGTGTCCCAGGCACCACCTTTCTGCACCAGGAGCTCCTGTGAGGGGATCACAAACCTGGCAGCAGACCTGGCTATGCACCAGGTTGGGAGATCCCCTGTGCTGGCTAAAGTATTTTGAAAATAGCATGACCATGGTGTGTGGAGGTTTGCTACAGCTTGGTATTGTTTGCCAGCCAGCCAGTGCACACTGTGGAGTGAAGGAATGGAATCCTCAGCAGCAATCTGCAGTAGGCGACACGAGGACTTCAGTAACTCAGCCAGAGGTTATGAGTCTTATCTGGCCCAACCTGTTCACTGTGGTCTTTAAGGGCTGAGCTTCCCAGACAGAGAGTCTGAGAGGGGTGCTGTGAAGCTCTTGATTTTATGCTCCTCCAGTTGGAATCCAAAACAAAATAAAGCAGGTCTCTTGGAAGGCATTGAGGGCATTGAGTGGTCACTGAACACCACATATTGGTAGAGCACAGAGACAGTCCTGCAGCATATGCGGCCTTGGGTTGCATTTCTCCAGGAAGAGGATATCTTACCCCATGCATTTTGCTACCTAGAAGCTGTACTAAGTTATTAAAACTTTGTTTTCCCCCGTGCTTTGGAAAGTACAGTCCTGGCAGCCCATTTAACTTGAGACACATTTGCATATTCATGAAGCCTCTGAGGTGAGTCAGGACTCTCCTTTAACTGGAAGACCATTCATTTTTAAAGTGATTTTTCCCAATGCACTCAGAGACACTTTCTCCCCCATTGTATTTGGGGAGAGCGGCTGCCTTTTCCAAAAGCAGTGATTAACTTGCATGCTCGGTACCAAAATGTTAGCTGTGACAGAGGGACAGATGTGAGCATCATGTGGCAAGTTAATGAATATCTATCACCTAATTTCCAGAAAGTTGGCATGTAATGAGACTGGTGCAGTGATTATTACCTCTGTAAATCATGACTTTAAGATGATGACAATCCCTCCTGCCCCAAGGATACAGGATCGGCAGACAATGATGTGCGTTTAATTACTGGGTGAGAGAGGCAGAGTGCTTGGGAGCACACCATCTCCTCTAAATTACCTTCTGCAGTGGTGATGTTGCAGGAGATTAGTACAGATTGGGGGTGGGGAGAAGAAAAGGCCCTTTACAAATAACTGTGTCCTTTTATTCAGCAGGCCCATGGTAATGGTGGGAGCTGTTCATGTGGGAAAGCTGGTTTGGATTCCTGGGTTGTTTTTAATCCTTCTCACCTCAGGGCCCGAGGCAGAGAATGGCCGACAATCTGCCTGAGAAAGGGGTAGTTTAGCATTGGTCAATGGCATTTGTGGCTGGATCCCTCTTTGGTCAGAGGACAGGGCCGGTGCAAAGATGTTTCGCGCCCTAGGCGAAACTTCCACCTTGCACCCCCCATGCACCTGCCCTGAGGCGCCCCCCGCCATGGCAGCTCCCCCCCTACTCTGAGGCACCCCCCCGCCCCAGCTCACCCCTGCCTGCCTCCTCCCCGAGCACACTGTGGCCGCTTCCCTCCTCCCACCTCCCAGGCTTGCGGCACCTAAGCTGATTGCCGCAGCAAGCCTGGGAGGCGGGAGAAGTGAAGCGGCCACGGCGTGCTCGGGGAGGAGGCAGGGCAGGGGTGAGCTGGGGCGGGGAGTTCCCCTGCGTGTCCCCCCCCCCACTTGCTGCAGGCGGCCCTCCCCACGCTCCCCTGCACCAGCTCCCTCCGCTTAAATGCCGGCAGCGACCGGGGCGGCCAAAGATCCGGCTGCCGAGGTTGCTGCCGAAGAAAATGGCGCCCCCCAAATGCCAGCGCCCTAGGCTATCGCCTAGGTCGCCTAAATAGTTGCACCGGCCCTGTCAGAGGATGGTGTCTGCTAAACAGGGGCCTCAGCCTTAAAGGCTAAAGCTGTAGCCCCGTTTCCTCCCACTACTCTGTCAAGCCTGTGGTGGGAGGTCAATTATTTCCCCTTTCTTCTCCCCTCTGCAGCAGCAAAGCGTTGTCCCCTCTCCAGTCCCACCACCAACCCCTGTTGTCCATAACTGTCTCCTGTCTACCTGCGCTGTTGACAGAGATCTCCCAGTTCTGGGCCCTGTAGGTCTGTTAATTCTTCTGCTTAATATCAAACACAAACTGTGTTATGGTGGGAGCAGGTGGAGCCTGTGCAACCTGGGAGGCCTTCCTGGAAGTTCTCCTCCTCAAATTAGCATGCACGCAGTGTTCAGCTAGGGGAGCTTTTATGGCTGCTGTCACTCCAGGGAAAGAGCTTTCTCCTTCAGCTCTGATGTACTGGTTTCTGTGGTTATTTGAATGGACTCCCTGTTCAGATATTCTCAGGGAAGGGCTTGATTCTCTGAGGAGGAAGCAGAGGCATGTGGCGTCATTCTGAGCGTGACTCTCCTGACCTTCTTGAATGCCGATGTGCCCCAGACACTTCTCTTGCCCACAGGCTCTGTGCTAATACCCCCAGGGCATTGTGCTTTGGGGGTGTTTCTAATGGTGATACCATACTGGCAGCCTCCATCCTGATCCCTTTCTTAGAACACTGGCCTGGAGGTGGGTCAGTTGATTTAAAAGATCTTCCTCGTCAATAGTGCTGCCTATGATGGCCCACATCCAGCTCACTAAGGGTGCCCTTGTCCCACCCCTGAAACCTCTCCTCTTGGAGATGGCTTTCCCCTAGTTCTGGCCCTAATACTGCTGTGCTTGAAGGTGCTCAAACCCACCCTGCCCTTCTGTACGCTCTCCAGAGCCTCTGCTTGGAGGGACCCAGACCTGTTCTTTTCATGGTACTTTCCCCCAAACAGTGTCCCTATGTCTAGAAGCACCCGAACCTTCCTCCTCACTGTGCTGCTTCCAGCATCCTGAGGCAGTGTTGCCTAGTGGATAGAGCGCTGGACTGGGATTCAGAAGACCAGGGTGCTATTCCTGGCTCTGACACTGACCTTCTAGGTGGCCTTGGGCAAGTCACGTTGCCTCTCTGTGGCTCAGTTTCCCTATCTGTAAAAGGGGTATTGATACTGCCTTCCTTGGTAAAGCGCTTTGCGATCTAGTGATAAAAAGCACCATATAAGACTGAGGTGTTGGTATTATTATTATTATTTTATTTATTTTATTATTATTGCGTTTGGAGATTCTGCCCTGTGCTATCTGTGCTCATGCATGGAATATACCCAAACCTCAAGTCTGAAGATGAAATCTTGAAATATAGTCTTCCAGTGCACCAATCAACTACCCAGCCTGCTTCTGTTTGCTCCTCTTCTGCAGGTAGGAGATTGGTAGAGGAGTGTAGGGGTGGTGAAAAGCCAAAATAAGAATAGTTTCATCGCCAAAGTGAACCTGACCTGCAAATATGTAGCGCCTGGCTTGACAGAGCAGTGTCAGGGAGCAGGGAGCAGCTGTTCCTGGGGCTTCCAAGGTTCAGAATTTCAGTCTGTAATTGATGTGTGGCCGACATGCCAAAATTAGTTGGCCCTGGGGCTTAGCTAACCCCTAAGTTATAGCCAAAAATTCACCCCATCAGTGGGGAGGCCAGCAGTGATCAGTATATGGACTTGTCCCACTACTGCTTGATGTAAACTATTCTGAGAAACATGTTTAATTTGAGCTTTCTTTTTTGAATCCTGCTGTGAGCCTCCTCTCTGAACAGAAAGTACAGATCTAGATATTACTGAATGTGCCACTTCCCTTACAGCCCGCAGTTCATTCGTATAATACCACATAATGAGATCAGGCATATGGAAAATCCTATTACTGAGTATACAAGTGTGCCTGCATTGCTAGATGAGCATTGCATACAGTCTAACAAATGATTTAACTAAGCAGGTTCCTCAGAAGACAAATAATTATTCCATTCTTGTAAAGTTGGAACCCTGCTAGCTTTTTAACATGCGTTTCTTCAAGGTCCTGTGCTATTAAATTTGTAATAGACATGGCCAAACTGTGATCAAACCAAGTATGCTGCTGGCACTCATCAAATAATTAGTAACAATCTGTCTTCAGTAATAATTAATAATTTGGCTTTACTATGAGCTCTCCACTTGAGAAATTAAACCAGTGTTATTGTTTTGCAAAAGTCTGTGCTGTAATAACTGCCAGGAAGTTAAATGTTTTCTGCCTGGAGGTAGCTCTGCATGCTACCAATCCACATGGGAGCTCAATTTGACACTTGGCTCAGTCCTCCTCCATGCTGTCAAGACCACGACAGTGTGTTCAGCCCCTGGGGTGGGGATGTAGGGAGCATGGTGTATCACTCTGCAGTCAGACTTAGCTCACCAGACAATGAAGAGCTCCACCCGACCACATGGGCCTCCTTCATCTGCCCACCCTATCTAATGTTGTCTTCTTGATTTGAACAACCAATTGCCTGCTAATTCCTTCTGTCACTGGTGAATGGACCATTCTTCTCTCCATTGTTTTGTGGGGGACTGCCATGTAGGGCCATCTGCTAACATCCTGGATGGATCTTCTATGAGAGGAGGAGACCATGGGTGAACTCAAAACCAGGCAGGCTTCAATGCAAATACCTTAATAAAAGACCAGACATTTCACCTTGCTCCATTTTCAACCAGCATGGTGAGGTGGATGATATTTGGCCATCATCTTATTCCACAAGTGTGTTTGCAAATGTGGCCCATTGTGGCTTTCTGTTCCTTGCTTCAAGCTTCCTTTTGCTCAGGTAAGCAAAGACAGTCTGAGGGTCCTTGTGTAACACTAGAAAAAGAGTTGTCTTAACTCACTGGAAAGATGGTGTCTGTTAAATGAATGCTGATCCTGCTAATGGGTTCCTGTAGGTACCGAAAATTGGCCTTTGTTGGTCTGAGCCTGTATGAGACTGTATTGACCTTTTTTATCAATGGAAACATCATAATGCTCATGGAATTTGCTATTACATAAGTCTCCTGTCTCAAAGTGTGCCTTGCTATGGGATAATGCTCATCTGGAGTTAGGTAGGAGCAAGAAGCAAAACAGAGACTATAAAATGTAGATCTGCAGCTGAGAGACTTATTATAACGTACCCCACTACGCAGGGAAAACCAGATGTCAGAGTTTTCTTGTCCTGTCTAACTCCGCAGTTTAGAATGTAACCATGGGAAAACTGCCAAGGCTTGAAAATAAATCCTTGCTTTGTAAATCCTTTCATCTGACTGATGGGAGCATGCAATTAAGTATTGCCCAGTTTATTATTGTTCATTGATTAAATTTCTGTTGGTCAACACAAATAGTATTGTTTCGGCTCTGTGTTCATGGGATGGAAATTGGCAGTGGAGAGCTCTCCACAGAGAAAAGAAAGGACAACCTGCCATTTAAAACTGTTCTGAATGTGTGTATAGACAGGGGGAGGGGACGGGTGGAGGGAGAAGTACAAATCCCTCTGTACAAACGCTTGCCTGCTATTTCACTTCTCCTTAGCGTGAGTCTGATCCTGCTATAAAGTGGGGTTTGCCTCAGTGAGGACCGCAGGACCGGGCCCTATGTTTTCTACAGCTTGAGCAAACACTGACAAAGCAGGCTATAACCCTGTGGAAGTATGGATGGGGAGGCACTGTGTGGGGTGGACCAAGCATGTATAACTAGGATTAATGGGATGAAATTAGGTGAAGGAGAAATGTAGTCAGGAAGCATTTCCTCAAGGTGAAAGCTATTAGACTGTGGAATAGGGATATGAAGGGAAGTGACTGGTGGTTATTTATCTGAGTCATTTAAAATGGGATGAGACTGAGCACTTGAGAACTATCCTGCGCTTGTAGAGAGATGGTCTATTGGGTCTTCTAGTGATTCTAGGCTTTTTCCATCTTTAATTTCCATGATGTATCCATTGCCTCCATTCCTAAACCTGGGCAGGGGAAGTTCCAGAAGATTGGAAGAAAGCTAATGTTGTGCCAATATTTAAAAAGGATAAGTGGGATGACCCAGGTCTTTATAGACCTGTCAGCCTGACATCGAACCTGGGCAAGATAGTGGCTGATATGGGACTCAATTGATAAAGAATTACAGGAAGATAATAAATTAATGGAAAATAGATCCTGTCAAACTAACTTGATATCTCTTTTTGATGAGGTTACAAGTTTGCTTGATCAAGGTAATAGTGTTGATGTGATATACTTAGACTTTAATCAATATTTTGATTAAAATACTGGAACGATATAAAATTAACATGGCACACATTAAATGGATTAAAAGTTGGCTAACTGATAGGTCTCTAAATGCAACTGTAATCAGAGAATCATCATCAAGCAGGTGTGTTTATAGTGGGGTCCCACAGGAATTGGTTCTTGGCTCTATGCTATTTAACATTTTTACCAATGACCTGGAAGGAAACACAAAATCATCACTGGTAAAGTTGACAGATTGCAAAAATTGAGGGTGTGGGAAATAATAAAAAGGACAATCACTGATACTGAGCGATCTGGATCACTTGGTAAGCTGGGTGCAGGCAAACAGTATGGGTTTTTCATGGCTAAATTTAAATGTATACATCTAGAAACAAAGAATGTAGGTCGCACTTACATTATGGGGGCTCTGGGCTGGGTAGCAGTGACTCTGAAAAGATTTGGGGGTCATGGTGGATCATCAGCCAAACACAAGCTCCCAGTGCGATGCTGTGACCAAAGAGCTAATGCAATCCTGGGATGCATATACAAGGGACTCTCGAGTAGGAGGAGAAGGTTATTTTACCTCTGTATTTGGCACTGGTGTTGACCATAGATGGAAAACTGGGTCCAGTTTTGGTTTCCACAATTCAAAAAGGATGTTGAGGATCAGGGCTGGCTCCAGGCACCAGCACAGCAAGCAGGTGCTTGGGGCGGCCAACACAAAGGGGCGGCTGAAGAACGAAGTGGCGGCGGTCGCGGCTTTTTTTTTTCCCTGCCATGTGGGGCTGCAAGAACGCTGGAGCCAGCCCTGTTGAGGATGTTGATAAATTGGAGTCAGTTCAGAGAAGAGCCACAAGAATGATTAAAGGATTAGAAAACCTGCCTTATAGTAATAGACTCAAGGAGCTCAATCTGTTTAGCTTAACAAAGAGAAGGTTCAGGGGTGACTTGATCACAGTCTGTAAGTATCTACCTGGGGAGCAAATATTTGCTAACGGGCTCTTCTGTCTAGCAGAGAAAGGTCTGACCTGATCCAGTGGCTGGATATTGAAGCTAGACAAATGTAGACTGGAAATAAGGTGTACGTTTTTAACAGAGTAATGAACCATTGGAACAACTTACCGAGGGTCATGGTGTAATTTCCATCACTGACACTTTTAAAGATTGGATGCTTTTCTAAAAAATATGCTCTACGAATTATTTTGGGGAAATTCTCTGGCCAGTGTTATACAGGAGATCAGACTAGATGTTCACAATGGTCCCTTCTGGCCTTGGAATCGATGAATAATTGGTTTTTCCTAACGTGTGATTCCTACCTTCCATGCTGTGTGCACCATTCATCAGAGACTGGACACCAACCCCAGCTGCTACTCAACGGCTCTCTTGGCCCCACGTTTCCTTTTGTTTGATGTGCAAAATGAACTTTTATTTTGGTGAAGTAAAAATTGTCTGTGGGCTTGGACCCCCTTTGGATCATGCTACACAATGGTCAGACAGAAGGTGTCTTGAGCAAGGTGTGTGATTTGGGGGGTTTGGAGGGGATGTGCTCCATGAAACATTTCTCTCGAAGAGGGGGTCCCTTTCTGTATTGCATACACTTTGTCCCTGTTGAACCATGACACATGACGTGTATTCAGAACCCATGCTATTCTGGTGGCTAACACTTCAGTAAGACATTATGGCAGTGAAATCCTAAAATATATTTCAGGCTCAGCAGTGCACGATGACACACCTTTCACAGCCAGAGCCCAGTTCTCCTGACTTCTGCATCATACAGCCACTGCTGGGGACCCACACTTCCAAGTCACAAATGTGTGAAATCACCTCATTACCTACAGCAGTAGCTGTGAGCGGGCAGCTATTTTCAGATGCGAGCATGTAGATGAAGCACTCCCCCCTCTCACCTACCTTGGTTGAAACCCAGTTCTGAGCACTCTGCAATTTCTGTCTCTTAAAGTTAATTGAAAATGTAAATAAAAATATCCCTTGACTTCCTGCTTCTCATTTTCCTGCTTCTCATTTTCCCCAGCCTGGAGTCAGTTTTCTATTTTAGTTTTAATCTCTGTGGCGTTTATACAAACTTCCATCAAGTGGTTCAGGGAGTGGACAGCCACCAGTCCAAAGTACTTAAAGTGGAGATAATAAACCTGTAATGCAGCCAAGTTCCCCCGTTGTTTATTTTCTGCTTTGATAGAATTTTTATGTCAAAATGTGCTTTCAGGGACGTCCGATAAGAAAAAGAGAATACAGCCCTTTACAAACCATATGAAGTGTTCATTTAGTTTATAGACTCCAATAGTCTAGTCCCACCCCCACTCCCCTGAATCATGGAAGGATTTATTTATTTATTTTTTTTAATTCCTGATGGATGGGTGTCTGACCTGTCCTTGAATTATCCCCAGTCAAAGTGATTCCACAGCCGCTCCTGGCAGCATGTTCTTCTTCAATAACTTAAGGACTGGTCCTATGAGATGCTGAGCACGCACATCGCCCATGGAGTTGTGAACTGTCAGCACCTTTGAGGAGGTGCAGAGCCAGGAGTGGACCTGTAGAGACCTTCCTAAAGATCACAGACAAGCATGGAATGAGGAATATAGTCCAGGTGATAGCAAAGCAGAGACACACCAGGGAGATTTAGCTGCTGATTGACCTTCCTTTGCTGAGCTACTTGCCTTATTTTTATGGAGATGAGGTTGTACTATTGATTCACATTTAATCAATTATCAAATAACCCCTCCTCCTCTCCTGTTCTCCTCCATGGTATTGCCCCATTCTCACACATTGATTATTGCACTTTCCATTTGTCTTCCTATGTCTCATTTTGATCCTGCCCAGTTCTGTATCTCAATCTGATCCTCCAAAATATTTCTGATCCCCCTCAGCTTCTTGCTATTAGTAAATGTTTTGTGTATGCTCCATTCCAGGCATCATCATCAATAATAATAATTAATAATAAATAATCCATATAAATAGGGCTGTCAAGTGATTAACAATTAATCATGATTGCATGATTGCATTAATTGCATGATTTAAAAAATTAATAGCGATTAATCACACTGTTAAACAATAAGACTACCATTTATTTCAAAACTTTTGGATGTTTTCTACATTTTCAAATATATTGATTTCAATTACAACACAGAATACAAAGTGTACAGTGCTCACTTTATATTTATTTTTATTACAAATATTTGCACTGTAAAAAACAAAAGAAATATTATATTTCAATTCACCTAATACAAGAACTGTGGTGCAATCTCTTTATCATGTAAATTGAACTTACAAATGTCAAATTATGTACAAAAAATAAGTGCATTCAAAAATAAAACAATGTAAAACATTAGAACCTACAAGTCCACTCAGTCCTGCTTCAGCCAATTGCTCAGACAAACAAATTTGGTTACAATTTGCAGGAGATAATGCTGCCCGCTTCTTGTTTACAGTGTCACGTGAAAGTGAGAACAGGCCTTCGCATGGCACTGTTGTAGCCAGCATTGCAAGGTATTTATGTGCCAGATGCGCTAAAGATTCATATGTCCCTTCATGCTTCAACCACCATTCCAGAATATATGCGTCCATGCTGATGATGGGTTCTGCTCGATAACGATCTAAAGCAGAGTGGACTGACACAGGTTCATTTTCATCGTCTGAGTCAGGTGCCACCAGCAGAAGGTTGATTTTCTCTTTTGGTGGTTCGGGTTCTGCAGTTTCCGCATCAAAGTGTTGCTCTCTTAAGACATCTGAAAGCATTCTCCAAGCCTTGTCCCTCTCAGATTTTGGAAGGCACTTCAGATTCTTAAACCTTGGGTTGAGTGCTGTATGATCCTTAGAAATCATAGAATCATAGAATCTCAGGGTTGGAAGGGACCTCAGGAGGTCATCTAGTCCAACCCCCTGCTCAAAGCAGGACCAAACCCAACTAAATCATCCCAGCCAGGGCTTTGTCAAGCCTGACCTTAAAAACCTCTAAGGAAGGAGATTCCACCACCTCCCTAGGTAACCCATTCCAGTTCTTCACCACCCTACTAGTGAAAAAGTTTTTCCTAATGTCCAACCTAAACCTCCCCCTCTGCAACTTGAGACCATTACTCCTTGTTCTGTCATCTTCTACCACTGAGAACAGTCTAGATCCATCCTCTTTGGAACCCCCTTTCAGGTAGTTGAAAGCAGCTATCAAATCCCCCCTCATTCTTCTCTTCTGCAGACTAAACAATCCCAGTTCCCTCAGCCTCTCCTCATAAGTCATGTGCTCCAGCCCCCTAATC
The DNA here is from genome assembly GCF_020497125.1 of Mauremys mutica. Taxonomy (NCBI): domain Eukaryota; kingdom Metazoa; phylum Chordata; order Testudines; family Geoemydidae; genus Mauremys; species Mauremys mutica. Next base: position 24,857,096 of record NC_059075.1, read on the forward strand.
ATTTTTGTTGCCCTCCGCTGGACTCTCTCCAATTTATCCACATCCTTCTTGTAGCGTGGGGCCCAAAACTGGACACAGTACTCCAAATGAGGCCTCACCAGTGCTGAGTAGAGGGGAATGATCACATCCCTTGATCTGCTGGAAATGCCCCTACTTCTACAACCCAAAATGCCATTAGCCTTCTTGGCAACAAGGGCACACTGTTGACTCATATTCAGCTTTTCGTCCACCGTAACCCCTAGGTCCTTTTCTGCAGAACTGCTGCCCAGCCATTCGGTCCCTAGTTTGTAGCAGTGCATGGGATTCTTCCGTCCTAAGTGCAGGACTCTGCACTTGTCCTTGTTGAACCTCATTATATTTCTTTTGGCCCAATCCTCTAATTTGTCTAGGTCCCTCTGTATCCTATCCCTACCCTCCAGCGTATCAACCACTCCTCCCAGTTTAGTGTCATCTGCAAACTTGCTAAGGGTGCAGTCCACACCATCCTCCAGATCGTTAATGAAGATATTGAATAAAACCGGCCCCACCACCGACCCTTGGGGCATTCCACTTGATACCGGCTGCCAACTAGACATGGAACCATTGATCACTACCCGTTGAGCCCGACCATCTAGCCAGTTTTCTATCCACCTTACTGTCCATTCATCCAGCCCATACTTCTTTAACTTGCTGGCAAGAATACTGTGGGAGACTGTATCAAAAGCTTTGCTAAAGTCCAGAAATAGTACATCCACTGCTTTCCCCTCATCCACAGAGCCGGTTATCTCGTCATAGAAGGCAATTAGGTTAGTCAGGCATGACTTGCCCTTGATGAATCCATGCTGACTGTTCCTGATCACTTTCCCTTCCTTTAAGTGGTTCAGGATTGATTCCTTGAGGACCTGTTCCATGATTTTTCCAGGGACTGAGGTGAGACTGACTGGCCTGTAGTTCCCTGGATCTTCCTTCTTCCCATTTTTAAAGATGGGCACTACATTAGCTTTTTTCCAGTCATCCGGGACCTCCCCCGATCGCCATGATTTTTCAAAGATAATGGCCAATGGCTCTGCAATCTCATCGGCCAACTCCTTTAGCACCCTCGGATGCAGCGCATCCGGCCCCATGGACTTGTGCTCGTCCAGCTTTCCTAAATAGCCCCGAACTACTTCTTTCTCCACAGAGAGCTGGTCACCTCCTCCCCATACCGTGCTGCAGAGTGCAGCTGTCTGGGAGCTGACCTTGTCTGTGAAGACAGAGGCAAAAAAAGCATTGAGTACACTAGCTTTCTCCACATCCTCTGTCACTAGGTTCCCTCCCTCATTCAGCAAGGGGCCCACACTTTCCTTGACTTTCTTCCTGTTGCTACCATGCCTAAAGAAACCCTTCTTGTTACTCCTAACATCTCCGGCTAGCTGCAACTCCAAGTGTGATTTAGCCTTCCTGATTTCACACCTGCATGCCTGAACAATACTTTTATACTCCTCCCTGGTTATTTGTCCAATCTTCCACTTCTTGTAAGCTGTTCTTTTGTGTTTAAGACGAGCAAGGATTTCACTGTTAAGCCAAGCTGGTCGCCTGCCATATTTACTTTTCTTCCTACACATCGGGATGGTTTGTTCCTGCAACCTCAATAAGGTTTCTTTGAAATACAGCCAGCTTTCCTCGACTCCTTTCCCCGTCATGTTATTCTCCCAGGGGACCTTGCCCATCAGTTCCCTGAGGGAACCAATCTCACATTGGTACCTTCTTTGCATTTTGTCAAATCTGCTGTGAAAGTGTTCTTAAAACGAATGTGTGCTGGGTCATCATCCAAGACTGCTGTAACATGAAATATATGGCAGAACGTAGGTAAAACAGAACAGGAGACATACAATTCTCCCCCAAGGAGTTCAGTCACAAATTTAATTAACATGTTATTTTTTTAATGAGCATCATCAGCATGGAAGCAGGTCCTCTGGAATGGTAGCCAAAGCATGAAGGGGCATATGAATATACAGCATATCAGGAACGTAAATACCCTGCAAAGCTGACTAAATAAGTGCCACGTGAACACCTGTTCTCACTTTCAGGTGACACTGTAAATAAGAAGCAGGCAGCATTATCTTCCGTAAATGTAAACAAACTTGTTTGTCTTAGCAATTGGCTGTACAAGAAGTAGGACTGAGTGGACATGTAGGCTCTAAAGGTTTGCATTGTTTTGTTTTTGAGTGCAGTTATTTAACAAAAAAATCTACATTTGTAAGTTACACTTTCATGATAAAGAGTTGCACTACAGTACTTGTATGAGGTGAATTGAAAAATACTATTTCCTTTGTTTATCATTTTTACAGTGCAAATATTTGTAATAAAAATAACAATATAAAGCGAGCACTGTACATGTTGTATTCTGTGGTGTAATAGAAATCAATATATTTGAAAATGTAGAAAAACATCCAAAATATTTAATAAATTTTATTTGGCAGTCTTTTGTTTAACAGTGCGATAAATCATTTTTTTTTAATCACAGTTAATTTTTTTGAGTTAATCGCGTGAGTTAACTGTGATTAATCGACAGCCCTAATAATAAACAGATTTATTCTATGTTGGTTCTTATACTGCACCCATCATTGTGGTATCTGAGCATCTGAGTTCTCTGCTGTGCCTGGTTTCAGGTCATGGCTGATTCTCTGGCTAGCTTTATAAGAGCTCCAGCCCTGCTGGAGCTTGGAGCAATCTTCAGGCTGCTCTGCGCTCCAGCACTTGTTAACTACCCCCAAGGAACCATCCAGCATTTCAGCATAGCTTGACCCTTTCCCCTTCCTAATTTTTATACTCTCAGTCCAGCGTTGCAGGTGGGGGGTCAGCATAGGAACTGGCTACACTGACTGTACCCCAAAAAGGGATGCCCCCAATATCAGGGATATGCAGACAGTTTCTGCTCCCTTTGCACTGCCTGAGCGGCATAAAGGGAGCAGATGGATGCCCATTATTGTTTTATAACAATGGAATTGTGCTGTACTCTGAGCGAACTCCTGCAGAGCCCTTCTTTATACCTGCTCGGCAGCCTGGCACTGAACTATCAATGACTGGGATGATTATTCCCAGGTAGGTAATTCTGTGGCTTGATGGTTTTCATATGCGCCTGTGTTTTCATATCTGTATTGACTTCTGAAAGGCAGTTGAGAGAAACACAACTTCCTCCTGTGGTTCCGCTGCCACTGGAATGCGTTTATCAGAAGAAAGTTCAATTTACTGGGCAAATGGAGTGAGCACATAATGTTTACCTAACGTCTGGTGTAGGGGTGGTGGTGCAGCTCAGCATTCTCCTGAACTGAGTGGGGAAAGCAGTATCTGGGGAAAATCCTCAGGTAAAAATAAACCAACCCTTTTCTACTTCTGAGCCTCTCCAACCCCACCCAGAGGAGCTTAGACTCTTCATTTCTTACTCTCCAGCTTTCCCCCCTGGCCTCCCACTTCATAGTGAGTTTGGGCTAGAAGCCAAATCAAATGTTTTTTCTGTTTCCTTACCTACCTTGGAGGGTTGTGAGTTATGAGTAGAAATGGGTCTGAACTTAAACCACAGACTTCTGCGCTCTGGGACTGTTCAAAATCCAGAGCACCATTTTGTGACCCAGCTTAGCCTACTAAATAGGGCACGTTTTGGGGTGCTGAGCTGTTGAAGCCCAAGAAGTATTGTGGTGATGAGAGGGACCTGAACATCAGGCCAGGCCAGTTGCTAAATACTCCAGAAGGGGTCATGTCCTGAATTGGAATGTGGCTGAATGCTGCAACTGATTCGAGCCACTTGCATCTAGAGCAGTATTGCTTTGGTAATACTTGACCAGTGTAGGAGGGAGAACCCCTTCAGTTGATCAGTGCAGAGTAGTGTGGGGCTGGATTGTATTTTCCTATGGGACCCCAGTGTATCACTCCTGCAGCGTAGCCAGGCTCCATGTCCTTGGATCAGAGATCTCCCCTGAAGCCTTTCTCCAACGGTAACACTGCTGAACGTAGCGCTCTCCTTGCTGGAACAATGAACTTTGGAGGGTACATTCCTTTGAACAAAGCTCTTGGCAGGAACTTATGCTGCCACTAAACCAGGCTTCTCTCTAATCATCTTGGCCAACACTTCATTGCATTGTTAGTGGAGTTGTGAGACTTGCTTGAATCCTACACAGTAAGTAAATGCTGTGTATAATTGGACAATTACTCTCAACTCTGCCTAAATGAGCCAATGCCTTTTTTGAGGTTTTAACATCTCTGCTATGTTACACCTGGCAAGTATACGCCAAATTAATGGGGACAAACAGCTTGGAAAAGCCTGGAGGAATTGCTTTACCTGCTTTCTGCTTATGTTCCCCCTGGAATGGTGCATTCAATTTAGGGCACCAGGCTGCAATAAAGAGGCTGGCAAACTGGAAAGAATTCAGGGAAGAGCAACAAAAGTGATCGGGGGGGCTGAGTGATGAGCAAAGATTGAAAGCGAAAACTCTGTATTAACATATCTAAGGGCTTGTCTATAATACAAAATTAAATCAACGTAAGTTACATTGATGTACAGCCACCGCAGAAGTTAAGCGGTGGTTCACATCCATGCTATGCTCCTTCTGTTGGCGGTGCCAGATCCTCACCAGGAGCACTTCCACTGACTGAAGTGGGGCATTGCAGGGACACTGAGAGCAGAAGCCCCCTCCCCTGGGGCTGACAGCTGAGTGTCAGCCAAGAGTGGGGCTCACAGCTGCCCCCCAGCTCCGGCATTGACCGCCTGAGCTGTCAGTCGAGCATGGGGCTCACAGCTGGGGCCTCTCCCTCTCTGGTGCTGACAGCCTGAGTGTCAATCAAGCGCAGGGCTCCCAGCTGGGTCCCCATCCCAGTGCTGACAGCTCAGTCTGTCAGGACCGGAAGGAGGGGGCAGCTGTGATCCTCTCACCTGGCTGATAGTGTGGACTGTCAGAGCAGGGGTGGGGGGTTCTAGCTGACAGCCAACAGGTGATGTAAGTAATGCAGCATCTACATGGACACTGTGTCACCCTGACTACAGCAACCTAAGCGCTATGCCTCTTGCAGTGATGGAGTTATTAAGTCGATGTAGTGGGCGACTTACATCGGCGGGAGCACCATTGTAGTGTAGACATAACTCTGTAGTGTAGACCAGGCTTAAGAGAGGACAAAAAGGGGACATTATTCTACAAATTTTTGAAGGGTGTTAACGCTCAGGAGAGAATGGAATTATTGATGGTGGGACAGTATGGGGGGGGCAATTGGAGGGATGAGATCAAATTAACAAAAGGAAACTTTAGGTTGATTATCAGCAAAAGGAACATCCTGACTGTGAGGCGTATGGAGCTGGGCAATAGCCCCATTAGGGAAGTGCCCTGTGCCATTAGAACTAGAGTGGACATAACCATCGCTGGATGTATGGAAGGGAATGATCCTGCATGGGCAGGGAGATGAGCTGGAAGACAGGTCTTTTGTATCTCTCTAACCTCTAGGGATGAAGCCAAGCCATCCTGCGAGACTTTGGCCTTGATCTTTGAAAGTTCTGTCCGCTTTGTTTTGCTTTTTATAATTAACCCCCAAAATGATTTGTACCATCCAGCCCTCTTTCTGCTGCTTCCTTTTTGCTGACAGCTCTTCCAACCCAAGCCAATAACCTGCACTTCCACCATGCAAATATAACTGGCTGTGTGTGGGATAAAAAAACACTGAGTGCACAGAGGCTGTGCTCTCCATTTAAAGAGCTGTAAACACTTGCTGGCCTCCAGACAGAGGGACTTTGATCTGACCCCTGTCATTTCTAACTGAGGCATCACTCTTGAATGAGTTTCTGTTTTAGGCCGAGTAGTATGCAGCAGACAAAGGAAAGGGAGGTGGGGGAGTATAGTTTACCCTGATCAGGAACAGACTGAGTGTCCTGAGTCAATAGAGCCTATTTTTCATTAACCCAATCATTAGTTTTACTTGCTACCAATTACGTTTTTCCTGCCGGTACAGAAAAGGGCATCATTTGCATGTATGAGATTTTTTAATAGGCGGCTCAGTGAGCACCAGGGGGAGGTATTTAAGTACTGGAAATTAAATTTGAATTTCTCTCTTGAGTTGATGGAAGAGGATTTTTGAGTTTTAATTACCATGCAACTTGGATTCACGACTGTGAAAGACCACACTGGGGGGAAGCTGCTTTCCTTTGTGCTGAGCGGTAAATTATGCAGTCTTCACCCCAGCTTGCAGAGACTATTGTCCAGAAGAATCTTCTCAAACAGAGGAGGGAGAAGCGTTATAATCAGGAATATGTTTTCAGTGCCTGGAAAAGTTATCAGTTGGACTTCTAAAAAGAAAGACCAGAACTATGGCAAAGATCCTAGGTTTTCTGTATTTTTAATTTTAAAATGTTTGTGGTCCATTTTGTTTTAACAAAATGCGTCGCATGATCAAAAAATCTGTTTCTGTTTACAAAGGTTGTTAGTGAAACAATTTTATTAATCCAAGACATTCTGTACATCCTGTCCCAGTTGCTGGCTCTGAAATGGTCCATCAGTTTGTAAACAGAATCCCTTTGAAGAATGAGTTCAAATTAACAGTGGAGACTTCTGCCCAAAATTATGAACAGTGCTAATATTTTAATTAGGAACATGTGAAATTGGCAGTGTTGTTTTGCGGGGTGTTGTAAACATTTTCTTCTGGTTCAGTTTATGTGGGTGCGAACCCACCTAAAATCTCAAAGGAAAGTTCACTTGAAACTATTACTGAGGTTTGCTTCAAACCCAAATATTTTGCACAATTTTGATACTAAAACCATTCGTGGGCAAAAATCGCCATTAAAATTGGATGAACTTCAGCAAACCCTTCATTGAACATGATTCAACTTTTGTGTGGTTTCAAATCTTGTGACCATTTTGACTAGCTCTAATCAGCATAAAGGGCTTCAGTGGGACCATGGAATAAGGTCCCAGGTCAGAGTTCCTCGCTGCCTGTGTTCCCTCTTAACACCTGCTGAAAGTAGTAACAGGAATAACATATGTACTCCAAGAATGAAGACGTGGGGGCGAGTTCTCTGTTACACTGGTTCAATTCTGCTGACTTCAGGGGACTTGCAATGTGTAGCTAAGAGAAAAGTCTGGCACACAGAACACTTTTAAGTCTCCCAATCTAACATGAATTTTGATCAAAGAAGATCAAGTAGCTCAGATGCCAGGGTGCATGGATACCGGTGCTATCACTGCTGTTGAAGAGCAAGGACTAACAATAACTTGCTGAAGCAAAATTAACATCTGTGATTGGACTCTGCCTGGGGAAAGGTGGAAGAAAGTGACCAAGCTTGTACATTTATAAAGCTGACCTGACTCCAGTCTCAGCTCCTACAAGGTGGCTCCTGGACAGAAAGCACTAAAATGCCGGCTCATCTGGAATATTAGTCAATCCAGGAAGAAATCACTGTTTATAGCAGTTAACTAGGACAGAATGGGAAGGGGTGGGGCACTGAATGGTAGCGTGCTCTCTATGGGCTGTAGTGGCTCCAAGCTCATTCTTCTTGAGCAGAGGGAGGAAACACTCAGGGTCTGATCCTGCTCTCATTTAAGTCAGTGTTAAAAATCTTAGGGGTTTCAGTGGTGTATGATCAGACACTCACTGTTTGCAGCTTCTTTATCTTTTTGGAACATTCTACAGCTAAGCAAGGTTATTTTTGTGGGAGGTGAAAGAGACAAGCGTTTGAGCTCCACAGAGCTCTTTTTCAGGTGTACAGAATCTAGGCTGTCATTATAGATATGTATATGTGCGTATCCATATAGTTTCTAGACCACATGGTTGTGAAGATAACTTTAAAAATTGAATGGAGTGTAACCAGTGCAGTGTTCTCTTCCTAAGTCCTAAGACAGCCTGAAACGAACACATAGGTAGGTGTGAACTTCCTTACTCATAGGAATGGGGTGATAACTCTGAAACCTAATGCTGTTTGTTTTATTGGACACATCCAACTAGTGTGCTTATCGCACAATCCTACACTGTGTTCCATTTCTTTCCAGGTGCCCAAAGCCCCAACAATCCTTTATCTAACTGTCAGACCCTCCAGCTTCCTTCTGAAAAGTACAGTGCAGTTATACATTGTCAGTATAAAAATTTGTGATAGAATAAAATCCAAAGATAGTAGACATTTTAAAGTAACCAGAACCTTGTATCGTAATCAGTTACACAGGGCTGCTGTATGCAGTGTCAGGGCCGGCTCCAGACCCCAGCGCACCAAGCGCACGCTTGGGGCGGCATTTTGCCGGCAGGGTGGCAGGCGGCTCCGGCGGACCTTCCGCAGTCATGACTGCGGAGGGTTCAGTGGTCCCGCGGCTCGGGTGGACCTCCCGCAGGCATGCCTGCAGATGCTCCACCGGAGCCGCGGGACCAGCGCACCCTCCGCAGACACGTCTGCAAGAGGTCCCCCGGAGCCACGGGACCGGCGACCGGCAGCGCGCCCCCTGCTGCATGCCGCCGTGCTTGGGGCGGACAAATTCCTAGAGCCGCCCCTGTGCAGTGTATTGTTCAGTTCCATATTCAGTTCATTAAAAAGCTCAGTTTCTGTAATTTAAGTGAAGCTAGTGCAGATCCTGCTGCATACACCAGGAAAATGCAGAATCCAGAGGCATTGGCATGGAATTTTAGATCCAACTTGACACAGGGCTACAGATGGAATGCACTGGCTGTGTGCATGTACAAGCAAGACATCCTTTAGTAGAAGCAGCAAAGAATCCTGTGGCACCTTATAGACTAACAGACGTTTTGCAGCATGAGCTTTCGTGGGTGAATACCCTTTAGTAGCTGGCCCACACGGAAGATAAGAGGCTAGTAGTACTAGCCAAGGGAGTGCTCCTTTAGCTCCAGAGGAAGAGGTCTGTGTTTTCTGAGCTGAAGGAGCAGGTCTCTAGTCCTGGATTCCCAGAGGAGTGTGTCATTTATCTAGTAATTGGATCTGTTGTCTGCAGCAGGTAGACTCAATACAAAGGGAATCCTATCTTGTCCTTGTCTGGAATGATGGAGACCATGACAAAAGATGCTAATAGTTTGGGTTGTTAAAGAATGGAAAGTCTGTGGTGAGAGGGATTTTGAGGGGGAGAAGGTGGGGAAATGGTGACTGGATTTACTTGGGTAAAATGAGGAGAAAGTTTGTCCTTTTGTAGGATTTTCCCTCTGGGAATCCAGTCATGGCGATTTCTAGAAGTGGCTGCAATGTACAGCCAGATGTGCTCACCAAGAGGGCACAAAGCCTGGCACTCTCCTCTTCCTGAAGTATTCACACCGTATCCAATGTTTTGACCCGTCTGTAGCCAGTGGAAAGCCACTAATCGGCTTCAGTTTTCTGCTGGGTCACGTGACCATGTTACCAAGATTAAAGCAGCATGAGGAAGGAAAAGAGGCTTAAATAGCTGAGGGTGCCCAGCAGGTCATTTTAACCTTTTCCTAATCATTAAAGCTGCCGAATCCCATTAGTCTGTGAGTGACTTGCAGTGCTGCTCCTTGAATGCAAGCTGCTGACAGAACTTTCTGTTCACCTGTGTCCTTCCCTGTTGATGAAACTGAAGTCAATAGTACATCTGGACTTTTGTATCATATTGTGAAATGAAGGGTCTCGGGCTCCTTGTTGTGTAATAAGTGTTAATCATGCCAATGAAAAGTAGCATGACACACAAAGCTATCGAAAGCAGGGGATTTAATTTGGCGTATCTAAAATTAGATACCCGGAGAAGATATCTCTCAGGCTGTATGACAGTAGATGAGCACTCCTCCATCTGTATGATAGCATGGAGGTACAGGATAAGGACAATTATTTAATTTTATTATAATTCATTGCTTCTGTGTTGATCAGTGAACTATTTCTTCACTCTGTGATCAGTTTGAAGATCCGGGAGATTCCTGTACTGCTGAATGCAAGATCTGACTCAGGGGCAGAGCCCTGCAGGTGGGGATATGTTGAATTGGGAAGGAGATAGCCTAACAAGTCTGATCAAAGCCTCCAGTTTGTCATCTTTGCTCATTTTCACTCTTCAGTCTTTTTCTTGTCTTTATAACAACATGGAATCCCAGCTATTCATGGGCGGCGGGTATAGCCAGGGGACTAGCCTCACCCACCACCAATGGAGCTATTACAAAGTTTTAAATTCCTCTTTCATTCTCCAAGCTGTTGCATCATCTTATTTTCCTTATTCATATTAAGCAGCAATCAACAATTTAACACACAGGAAAAGTGCTGATTCTGAGCTCTGCTGGGAAAAAAAACTGTATGAACGTGGCCTGGACATTGCAAACTGTTAGATATTTCTAAGATAGCCTTGGTACTGACAGGCCAATCCAGTCTTCTACAAATCTACTTGACATGACAAAAAGTATAAAATATTAATAATAAAAAAATACACAATCTTTCTGGGGTCTATACAACATTGTGTAGATATGGCAAACATTATGCCATAATGAGGTGTGATTTTTATTCCGTGTTGACCTGCTGCTTATTAAAGTTCACTTTTTAGTACAAGTGGTAGAACAGCTCTTCAGTTGGTGTAAATCAGTATTGTTCCATTGAAGATGATACCAGTTTACACAAACTTGGGCTCTAGGGTTGCCAGTTGTCTGGTTTTTGACCGGAACATCTGGTTGAAAAGGGAACTTGGTGACGTTGGTCAGACTGGGGGGTTGGGAAGAGCAGCAGCTGCAGCGGGAGCCATATTGAGGAGCTGCTGATGCCTGACAGAGAGCAGTGGGTGGCTCCCAGACCGGGATCCAAGAGCTAGGTGCTGCTGCCCGGGTATTCGGGGGGGCTGCAGATCCCGTCTTCCCCCGCTTCTGCCCTGCCCCTTCGCTACAGGGACTGACCCCTCCCCACTCTGGCTCCTTGCCCCGGGGGCTGACCCCCACCATGTCCCGCTGTACCCTGATTGGGCAGCCTCCATGTCAGCTCCTCCCAACCTGGCTCTGCAGGCAGCAGGTGAGTCCTGAGAGAGTGAGCAACAGGGGTGGTGGAGAGTGAGTGAGGAAGAGAGAGGAGTGAGCGGAGGTGGGGCTTCAGGGGAAGAGGCGGGGCACAGGGGCAGGGCAAGGGTGTTCAGTTTTCAGCCATTAGAAAGTTGGCAACCCTAGGCTCTGGTCCCATATGTACTGGGAATTAATAGTACTTCTGTACTTTTATTTTAATCCATCCCTTGAGTTACATATTATGTAGACTTCTCTTTTTGAAAGTTCACTTGTTAAAAATGCCCGAGGCTGGGGCTCTTGAAAAATCATCCCCCTTTCTTCTCAGGACATCACCCGAAGTCAGGATTTAAATCATAGTCCATAAGGCCGAACATGAGGCCTTTGCTATGATGAGTGCCTTCAAAGTCTCTTTGAAGTGTTAGATCTGCGTGGGTATGAAAAATATAGTGGGAAAGAAAATAATCATGTTCCTTCCCCATCATACCCTCTGGAATCCTGGAAGAACAATGTAGAGTCTGTTTTTCTGGTGCTTAATAACTATTAGCACGGCTATGCTATTCTCCCTTGTGGAGAATAGCAGTCATTGGAAGACAATTGTAAGCAGTTTCAGGCCCACCAGGGCATTTCTCCTATGGGTAGATAAGTATGTGGGAAGCAAAATACTCTCCCCTGCTTGTGTTCAGAGATATGGATACCAAGTGCATCTTGACAAAGAAAAATAATATCCTGGAACAAATCTGTGTCAATATCAAGGTAAGCGACGTCAAAAACTACTGTTAAGTAACATTAAGGATCCGTCTTAATGGTTTTATCCCCAGAGATTGCTTTGTGTCCTGGGTGTAGACTTCATGTCATGCCTAGTTGGATTAATCTCTCCCTAAATTGCAGCTTCTCATGCCTTTCCCTTAATGGTCGAACGTAACCTGTCGTAGAGATGGTGGGGGGCAAATCCAGGAGAAATTATGTGCATTATATAAAAGCAGCAAAGAATCCTGTGGCACCTTATAGACTAACAAACGTTTTGCAGCATGAGCTTTCGTGGGTGAATACCCACTTCTTCAGATGCAGACCAGTGGCTGATTTCATATATTGGAAAACCTTTAAGTAACTCATACTGGATTCATCCCCTGGTAACTGCTTCATAACAAGTTTTGCTGTACCTACTACCTGTCCACCTTGAGGAATATTAGTGGAACAGTCTGTCATTTGCTGATTACCTTAGGTAGTAAGAGCACTATAAAAAAAAGATGCTGCAAATCCTCTCTTTCAGAAGAGGGAAAATGCAGTATCAGGTTGATACGCTGCTGATGCTTTGGGGATGATAGGACAGTGACAGTGTCATTCTTCTGGACCAAGTGTGCTGCCCTGAGCACAATCCTAGTGCTAGGAAAATAGATTGCATAATGCTAAGTGCAGTAGTGCAATCTGGAAAATAACTGGATAAATAATGGTGCACTCTGGCTATACATCACCATCAGCATTTAGTAAGATTTTATCAATAACTCTGCTCTTTCCCCCCCCCCCCCTTCAGTTCTCTTTATTTACCTTGGCCCATGGAGTAACTGAGTTATACATACTTTGCCACAAGTGATTTGCTTTGAATAGTAACAAAGGTTGCCCTAGGAAGAGAGAAGTTTAGGATTGTAATAGAAAGATCACCCTGCCAAGAAAGAAAATTCAGAAACTACTTTTTAAAGGGATGAGCCAGCATTCTCTTTGCTACATGATATTTTTTTCTCCTATCAGTCTCTTTCTAATGAAAGCCTGATAAGCTATCAGAAACTCTTGAGCTCCTGTTGACAGTCATAGTGGGGAAGATATTTTGCTATGCTTGAAGAAGATGTCATTTCTGGAAGCTACAGCAGTGAGGGTAAAAGCACAAGGGAGGCCTTATCAGACTCATACAGACTGACTTGAGGCTGCTAAGCTTTTAGACAGGTCTAATGAACTGGAACCGAGGCAGGTATGTGCAGTCTTGTAAAACTTCAGAACCAGTATTTAGAGACTCACTTGGAAACATTAATTATCTCCAGTAGCACATGCACTGTCCCGCTTAGGCAATCCTTTGTGGCAGTGGGAGCTTGTTTCCATGTATAATTGGCAGCTTGTTTGATATGTGATTTTCCTGAGATTCAAGACAAAATGGTTGTCTGATCTTTTTTAAATTAAATTTTAAGCATATTCAATAACTGAGCTTTACATTAATCTCAGTGTGCCTCAACATTGCCAGGCCTCACTCTAGGGGCCTACGCTCCTGTTGGGGACCAGATTCTGGGTTGGCGCTGGGGACCAGTTTGACACCCTCAAAGACTTGATGGCAGAGGTAGAAGTTGCAGGTCAGAGAGCTTTTTCACCCCTCCCCCAAAACACACAAGGTCTGACTTCCCTGTAGGGTTAATTTGGGTTCTTTCTTACCTGAGTGTTGCCCCAACCCTCCTCCCATCCACACACAAAAGCTGCCTCACCTGAGAGTTTAGTGTTGCTTTCAACCCAGGCTGGCTGGCCCAGAGCTCAGGTTTCTCTTTCATTCAGGTTGGTAAGCCGCCCACTATACAGTGAGGACACAGGCCAAGACACTTGAATGTGATAGTCCTCCAATGCCCTCCACGTGCCCAGAAGGACAGCCAGTTCACTGGGAAAGAATTAGAGAGTGGCTCAGCTTTATGCAGCACAAAGAACCATGGGATATGCCTCCAGAAGTCCCAGTGACACCAATGAGAATGCAGCAACTCAGGTAGGGCATTACACTGTAGTTGCTAACACCTGGGCTAAGCGAACCTTTGTGCTGATCACTCAAATTAACTCTGTCATGAAGACATACCTACACGCACCAGCACTGGATAAGGCAAGGGGAGCTGGGGTTTGGGGCTGCATGGGGAAAGTGAAGGTTACAGATCTGCTTGATTTCTTCTCAAAGATTCATTTTCATAGTGAAATAAGAAATGAGGCTGGTTTGACCTGTTTTCTGGTTTCTCTGAGAGAGAATCACACTGCCTTGATAAATCAACTTTGTCACAAGACAAATTGCTGGCCCATAATTCAGCCTGCTTGTCATCCTCATCGTCAGTGTCAATAAATAAAACCAGTGGAGCCGTGAAAGTCTGATATATTGTGCTGAGGAGTAGAAGTCTGATAACAAAACTACTGACAAGCAGCTCTAGTGCTGGCAAATTGTTTTATTTAGTACAGGTTGAGGGTCTTTGCATGATACCCAGTTTAATGGAAAGGTCAGTGTGCAATGGAATGGAAAGGAAGATGTCAGCATCTGTGCACAGGGAAGGAAAATAGGGCAGCAGACAGTAAACTGTGTCAGAACTTGCACTCCTTTCTGTGTTCTCCTTTCCTATGGTTTGAGTTTGGGGGCAGTGCTGGTGGGAGGGAAGCTGCTTTTTGTGTGGGGGAAAATAGTCATTGCAGGACACTGAGGGAGGAAATGTTGATGCAAATTGCCATGATTAAGTCTCCTGTGCTTCACCGAGTAAAAATGACCCATAGGGAGAGAACCCAATGGAGGGTAAATCTCCCCCTTCACCTCCCCAAATCTGTGGAGTATCTACCAAGTGCAGACAGTCAGGGGCGGCTCTAGGGATTTTGCTGCCCCAAGCATGGCAGGCAGGCTGCCTTTGGCGGCGTGCCTGCGGAGGGTCCGCTGGTCCTGCGGCTTCGGCGGACCTCCCGCAGGCGTGCCTGTGGGAGGTCCGAAGCCGCGGGACCAGCAGACCCTCTGCAGGCACGCCGCCGAAGGCAGCCTGCCTGCCGCCCTCGCAGCGACGGGCAGAGCGCCCCCCACGGCTTGCCGCCCCAAGCACGCACTTGGCGTGCTGGGGCCTGGAGCCGCCCCTGCAGACAGTGGAGGGGGTGCGTGGGAAAACCATGCAGTAGATTTGTAGCTTAATCTGCCACCTTCTATACAGCACAACAGTGGGGATCACATGTGGCCCGCTATTTGAAATATACATGGCACAGAAAGAATACAGTGGAAAAAACCTGCATCATCCCGTCTAGTCCATCTCTCTGCTCATGCAAGATTGTTTCCTGGAATACATTGCTTAGAGTTTAGTCCTAACTAGGTCTGCGTGCTCTGAGCCAAGTGTTGGGTCTTTCCCCTCTTCCCTCAGGAAGCTGTATATCACATCAGAGAGATCAGTCCAAACTCCCATAGAATATAACAAAAATCCAAACTAATTATTACCACTACGCAGTATCACTCTGTTTGTGTGGTTATTTGATATGGTTTTGCTAAATTAAATCATGTGTAAGTCAATGTATTTGTACCATTTCAGCTCTGTTGATGTTCCACTGCTTTCTGTTCTCGTAGATAGCTAGATTAATATTTTCCTCTGTCTCCATGGCAGACTGATCTTATAAAGTGGATTGTATGGATTTTGATTAAATTCACTTAAGTAAAACAACATTCTAAAGATTTCTTATACAAATGGTGCTTGATATTAAACTTGTAGTTTGTGCTCCACATTCTCTCATATTTGAGAAATGACGTACAGGGAAATAAACCATGATTGTTACAACTGTCAAAATAAATGCATTTATCCTATTAGCCCATCATCCAGCTTCCTCTGAAATCTCAAATGGGGAAATGAAATGCCTTAGTGTCTGCAAACATCTTTGCGTGTGACATTGTTCTGTGTTCCAGACACAGATTTATTTTATTGTAAAACAGTTTCTAATTTGTGTGTTGAAAGCCTTCTTCAGCAGCTAGGCAATTCCCCACTCCTCTAAGGCCATTTAGTTAAAACAAGGAAGAGTGATTTGTCTCTCCTTGATTTAGCTGTAATAAGTATTAAGTGTTTTGTCTGTGTGGAGAGAAGTTATTCAGATAGATTATATCAAAGTTGAATTACACCCTAGTCCAGATGGAATATATATATTTTTAAAGATCAGTAAATATTCATGAGGGTAAGTAATAACAGTAATGCTCCTTTATGACTTTGGAGAGTAATTCAGGTGCTGCTAGCAGAGATGATGATACCTACTACGTCAATTAGCATTTCAAAGGCTCAGTAAAGAAATTGGACTTATTTTACAGCTCTACAAACAATTTAGTTTGGGTGCTAGCACTGAGTAAATGAATCATGATTAGTTATAATCTTCACGTCCCTCCTCAGTTTTCATTAGCATTGTTTTTATTTCTGATTGTTCCCTGTGAATGGGCTGCATCCCTGTCTCTTCCTCGACAGAGTGCACAGACCCTGAAATTAGTGTCCAAACTCACCCCTGTGCTGGCTTTGAGATTACTGGGAATTCAAAAAACAATATAACATAGACTTGACCCTAAACTTTTTCTCTGAGCATGGCTGTCTCTCAGGTCTCCCAATAGAACCCGTTTCCTAGCTCTCTCTCTCTCTGCAAAGCTGCTTCCACTTCCCATATATTCCCAGTGAAGCACCTGTCACAACAGCAGACTTTACTCCGCATTTTTATGCAGGATTCCAGTGCCTGCTGACAGAAGAATCATGCTATCCTGTTAGATGCCCCCTTATGCCCTATTGCACTTACCCTTCTGATCACATACCCCTGTTTCTGCCCTCACCACACTGACAAACACTTCCACTCCACACCTCCACCCTACTACATGCCCCCAATACTCCGTGACATGCTGTTAGTTATAAGTATAACCCAACCAGGGATGAACTCCCAGCAGGGCTCCCCAAAATAGTTTCTCTTTTAGCCAGTGATAATCCCCCTGCTCCAAGGTGCATGTGCTCAGAGAGTCAGGCAAATAGTGCAGGGACCCTGTCCATTTGTGTTCCCATTTTAAATAGCCAGGAATGGAAGCAACCAACCAAGCCAGTTTGTATTATACTGCACTTGTCTGGAAAGGTTTATACCTTGCTCTTAAAAAAAAAAAAATATTCAGAGCACAATGACAATATAGCACAGAGTGTGACATATGTAATATAATAGCACTTCCCTACCTCAGTGGGGTGTCATGCGAATGCATTAGAGATTGTGAAGTGCTTTGAAACTACTGATGAAAAGAGCTGTGCAAGAGTGAGGTGTGGTTATAATAATGAAGGAGAGCAGGATGGGTGGATACCTGATCTGGGTCCTAAGGCAAACATTTCCTCACACAGCTGCTTAAGAACTCCAGGGATCGCTTCAAGGGCAAGGGCTAATTTAGCAATAGCCAGAGAGGAAGTGAGCCTCATTCTAGCTGGGAAACCCTCCCTAATGGCACACCCAAGAGCTTACCAGTCCTTATATCAGAAGTAGTTCATTTTTTTTAATAAGGTCCAAATTTCTTGGTCAAGGTCCAGACTCCAGAGAAAAAATAAAAAACCAATAATGATAATAAATAACTAAAAAGATTTCAGGGTCCATTCAAAAGCATCTGGCAGTCCAGATTTGTCTCGCAGTCCACCAATTGACTACCTCTGCCTTATAGCATCATTGACCACACAAGACACTTTCCTTCCCAGCCCCTACAACTCCCTCTCGTCCTCCTCAGCATACTATACATGTACGGAGCCTATTAATAGATCTGTGTTATTAAAAAACAAGGCACCAGATCCTCAGCTCTTGTAAATCATAGTAGGGCCATTGAAATCAGTGCCACTTCACACCGGCTGAGGATCTGACGCAAGCTGTGCTGTTTATATGGTATGAAGTTTGCGGTTCTGTAGTGCCACTGAAACAAATGAGAAGAATGTGCATTTGGACTGGGTGTTAAAGCATTCCTGAAATCTGAAGACATAGCTAATATGGAGATGCGGGGGATGGGGCAGATTTGTTTAATTTTTAACAATGATTCTGGCTAGGGGGTGGGATCCATTAACATTCCTGCTCAGTAGATGGGTCTGCAATCCCTTTTTCAAATGAAGCTTTTGGGGCGGGGGAGGTGGTGGTGGAAAATTTACTGATACCAGGAAGGTCAGAGGCAGAAAAATTCTGGGAATGTGGTTCTTGATCTAAAAGAGGTTAAAAATCAGCATAGGTTTTGCTGCTTAATGCTTGAGTGACACTGCCTGCAGGTCTGAGAGTTATGGAGTCTTTTAAAATTGAAATCAGGATGTTAACTGCTCAGCTGGTACCCACCTAGAATAAAGAATGTTCACAAGATGTTGGTGATTAATCTCTGAGAGTGCAATGCAGAGGCTGACAGTAGTGATGAGTGTTTCTCATGCTGTGCCAGAGATGCAATATTTACTGCTGGCAACAAAATAGCTGATTCTTTTTCTTGTTTGTTTTTTTACATTTAATTTGATGACAGTCATTTGGCATTCCCTTACAGAGGGCAGAATTTAAAGATCGGTTCATTTATTGTATTTGAACACAGACTCAACTTTCCAGAGTGTCATCTGAGGAGAACTAGAGCCCTTGTAAATCTTAAAACTGAATTTTAAAGTTAGTAGCACCCACAGCTCCCATTGACTTCCACAGAGTTGCATGGCCCTACTGAGTATGTATCTAGAAAGCACACATTGGCATGTGATAGGCATCATTTTAAAAGAGAAATAATACTCATAGAAAGAAAGGGAAAGTATCTGTGTTCAAAACCTGTCCCTGCCATGAAACAAATTCATTTGATTGGAAGCCTAGTAATAAAACTCGTGTATGGAGGACCCTCTGAGTAGGGTGACCAGATGACACATTGGGGGTGGGGGGGAAAGGACCCAAGCGCAAAAAAAATAAATAAAAGGGCTCACCAGTGTACTCCTCCAGCCCCGAGCCAAAATATCGGGACAAGTGGCATCCCAACCATATATCCATCAGGATGCGGGACAAACAACTGAATATCAGGACAGTCCCAATTTTATTGGGACGTCTGGTCACCCTAGACCCTCCCCATGCAGGTGTATATATCCACAACTCTGTTTAAACGTGGGTGTTGCTAGCTGATTTCTAGCATAGTTTCTCTGGCCATGGAGTATTCAGTTCTTTGATCAAAAATCTGTTGTTATAAGCTGTTTGGGGCAGGGACTGTCTTTTTCCTCTGTGTTTTGTACAGCACTTAGCACAAAGGGGTCCTGGCCCATGACCAGGGCTTCTAGGCAGAATACAAATAATAAATAATTATGGGACAGTCAGTGGCTATTAGCCAGGATGACAGGGATGGTGTCCCTAGCCTCAATGGATCACTTGATTATTACCTGCTCTGTTCATTCCCTCTGAGGCACCTGGAATTAGCCGTTGTCAGAAGACAGGATACTGGGATAGATGGATCTTTGGTCTGACCAAGTATGGCTGTTCTTATGCTAGTCTGTCTAGAGGGGGCTGTCTCCCACAGAGTCCACCCTGCACAGGGAAACTAGGCAAAAACCCTGCTAAATACTATGGTTGTAGCTGAGACCTGCATCTGAGCCAGCTGTGCATATATCGAGCCTCTATAGCAGGGGTTCTCAAACTGGGGGTCGGTACCCCTCAGGGGGTCACGAGATTATTATATGGGGGGTTGTGAGCTGTCAGCCTCCACCCCAAACCCTGCTTTGCACCCAGCATTTATAATGGTGTTAAATGGTGCTTGTTATGTGAAAGGTGTCACCAGTACAAAAGTTTGAGAACTACTGCTCTATAGCATTATATACTACCTCTCATCCTAGTAGCTTACATATTTATCAAGAGGATGTACAAAATATGTCTAGTCTAGTGATATCTGATCTGCAGGTAATCACAGGTAATCCTTTAGCCACAAAGTGAGTTTTGCATTGCATCCTGCTTTTCCAAGCCACTCATTTCCCACAACTTTGGATGTCTGAAACCTAGTGGAAACATTCAGGATTGTATGTACATACATCACGTCCCTCACTGCTGAAACAGATTCACCTCTGGCACTAAATTTTTATTTAAAAGTGCACAGAAACTCTGAAGCCATGTATGGCAGAAAGTGAAGAATAACTTATCTAATCAGGGCTGCAGATTGAATTTAGGGAAGCAACATTGGAATTTGACCAGGTGCTTCCTGATATTCTCAGGGCAAAATTTGTAAGTTTGTTTAATGATCATAAGATGTCACAACAAAACAGTGCCCCTAACCCTGTGGTGGGCCACAGGTACACTACTAATTCAGACCTTGGCAGAGTACTTAAGCATGTGCTGAAGTGTCCCTGACTTCAGTGGAACTTTAACACTTGCTTAAGCTGTTTGCTTTGCTGAATTGAGGCCTCAGATGGGAACTGCCAACTATTGACCATGCAAATCACTTCCTACAGCAGCTCTTAGAGTATGTCTGCACTGGAAACCTCAAAGTGCTGCTGTAGGAACACTCCTGTGGCAGTGTTTGGAAGTGCGAGTGTGGTCGCCCACAAGTGCTGGGAGAGAGGTCTCCATCTCCATGAGGGGATTAGCGCCGAGCACTTGGAGCCTGTCTACACAAGCACTTTAAAGCGCTCACCTTGCTACGCTCAGGGGGGTGATTTTTCACCCCCGAGCCAGCAAGTTAAAGCGCTATAAAATGTAAGTGTAGACAAGCCCTGTTGTTCATTCCCAGCCAAGTTCAAACCTGGCCTGTTTAGTGTGTGAACTCTGACAGCACTGCATCTCAAGGTGGTATTGTATGGCTCCTAAGGCCATTTAACCTGTTCAGAGGACCTATGTGATTTGAAATTGCTTTTTCTTATCCTCTGTTTTTGTTATGGGGAATATTTGGATTTACTTGTTTCATACAAAACAGTGTTAAACAAAAGCAAAACATGTCATCCGGGGTAGTTTGTACTGTAAGTAGATACAGTACTTGAATAAAATATGTCTTGTCTGAGTAGTTGTTACACTTCCTTTGTGTGCAGTGTGGCACATGTCTGGCATATTTCAGTTTTTCCCATGAACAGTCAAGGCACCTTAAGAGATTAGCTGTAGTTGCATGCTAGCAGGTCTGCAAAACCCACATAAAGAATGGCCTGGCAAGAATTCTGCAAGGTGCTGAGTGCCTCTGGTCAGGGCTGGCTCCAGGACCAGCCCAGCAAGCATGTGCTTGGGGCAGCCAACAGAGAGGGGCAGCACGTCCGGCTCTTCGGCAGCGGGTCCCTCCCTCTTGGAGCGAAGGACCTGCCACCGAATTGCCGCCGAAGACTGAAGCAGCAGCAGTAGAGCTGATCACGATCGTGGCTTTTTTTTTTTTCCTGCTTGGGGCGGCAAAACCCTGGAGCCAGCCCTGCCTCTGGTAGGTGCTGGACAACTTCAACATCATTGATGTCAGTGAGAGATGAGGCAGTTCAGCCTTGTATAGGAATGAGCCTTGGAAGATCATGTATGAAAATCTCTTACTAACTGCATCTTGCTAGACCACAGTGGGTCTGAGCCTGAGTGCTCAGTATCTCCAAAACACAACAAAAATCAGTGTGGTTGCAGAGTATTCAGTTCTTCTCCCATTCATGCCCAGTGTGAACTATTATGGTTGAATAGTGGCTTTGCACCATTTCACAGTAAATTCTAATACCTAGCTCTCATATAGTGCTTTTCCTCTGTAGCTCTCAATGCACTTTACAAAGGAGGTGTGTGACGGTCCGCACCCCTAGGGTCAGGGCCACGTGGACTATTGGCCACAGTCCGTAAAGCAGCCCTTCAATGTAGGGCAGCGTGGTCTAGCGGCCAGAGTCTACAGCGCCACCCTCCGGTGCAGGGCAGCGTGGTCTAGCGGCCGGAGTCTACAGCACCACCCTCCGGTGCAGGGCAGCGTGGTCTAGCGGCCGGAGTCTACAGCACCACCCTCCGGTGCAGGGCAGCGTGGTCTAGCGGCCGGAGTCTACAGCACCACCCTCCGGTGCAGGGCAGCGTGGTCTAGCGGCCGGAGTCTACAGCACCACCCTCCGGTGCAGGGCAGCGTGGTCTAGCGGCCGGAGTCTACAGCACCACCCTCCGGTGCAGGGCAGCGTGGTCTAGCGGCCAGAATGTATAGAGCTGACCTTTGCTACAGGGCAATAGGGCCTAACTGCCAGAGTCCATAAAGCAGCCCTTTAGCACAGGGTAGCATGTCCTAGTGGCCAGAGTCTATAGCATTGGGGCACCCCTTATGGGGGGTGGCAGCCCCAGTAGGGGGCCCAGGCCCACCCAACTCCACCAGGCCCCAACCCAGGTCCTTTACAGTGGCATAGCAGCTTGCCACTGACTCAGCAGGGGGTCCTACTGAAACACACTGAGTTTCCCCGGGGGGGGTGGTACCACTCCATCACCCTCCCTGGGTCACTTCCTACCAGAAGGTGTGTTGGGGTTTCCCATGAGACATCAGGTCCTCTGTGTTCAGCGGGGCAAGTTGTCTCCAGGGTTTCCGCCTGGGCCTCCAGCCCAGAATGAGCTGGTCTCCCTCCCTTTATACTACTAGGGCACTTGGAGCATGCCCAGTCCTGCCAGGGGGGTGGGACTTCCGCTGTCAGTACCTGGGGCTTAACCCTGTCTGAGCTTATGCGGGGTAAGTGGACCCTGTCACAAGGTGGGTATCATTATCCCCATTTCACAGATGGGGAAACTGAGACACAAGGAGATGAAGTGACTTGCCCAAGGTCACCCAGCAGGCCAGTGGCCATGGTGGGAATAAAACCTAGATCTCCTGTGTCCCAGTCCAGTGCTCTATGTTCTCCATTTTACAAAGTACTTTTGACACTCAGAACAGAGTTTGCTCAGGTTAGTCACTTGTTTAAGCTGCAAAACTCACTGCAGACAGATCATACACCCTGCTATTAAAACTGCAGACTAATTTGAAATGTTACAGACAGATTAATGTGTGCAAGAATGTCCTGCAAATAATTACATTGTGATGAAGCTGGTGCAACTATTTTGCCCGCTCTTTAATTTCTCTTTGTGCATTTTGCAATATATGTTGCTTCAAAGTGTGTTCCAAAACAAAAAGCAGATGTTCTTCACAGCAGCAACCCACCCATAGAGCTCTTTGGCACCAGGTCATCCTAACCCCGACTGCTGTCTTACTATAATGCTAAACTGTCTATTAAACTCCTCAAATTGAACACTGCCATGTTATGTGAGACTATTATTCTCTGTTGCCCTATCATTATTTCTGCCGAACTCCATGTGTTTTTAGAATAGCCTATCAGATCTCACTGGTAAAATTCTTTGGGTGTGTATGTTCATCCATGTGCGTACTTCAGGTTTTAGGTGTTGCTGCATCCATCTCCTCCCCTTTGTTACTGTATTAGATTCTCCAGCTGTGACCCCTGAGCATGGTTCTTTAGCTCTTTTCTAAGCTTATCTTCCAGTGAGAGGACAAATGCAGGGCCGGCTCTAGACCCCAGCGCGCCAAGCGCGCGCTTGGGGCGGCATGCCGCCGGGAGGGCGGCAGGCGGCTCCGGTGGACCTCCCGCAGGCGTGCCTGCGGAAGGTCCGGTCATCCGGCGGCTCCGGTGGACCTCCCGCAGGCGTGCCTACGGATGCTCCACCGGAGCCGCGGGACCAGCGGACCCTCCGCAGGCACGTCTGCAGGAGGTCCACCGGAGCCACGGGACTGGCAACCGCCAGAGCGCCCCCCGCGGCATGCTGCCCTGCTTGGGGCGGCGCAATTGCTAGAGCCGTCTCTGGACAAATGAGTTTAATGGTGAAACTATATTACTGATTTTAAAGAACCGTGTCACAGGGAGATTAATCTTATTTCTTTTTCTTCTTCTCTTTAAAGATTCATCTTCCAACTACATCAGGCAACTTGAAACAAAAGTCAAACTGTTGGAGGATGACAACAAACTCCTTTCTCAGGTAGGTTTTTCTGGTGGTGTTAAAATACAATATGACTTTTATGTCCTGATTCTGCAACTGGATCCAAGCAGACAGAATCTGGTTCCCCCATGATTGCAATTGGGCCCTCTTGAAGTGTGACAGTGCATCTCCATTGATGCAGTTGTGGGATCGGGTCTTATTTTGTAAAATGACTTTCATACTAACTGGACCTCAAAATCATTTATAAAATTAAATAATAAACCACATCAGAGAGAGAGTGAGAGAGAGAGTAAAGAAAACAAGTCCAGACAAGGACAAGGTGCTCATGAGGTAGAGAGTGACAGGAAGGCTGCTCCCCATAGCAGGAGCTGCAGAGGAGAAGGCTCCTGCAGCAACAGATAGTATGGAGGAACACAAAGGAGGTGTCATAGGGTAGCTGGCCCTCTGAAGGGGTAAGGGGCCCAGCCTATCTCTGACAGGTTCCACAAGAGGGAATGAGGCAACTCAGGTTCACGTGGGACTAGTTAAGTCACTGAGTTACTGGGAAGCAGTTAATTAGGCAGGGAAATGCCTGGGCATGATAAAAGTGAAGCTACACCCAGCATAGGGGAGCCTGGAGAACAGAAGCTCCTGGGGAGAGGAATGGTTCCCAGAGCTCAGGAAGAGAAAGCTCCTAGAGGGATAGCTTCACGGGGAGAAAACTAGTGAGGGAGGCGCAGCAGCAAAAGAAAGCCAGGGAGAATGCTCCTGGGTGGGAGAGTTTCCAGAAGGAAGGGATTACGAATGCTAAATCTCAAACCAACCTGGTTCCTATGAAGAGCTTCACCAGGCAGCAGCAGAAGTCATAGATTAGAGGAATTATATGATGTCCTGAGAAGGGTCCTTGCGGTTTGGCCTCCGGGGGGGAACTTTGATCCAAGAGAAGGGACCCTCCTCAGCCAGTGCCAAGAGGCCCCGACTTGAGAAGAGGATTCCAGATTATGAATACCTTGCTGGTAAGGGACCTTGTGTATAACTGGGTTGATGGACTAAGGCTGACTCAGTCCCTCCCTCCTCCAGCTGGAGGTGCTGATGGGGAGGTCTACCCATGTGATCTGCTTTTGGGACTGAATAAACTAGACACCTCTGGAGGGGCACAGTTAAAAAACAAGCTTCAGTGGAGTTATTAAAAGCCTCATTTAGGGAAACTAAGGCAGAGATACAATGGCTGTATTGCACTGGGCTGTGAGGGGATGCTCTAGAGGTGTGGGTCCCCATTACTGCAGGGTTATGTATGTGTTGATACAGAGGACCTCAGTGCATGCACTATCCTTGTTATAGGGTGTTGTCTTGACTACCCATTTGTGAGTAGGACAAGGATAATATCTGCAGGAGAGCTTACAGCAAAAAGGAGACGCTTTGGCCATTGTTGTATGGATGTGGTTTGTGTTTTGCACACAGTGGGCTCCAGAAAAAGCATTTAAAGCTAAGACTGCTTGCTCCCTGTTTTCTGCTGCTAGGGGCTTCTAGCCACCAGCTGTTCTGTTCCTTCTTGCTTCTCGGCTGCTCTTACATGTGAGTTTGCAGTGGGAAACACTCCTTTTGCCTTGCATTTCCTCTGCCTCCTGCAGGGAACACTGAGGACCAAATTCCTTGCCGGAGTAAACTGGTGCAGCTTCATTGACATCAATGGTATGGCCATTTAAACCAGCAGAGAATTCAGCCCTGTGCCCTCGCATCCTTTCACTTTCTTCTGTGCTGGTGTGTTTAGGTTTCTTCTGATCTAAACATCACTTCTTGCTTTAAGGAATGTTTTATAGTCACTCTTTGTGACCTTCTCTTGGTGATGGGCTGAAACCCCATTATGGGCTAGAAAGGGATAAGAGCCAGTTAGTCACATCTATTACACCTGTGCTGTAACTAATTAGCTGCTTTCCAGGCAGAGAGGGTGGGACTAGGAGATGTCAAGTGATAACTTCATGGACAGCCAGGCCTCTTAAAAGGGGTGAAGTTGAGGAAGCAGAGGGACTTCTGTGAAGTGCCCTGAGCCAGAGGCTGAAGGAGAACAGTCACCTCAGGAAGACTCGGACTGCGGGGTTAGTGCTGAATACCAGAGTTGGGGAGAAGGAATGAAGACAGAGCCCAGAGGAAGGGCTGATTTGTTGAGACACTTCGGATGCTAGTTTGAATTTCTCTTACCCTGTAAGAGATCTTCTCAGCTGGAGCACTGAATCATGCTCAAAGGCAGACTGCCTACATGGGGCGCTAGGGCTCAAACCCCTGCAATAAGAAGCTCTGACAATAGGGGGCGCTATGGCAGCGAGTGCAACTGCTAATTCTTTTAGCTGATGGGTTAAAATTCTGTCCGGTTAGAGAGTTGGCAATTATTTAAAAACAGCCCCTTTGTCAATATCACTAGATTTATTGAAATGAAAAGATTTTTTTTAAATCTAGTTTTACTTCTTACACTTGATGCTGTTCTGCTTGCTCTTTCCATCTCACTAAGTTTGAACAATTAAAATAAACCAGTCCAATATGGCTTTTGTTTCCACGTTCTGATTTTAGCGGGGTGCTGAAATGTTCATTTGTTTAAAAAACAAATCCTTTCCCCATTGGACTTAAGAAACAAAATAAAAAAAATTCAAAAGATGCAAGTATTTCTGTTGGTGCTGAGGTTTTTGTAAAATCTTGTTTTTACAAAATCTAAATTTCAGGCTACGGTTTGACCCAACTTCGTGGTCTTTGTAATCCTTTCAACTTTTTGAGATCATGAGCTGGTATCCCTGGCATTAAAGCAAAATGCCCTGTTGAATTACACCAGAAAGTCCTTTGGTTCCAGGTAGGCACCAAAGGGTTAAAACCCCAAAAGGCATTCAACTCAACAGCATCCAAGTGGCCTTCAAACATAAATCAATTGCTAATTTAATTTTAACTCTCTCCCACCCACAAATTAGCTGGTGGCAATTTAAACCCTGAGATGATTTCATTGGAAATATTGGTAAACAGATGGGCTGTGTTGAATGCTGTGGCCTGTTGCTAGGAGACTGGCCATGGATTGGGTAAGTGGCTCCCTGTTCAATATGCCCTTGGCCTGACTTACTTCTGTCTTCTGCAGGCCATAGGGCACTGAGCGCTTTATCTGGTTGCCTGTGCTTTTATGAGGTCAGAAAAGTGATCAGTAATTAGTAGGTGAAAAGTACACAGAATACAGAGATTAGCACATTGTTCCCAGCTGAAGCCTTTTTTTTTTTTTTTTTTTTTTTTTTTGCAAATGAACCTGACATGAGGCAACAGCTGAAGAAATGTTCAAGTTTGAAGGAACGGACTTCATATACCTTACAGTAAAGCCCAGAGTCTTCAGTTTTCTGTTTTTAGCCAATGACATTTAGATGGAGAGTTTCTTTAATAAAACCCTAAAACACCTCCCCCTCCCCCAATAGTACCTAGCACTTCTGTAGCAGGAATTAATACCGAAAATCCCATCAATCCTGGCTTTCAGGCCACACTCAGACAATGGTGCAGGGGGCATTATCTCATCTGCTACCAAATCCCTTATCGCTCGCTCACCTGATGACTGGCCAAGACCAGCAAGTGGGTGAAAGGCAATGGACTGAAGCTAAACATGCATAAATTGGAGGGAAGAGGAAAATATTTGGAAGATCTGGTGACCGCCATCATGCCTCCTGCTGCCGAGGGAGTCTGCCCTCAACTATCCAAGTCAGTTTGCTGCCTTGGGGTTCTCCTGCTTCTAGATGCTCAAATAGCAGCAGCTGCCAAAAATGCTGCCTGCCTTCTGTGGCTGGCAAGACGACTGGACCTCTGCTGTCACTTGATGATGATCTATCCTCAAATATCTTCACCTCCATGACTTCCAGGCAGTGATGAGCTGCCAAAATCTTAACAACAGGTTCCCTATAAAAAGTTCTGATTTAACAACGGGTTCCCTATAAAAAGTTCTGATTTAAGGGATGTGCGACAGCATGTATTTTTTGTACCAATAGGGTTACCATACGTCCATATTTTCCCAGGAGGTGATTTAAGAACCGAAAAGCCTGACATGTCCAGGAAAATACAGATGTATTTTAACCCTACCTAAAGTTCTTTTTTAAAAAGATGGGGCTGAACTAGAAATGAGCTCCGTTTCACATGTGTGGGTGGTGATCAGATGTCCCTATTTTATAGGGACAGTCTCAATTTTTGGGTCTTTTTCTTATATAGGCTCCTATTACCCCTCACCCCCGTCCCGATTTTTCACACTTCCTGTCTGGTCACTCTAGGGTGTGCACATGTGTGGGTCCCAGCTGCTCCCTGCCCCCCCTCATTAAAGCAGGTGTGCAGGGTTACTGCCCTGGGAACTGCAGGGCACCAGTGGATGTGGGGCTGGCTGCAGATAGGGGCGTGGGGCAGGGCTAGCTGGAGGCAGGGAGTGACACGGGCTGGCTGTGGGCAGGTGATGCAGACGGGCGGGCTGCGGGTGGCTGTGGGCAGGGGGTGGCTGCAGGCGGCTGTGGGCAGAGGCTGGCTGCAGGCAGGGGGTGGCTGTGGCAGGGGCTGCAGGCAGAGGCTGGCTGCGGGCAGAGGCTGGCTGTGGGCAGGAGCTGGCTGCGGGTGGCTGTGGCAGGGGCTGGCTGCGGGCAGAGACTGGCTGTGGGCAGGGGCTGGCTGTGGGCAGGAGCTGGCTGCGGGTAGCTGCGGGCAGGGGGGTGGCTGTGGCAGGGGGTGGCTGCGGGTGGCTGTGGGCAGGGGCTGGCTGGGGGCAGGGGGGTGGCTGTGGCAGGGGGTGGCCGCGGGCAGGGAAGGCGGGGGAGGAGGAATTACAGGCTTCCCAGGCAGAGCCCATCAAAGCTTCCCTCGCAGGGAAGCTAGTTAACAAGCGGTTCTAAAACCGCTTCTAAATTTAACAACGGGTTCGTGCGAACCGGCTCCAGCTCACCCCTGCTTCCAGGCCAGATTACTGCAACTTGCTATACCTGGGAATGAATGCACTGACTGTAATAAGCTCCAAGATCCAAAATGCAGCAGCTCACCTTGTTAGCAACATTGGTCATGGAGAACATATGACCCCGTGCTCTACTCACTCACTATAAAACGTCTTTATGGTCCTCCATGGCATCTGGGCCAAGCTTAAAAGAATGCCTCTTGCTCACAGACCATCTATTTGTGTCCTGTGTACTTATATGGCCCTTGGTACTGAAGTACCATGAACAATGAAACTGCCACCAATCCGGCGGGTAGTGTAGACATACCCTTTGTTGAAGCCACCAAACTCACTTCGCTTTTCACCACCTAAGTCGCATTTTAACTCAGCTCAGCCTTTTCCCTTGTATGTTGACAGTGCAGTAGCAAGTGGTATTTGGAAAGATGCTTTCCCAATGGCAGAAAGTTGTGTCTCCAAGGCGCTGAAGGAGTGATGAAACCTGAGGTCCTAAGTAACAAACAATGCCAGTGCGTTAAGAGATTAACAAATCTGTACTGGTTATAGAAGTATTCCTGGTTTCTTTCCAAATGCTAAGCATAGAACCAAAATACTGTTTCATCCAGAGATATCTGCTATTGCCGGGGCTGTAAATGATATTGCAACCTTTGTAAAAATGTTTATACTACAGTGGCCTGGGACCCAGGGCTCCTTTGCTAACTGGTGCTTCTTGACAAAGATTTGTTACTTACCCTGTTTAGTGGCTGGGATGTGAGGCTGTGTGGAGATGTACCTCAGTACCTTTGTGCCTTTTTCAGACAGAAAAATAAGTTAGTGTGAGACTTTTAAATGTAGCTCATTATTCTGCTGGCTGACATCTCCGCCATCCTTAAACACATAAGAATAAAGAATGCTGGTGCTGTGGGAGTAGTGATATTCCAGGGTCTTTCTGAGTCTGCGGTTCGTACTGTGCACGTTAACATCGATACTGGTGTGTTAAGACATGTACTTCTCTGTTTCTGGTGACTGTTCTGAACAGATTCATTGCAAGCTCTTTTGGAGTAGAATCGAATGCTCCCATTCCCTGAACCGTGATTGAGGATGGCGGGGTGGGGGGGAATGAAGAAGCTTTCCTTTCTCCTTTCTCTTTCCTTCTTGTTCATGATAACCAGGTACAGATATGGTGGGACTTTTTTGTTCAGAGGGTTTTTTGGGTTTTTTTTTTTTGGTTTTATTCTTTTATTCCCGCTGCTTCATTGTAGACCCATTGTTTCCCTCCTGTTGATCTTTAATTCCTACGTCATTTCTACCCACAGGAATTGATAGCTCCTTTTCAGGGCTACCCTTGGTAACGCCCTAAGCCAGGCGCAGCATCTAACAGCGAGTGTTGAACAATATGATAGAGTTGGCATTTAAATGTAGGTGGCACCCTCTTTCATATCAAGACTCATTACATCTCCTGAGGCATCATCTAATGCTTTCTGCAGCCTTGGAGCAGAATTTTGACTATATTTTGGACACGGCCGTTTGTTAATGTAGAGTTGCAAGTCCTAGTGTCGACTGATCATGTGGGCTCCTGACACCAGCTATTCTAGGTCTTCACTGGCCTATTCCAGTGAAGGTTTTGTTATCCTACTTAGAGTTGGGAATTTACTCCTGGCTTTGTGATATAACTCAATGTTATTATGCCAAATATCACCATGAAGAATGCCACGTTGTTGGAACAAGATTAATTTATCCTCCAGGACAAATACAAATAGGTGGCAGGTATACAGTGTTCTTGGGCTGAATAGTCCAAAAAGATCCATGGAAACAGCCATTTTGCCATTCACACAAACGTTTTTCTGCTGTGTATTTACCTCATAATCCAATGTTTAATATCTTCCATCATGTAGCATTTCATAATAACATTAGTTTTGCTTTTGCTGACTTAAATTTAACTTGAGTTAAATTTTGCAAATGACATTAAAATGAAACCTAGTTAAGCACCGAGGTCCAGTTCACATAGGTATTCAGGCATCTAAAAATGCAGATAGGTGTCTAGTGGGATTTTCAAAAGTGCCTAAGTGAGACAGGCACCTAATTCCCATTGACTTTCAATGGGAGTTAGATGCTTAATATTAATCATGTTTATTACGGCAGAGCCTCAGGTCCAAACAAGAATGGGGCCCTATTGTGCTAGACGCTGAACAAACACAGAGTAGACGTTCCCTGCCCTGAAGAACATACAGTCTAAATGGACAGGATGGACACAGGATGAGGGAAGGGGGTCTAACACACAAGCAGAGCGAACAATGTGATGGCAGCCAGTATCATGCTAGTTCCACAATATTTTTTGTGGGGGAGGAGGGGAAATTTGGTTTACTTAAGAAGGATCAGCTAAGTGGAAAGAAAAGGGAGAGGGTGAGAGGAAGCAAGAAATAGTGGAGGAAACAATCAATCAGCGCAGGGCAGAGAAAGTCAGAGCACATTCTACGGTTCTGATGGGACTGTGCAAAGGTTCCTGCTTTTGCAGTTCTGGGTCAGTGGGGTGCTGGAGGGAGGGGTGGCCCTCAGCTGGGCCTCATTTTACCCCCTCCCCTGTAGTGCAGCAGTTCCTGTTTGGCAGCTTTAGTCCTTACCAGCTGGAGTCTTGGGTACTTAGCCCGGTAGGCATCTAACTCTTAAGGCCTGTGATATACATTAGGAAATTAGGTTGGTATAATTATAGCGCTCAAAGGTGTGAAAAATCCACCCCCTGAGCAACACAGTTAAACTGACCTAGCCCCTTGTGTAGACAGTGCTGGATCAATGGGAAAATTCACCTGTCAACCTAGCTACTGTTCCTTGGGGAGGTGGATTACCTATGCTGCAGGAGAAGTCCTCCCCTTTGTGTAGGTAGGGTCTTTACTGAAGTACTACAGTGGCACAGCTGCAGGCACTGCTGCAGTGTTTTATGTATAGACAAGTCCTAAGTGAGGCAGGTACCGTCTGAATCTAAATATACCCTCAGTTCATATGTTTCCTTTTATTTGGAAACTATTGTCTCTGAAACACCCAAATAGAGGACATCTGCCCCAAGCAGTTGGATCAAGCACACCTGGGGGGAGTGGGGGCTGCCATAGAAGCTCAGAGAATGAAGCTGCAAACAAGAAAGTAAGTTACATGTGGTAAATGGTATTGCTACTGTAAGTGCATTTAGTACAGCGGAGAACTCTAAAGTAGGTTCCTGCTAATGTGTTTACTTCAGCGTGTGTCATGTTAAACTTGGGGAGAAATCACTGAGGAGTCAGGGCAAAGTTTAATTTTAAACATACATGTTTTACCCCAAATTTGTGACTTAGGTATGTTTTTCCTTTTTCTGCATTACCCACATTCCTCACCCCAGCCCCAATTCCCAGAAGCTCCACCAGTCCTCCACCTTGCAGCTCCGCCTTAGGCTCTGCAGCCTGGGGGAGATCCTTGCTGCACTCCGACAATGCGCCAGCTGTCTTCCAAAGCCCATGACTTTTGATATTTAACCTCACCCAGAAAAGCTGCAGGCTTCAGAAATCTGCTGCTCTACTCCTGTGACATCACGGTGCGCAGGATTCTGAGGGGAGGGTGTGACCTGATTTTTTGATGGCACTATTTAACGGACTCAATTTTATGTGAAAAGCAGTAGTGAAAATCTTTGTCCCCTTCCAGTCTCCAACCTGACTCTGCAGGAGAAGTGGAGTCCAAATGCTTATGCTGGCATCTGTCCTTAGTTGCCAAACTTTAAAAAAAAAAAAAGTGCCTAGAGAGCTAATTATCCCTATAAAACAGGGGTGTGAAAAACAATATGTGCTGCCACTGGAAGGTTTTGTGTGCAGTCTGGTGAGTTTTACCACTCAGAAAGTCTTTAAAATAACCTCTGCCTGGGACAAGACAATTTTAAGACTACAGGACTCACTCTCTCTGTCTGAACATTAACTATTTAATTGACACAATCCACCCCCTTACTGGGAGGCAGAGGAAGCATTGTTTTCTCCACTTCTGGAGAGGGAGCACACCATAGAGCTGGGATTAGCCCCGCCCCCTTGCGCTCAATCCATGCTTCGTCTCTTAGACCAGGATGCCTCTCATACTGATAAAATGTACCCCTTGTAGTTAAAATGTACCCGTTTGGCTAAGCTGCAGGTAGCCAGATAGGAGGGAGACCAAGTGCCTTTGAACCACAGGTACTGACTTTTTTCCCGGTGGGTGCTCCATCCCCACTCTGCCCTGAGGCCTGCCCCACTCCACCCCCTCCCCTGAGGCTGTGCCCTTGCCACGCCTCTTCCTGCCCCTACTCTGCCCCCTCCCCCGAAACCCCTTCCAACACCACCTGCTCTGCTGGCCACCCTGAGTTGGCCGAACAGCTGATGGGCGGGCAGCCCAGCCGGAACCTTTGGGGCTGGTGGGTGCTCAGTGCCCCCTATTTTATTTCTGTGGGTGCTTGAACTCCAGATTACCCAGGAAGTTGGAGCTTTGAACCATCTCAGACAGCACTGCCCCACAACTATAAATTAGTCTGCTCGCATCTCCCACACTCCCAAAGTTAAAGGGACCCCAGGCTTGTAAGTTTCATAGGTGCCAAAGGTCAGTTTTTGGTACCAATGGGAAAGACCATGAATAATTCACAATTTTTAGGAATAATCCTAATGACAAACTTTCATCCCTGTTTACATTGTTTAACATTTTCTGCACAAGGGAAAGGGCTAGAATTATTTTCTTTAAATGCAATGTATAGGTTGTCCCAAATCAGGTTTCATGGGTTGTATGCTTGAGCCTGTTTTCACTCCCACTCCCATTTCCCACCATCAGGTCCTTCACATTGTGGGATGATGGTTGTGATCTCCATAGGTTTATAGTTTCTGCTGGGACTTGTATGGCTTCTCTATCCAGATTTGGCTTGTTTTTATTTTTAAGAGTAGTCTGTCCATGCCACACTAAAATTAACTTCTTTCAGGCTGCAGCCATGCAGGTAACAAATAATTCTTGTCAGGGCTGGTGCAAGGAAGTTTCACGCCCTAGGTGAAACTTCCACCTTGCGCCACACACCCCAGCTAACCCCGCCCACCGCCCCACGTGGCAGCTAACCACGCCCACGCCCCCCCCTCCCGCCCGAGGAGCCCCCCTTCCACCGCAGCTAACTCCCCCCACCTTGGGAGCCCCCCCTGCAGAAGCTAACCCCGCCCCCCTCCACGGCAGCTAAAACCGCCCGGGGAGTCCCCTGTGGCAGCTAACCCCGCCCCGCTCCATGGCAGCTAACCCCACCCCCCTCCACGGCAGCTAACCCAGCCCAGGGAGCTCCCCACCCCACCCCCGCGGAAGCTAACCCCACCCCCATCTGCGGCAGCTAACACCACCCGCTGCGGCAGCTAACCCCGCCTGGGGATCCCCCCCGCGGCAGCTAACCTCGCCCGGGGAGCCCGCTCCAACTCACCTTGGCTCACCTCCTCTGCTGAGCACACTGACGTTGCTCTAATTCTCCTCCCCTCCCAGGCTTGTGGCGCCGATTGGAGGAGACTTAGAGCGGGGGCTGTGTGCTCAGCAGAGGAGGCAGAGCGGAGGTGATCTGGGCCAGGGAGCGGTTCCCCTGTGCGCCCCGCCCCAGCTCACCTCCACTCCACCTCCTCACCTAAGCGGGCTTTTGGGCACCCTCAACCACTAGGTGCTCTAGGCGGCTGCCTAGTTTGCCTAAATGGTTGCACCGGCCCTGATTCTTGTAAATACTATTAACGATATTGAGCATAGGAGCCCATGTTAAGATCTGCTGCCCTGGGGAACAGAGGGATCAGCAGAGTGCCTAGTTGAATTTGTGCATTTCCACAAATACACATGTGAAATTCCCAAAATGTTTGTCTGCAAATTAGGAATATAGCCCCTGGATTAAAGGAATATGAGAGCCACTAGAGCTGGGATGAACTAGGAAATAAACACAGTTTGGCAAGGAGTTAAACCTCTCTTAAAAATGGGGGAGTAAAAGAAATCACACTCAACGGGCGGGCGCCAAAAGAACTGGATTGCAATTTCTTCTCTTGTTTTAATATCAGCCATTTCTGCATCAAATCTGCAATTAACACTCCCACGTGTGCAATTGCCTCTCTGGCACACGGAGCTCATATCAGCTGTGAACATTTGAGCCTCCCTTTCAAATCAGCTTGTTAGTTTTGTTGTGTGGCAATTACTTGGTCCAGGAATGGTACATGTGTACTTGGGAAGTTGAATACAATCGCAAACCTGCCTTATTTCCCTAAAGCACGCCCTACTGATTGCTGGGAGAAGGGAGAATTATCATTATTTTAATTTAAGATCTCACAAGGGCCATTTGATTTTTGGATCAGAGAGTGACTCAGACATGAATGCTTTCCCTGTGTTTGCCTCTGTTTAAATTCAGAATTACTTAAAGTAAAAAGTACCAAGGCAATTTATGGCCTTTTTTGTAAGCACTGTTTAAAATTACTGCTACTTCCTAAATATGATTAATCAAAATCCTATATCCGTATTTTTTTCTTAGTGGTTTTCCTGATCCAAAGTTGATCTAGTTGAAGTCAATGATAGACTCCCACTGACTTCAAAGGCAGACCTTTGTATGCGGGCATAATACACAGAGGATTAGATTTTCATAGGGCCTTCTTTAGCTGTACCTAGGGTTGCCAAATCGGTAATATTTAAAAAACAGACACTACAGCAGGAGTGCCGGTACCTCCCCTGCCCTGCCCCTTCCCCCTGAGTCCCCACCCATGCCCCATAAGAACGGCCATACCAGGTCAGACCAAAGGTCCACCTAGCCCAGTATCCTGTCTTCCGACAGTGGCCAATGCCAGGTGCCCCAGAGGGAATGAACAGAACACGTAATCCTCAGATGATCCATCCCCTGTCGCCCATTCCCAGCTTCTGGCAAACAGAGGCTAAGGACACCATGTCTGCCCATCCTGGCTAATAGCCATTGATGGACCTATCCTCTGTGAACTTATCTAGTTCTTTTTTGAACCCTGTTATAGTCTTTCTTGGCCTTCGCAACATCCTCTGGCAAGGAGTTCCACCGATTGATTGTGCATTGTGTGAAAAAATACTTCCT
This sequence comes from Mauremys mutica, assembly GCF_020497125.1. NCBI lineage: Eukaryota > Metazoa > Chordata > Testudines > Geoemydidae > Mauremys > Mauremys mutica. The sequence continues at coordinate 24,892,576 of NC_059075.1, forward strand.
TTTGTTTGTTTTAAACCTGCTGCCTATTAATTTCATTTGGTGACCTCTAATTCTTATGAGGAGTAAATAACACTTCCTTGTTTACTTTCTGCACACCAGTCATGGTTTTATAGCCGTCTATCATATCCCCCTTAGTCATCTCTTTTCCAGGCTGAAAAGTCCCAGTCTCCTTAATCTCTTCTCATATGGCAGCCATTCCATGCTCCTAATAATTTTTGTTGCCCTTTTCTGAACCTTTTCCATTCCAAAATATCTTTTTTGAGGTGGGGTAACCAGCTCTGCACACAGTATTCAAGATGTGGGTGTACCATGGATTTATATAGAGGCAATATGATATTTTTTGTTTTATTATCTATCCCTTTCTTAATGATTCCCAACATTCTGTTCACTTTTTTGACTGCTACTGCACATTGAGCGGATGTTTTCCGAGAACAATCCACAATGACTCCAAGATCTCTTTTCTTGAGTGGTAACAGCTAATGTAGATCCCATCATTGTATAGTTGGAATTATGTTTTCCAATGTGCATTACTTTGCATTTATCAACATTGAATTTCATCTGCCATTTTGTTGCCCAGTTACTCAGTTTTGTGAGATCCTTTTGTAGCTCTTCACAGTCTGCTCAGGACTTAACTATCTTGAGTAGTTTTGTATCATCTGCAAATATTGCCAGCTCACTGTTTATCCCTTTTTCCAGATCATTTATATAAATATGTTGAATAGGACAGGTTCCAGTACAGACCCCTGGAGGGACACCACTATTTACCTCTCTCCATTCTGAAAACTGATCATTTATTCCTACCCTTTGTTTCCTATCTTTTAACCAGTTACCAGTCCATGAGAGGACCTTCCCTCTTATCCCATGAGAGCTTACTTTGCTTAAGAGCCTTTGGTGAGGGACCTTGCCAAAGGCTTTCTGAAAATCTACGTACACTGTATCTACTGGATCCCTCTTGTTCACTTACTTGTTGACCCCCTCAAAGAATTCTAGTAGATTGGTGAGGAATGATTTCCCTTTACAAAAACCATGTTGACACTTCCCCAACAAATTATGTTCATCTGTGTGTCTGACAATTTTGTTCTTTACTATAGTTTCAACTAGTTTGCCTGGTACTGAAGTAAGGTTTACAAGCCTGTAATGGCTGGGATCACCTCTGGAGCCCTTTTTAAAAATTGATGTCACATTAGCTATCCTCCAGTCATTTGGTGTAGAAGCTTATTTAAATGATAGGTTACAAACTACGGTTAGTAGTTCTACAATTTCACATTAGAATTCCTTCAAGATTCCAAGAATCCTTGGGCGAATACCATCTGGTCCTGGTGACTTATTGCTGTTAATTTATCAGTTTGTTCCAAAACCTCCCTTAATGACACCTCAATCTGGGACAGTTCCTCAGATTTGTCACCTAAAAAGAATGGCTCAGGTGTGGGAATCTTTCTCTCATCCTCAGCCATGAAGACCAATGCAAAGATTGCATTTAGTTTCTCCACAATGGCCTTATCATCCTTGAGTGCTCCTTTAGTATCTCGATCATCCAGTGGCCCTACTGGTTGTTTAGCAGGCTTCCTGCTTCTGATGTGCTTAAAAATTCTTTTGCTATTAGTTTTTGAGTCTTTGGCTAGCTGTTCTTCAAATTCTTTTTTGGCCTTCCTAATTATATTTTTACACTTCATTTGCCAGAGTTTATGCTCCTTTCTATTTTCCTCACTAGGATTTAACTTTCCCTTTTAAAAGGATGCCTTTTGTCTCTCACTGCTTCTTTTACTTTGTTGTTTAGCCACGGTGGCACTTCTTTGGTTCTCTTACTCTGTTTTTTAATTTGGGGTATACATTTAAATTGAGCCTGTATTATGGTGTCTTTTAAAAAGTTTCCATGCAGCTTGCAAGGATTTCACTTTTGACATAGTGAAACAGAAATTAAAAGGTACAAACTTCCTAATTTTTGTGTACTCCCCTTTTCTGAAATTAACTGCTACAGTGTGGGGCTGCTGTGGTGTTTTCCCTGCCACAGGGATGTTAAATTTAATTATATTATGGTCACTATTACGATGTAGTCCAGCTATATTCACCTCTTGGACCAGATCCTGTGCTCCATTTAGGACTAAATCAAGAATTGCCTCTTGTGGGTTTCAGGACTAGCTGCTCCAAGAAGCAGTCATTTAAGGTGTCAAGGAACTTTATCTCTGCATCTCATCTTGAGGTGACATGTTGAAATCCCCCATTATTATTGGGTTTTTTATTTTTATAGCCTGTCTACTCTCCCTAAGCATTTCACAGTCACTATCACCATTCTGGTCAGGTGGTTGGTAATATATCCTTATTGCTATATTCTTGTTATTCAAGCATGGAATTACTATCCATAGAGACTCTATGGTACAGTTTAGTTCATTTAAGATTTTTACTTCATTTGATTCTACGCTTTCTTTCACATATAGTGCCACACCCCCACCAGCACGACCTGTTCTAGCTATCTGTTTCCAGTGATCAAACCTCCCATTACTAATACCTGTCTTTTCGTAATAACTGGAGTTCCCTCCCCCAGAGAAGTATCCTCAGTGCGAGAGGATACCACAACATCATCTGGAAGGAGGGTCCCAACTATGGGATTGTTTCCACCTGCTCCAGTTGGATGTTCTCCTTCCCTGAGGCTTTCATCCTTCTCAACAGCACAGAGGCTGTCAGATCGGGGATGGGACCGTTCTACTGTGTCCTGGAAAGTCTCATTTATGTACCTCTCATCTCTGTACCTCTCCGTCTCCCTGAGCTCCTCCAGTTCAGCCACTATGGTCTCCAAAGCCCGTACACAGTCTCTGAGGGCCTGGTGGTTCTTGTACCGAATGCATACATATGCCACCTGCCCATAGGGCAGGTTGCATTGGGTGCAATAAATAGGGTAGCCCCTCTGGTCGCTTAGGAGCGGGCTTTTTAAAGTCTTCCTGAGTAGCCCTGCCCCCTGGTTAAGGGTTGATGGGTGCTAAGGAACTTAGGGATCAAAGCCTCGTTAAGAAGCTCTCAGCCTTGCCTAGCAGGCCGCTAGCCTCAGCATACAGCCCCCCAAACAAACAGACCAGACGGTATATTTCAGTCAAGCAGCAAGCACCCCACCTCTTCCACTGAGACCTGCCCCTGCCCAGCTTCTCCTGAGGCCCTGCCCCCGTCCACCCCTCTTTCCCCCTTTCCTTCCCCTCCCACACCTCTCACCCGGGTCAGAAGGGACTTGCCTGTGGAGGTGGGGCTGGGAAGCTGCAGCTGCCTGACAAACGTAGGAGGCAGCCCTGGCTGAGTAGGGGCTGATGTGGGTGATGGCTTGACGCCACTCCACCTCCTCTGTTCTCAGTAACTGGATGTTGGGTGTGTGGTCAGTAGATCTGACCGGACGCTGTCAGGTCCCCTTTTCGACCAGACTTTCCAGTCGGAAACTGGGCACCTGGCCACCTTAGCTGTACCCTTCAAAACTGACTTATGCATCTGAACTGCATATACAAATCCTCATTTGCATGCACATGTGCCTCTTTTACACATGCAAGTACAGGTTTTGCATGTGCACACAAATGTGGGATCAGCAGTGTTGGTGGAGAGCTTCATGAAAATGTAGCACAGAAAATGTAAGAGTACTAGTGTCTACATCAGTGCTTTTCATTCCTGCTCCTTCTCTGCTGATTTAATATGCCCAGATTGATTAATATGACTAATTAATTATCTTTTGGAACCCAGTAAGCAGAAATTTTTAAAAAGCAATACATATTTATTGAACAAAACGTTCTTTCAAAAGAAGAGCCATTCAGCTTTATAAGAGTGGTTTAGAAATGCTGCTAACTGCAGTTTAGAGAAAAAGGAAGTTGAGATACTACAGGCCTTTCTTTGGGAGCTGGATCCAAAACCCATTAAGTCAATGGAAGACTCTCTATTGATTTCAATGGGCTTTGAATCAAGACCTTGGACTGCTGCTTAAGGAAGTACTTGCTTAGCCCATACTCGTGTGGATGGGGTTCTCCAAATTAGATATAAATAAAAAAACAACTGCAAACTTTAACACAATTGTAAAGTGGCCTACATTGCTGGGAGTAAAGCTTGGGTGGGTGTGCAGTGTTTCTGACTCTTGTGATCTTGTGAATGTCATAATATTTGTTGTTTTTTTAAAGGTTCCTGGAGTCAAGTGATTATGTGAGAATCTCAGCTTTCATTTACAAATAAAGTGTGTTTCTAGCCCTCACGGCTGTGGAGAAAATGTGACACAAATGTATCCTAAAGGATGTGAAACTAGAAGACAGATGAAAAGAATTAAAAATTTATTTATTCATATTTGTAAGCCATTCCTATGCTTTCTTGACTCGTGGTTTTTGAAATGTTGGGGTTGGGTGTGTGCGTTTGAGTGTGTGTGTGTGAGAGAGCGAGAGAGAGGTGGAGGGATGGCGGTGGTCAAAGCTCTTCCATGCCCCATTTGTTCCTGCTGTGGGAGAAGTGCAAGAACATTGTATTTAATGAGGCTCGGTTTAACCTCCAGCTGTGAACACAGGCTTAGTCATATTCTGTGCTTAAACAACTTTTTAATAATTTTATTAGAAGCCACTTTTGTTCATTTATGGAGACAGAGATTGAAAAAGGCCAGTTAATCACAATATGAAAGGCTATGAAGTGGTAATATCATATAACTTTATAATGCATAAAGAGGTGCAAATCACACAGACCTCAATGGTTAAGTCTGAAAAAATTCAAAGAATGGTACAGAAAAGCTAAGGATTAGCTTGAAAGAATTCAAGATGAACATTTCCAAAAAGTTCAGTTATGAATTCAAGATTAATTCTGAGAGAAATTCAAGATCAACAATGTGAAAAGAATTCAGGGGAATATATAGAGAAATATCGATCTCTGCTTTTTTGTGCATGAGAGAATTTTAATCCTTGTGATGTGTCTCATTAACAACCTTAGACATTGAAGTTGGCTAACCATTTGTCCCTACAGTCTTTCTCAGATGTCTCAGCCATGACCAGGAGAGACGTCCTATAGGGCTGGGAAGAGAGCAAATTCCAAAGCTGGTTAAATTTTTATCATCGATACATTTTTTTTTTAAGGAAAAATTGCCTTTTTGACCAAAATAAACATTGTTGTGGAAAATTTAATTTGTTTTTACAATTAAAAATTAATTGAAATTTTTGGTAAGAATTTTCATTTTCCAGTTTGGCTTTCAGGACAAATTTTGTTTTTGAAAATCATTTTTTTTTTTACCAAAAATGGTTTTCAAAATGAAGAATTCTTAGCTTTCCAGTTTGGATTTTTCATAAATTAACAGTAACAAAAACCTTAAGAGATTTGTAGGAAATTAAAATAAATAAATTAAAAAAAATCAAAATATCCCATGAAAAATCATCATAATTGTTTTTGTCTAGCTCTAGCTAATTTTCTCTGGCCATTCAAGGCCCAGTTCAGCAACATACTTAAGAACATGAAAAACTTTAAGCACTTTAGTAATCCTATTGAAGGCAATAGGCTCAATTCTTCACTGCATCTGAGCTTGGGTTAGTGCATGTAGATATGGTCCCAGCTTTAGTTAGAACAACTGAGGGGTTGGTCTAATTTACCCTAGTGGAGAATCAGCTCTACTCCTTCTGGCCTTGGAATCTATGTTCCTGCCCCACCACTGCTCCATCCCTTTCCCAGCACACCCCCATACGGGGTTTGGAGACCAGCTTAGCACAGGTGCCAGCTTCACTGCTTCTGTTGAGCTTAGGGTGACCAGATGACAAGAACAAAATATCGGGACATATGAGGGGGCGCCGCTGAAGCAAAATGTATATTGGTCAGGACGCGGGACAAACAACTAAATATTGGGATGGTCACCCTAGTTGAGATGATACTTGTGAGCTGTTCTCCTCTGCAAGAGGAATTCTCCAATGACCCTTTTTGGCTGGAATTGATCCACTTTGCCCCACCTGAGCGGGGCAAAGTGGTCAAAGGAGACTGGAGATTGTGGCCCAATGAGACTACTCTCAGGCTTAAAGTTATACATGTATTTAAGCATCTTGCTGAATTGGTGCCTCAGTCCTTGGCTTCTCCATGAGTTTGCCAACAAAAGGGGCTGATTGTGGAGCTGACTGTTGTGCTGTAGACACCTTCCACTGGTCTGAAACTCCCAAACTCATTGCATACAAGCCACAGACCAGCCGCTGAATAACAATGGAAACAACTCCATTTTGTATTTTAATACAGTACTTATGGATGTAAGAGACTAAAAGCCCTGGATCTGAGCCCCAGCACCAACCTCAGCTGTTCCAGTCCTTGGTCTCTCACTCTTGAGCAAAGATTGCCAGTTGGGTGATTATAATTATATACTGTATTTTCATTTGAGCTGATTACTTGAGCATCACATGAGTTATTGGGCTGATCTTTCTCTGCTGGTATAAAAATGAAAAGACAAGACAACCGTTCTTGAATGTTAATGATGTATTAAAGCTCCCTGTCTCAGTTTCTACAGAGGACAGAGAGCATTGTAACTGGCACTGTTTTTTATTGCTTATACCCCATGGACATGCTGATAACAAATATTTTTACAATAGAGTTTTACATGCTGAAATCTTCCTCTAAACCTCTTGTTAACAATCTCCTGCTATTCATTAATGCTTCCCCACAGTATTATCTCTCCTCTGTCAATTAAGAACTCCAATTTTCAGCACTTTAACCAAATGACATCTGCTGTTTTGCTTCTTCAAATCTTCATTTACCACTCAAGCAAAAGCCAATCTGAAATGTATGGGCCAGATTCTGTTCTCTCAGTTCTCACAGTTCTCATAGTTTTTGCACCTATTGACACAAGAGGAGTTACTCCCGATTTGCTGTTGTGTAAGGCCAAGATCCAGCCCTATCTTAAAAATCTAAATACACACACAGAGACAAATAAATTCTGTATTTTTCATTGGAACCCCCGCTGTTTCCTGTGCCACTTTTTCTCAAAGGCCCCTGCTGCATCTTGTTCCCACAGTTGTCATCTTGTTCCAGAAGAGAGAAACACAGAAGGAGTTTGGGTGTGTCACCTGTGAAATTAACTTGAGCTTCCCCAGTTGCCTACTGGATAGGGGCTCAAGAGACTTGTGTTGTTCTTCCCGGCTCTGCCACTGGCTTGCTAGGTGACCGTAGGAAAGTCAGGTTATCTTCTGCACTTCTATTTTCCTGTCTGTAAAATGGGGATAATAATAGTGCCCTTTTTTGAAAAGCACTTTGAGATCTGCTGATTAAAAGGGCTATACATGACATAGAAGATATTAAACAGAGCGGTATTTAATTTCATCCCTTAACTTTCCTTTCATCTGCAGTATTTTGAGAAGTTTCTCTCCTTTTAAAAAAACCCCACCCAAACAATAAACAGTCAGGTCCCAAAATACCCAATACTCGTGTCAATTTAAGCACATGTTCTTAACGTCATACATGTGTTTTGCTGAAGCATGATTGGTAACAGTATCTTTAATGGCTGAAGCTTAATTCAGTTTTTAGTTAACATCATGATGGATTGTAGGGGAGATGGTAGGATGGGAGCTGAGGAAGTAATGGCTTGGGGTTTACTTACTGGCATTTAAAAATGCAGCTGAAAAGCACTGAAGGGACTGCCTTGAAGCCAGATAAAGATGTGCAGCCTCCATTTAGGTCCTGACTGAGGATGCTGATGGTTTCAGCTACTGCAAATTGCAGAAGCAATATGGCCAACATTGTTTGTGCCATTTTACGTGTGCTGGTGCATTGTGGCCAGAGTATACAATCCAGGGGATTGCTTCTTGTATTCAGGTCAGAGTGGCTGTGACCGTGGGGCTTTTTACCTTTCTCTGCAGCACAGAGTACAGGTCACTTGCCAAGATCATCTGGGTATATCTCACTTAATCCATTCCCTGCCGCTGTGGGGGCCTTGGGCATTGGTGCACCTCGGTCCTGTCTGTTCTCTGCTGGTGGCACACTGTAATTTAATCGCCTGTGGACTGTAATACTTTAGACTAATTTTGATTGTTGGGGTTAGTGATTATTAGTGGTCTGTGATGTACAGGGGGTCAGACTAGATGATCTGGTGGTTTCTTTTGACCCTAAACTCTGTGACTCTGTTAATCCGGATTTGAGAGCATTACCCTACTGACAACCCTGGCCATCCATACAATAGTGCATGTGTGTCAACTCCGGCCATCCGTACGTGTGTGTGTGTGTCTGTGTGTGAGTGAGAGACAGAGATCAATTTTAGTGGGAGTTGGATGGCTAAATACTCTAGACGGCTTTGAAGATCTTACCCATATTATGTATGTTCCTTGTGTGAAGCTAGCTGACAACTTGTATGCAAAGCGTCTGTCTCAATCATCAAATTAAGTCTATTCCAGTCAAAACTGTATTCCTAGGAAGAGTCTTATCCCCCTCCATACCCTTAACGGTGGTGTTGAGGACCCATAAAAGCTCTGTATTGAACAGGTGGAGACAGGGGCGGCTCTAGCCATTTTGCCGCCCCAAACACGGCAGCATGCTGCGGGGGGTGCTCTGCCGGTCGCCGGTCCCGCGGCTCCGGTGGACCTCCCGCAGGCATGCCTGCGGATGTTCCACCGAAGCTGCGAGACCAGCGGACCCTCCGCAGGCACGTCTGTGGGAGGTCCACCGGAGCTGGCTGCCGCCCTCCCGGCGCCCAGCAGAGCACACCCCGCGGCATGCCGCCCCAAGCACGCGCTTGGCGTGTTGGGGCCTGGAGCCGCCCCTGCGTGGAGAGTTCTTCTGGTGCAGCCAATATGGAAAACAGCCATAAGACTGTCTTCTGAGGGCGTGCAGGGAGGGGCAGAGCTGGAGGTGGGAAGGGCATGTTGAGAGTGGGGTCACAACACTTAATGCTGCAGGGATTCTGGGCAGTGCTGCAGTCCATAGGCAGCTGGGGATAGGTTGCTTAGATAGCCACCCAAGATGGTCTATGTTGCTCTAGGGGCTGTAAAGGTGGCTTAACGCTGCCTAATCACGTTCCTTTTAAGAGGCGCAGCACAGAATGTTGCCCCTTGTTCTTGTGGTCAGGCCTAGTGATATGAGAACATGGCCAGGAGGCAGAAATTCTTGGTTCTGTCACCAGCCCTTCCGCTGACTTGCTGTGGGATCCTGGACAAGTCACTGAAGGCCTTTTTTTTCTGATTTTACTTACATCCATTTAAATCCGACGTAACTCTATTGAAGTCAATGATGTAACACTGAGTTTAATCATGCTGAATATTTTATTATAGCACAGGTATGGCTATTGAATTCAAGAGGAGTTCTTGTAAGGTAAAGTGTTATTCAGTACAAGTAAGGGTATAACAGTTTGGCCAATTTTGTCTGAGGTTCCCCATCTTTAAAATAGGGATATTAGGCTATTTATGCTTATTTGTCTGATAAGGAGTTCTGTGAGTCTTAATTTATCAATGTTTGTAAAGGCCTTTGAGTTCAAATATTATCTTGCAAAGCCTGAATGTTAAAAAGGTCCTATTTTAGTAATCTGTAATAAAGATTAAAGTTTACCATGACAATAAAGTGTCTTTTATATTAAATAAGATTTAAGTTGTATAATATTCTTTTGTTCCCTCCTAGCTGGCTGACCGCAACAGCTTGCCAAGAAATTTCATTAAGGTAGCGAGATCTAATACATTTATAAGCTGTGAGCTTTTGGGATCTGTGGGACTGCCTCTGAGTATTGGTGATGGCTGTTTGGTGCACTGGTGGATCTTTCTTTCAGAGGCTCATGTTGGCAATTTCCATTTTTAATCATCTGAATGTATTAAATGCACTCCTAATTATTTCTAACTTCTGCTCTGCACTGGTAATAAAGATATGGGTAAGTCTGTCAAAACTCAGACTGTACTATCAAAAATTACTATTCAAATCAAAGCCATGTGCCAGTGCGAGGAGCTCACAGCTAAATGGCTTCTGGACCAGTGTGTGTCTGGAATAATAGCAAAAGCTTTCAAACTAAATCTTCCATTTAATTACCCAGATGCAAACAACTGACTGCTGAGTGTCAAAATTGAGGCAATTTCAATTACTAGAACAATTATGGTGCAGTGAATTGCTTCCAGTAGGTGGTGAAGTATATACACCACAGCAACAGGAAGGTGACTTGGATAATGTATTGTACTGCTGTCCATAAGCACATTGCCCGCTCCCTAAATTAACGCTTAGAATGATCTACAGGCCTTCCTCAGTAAATTGCACCTAGACACTGCAGATGACAACATGTGTTTCCAGCTTCTGATATCCCCCACCCCACTTTTAGCTGTCAAATTTGAAGGAACTCGGCCGCTCAGACTGTCCAGTTCTTCACCAGCCTCACTTGTCTAATCTGCTTCCTGACCCGTGTCCCCAGATATGAGCTCATTCCTACCTCCTCCCAAGTCTGAGGGATCTTTACACTACAACACAGACATGTTCTTTCACTCTCTTTTCTACCTAACCCTAATTCTATCCATCACACACACACACACACACACACTGAACTTTGGTCCCAGTTCCACCAACCTCCTATATACTGGTTCCCACCCACCTGTACAACCCAACCTCCCTCCTCCCACCAGCCACCTCCTTTACTTACCTGCACAAGAGCCTGAGCTAATCAGCTTCCGATTTACCATTACTTCCTCCACAACTAAAATCAGAGTGCTTCCATATACCCAGCCAATCAGGATTCCAGCACTCAGAGTGCTAACTTTCCACAGGTCTCCTACCTGAAGCCTAAGTGGTGTTCTGGACCTTTAGAGTGAAGCCAAAATAACCAGAGTGAAATTAGCCCCTATGGAGAGGGCCAGGGCTATAGAGCAATAAAGTCCCTTAAGCGTTTAAATGGTCCAGATGTCTTGTCCTGACTCACTGGATGGGGTGCATTTCACCTTAAATATTTAAATTAGACAATAAGAGTGGAGCAGACACTAAAAATGGAAATTGTCCATCTCTCTAGAGGTTGGGATGCTGGTGTGACGTGTACACGCTTTAGAGGCAAATCTTTTACAATGGTGTTGACAAAAATAGTATATTGCAACTGTTGAGTTTATAGCAGATCTAAGGATCCTTTGCATTTAGTTTTACTGCATGCTAAGATATAATTTCCTCTAAAGCTCTGTTGCATAACAGGTGTAACACAGTTATGACGTTATGACCTGTGGGTATCATTTAAAAGTGATCAGAAATCTTGGCTACCCTCCAAGTTCAGGAATCTGCATTTCTCCTGAAAGAATAGATGACACCACCAATGCCAGTAACAGTTCAAGAAAATGTTGTGTGTTAGTGGCCTCTTCTATTCTTGCAAGGAAAACTCAGAGCCTTGACTGCAAGGCTTAGCAAGTAAGTCAAAAGTAAATGAATCTCAGCTATTTTGTTTTAAAATATCATGCTCTGTGCATAATTGGTTTGTGCTTTTGGATCTTAAATATACTTTGTGTGTGTGTAAGATTTCCCATTCACCTTTCATAATGCTTCTGCTCACAACTTACAGCAGTCTGAATATCATTTTCCTATGTAAAAGCGCTGCTGTTCTGTTTAAAATGAATGCTAGTGGACTAAAGGCCAAGTTCTGATCTTACACCAGTTTTACACCATTCCAAGGCAGTTGCTTTATGGAGTTACTCCTGATTTACATGGAGGGGATGGGATAAATGAAAGCATAATCAGAGCCTATGTCTGTCAGGTTGCTATAGAAAAGTCCTTTTCATATGGAATGGGGGGGAACCTCCTGATGTAGTGGCTCACCTTGCCAGGCAATGAGCTGAGCCCACCGGTATAACATGCAATCTGCTGTCTCTCTAGCTCACCATCAAGAAGTTAAAATGGTTGAAAGGTGAAGCGTATAGTGCAGTGTCTAAAAGTTATGACCCACTGGGATTTCCAGAGTCCGTGACATTGTCTGCAGTTGTCCACTCAGTGCTTCCCAATCCCCTCCTGAATGGACTCCACTGACAGTAAATAAAAACTCCAGACACGCAAGTTATCATTAGTAGATGCTCTTCAACAGCGCAGGGCTTCACAAGAGTGATGCTTCTTTCTGTTTTCCATGCAAATGGGACTAGCAAATGCCAGCTTTGACAGACTGTGGGAAGGTAAAAAGAAGAAAAAATTACCCAGGAGGAAAACAAACAAAAACAGACAATCTGACAGAGCAACCTAGGGAAAAGGCTCTAATACTTCAGAGCATGCGGATACAAATGGAGAATGTACTTTTTTTCTCCTGTAGAGATCTTCAGCTATTTCAGTTGACGACAAAGGAGAGAATAATATTTTCAATTTATGAGCACTTATATAAGCTCTGTTCTGAATGCTAATTCATTGATTATTGGAAGCTGACAATGTCATTTTCTAATATTCCTGGGTTATTTTAGAACATAATTCTTATTTAAATAGTTCCATAGCTTTACTAATCTTATACATAAATGCTGAGAAAGATCTGGGTGGCTATCAAGTAAATTTGGGTCTTTCTCTGTTTAACTTTAATATAGGAATGATCCATTTTATTATATCCTAGTGCAGGGGTCAGCAACCTTTCAGAAGCGGTGTGCCGAGTCTTCATTTATTCACTCTAATTTAAGATTTCACGTGCCAGTAATACATTTTAATGTTTTTAGAAGGTCTCTTTCTATAAGTCTATAATATGTAACTAAACTATTGTTGTATGTAAAGTAAATAAGGTTTTTAAAATGTTTAAGAAGCTTCATTTAAAATTAAATTAAAATGCAGCGCCCCCCCCCCCCCCCCCCAAGACCAGTGGCCAGGACCTGGGCAGTGTGAGTGCCACTGAAAATCAGCTCACATGCAGCCTTCGGCACGCGTGCCATAGGTTGCCTATCCCTGTCCTAGTGTATAGGAATTAGGTCCTATATGTTATGTTTTTCCATCCTCTCCAGCAGAAGTTAGCCTAAAGTGTAACTAAAAAGATAATTTGTCTAACTTGCCTGTAAGTTTTTATCTGCATAGTTGGTTCAATATAGCAATAGCACTGACCAGACAGAAAGAAAAAGGAAAATAAATGTTTCTGCTTGTTACCCTAACCTTAAAATAGCAACATAAACATCATCCATCTTCTCATGCTATTTGCATTGTAATCAGATTGAATAACCCTGATCACAGCAGGTCAAAAGTAACAGGTCACAATTTATTCTCTCTGCTAGAAAGAATAATAGGCTTTGGTTCAGACTTCAGGTGTGTGATAATAGTTTTTAAAAGTTTATTATTAGAATTGATTGAAATTTGTCACAAATTTGAGATTTCTAACAAAAAATGAAATGTTGTGAAAAATGTTCCCTATTTTTTCATCCAGTTCAACTTCTTCTTATTATTTTATTAATGATTAGACCTATATTCTAGAAGAGAGAGAAACTTATGGCGTTAGTCAGTTTTCACTAAGGTCTAACTCCATACCCACTTTCACGAAAGTGAATGCGTAAAATACCCATTGATTTAAGCGGGGACAGAGTTGGACTCATTTCCTTCATTAAAGCTTAAACTGAGTAACAACCATGTATAGACCTCAGGATCTGGCCCACTAGAAGTCTTTTTCTGATTCAAGACTTTAGGATTAATTAAACAGTAAAAGATGTTGTATGGTCATTCCCAGAGAATAAGTAAATAACTGCACTGGGGGAACCTTTGATGGGCTGTCAATGATGGAGGTGTCTGACATGAAAATGAATGTGTTTAGGAAGCAGTGGTTTGGTGTGTATGCTCCATTGTTCTCTGAGTCTCGTAGTTTTGGAGAAATGTATTGAAATGGGTGCAAATGAACATCATGCCTATAAGTCAGTTGGTGGCAGTGCAGATTGAACTCAGGACCTCTGGTTCTAAATCACCAACCTCTACTGCCTGAGCTAAAAGACTGTTCTGTCCCAGGCTCATCAATGACTGTATGTTGCCCAGCCACTCGCGGGGGACAGAGTTCTACATTGAGTAATTGATGGACACACTGTTTGACTACAATGGAAGTTGGATTGGAGCTGAGTGAGACCTTGCACTTAAGTGATATTATGTGCCTGATCCTGCTTTCTTTGCGTACCAAGAAAGCCAATGGGAAGTACTGTGTACAAAAATGGAAAGCAGGATTAGGCCTTAGATTAGTGTGTGCTTTAGGATGTATCTTGTTCTTTAAGGACTTGCTCCTGCTCCCATTAAAAGCAGGACTGACTCCTAACTAAGTTGAGTGGTGTGAAGCTTTTCATCGTATGAAGGATTTTCTTTCACAAGACTTGTAAAATGACTTTACTGAACAGTGATTTACTAAAGACCTGCTGCCTGGCAACTAAGATCATCTCCAAACGGTGATGGAGAACAGAGGTGATCAGCAATTGTGCTTTTAAATGCCATTCTGATGAGAAAAGTAATTTAGGAGTCACTTCCATCTCAGTAATGAAAATTGGGCAAGGGAATAAGGGATTTCATTTTGTGAGTGAACTAACAATGCAAATACCAGGATTTTTAATTTAGGTTTAAATGGCGTAATAGTTTCTCATTTTGATGCATCATTACTCATATTGCCTGTTAATGAGGGATTCACATTTTTCCTTGGTTAGCTTTAGACCTTGATAGCAAAGTCTGATGAATGTGTAAATGTTTATGAATGTCTGTGAGGTAATTGCACCAGTTTGATTGAAACGCTTTTCTTCTGCAGCCAGGAAATAATGGTGCTGAGATGTGCTTTATGGGCTGTTGGAGGAAACCAGTTTTCATAGAACAAGTTACATTTTGAAACAAATTTTCTTTTAAAGAAAATTGTAGAAGGAAACTAGAACTGTTTAGTGCTCATGAGAGGGACTGGAGCAACAGCACTGAAAGTGTAGCCCAAATAGGTCAAGATTTTCTACTAATGTGCCTTACCCCTGACCTGGAAAGACCATTACTGAGGTGGTTATGTTTCTGTACTTCAAAGAGATGTTTGTATCCTGTGAAGGGAGAATTTGCTCAGGCAGCACAGGGTTATGCTTTAGAACCAGAGGTCTGTGGTTCAATCCCTCCGGCTGACTTTACATTTGCACTGATTTCAATGGGAGCTGGATTGGCCACTAGTATAGAAATGGATTTCTCCAAAACGATGAGACTCAGAGAGAGAACAACGGAGCAACAAGGAGCATGAACACCCATTCACTGCTTCCTAAATACATTTATTTTCCTATTGGACTCTTCCGATGCTGACAGCCTGTCGAAGGTTCTCTCAATGGTTTGTTCCATTTTTCTGTATCTGAGGGTCCAATTCAGTGTAGACTGAATTCAGTGGGCATCTTTACATTGATCTCCAGAGCATTGGATCAGACTCATGAACAGCAACAACTGAAACAACCAGAAGCCTTATCTAAACAGAGACGTTGCACCAGTTTGACTAAACTTGGTTTAAAAACTGATTTAGTTCAACAAATGAAAACCCCTGTGTGGAGCCTCGGTTTTATTGGATTAATTTGTGCCTGTAAATTTACCAACACAAACTAAACTGCTATAAACCAGGTTGAAACCAGAACAGTGTCCATGCTGGGGCTTGCACCAATCTCTTTAATCAGTGTAAAATCACATCTTTAGCTAAATCAGTGCAACCTTGTGTGTAGACCAGGCAAAGGTGTGGTTGCCTTAAATTGTTGGGCAAGACGGATTGTCGCAGGGCAGCTGGCACCTTTAAGTGAAGCATGCCCAGCTCTCCTGCACCAGAACAGGTGTCCCCAATTTGGCCAATAAAGGGGGTGAGGCAGCACCCGGGGCCATAAAGGATCAGGGAGAATTGGAAGTCAGGAGAGCAGCAAGAGGGGTTTGCTGTTTGATCTCCCCAAGCTAGAGAGAGCTTGGGTCAGAGGGCTGAAGGCAGAAAAGCAGGGAAGGGCGTTATCTGCTAACTCCCAAGCTGGAGAGCCATGGACCAGAGAGGGCTGAACAGGGGAGCAGAAGAGGGGCTTTCCTGCTGATGTCTCCATGCTGCAGAGTGGGAGCCAGAGGGCTGAAGGCAGGAGATCAGCAGAGGGGGTAGCCTGCTGGCTTCCAAGTAGGGTTACCAACATTCTAATTGCAGAAAACCAAACACCCTTGCCCTTCCCCTTCTCCAAGGCCCCCTTCCTGCTCCCTCCATCCCCCCTCCCTCCTTCATTCATTCTCCCCCACCCTTGCTCGTTTGCTCAGTTTCAACAGGCTGGGGCAGGGGGTTTGTGGTGCAGGAGGGGGTAAGGGCTCTGGCTGGGGATGCGGGCTCTGGAGTGGGGCCAGGGATGAGGGGTTTGGGGTGCAGGTGGGGGGTGGGGCCCAGTGGTTCGGAGTGTGGGAGGGGGCTCTAGGATGGGGAAGGGGATTGGGGTGTGGGAAGGAGTATGGGCTCTGGGCATGGATTTGGGGATTAAGGATGCTGGAGGGGGCTCTGGACTGGAGTGCAGGGGTGTGAGGGCTCCGAGCTGGAGGTGCAGACTCTGGAGTGGGGCTGGGGATGATGGGTTTGGGGTGCAGGAGGGGGCTCCAGGTTGGGGACAAGTGCAGGAGATGGCTCAGGGCTGGGGCAGGGGGTTGGGGTGCAGGAGGGGGTACAGGCTCCAGGAGGCAGTTTGGATGTGGGAGGGGGTTCTGAGCTGGGGCAGGAGATTAGGGCATGGGAGGGGGATCAGGGTGTGGGTTCCGGGTGGTGCTGACCTCAGGTGGCTCCTAGGAGCTGGAGGGATGGCCAGGGTCTCCTCATGCTGCCCCCGCAGCTCCCATTGGCCGTGGTTTCCCCCCTGGCCTCCCCTCAGCCGGCAGCAGGGCCGGCTCCAGGCACCAGCATTCCAAGCAGGTGCTTGGGGCGGCAATCTGCAAAGGGTGGCAATCCGTGTGTTTTTGCCCCCAAGCAGTGCACTGAATTGCCGCTGCGGACGGCAGGAGCAGTCCGTGTGCCCTTAGGGCGGCAGACGCGTTTCCGCGATGGCGGCAATTCGGCGGCAGCTTCTATGTTCAGCTGTCCGCGGCGGCGCAGCGTCTGAAGACAGAAGCTGCCGCCGAATAGCCGCTGCCGCGGAAACGCGCGTGCCACCCTAAGGGCACACGGACAGACTCCGCCGTCCACGGTGGCAATAAGGCGCGCTGCTTGGGGCGGCGAAAACAGTAGAGCTGGCCCTGGCTGGCAGCTTCCCGGGAGCCGGGCACGGAGCCTGTCTGCCCTGCTGGAAGGGCTGGGGTTGCTGTCCTGGCAGAAGGACAGGAGAGGACTGAAGAAGAGCCCAGATGTGGTGGAAAATGCTGCAGTATGGTATGTGTTATGTTGATGAACTAGAAGTTGTGGGATCTTAATTACTATATGCACTGAGGGGCAATACATGGACAATGTTTTAGGACTTTTGTACAGATACATGCACGGTGTTTTCCTGATAAACTAGCCCCAGGAGGGGTATTATTGAGCTAAGAGAGCCTTTTGTGGAGTGCTTAAGGGCCCGAAAGGGGAAGTGGGATACTAACCCTGGCATTATGGCACCCAGCCGCAAGGGGGCACTCAGGGATAAGGGGGATTCATTCACAGGGATATTTTGACTTTGCTGTCAGGGCAACCTGTAATGTGCTAGAGAAAATGAACACTTGGTCCAGAGTACCAGGACCCTTCTCAATGGGAACAACTCATCTTGTGGCAGGAGAGCGAGATGATGAAAGATAGAAATAAATAGCCACAAACTGCCCATCTCTATCTGTATTCACCCAGTCCCTTCCATGTTTGTGTCAGAAAGTGGCACTTTTCTATCAGTGCAGTTTGTAAGATTCCAGTGCAGCAGAATTACATGTTGGGCCATGCACTCTAATCCCCAGAAAGGCATGCATTGTCCTTCTGGACTGGAGCGTTACGGATAAGAGCCTATGCATCTGTGATCACTCTAGCACACAGCAAGGACTTTAAAATTCCTTGCTGTACTATTTGCCTTTGTTGTTCACGTGCATGCACAGATGCAGGAGGGAGCAGTACACCATGCCCAGGAATGTCAAGGCAAAATGGAGGTCAATGGTAGATAACACAGTGATGGGATCCAGCATTGAGACTGCCGGAGCCACATGTTCATATGTGATAGGTGAGGTGCAGGTTGTAGCTTGCACAGCCAGCCAAGACAAATCCTCTGTTTCAATATAATCAGCCAAGAAATGATTACACGTTAGACCCATGGGACATTGTCATTAAACGAAGGTGTCTTGTCATCAGATTTGCATGGACCTATCCAACCCTTCTCCCCAAATGCCTTCACCTTCAAACTTCCAAAAAAAAAAGCCCAGGCATTTATACAGTGAAGTAAATCTTGCCCTCAGTTCCAAGTACATTTTACCTGCAAGAGTGAGCTACATTTCAAAATATTACAGTCTTTGACTTTTCACTTGTCAAATGCAAAAGTTGGGAAAACAAGACAATGATCACTTCTGATGCCATCTTACAATTCCAAGGAAAGTGTTAATGTGCAATCTGTGCAAATCATTCTATGGCAACTGACTTCAAAGGGATAAAACACTTCTAGCAGGTTAAACTATGTGGCAGTAATTCTTTAGGTTGGCTGCCGTGAAGACTAGTCATCTCTGCACACCCTGTAAAAAGAATAGGGTTAGCGGGCTGTAGCTGTGAACTCATTAGATCACACTGGATTTTTTTAGAAGAATATAGTGTTTGAGAGCTCAGAAACAGAATTCCCAAACAGATCATTGCGAGAAAAAAAATCTCTACTGTCGATGTTGGGAAAATGGTGAATGTGCTCTAAGGGAACCTAACTTTTCTGCTGTAAAATGGGACCAAGCAGTGGAATTACACCCACCACCAACGCTGCAGCGACAAGAGTTCTAAAGCTTTTGGCTATGGTCAACCCCTGGGGTTACTGGGGTGTTTTTTTGTCTGAACAGCTGAGCTGATTTATGAGACATTCCATTAAATTTTATTGCACCAATGGTTTTTATTTAGTTCTTTTGAAGTGGAAAATATCATTTTTGCAGCAAATGCAAGTCAAAAGTCTTAATGGAGCATAAAAATCCCAAAGGTCATGCTTTTAGAGCTTTAAAATAGAGGACAATGCATTGCTTGATGCTCTTAAAATATATAAAGTTAATGGCATGTTTATGGTAATAAAATGATATAATTCTCATCCCAGATCCTTCATTTCATCCTCAGGTATACTAGATCTTTTAAAAACAATTCTGCTGGTTCTAAGTGTATCTCATTTCAGCTTCACCAAGTGAGGGAACTAGACAGAGACTCCCTCATAAGGGGATTATGCAGCACCATTATAATACATGATCATTTGGTGGTCATTGTGGGTATTATTTTCCATAGAATGTGTGTGATTTATAACATTTATTTGTATGACATGTAGAATATTTATTCAAGACTCTTTGTGTGCAAGAAATTCTTAGCCAAACAAGAGATGGTGTCACTGACACGCAAAAGCTTTCATAAATGAGAATGTCAATATTTTAAAAACTCTTATTACTCTCCAATTGCCAGTTGGATATCCAATGTCGTCTTAAAAGGAGAGATAGAAAATGGTTTCTGGTGTATTCTGATCGGTCCATGCTACTTTTCTTCTAATAATACATTTTTATTTTACAGGAATGAGGTCAGAGTTCATGTGAATAATTTCCCCCTCTGCATATTAATGTGATTTTTTTTTTTTAGTGATCTGAAATTTAGATGAACTTGGGCAAAATAAAATATCTGCCCAGTCTATCTGCTTAATCTCCAACCACTTGATAATGTT
The DNA here is from genome assembly GCF_020497125.1 of Mauremys mutica. Classification (NCBI taxonomy): domain Eukaryota; kingdom Metazoa; phylum Chordata; order Testudines; family Geoemydidae; genus Mauremys; species Mauremys mutica. The sequence goes on from NC_059075.1 coordinate 24,912,237, forward strand.
TTTCCAGAATTGAGGAAAGGAAAAGCATTTTAACCATGATGGTCATTTTAACCGTCATTTCAGGGAAAAGTTATTATGGGAACAGGCCACAGAATAGAAATGGTGACAAGGAAAAGCTAATAAAGAATTCTAAGCAGAATGAGCATTATTTTCCTTCCTCTGATTAATACAGATTGTCCTATTTTCTTTCTTTGTCTTTGCAGAAATCTAGCTCTGGGGATTTGAGGACTCTAAGAAAAGGGTTATCCCCATACCACTCTGAGTCACAGCTGTCATCACTGCCGCAGTATCAGGATGCCATGCAAAATGTAAGAGCCATTTAGCTACCTGGTGTATTTATACAGACAAGAATCTTAAATTTCTGAGGAGAGATCAAGCCTGAGCTCAGGCCATGAATGCATATATCTGGCAGGTTGATAGGTCATTCCTTCAGAACTAAATTCTACCCTGAAATCAGTGGTGTGAAACAGAATAAAATCAGGCCCTTTATCACAAGACTTATTCAATTTTACAGGTTGCAGCTTTCCAGAGACAGAGAAAAGTCTGGAAACCTTGATCTTAACCCATGAAATGTTGAGCTCAGGATTTTTCTAGTTGAGGTTTCTCAGATAACTCAGAAACCTGTCACTAAGTGCCTATCTGAAAACAAAAGGGGGTCCAATCAAATCTGATGCTTCTTTTCTTAAACTCTTGTGGCCCGTGTCAAAAAATCTGACATTGGATAAGACAAAAGACATTGCCAGGTTTCTAACAATTAGTAGTCAGGATCTGTAGTGCTCAAGTTCTTGGTGCTTTGTTTACCGTATGCTGCTTCTGTACAGTTTATGTAACAAGATGGGCCTGCTCTGCTTCCTCTAAAATGACAAAGGAGGTGAAAAGTCTTGAGTTTGCTAAACAATCTGCTCTTATCTTCCTGGCTCCTCCTTTCAGTCCCACAGCAGCCGCTAATTATTGTGCAAAATGTAGCTGATGAGAACATACCAAACAACCCTTGATGCTCTTCTTCCAAAAAGATCGAGGCACCTCTGAGTGTTATACTTGTTCAATTATATCACGGTAAGGGTTGCTCAGTACGGGTAGCCCTGGTGGTGTCCAGACACACGCTGGCTGTAAAGCAGTATGAAATTGATCCAGGGTCTGATTCTGACAGTGTGCGGATCATAGCCTTGAGTGCTTATTACTTTTCAGGGTTCATACATTCCAAGTCCACAAGGGACCATTGTAAGCATCTAGTTTGACCTCCTGTATAACACCGGCCATAGAACTTCTCCAAAAATAATTCCTAGAGCATAACCTTTAGAAAAAATCAAGTCTTGATTTAAAAATGGTCTGATGGAGAATCCACAGTGACTCTTGGTTAATTGTTCCAGTAGTTGATTACCTTCACTGTTAACATTTCATGTCTTATTTCCAAGCTGAATTTGACTAACTTCAACTTCCAGCCAGTGGATTGTGTTGTATCTTTCTCTGTTAGACTGAAGAGCCTATTATTAAATATTTGTTCCCCACGTAGGTTCTTATAGACTATAACCAAGTCACCTCTTAATCTTCTCTTTGTTAAGCTAAATAGATTGAGTCTGGTGCTACAAGGCAGGTTTTCTAACCCTTTAATCGTTCGTGTGGCTCTTCTCTGAATCCTCTCCAATGTATCAACATCCTTCTTCAGTTGTTGACACGAGAACTGCACACAGTATTCCATCAGTGGTCTCACCAATGCCAAATACAGAGCTAAAATAACCTCTAGTTCCACTCAAGATTCTCCAGGCTGTGCATCCAAGGATGTTATGGAGTTTGGGAGGCAGGAGTCTGGGGAGTCTCCTAGATTTTTTTTTTTATGGACACTGTTCAAATGGTATGGATTTTCCACTTATATATTCTGTCTACTCCTTCAGAGGAAGGCTGGGATGGGGATTTAAAAAAAAAATCTAAATCAATTAAAAAAGAATAAATGATGATAAGTACACAGCATTATTATTTAATTTTTGGAATGCTTTTTCATTTGTTAAGGGATTGCTCAAGACTTGTTATGCTCAGATGTCTTCTCCAGAATTAATCTAATAATTAATTAGGATTGTGAGATGTAATTTGAGTTGCCCATATGTGGTAACTCCTCATGTCTTTCTTTTTTTTAAAAATTGATAGTACAAATATGCTTAATCATTGTGTTCCTTTAATACTCTGCTGAACAAACGTTTGCCTCTTAGGGATGGGGCAGAAGATATCTCTAACCATAAAGCAAGTTTTTGCTATATTTTTGCTACTAAAGATGGCATTTAAGCAATTCAGTTTCTAACGGTGTGAAATCTCACTTGCAGGTTTTTGGTGTATGAGCTTTCACTGAGTCAAGTGTTTGTAACAAAGCTAAAGATAAACTCTAGGGGTGAGGTGCTGCACAGAACTCACAACCCAAGGGGATGGGGAGCTAAGATGGCTTTTGCTCCTCAGCACGGTCAGAATTTAGACAGCTCTGGGGGTCTGTCTAAGTTACAGCAGCCTCCTGCATCTCCCCTAGGGATGCAGCACTTCCCAGAATCTCTGCAGCACTGCATGCTATGGCCCTATCCCAACACAACCCTCCCACCCAAAGCTCCACTCCAGGCACGTCCTCAATGGCTGTTTTCCACAGTATCTGTACTAGGAGAATCCTCCATTGGCAGGACCCAGGGCTTTGGAGCAACTTTATACCACCCTGGCCCTTTTATCCAGAGTAAAGGGGCCAGAGCAGGGAGAAGGATCTCAGTCTAGAGATTTTGAAGTATACTAAATGGCTCTTGTAATGGGTCAGCATAATAATTTATTCCTGTAAATAAAACCTGATGTGTGACAGTAATGCATAACATGGGTAGACTATCTCTGCTGGGCTGACAAATTATAGCAGGCAAAGTGCCGGTGTATTGTTGGGATTGGGGAGCAGGAAACTTTAAGGATCCTATTTAAATTGTGGAAGCTGGAAGCTACTTTTTGGTGTTGTCTCTTTGGGGAGATTGAGAAAAGGCCCTGTAAAACTAATACGCCACTACAAGAGAGGCCCAATGCTCATAACTATCAACCCCCAATGTATGGCTTTGAACCTTTAGACCATACTTGGGTCAGGTTTTCAAGTTTTTCTTCAGACCCATAAGGCTAGAAACATACTTTAAAAAAAAAAAAAGTGGAGATTCTCACATATCCACATGAGTCCAGCAGCTGGGGTTTTAAGAAAAACACCATTTTTTCTGATACTTGTAATAAAAACGCAAGAGTTGGCAACACTGAGAAATCTTCTAATTATAAGCCAGGGGCAGGAGAGAAGTGGTGGTGCTTTTCCAAGCTCTGCTCATCAAAGAAGCTCTGCCTACTCTCAGCAGATTGTGCAGCTGTTCAGAATGACTGTGCATGGTCTCTGTGCGCCGTTGGGCTCCTTGCAGAGGGTGGGGCAAGGAGGTGAAGAGTAAGTGGTGCTTTCCAGGATGCCAACTACCGTGACACCAAGATGAGACCTCACTCATTTTTGTGACCAGATTGTGACCGTCCCTTTCCTTTCTTACCTGGGAACGAAAGAATTAACAATATTGCATTGAAATTATAATCACTGGGCAGCTGAGTTCACACCTCACTGAGATGAATGGGGCAGTTCACACCCCTCAGAGCTCATAGAATCATAGAATCTCAGGGTTGGAAGGGACCTCAGTCCAACCCCCTGCTCAAAGCAGGACCAAACCCAACTAAATCATCCCAGCCAGGGCTTTGTCAAGCCTGACCTTAAAAACCTCTAAGGAAGGAGATTCCACTACCTCCCTAGGTAACCCATTCCAGTTCTTCACCACCCTACTAGTGAAAAAGTTTTTCTTAATATCCAGCCTAAACCTCCCCCTCTGCAACTTGAGACCATTACTCCTTGTTCTGTCATCTTCTACCACTGAGAACAGTCTAGATCCATCCTCTTTGGAACCCCCTTTCAGGTAGTTGAAAGCAGCTATCAAATCCCCCCTCATTCTTCTCTTCTGCAGACTAAACAATCCCAGTTCCCTCAGCCTCTCCTCATAAGTCATGTGCTCCAGCCCCCTAATAATTTTTGTTGCCCTCCGCTGGACTCTCTCCAATTTATCCACATCCTTCTTGTAGTGTGGGGCCCAAAACTGGACACAGTACTCCAAATGAGGCCTCACCAGTGCTGAGTAGAGGGGAATGATCACATCCCTTGATCTGCTGGAAATGCCCCTACTTATACAACCCAAAATGCCATTAGCCTTCTTGGCAACAAGGGCACACTGTTGACTCATATTCAGCTTTTTGTCCACCGTAACCCCTAGGTCCTTTTCTGCAGAACTGCTGCCCAGCCATTCGGTCCCTAGTCTGTAGCAGTGCATGGGATTCTTCCATCCTAAGTGCAGGACTCTGCACTTGTCCTTGTTGAACCTCATCATATTTCTTTTGGCCCAATCCTCTAATTTGTCTAGGTCCCTCTGTATCCTAGCCCTACCCTCCAGCGTATCAACCACTCCTCCCAGTTTAGTGTCATCTGCAAACTTGCTAAGGGTGCAGTCCACACCATCCTCCAGATCGTTAATGAAGATATTGAATAAAACCGGCCCCAGCACCGACCCTTGGGGCACTCCACTTGATACCGGCTGCCAACTAGACATGGAACCATTGATCACTACCCGTTGAGCCCGACCATCTAGCCAGTTTTCTATCCACCTTACCGTCCATTCATCCAGCCCATACTTCTGTAACTTGCTGGCAAGAATACTGTGGGAGACGGTATCAAAAGCTTTGCTAAAGTCCAGAAATAGCACATCCACTGCTTTCCCCTCATCCATAGAGCCGGTTATCTCGTCATAGAAGGCAATTAGGTTAGTCAGGCATGACTTGCCCTTGGTGAATCCATGCTGACTGTTCCTGATCACTTTCCCTTCCTTTAAGTGGTTCAGGATTGCTGTTGTTCTATGCCCTTTGCAGACTCATCTCTGTTTCAGGTTCATTTAGTTCACATTTTTTAAAGGTTTTCTTTGCAGCCATAACAGCTAGGTTTGCTTTTTATTAAAATGAAAGCTGAGATCCTGGCGAACAAGAGAGTGGTTTTAGAAAAGTGCCAGAATGGCATACAGAGCATGTATTGGCTGTTTCTGAGCCTTGAATATAAGATTCTGGATGCAGTTCTCATCTTTTCAATGATAAGAGAACACTGCTTCAGAGCTCTGTAGCATAAGTGCACAGCCCTCAAGCATCCAGGCCTCTTTCGTATTGCTTTTTACAAATGAATACCTAAGAAAAGAAGAGGTAAATTAATACCAGTCTAGACTCACATTCCTACAAATTCAGGTGTCTTCACCCTGGCAACTTCAAATCCTAATTTACTGGAGGGGCCAGTTATACCAAACCCCAATGTTTTTTACAGCCTTCTCAGAGGTATCATCTTGCTATTCAGAGCAAATGCTACAGTAATAAAAAGGACTTATCCCCCTGTAACGGGGTACACTCACCTCTCATGAGTACCGCTTGGCCGAGTGAGTGTGCCTGCACTCTTTCTCTCATACTGTCCGGGATAGAGCAGCGCCCCAGGGCTCCCTCTCTGGAGACAATATCTTCGCCCTCCTTGGCTTCCTGGCTACAGCTCTTCAGCTGGGCCCCTCTAGTTTAGTTTCCCCTCTGGGGTGTCTAGGGCACTTCCCCATGGCCCTGCGCCATCTTCACCCTTACCTCAGGGCTTTCTTTTAATGGAGTCCCAGCAACCAGCTCAAGGCTCCTTCTCGCTCTCCCCGACTTCTGGCAGTGCTGCCCTGTCCAGGGTTCTGTAGCTCCATCAGCCAGCCACACTTCTACAATTCCAGCAAGGAACTGAACTCCCGTTGGCCCTGCAGCTCTTCTTATACTAGGCTTCTGGGCCCTGATTGGCTGTGTCCCACACAGCCACTTTAGGCAGCTTAGCGGATCCTCTCCATTGCCCTTTATTGGCGTGGGGTGTGGCAGGGCCATGCAGCCTCCAGCAGTGGGCCTCAGAGAGTCTCATATACCCTGTCACACCCCCTTTCTGTAATTTTGATTGTTAAAATTTTAATTTATCACAAGAAGTGCTTGCCACCTCACACTTCGTTCTATAATGCCAGTATGGTCTGCACATGATCTCAGTGGTCTAAAACCTGCTTGTTCCTGTCTAAGTTTGTAGATCTATTTGTTTCTTGATATGTTCCAGGATGATAATGTACATGATTTTCACAGGCACTGAGAGTAATGTGCTTCCTCTCCAGTTATTACACTTGGTAAGGTCACCCTTCTTTAGCAATTTTACTATAAGGGCTCTCTTCCACTGGGTTGGGTTCTTTTAGTCATTCCATATTCTATCCAGACTTTCTTTGTGGTTTTGGCAGGCTGTTTTATCACTTGCTTTAACCATTTCTCCAGCTGCTTTCCCATTTTTCAGTTTACTGATGGCTTTTCTTGCTTCTTACATTGCAATATCGCCTTAATCAATATGAAGTTCTAATGCTAGGTCTTCATTATGTATTTCTAGTAGGTCACTTGAGCTTGGTCTATTTAAAATAACCTAAAAATGTACCACCCATCTTTCCCTTTTTCCTCTTCTGTACTAAGAGTCTTTCCATTTGCACCTTTAATAGGGCCTGTAGTAGTGCTAAAGTTCCTGTTAGCTGTTTGATTGTCTTACTAAGGTTGTAGGGTCACCTCTTTGGCTAGCATCTTAAGCTTCTTGACATTTTCTATCAGTGTATGCCCTTTTATCTCTTGTAGCACTCCACCTTTTCACCTCTCTATGTAGAACTCTGTTTTCTTCTTGCCAATTGCTTGTCTCTTTACATGTCTTAGCATTCATAAGTTTTTGCTTTATACTTCTCTTTTCCGCTGCTGTCCAAGTAGCATTGCTAATCCATTCTTCCCTTTTAGATTTGTTGTTATTTAAACTACCTTTGTATTTTCTAGATAGCACCCTTTGACGTTTTCCCACAGAGTATCAATGTCTTGGTTTGCTTTGGTTAATTCAATTAGAACACTGACTCTGTTCTTCAATACAAGCTGAAAAGCACTTTTTGTCTTTCGGTGTTTTAATTGTGTGCTGTTTATGCATGGTCTTCTTTTAATCTTCCAACATCCTCTTTAACTCGATCTTCAAGTTAGCGATACAACAGTTATGGTCGCTGCCCACATTTGCTCCCCTATGCACGTATCTGCCAAGGAGCTGCACAAGGCTCTCGAAATGCAGAAGTGGTCTGTCTGGTTCTTGGTAGCACCATCTGGGGAGTTCCATGTCACTTCATGGATTTCTTTATGAGGAAATACTGTTCCACCTATCACTAGGTTGTTCACACTGCAAATTTCTATTGATCATTCACTATTTTGATTGATGTCCAAACTCCTGTCACACTTGCCCATAACTTTATCTAACCCATCATTGTTATTTCCAACTTTTGCACTTAAAACCACCTCTAGTCACTATGATATTATATGTTGGGACCTTGGCTAACACAACCTGTAACAAATCATAAAAAGCATTTTTTTTCTTCATCTGGCTTTTTTGTGGTTGGTGCGTAGCATTGTATGACTGTTAGTCTGAAGAATCTAGTCTGAAACCAAGCTTTAATAATTCTTTCTTCGCCTGATTCCTGCCCTGCCTCATTCGACATTAGGATTGCTATGCCAGCTTCAGTCTACCATCCACAATCCTGGAATGGCAATGATCTTATTTGTTTCTCTATATAGTATAATTTGTTTGAACCTGTCCATTTACACTCCCTGATTTCATGGACATCAAGATGGAATCTATCCATTTCTTTACTTACTTGGGCAGCTTTAATAGCTTCGTACATTGTTCTCACATTCCAAAATCTGATTTTCATTATTGATCTAGAGACTTCTCAGGACATTGGCTTTCTTTATAGTTTTGACCAACATCTGTCATATTCTTCGCATGAAGTCAATCACTTGATATGGCTCCTGGTGTTCATTTCTAAGTTTGTTTTTGTCTGATGAGGTTACCAGCCCCATGCAAACCTTAGGTCCATGGCTCCTTATTCATTATATGGAGCAGTCCACATGTTTACACTTCCCCCATCCTCCACCTGAGGAATGCGTTTGGTAGCTCTGGATGCTCCAAAGACCACATGAGACATTGCATATTTATTAATGTATAATTTTATTCAGTGCATGATTATTTTGTAACAAAGCACATTTACACTGATTGAACTGAAGAGGAGTCTGGGAGGAATTTCTTTGCCTCTGGGGTTCATCTCCCTAGATTTTGCTACCATGTACTAGCCAGAGATGTCACTTTCCTTATAAAGATATTTCTGAAAAGTGCATTTTCTTTTGCCATATGGTGGGCACATTATTATTACAAAAAGTGAGTGTGTGTATAAGAAGCACTTAGATACCACAGGGATGGGTGCTATAGACAATCCTGAACTGATACACAGGATATCTCCTGAGCCCCCTGCTAGGGTAGTGGTGGGAGGCAGCATGACGGTAGTTACATCACTGCTCCAATCAAACTCCTGTCTTGTCCTTTTTTGAGCCGGAAATATGGTGGCTCCCATGCAAAGCACCTTTCATATGAGGCACCTTTGAATTAAGTCATAGGAAAACTGGTGTGAGAACTTGAATTTCTTTTCGTCAGTTCCCAGTGGGGGGAAAATACCAAGTTAAGGATCTGTGTTAGACCAGCATATGCAATGAAATCAGAGAGAAAGATGAAACTGCGGCCATAATCTGTTCATTCACACCGGGGATTTCCATTAGTCACTTAATTAGTTATGTGTAGTAAAATAAATTCATTAATATCTATGAGCAGACTCTGATCCAGTGTCCTTAAAATTAACCTTTCTTACAGTTGAGAAATGGCCTTGGATTCTTATATGTATTGTAGCATCAGAGGTATTTGAATGAAAGAGATCAGGTCACATTGTCTTAAGCGTTTTACAGATCTTCAATGCACGCTCCCAAAACAGTGACTTATGGTTCCTAGAGCTGGTGTGCACTGGCACAATCCCCAAAAGAATGTTCCGTTCCCCTTTCTGTTCCTCCAACCTGTCTCAAAAAACACCAACCTGCAGCCCAGCTAGCATGGGAAGAGGGTAAATCTGTGTGTGTGTATTTGTGTGTGTGTGTGTGTGTGTGTGCATATAAATACACAAATTAGATGTGTTGTTCAATTCTTAATGATGCAGGGGGAATTTCTGCAAGGTCAGCTATTAAATAACATCCTATTTTGAGGGGATCATACCACTGAAGATCCTCCCATACATGCATTCAATAACCCACTGACTTAATGGGAGCTTTCTGAGTGGATCTGAGGCCAGGAGATAGCCCACTGGGTCCATTGATTACCTCTGCTCTGTGGAGTACTTGCCTAATGAACCCAGGACCTTTTTACACACGGGGAACAATGAACGAAGAGCATGACAGAAGGAAGCGCATTCCAGCTGATGACGCTGATAACACCATGATGCTATTGAACAGAGAGAAATCCAAGGCAGCCCTTTCACTGCCATGACAATAGGGGGTGAAGACGGGAAAATTAAATAAAAGGATTGTCAGGAGAGTGACAGAATTTGCAGTGCAAGGAATGTTATTTTAAAACTTCAAGCAACTGAAAATAAGCTAATATATTTGAAAGGTAGTAGGCCTTTATCAACAGTTATTATGAAGTCTATGAATAGCGGATGGTGTGTCTCCCCTCAGTGTCCCAAAACAGCTGTCCCAAGACAGAATTTGCTCAATTTGACCAACAACTTGGAAATCACATTTCCATCTGACATCTTTTGTATCTACTGTTGTCATAATTAACCTTTCAGAACTGAAAGAGATGAGAGACATCCATCTGTTGTGGCTTTGAGCTTTTTGACACCACTTTTCAGATAGTTCACTTCCTGCCTTGTGTATTAGTGTGATGACATTGCTTATTTTCAGCTCCGGGAGGGAGCTCTTGCATTCAGTCTTCCCCAGGTGTCTCAAGAGACTGTTGACCAGTAGCTGCAAAACCAGAACTGAAATATACAGTGGTATGTGCAGAGAGGAAAGGGGAGAGTTGAGGAGAGATGGCCCTGAGACTATCTACTGCTGTATTTGCCATCCCCAAGCATTCCAAAATCAGCCCCCCCACCCCAAAAAATCATAAGATTGGCTTAAAGAACATGAAAACTTAAAAATAACATTTTATTTGCCTTCTGTTTTTTGAGTATTTAGTGTTTCACATTTTCCACCTTTTTCTCTGCTTTAAAATGAAAGCTTTTAATCATCTGACTCCAGGAGCTGGGGCTTTAAGAAAAATAACAAATATGCATGTGTGACAAAAATTCACGAGAGTTGACAACACCATTGGGGGGTATGGCTACCAGGCACAGCCAAAATACCATTCTAAACATCAAAAGGAGAGCAGAAAAATCCTTAATCTTTTAAAAAGGAACTTCTTTTTATTTTAAATCTGAAAGTACTGTTTTAAGAGTGCTTGATTTGTTTATTTTTAATTAAAAAATTAGTCTTTTTCAAAATAGTCAAGTTGTCCACTTTAGCCAGTCACTTAACAATATGTTAACACACTGTCCATGGAAAAATGGTATAATGTTGCTGCCGATAGTATTCAGAATTTTTTTTGCAACCTATATCACTTAGTTGTTTGGCTGAAACAGCTCTGGATTTAGCATGCTAATACCAGTTTGTAAGATTTTGTGAAAGACCATGATGCCTTTTTGGTGCTGTGAGATTCTAAGGTGGTGTCGTGTTTTTTAGATAGTGTAGATTGAACTCAGGTCTGTTACACCAGTCTAAATACAAACCACAGTGGAGTTACTTGGGTTTACATTGTTGTAACCCAGAGGAGAAGTTGGACCATTGAGTTGAGTGCACTGCGGCATTCCAGGAGAGGGAACTCTGTGCGGCATTAATGCTGTTCAGGTAGGTAGATACCAAACACTGCTGTTGCATGGGAGAACTAGTTGCAAAAGGATGTCCATGCTTTCCCTCACTCTCCTCCGGGCGGTCCCATCAGAGCTCCCTTCTCCTTGGCACAATGATTCAGACATGTGACGGGGAGCAGTGTGGGACATGGCTGCAGAGAAAGGGGTCCTCTTCCATTGGATAGACTGGATATTTAGGACTGTATGGCAATGAAGCAGTTAAATTGTTTTTTATTAATCAAACAGGATATATAAGCTCTTTTTGTTTCTTAAGTAGATTTCACTAAACTCTGCCCTGAAGATACGGTTTGTCTGACTAGTCGGTGTCTGAGCTGTGCAGATGGGCTCTGCCTGGCTCCTGGACAAACCCAATGGTTCATTCATGGATTTCAATATTTACATGGCCAGCTGCTCAGTATGATTAATGGGAGGCAAATTAAATAATGCTGAAGGAGATTAGCATCTGGAATAAAGTCCCTCTGAATTTGAGATGGAAGATGCATCTTGTTTTCACTTGCTAATACCAAGGACCAGTGGCTCACTTCCTTCAGTAACAGCAGTGAAGAGATTAGCGGCATACAGTAATAGTCTTCTATTCAAGATGTAAACTCTCTTTCCATAGCATCTAACTGTACTTCCTTCTGTGGGATACGTGTTCTCGTGTTTGTATCCTGTGGTAGGCATGATGCTTTGCACAGCTGGAAAGGAGCATAACATGACTTAGGTTAGTACAAAAGTGCGGCCATCTAAATGTGCAGGAAATGCGTGTTTTTTATTTAAAAAAAAAATGCTGCAATACATCTGAATGGTGAGCACATGCTAATGAAGTGCCACCATGATTTAGGATGGCCAACTCTGACTAAAGCTATTTCAGGAGATTTTTCCCCCCAACATGACATAGTGTCATTTTCTTAAAATATTCTATTAAAATCTCCTGGATTGCTTTCAATAGTCACTGGGAGATGGATGCCGATTCCGGGAGACTCCAGGCCAATCCTGGAGGGTTGACAACCCTACCATTACTGTGGGTCAACGGCCACGCTGGTGAATAGACAAACCGGGAAGATAGCTATTCAGAACAATTCCAAATAAACTAGCACATTCGTGGATGCTCTACTCAGAGAAAGGAGAGGAGATAATGGGATTGGGGACTGATGTATCGAACAGCAGGATGGCAAAAAAAGAATGGGCTAAAGTTGGTCAAAAAAAGCACCTGTAATTGGTTGTTGACGAATCTCCCCTCCTGGGAGACACTTAATCTGAGTGTCTTCAGGTGATGCTATCACGAGAGGAATTGGTCCTCTTTATATGCACTCCATAGCAGAGGCAGGAGTGTGCTCCAGGCATGACTATATACAGTAAGAGAGAAAGGGGCTTCGAAGGGAGGGGGAAATGTCAGCTCAGAGTCATGTCATGCTTGGAATACACACTGCACTGGCTCTTCGTTCCAAGTTTAACCCTTCTGTGCTCGCATAGCACAGAAAGGCATGTGCGAGTCCCAGCTCCGAATTGACAGCTTCCACAGATTCATCAAGTAGATGCTAACGATGATATTTATATTGGAGGACCCAGAGAATTTTTGAGACCAGCAATAGCAACCTTGTTTCCGATCCTCAAGGAGTCTGACTCTAGGCCTTTTGTATATCAATGTAAGGACTAAATCCTGTGAGCAGCCTAATAAAACAGAAAAAAACGGATATAGGTTCAAATAGATGTCCCCCATCTCTCCTCATTTTGGATCCTGCTTGAGCCCTACTGAACAGGGTTTTCAGTTCAGTAAGGTGGCTTTTCTGCATCTAGCACAGCTCCTGGTCTGATATGCTCCCAAAATGGCCTCCTTTTTTCCCTAGCAAGGTAGGTAAGACAAAGAAGAGGAACATTTTCAGCAAGATATCTTGGAGTTGCCACTCGGGGGGTGGTTGATGATGTGTTAAAGCTGAACTGTGAAATTTCACTTTCCATTTCTGAATGAATCAACTGAAGCTGGTGCTGGTAGTTTGGGGGGTTATTTTACTTTTGGTGTGCCTTGTGTTTATGGCATGCATTTGCAAAGTTTCATTAATTGCTGTATAATCTGGTAAATGCAGATTTAATTTAGATGCTAGCGCTGAGACAACACAATCTCCTGGGGTGTTTGTGTTTCTGGGAACAAGTATTTAGTGGGCTTCCCTGACTGCCCCAGCAGTATTTGCAGGCACATCCATTTGCACTTGCAAAATGAGTGATTGTATATGTATGCAAATCAGGTCTCAATGAGTGAGTCTTCAATTTTATATGTAACATTTACACCCTGCATGTGGTCATGATCACCATCACATACACCAGTGTACTGATGACCCCTTTTACATAGCAAGCCTCTGAGTGCAACCCCCCTTATAAATTAAAAACACTTTTTGTATATTTAACACCATTATAAATGCTGGAGGCAAAGTGGGGTTTAGGGTGGAGGCTGACAGCTTGCGACCCCCCCCATGTAATAACCTCGCAACCCCCTGAGGGGTCCTGACCCCCAGTTTGAGAACCCCTGACATACACTCACATTTCATAAGCCACTGTATCAACTGACTTTACATTGCACTTGTGAATATAGCCAAGTTCCACGTATACCAATGATTGTTTCCATAGTAGCTAATGTACCTCAGAGAAAGGGAAAGAGGAAAAGGATAAGTGGTATAATGTGTGATGGAAAAATATTTCCTGTAGGTTTTGATTCCTATCAAGTCTCTAGGATTTTTTAACCCTACATGGACTATCAGGGTTGGAAGGGACCTCAGGAGGTCATCTAATCCAACCCCCTGCTCAGGGCAGGACCAATCCTCATACAGATTTTTGCCCCAGATCCCTAAATGGCCCCCCTTAAGGATTGAGCTCACAACCCCAGGTTTAGCAGGCCAATGCTCAAACCACTGAGCTATTCCTCCCCCTAGCATGTGACAAAAAGTCAGCCAGCTCCTTTTTAATCTTTTTTCTCATGCAAAATAGAAGAACCATGCACAACAGAGAAGATTGAGATTTGCATCAAGGCACTAGACTCGGACTCCAGTGTTCTGGGTTCAGTTTCTGACTCAGCCACAGAATTCCTGTGTGAACTTGGGCAAGTCACTGCATCTCACTGTGCCTCAGTTCCTAAGCTGTAAAGTAGGGATAATATTATTTCCCTACCTCCTAGGATAAATTCACTCATGTACATGAAACTCCCAGATACTAGGGTGCCATAGAAACACCTAGAAATAAATCCAAACAGAGCAAAGCAAATCAAGTCACAAACAAAATCAATGACAAACAGAAATCTATCCACTTTTGTTTTATGTGAGTTGTATGGGGATACCTGCCTATTTCACTTGTAGTTTTCTTTGCTCAGTCACATGGCAATCAACACTTCACACCATCCCATGTGATCACAATTATCCTTGTTTTACTGCTGTTTGAGCTATTTGACCGTTTGGGCTTTTTTTTAATTCTGGGTTTAAGTGCAAAATTCTGCTTGTTTTTAAAATCAGTGATCAGTAGTAATAGAAAGCAATTAAAAGATGTGACATTCAGAAGCTTTGAAATGTGGCCACAACTCCATTTCATAACCGTCTAAAAAGTTCTCAGCTCCTGGGATCTCTGTGGACCATGACAGTCCAGTCAAGCAAAACCCTTTTAAAAGCTTTCATTCTGATTCTGAAAGCTAGCTGATCTGTTCGGGAGCCAGTAGCACAGTTCCTGGCAGTTCAGGACTAGACATCCTGGAACTGAAATAGTGGCTTGGGGTGGTCAGGGGAAGGGGCTTTTAAATGGATATAGTATTCACACTCAGAGTAATGAACTAAGAAGAACAAGATCTCCTGTCTTTTTCAAATCCAATGAGAAATGTTGGAAAAGTTGCTCATCACAATTCTTCTGTTCCTTTTGACTGCCAGAATGTATATAAAAAAATCTAGACTCCGTTTCCCCCTGCCTTCCCGGCTTTTAACATTTTGAGGGTTTAATGAATCCTGAACATTCTGATAAAATAATCCTAAATAAGAGAACTGGCAACTTGCCCCAGCACTGTGGGACCCCAGAAAAATGTACATTTCTAACCAGTCCTCATTTAGTACCCCTTTCTCCACATGACAAGTTGACACTTGGATTCTGTGAAGGAATGGTAGGAGCAACCCTATGGCTATTATATAATGTGTTCACAAAATCAACAACTTGAAGCCACTGATGCAACAGAAATTTGCAATTGTCCTGCTAAATTGGCACATGGACTTGCCTACTATACCATAGAACTTAATGGGCCAGATTCTGCTCTCATTTATATAGATGTAAATCAGGAGTAACGCCATTAAAGCCCACCTGGACCAAAGAGAATGAGAAGCTTAGCATCTAGTAATGACTTAGGTTCTTATTCACTTGTCCTGTGCTCAGTAGAGAGATGAGGCAGAAAGGGTGTATTTTTCATCAGTTTAAATATAAAAATAGTCACATCCTGTTTGTTTTGTGAACTATTCTTTATTAACCTCTGAAAACAGCTCACAGGTCCCATGACAGGGTGGGGAATGTCTCCAGCTTCAATTACAGACTGATATGAAAATCTAGCAAGTGGCTAAGTCAGCAAGACCTCTGACTAATGCAGTGTACATATCCAAGAGAACCAACAGAGGAGAAGAAATTCAGACTGATACGAGCCTCACAACGCAGAATGTAGCATTCCTTGTCTGTGTAGACTGTGTCTGCTTGTTAAGGTGATAAATAGATTAACCTGTTTGTGGCTGGGTTGCAGTGGGCTGCTTCAATAGTGTGACCCTGGCTATAAAAGGGTAAGGAGGAAATAAAGGAAAGTGGCGTAAGAGAGAAACAAGAGCAGTATGAGCTTAGATTACTGCGGAGATGGGAGCTGCAGAAATAGCAGGGCTCAGGCTACAACAGCCCTCCAAATAATATGGCTAATCTCCTCCAGTCACAAGACTTCTTCTACCACCTCTGTGCTGATGGCCTGAGTTTTCCCTCCATACTCCTGACCTTTTGCCTTCCATCCAGTCTCATATCTCTGACTCTCTCACTCTCCCCAGTATCTCATCTTATGCTCTTGCTGCTGGATGACATGCAGCTCCTCATCTTTCCTTCTTGGCCCCTCCTTCCCTGCGCTCCTGCTGTTGGCAATTCCACAATCCTTCCTGCAGAGTGGGGCTGCAATCTTGGGGTTATCTCTGACTCCTTCCACTTCTCCCCAGATTGTTGCTGTCAGTAAATCTTGCCAGTTTTTCCTCTACAACATCCCCCAGATCTGGCCATTCCTCCTGCCAAGACCCTGGTCACCTCTCACCCTGATTACTATAGACACCTCTTCCTGGGCTTCCTTGGCACTCACTCCAGCCCGGAAAGCCACTGTGGTTCTAGCTAAGTACTTATATGGCCCCCATTACCACAGTATCTGCATCTCATTATTTTTAAATGTATTTATCCTGTGAGGTAGGCCAGTGCTATTATTCCCATTTAACAGTCGGGGAACTATGGCACAGAGAGACTAAGTGACTTGCCCAAGGTCACACCAGAAATCTGTGGCAGGGTGGGGAATTGAACCCTGGTGTCCCAAGTCCCAAGTTAGATTCCTAACCACATCATCCTTCTTCCCAAAACTTTTCACTCTGACTAAATCTACCTGTTTTTCACATCCCTGCACTGGCTTTCCCGCTCTCACTTCGTATGAAATTCATGCTCCTCCTCACCTTCAGGAACTCACACAACCAGCTCTCCATCCCCCCTCTCCATTCTTGTCTCCTCTGACTTTTCTCCTTGATGACTTCACTCTGTCAAGTTGATGCCCCTTTCGTATTTTCCCTCCACTCTCACCTTTGTGCCTTCTTTGGTGCTGCCTCCTGTGCCAAAAACTCCCTCTTCAATGTTATGTTCACAGCACACAAACAGAGAAGTTAGATACAAACATATAAATCGCTTATTCTGGAGGGTTGCAACCTAACTCTACTTTATTTCTTCAAATCCAGAACCCTGACCACAAGAACCAAAGAGAGAGAGAGAGGCAAAGCAGGCTGCTTCTGAAGGCAGCAACGCACAAGTCACCTCACTTTGCTCTAGTCTGGCTCTTTGCAGACTGATTCAGATCACATGCTTCTCTACAGGGCCCCCTAGCTTGCAAGTAGGACCAGGAAACCCCTTACACTTGATAGCATGTAATATTTAACACAGTTTTCAATACACCACATCCATCCCAGGTCTCCCTATTTACATGTTCTCCTCCTCAAAACCCAGCCTGAAGACTTGCTTTGTGAAACCCTTTGCTACTCATTCACACTGCTTTTAGTGTCCTGCTTTCCTCTTTCCTGCATTTGTACATTCTTCACTTAGTTTATGAGCTGTTTGGGTTGAGGATTTCATCTGTAAAGGGGTTTCCCCACTGACACTGCCATACAAATAATACTTATTAACACCAAGCCTAACCTGAGAATCCGTGATCATATTTGTCTTGGAAAGGAAGCCAATACCCAGAGTGAGGCTATGTTTAGGCAGAAGCGGGCCCCTTTCCTTTGTTACGTTTCCATCATTTAACATTGTATGTTAAATATATGACATTGTATTTTTAAGGACAAATTATCTGCTGGCGTAAACGGGTACAGCTCCAGTGCCGTTGACACCAGCAGAGAATCTGGCCCAATGTGTATGTATTTTTGAAATGATCCAAAATATACAATTTGTCTTTAAATCAAATGCAACTGAGGGTGTTGTAGAAAAATAATAGTGGGTTTTTTTTTTTCATGTGAGTGCAATGAGCCATTGGGCATGATCACATGTTTTGGAAACCATTTCTCTCTGTTCTTTATGGCTCATGTTTCCCTCATGCTCGTCTCCCTTATTAGTTTTAAGAGTGGTTACAGTCATAGCTCAAGATAGTAGAACTATCAATGCCTGACGTAGGAAGAGAGAAAGATGCTGTTGTGGAAAGGTGTGTCTATTTTGCTGCCTCTTGTGGGAGACCTTTACTCTATTGGATTGTAGTTAGAAAGCCTTGTTTATATTTCCAGGGTGATAATGAAGATTCCTCTTGTAATGATCAGCAGGGTTGTATGTTAATATCTTCTAGTTAGGGGAGCTTTGGGAGGGATTTATGGCCACAGAGTCCCAATTCTTCTGCTTTTAGTTGTCATGAGATTAAGATCTAAATTGTATTAAGAAGAAAAGAGTGGTGTTTTTGAAGCCAGAGGTTGGGAGAATGATACATATATTGATGCATTTGACCTTTATTGAAGTCTGATTCTGCAGGCTTCCAAGAGCATTTAGCAGATCTCCATCCAAGATCCCTACTGAATACTCTTTGTTGGCAGCTCTGGATTAAGTGGATCACTCACTTGTGTTTCCCCTCCTTTATCATTTATTGTTAAAAGAATTGGCTTGACAGCCTTGAAGATGAAAGTTCTCTGTTTAGCTACACAACATTCACAACCCAGGTGGGAGAAACGAATTTTTCCCTTATCCCCACACTGAGATCCAACCCTGTGCTGGAGGGATCTGATGCAGAATACAGTGGTAGCTTCATCTCCATGCTCTTGCAACCTATTAATTCTCTCTTGAGATTTCCCACAAAGCTGCTAATTCTAATGCTGGTTTCTCTGATGCGTTCACCTGTCCAATAGAAAGTGAGGTGTGGGCCACCAACTCATTTCACAAAGGCCTCAGAACAACCATTGGGGAAGACGGTTTTAGGTCCATACCTTGGTTAAATTCAGATCAGTGGTCTAGACATGAAAGAATCCCTGGTCATCCTGTCTTATTATCCAGAGCCCAGCAAACTGGGCCAAATCCAGTTCCTTTATCACATGTAGATGAAAATTTTTTGAAATAAAAACAAAACACTTGGAAAAGTAAAACATGGCAAGCTGGGGCTCACAGCTGAAATGCAGGAGAGATGAGAACAACCCACTGGCCTCTGCTTGGTATAAAAAATGATGGGAACAGACACTGTTTTTTTAATCTTAGAAAAGATGGTAATGAAGACCCACATGCATTGTATGGGCAGAGCATTCCTGTGATGGTGCTACACATCACTCTGTCATCCTAATTTATTTTCACCATCCAACAGAATAATCGTTCTTTGTGTTTCCTATGGGATGCGAAGACTAAATATGAGTTTGTCAATGGATTCATTGTTGGTTTCTCTGAGTATTACAGTGCAAATCCACAAATAGGAAGGACAGGAGGAGTGCATCTCGCTGAATAAGGATATTGTATCTTGTGTTATTCAAGAGATAGACCTTGGAAAGGAAAGCCTATATCAAAAGTGCTTATCAAGCTGTTTGCATACTTGAATTCTTAGGAAAATATAAAAATGGCTATCTTTCCCCATGGAATCCTAAACACAGTTGAACTAGAGAGCATGTTTTGGAAATAATCCCCACCAACATCAAGTTTGGACATCTGTTTATCTTTAGGTTACCATCCAATCCTTATAATAGCTGAAGATGGGTACATGATGCCCATTTGAAAATGTTGCCAAGAAACCAATAAAAACTGATGCCAACTATTATTTTCATGCCAGACGCTCTATAACGTCTTAGTAAAAGCCAGGCAGTGCCTGAAAGTTATCACATTTGCAATGTTTTCTCTATGGAAAGGTTGGAGAACTCTTTTCTAATGCACAGAAGTTTCACCAATTAAACTAAAATTGTTTTTTGAACTGGTTCAGCTAAACTGGTACAAGTCCGTATGGGGAAACCCTTAAATTGGTTGACACTTGGCCTAGATGAATTAAGCTACAAAAGAGTCAGCTGGTGTGGGTCCACATAGGGGTTTGCACTGGTTTAATTAAATTCAGTTTAAGAACTGCTTTTAGTTGAAATGGTGTAGCTTTTGTGTGCAGATAAAGCCTTTGTCTTTGCCTGAGGCTGGTGGAGAGTTAGATTTGAGGTAGTATTGATGCAGTTTTGATCTTAGGTATTTTCTTCCTCTCATTTAAAGAACTCAGTTAAAAATACTTAAAAAGTGTGTTTTTTACTTCTTGTTTCAACAGGGCCCAGCTCGTATGGCTCCTGATCTTGCTTCCTCTCCTGTGGCAGGATATGTCCCTGTGGGTCAGAAACCGGAGGCTGTGGTGCATGCTATGAAGGTAGGTCTGCATTCAAGCCACATGTTGCATTTCTCCTGCGTACAACAACTGTAGAAACATCATCTGGCATTTTCTCTAATGATGGAATCATAGTAATCAGAGATGGAAGAGAACTATTCAGCCAGATTATTACTGACCAGTAGTCATGCCACCTCAAGCCGTTACCTTGTCACACACTTACCAGCTAAGCAAGTTCAAGTGTGGCCAGCTTTTGGTTGGGAGACCTGCAAGGAAAAGTCACAATACTATAAGCTGGTTACCTTTTGAGTTCCTCAGTTCTGACTGAACCAATGTCCCAAGGTGGCTTTAGGAAGCTTTGGGTGCCACTTCAGAATGAGATACATACCAAAGGTCTTATACACTTTTGGTCATTGAAAATCCTGTGGCAGTTCTCATAAGAATAGGGAGCATTTTATGTAATTCTGTAACAGACTGTGGCTTCATACACATATAGACACCTGATTTGTCCCTGGGGGTCGAAATTAGGACCCTACCACTTGAGGTAAAGGAGAACTTTTGACTTGGTAGCAAGTGGTAAAGTCACTAGGGCCAGCCTCTAGAAGGAGAAATTCACTTGACATGTACTAGGCTGGTGTGTTACATGTTTCCCCTTGTCCTGAGTATCTAAGATCCATAGACATTCCAGTCTGGTGGTGTCACTGTATAATGAACCATGGCTACATACACACAGATCACATAGCTGTCTGTGGGGATCAGGACTAGGGCCTCCAGCACTAAAAAACTAATAGGCTTTTAACATTTGAGCAGGCTGTATAGTTGCTGGTACTACCAACAGAGGGAGACATGATCACTCACACTACAATCCCATTCTGCCTATATGTATTTCTCCTGTAGTTTCTGGATAAGGTGACAATCTTTATTTCCTGACCTAAATGGTTCTGTGTTGTTGACAGATCATAGAATCATAGAAGATTAGGGTTGGAAGAGACCTCAGGAGGTCATCTAATCCAACCCCCTGCGCAAAGAAGACTAACCCCAACTAAATCGTCCCAGCCAGGGCTTTGTCAAGCCAGGCCTTAAAAACCTCTAAGGATGGAAGTTCCATTACCTCCCTAGGTAACCCATTCCAGTGCTTCACCACCCTCCTAGTGAAATAGTTTTTCATAATATCCAGCCTAAACCTCCCCCACTGCAACTTGAGACCGTTACTCCTTGTTCTGTCATCTGCCACCACTGAGAACAGCCTAGCTCCATCCTCTTTGGAACCCCACCTTCAGGTAGTTGAAGGCTGCTATCAAATCCCCCCCCCCCACTCTTCTCTTCTGCAAACTAAATAAACACAGTTCCCTCAGCCTCGCCTTATAAGTCATGTGCCCCATCCCCTTAATCATTTTCATTGCCCTCCACTGAACTCTCTCCAATTTGACCACATCCTTTCTGTAGTGGAGGGCACTACAGAAAAACTGGATGCAATACTCCAGATGTGCCTCAAAAGTGATGAATAGAGGGGAATAATCACTTCCCTCAATCTATTGGCAGTGCTCCTGCTAATGCAGCCCAAAATGCCGTTAACCTTCTTGGCAACAAGGGCACACTGTTGACTCATATGCAGCTTCTCATCTACTGTAATCCCCAGGTCCTTTTCTGCAGAATTGCCGCTTAGCCAGTCGGTCCCCAGCCTGTAGTGGTGCATGGAATTCTTCTGCCTTAAGTGCAGGACTCTGCACTTGTCCTTGTTGAACCTCATCAGATTTCTTTTGGCCCAAACCTCAAATTTGTCTAGGTCACTCTGGATCCTATCCCTACTCTCCAGCATATCTACCTCTCCCCTGAGTTTACTGTAGTCCGTGAACTTGCTGAGGGTGCAGTCCATCCCATCATCCAGATCATTAATGAAGATGTTGAACAAAACTGGCCCCAGACCAACCCTTGGTGCACTCCGCTTGATACCAGCTGCCAACTAGACATCAGGCCATTGATTACTACCTGTTGAGCCCGACGATCTAGCCAGCTTTCTATCCACCTTTTATGGTCCATTCATCCAATCCATACTTCTTTAACTTGCTGGCAAGAATACTGTAGGAGACCATATTAAAAGCTTTGCTAAAGTCAAGGTATATCACCGCCACTGCTTTCCCCATATCCACAGAGCCAGTTATCTCATTATAGAAGGAAATCAGGTTGGTCAGGCATGACTTGCCCTTGGTGAATCCATGTTGACTGTTCCTGATCACCTTCCTCTCCTCCAAGTGCTTCAAAATGGATTCCTTGGGGACAGTTGCTAGGCTCCATCCTAAACTGTACCTGCATTTCATCTGTGGATGAAATTATTCCTGATATGTGTGTGTGTGAGAGACAGAGAGAGAGGTAGAGAGATACAAACACCATGGGTCAGATTTCTAGATAGCATGCACTGATTTAAAGCAGCTGAGGATTTAGTCCAGTGGTTGTGTGCATGTATATTTGTAAGCTGCTTTGGGGTCAGATCCACAGCTGGTGTAAATCAGTGTAGCTTCATTCACTGAGGTGAAATGCATGTGCCATATTATATGTTACAGAACCATGTGATAAATGAATTTAACATGCACCTTTGACCTCCTTACCTGCCCACTGTTCATCAATCCAGCTCTGCTAGGGGGAATGTAATTTAAATTTAAATTGAAGTAATAGAAAATATAGTAAATATTCTCCCTTTGAGACTCATGTACCTGAAAGATTGCTGACCGATAGAATCAGATATGGAAGTTTTAATTAATCTACCCCAGAGTTGCCCTGGACATTTACCCTGTGGATACAGCCAGAGTTTGCTTTATAGCAAGGTATTTCTGGTGGTCTGCACTGGGATTTGATTGTACAGCTGAGAGTCAGAGGCGTACTGATTCCAAACAAGCTTGTTCAAAGTGTGAGTCCAGCTGGATCTATAATTAATCAATTCCTTCCTTTTTAATAGAAAAATAGACATTTTATTTATCAGGGCTGGTATGTCTTTCACATGCTCCATTAAAAAGGTTAATCTAGGTAAAGTTAATGTTTGTGCACAAATTCCACTGGTCCCAGATATATTGGTTAAACTAGTGGTTGGTACATTTTAAAAAGTAGGTTAAGGGCCCTAAGAGAATGACCTAGTTTTATAACTGAAACATTTAGCATACAGCAGGATTTCTGTGCTTGAACAAACCAATGAATAATCTAGGCTAGTATCCTGTTTCTAGCAGTGGTCAGTGCTGGATGCTTCAAGAGTGAAATCCATCCTTGTAATGAATCTAATCCTGTAGTTCATTTGCATGCTTACACTTATGCACACACAAATATACCTGCTGTAAGGGTGTATGTGTTGTATGTGTATTCCTTTAGCATAAAAAAGAGGCAACATGGTGAGTGGTTTAAAAATCTTATTTCCAGGAGTCTGAGGTGCAGTCTGAGCACAGTATGTGTGAGTAACAAAGCCATGAATGAGTTATGTAGGTCATTCCAAACACATGTCTGTAAAATGACTATTTAGTTAGTGTCCTACCATGCTGTGCTTTTATTCATGCAACAGATTTGACAGAAAAAGCTATTTAAAAAATGTTTTAGAAGGTTTTTAATATATTGGTGCTATTTTTGTGTGTCTCCACCTATAAAGGCAGGTGGGTTTAATACCATGAACCCTACAATTTGGACATCAGAGAAAAGGAAAAAATTCTTTTTAGCAACCTCTAAGCATTATCTAAAATCAGGTTTTTATACATAAAAATAATGCGATTTTAATAAGACATTGTCAACTGGATGGGAGGCAGTGAGTCAAGAAAATGAGTTACAAGTAACTTCAGATATCCCACTTCTCCCTGAGCCCCCTGCCAATTTTTGTGCTTTTCCAATCACATTTTCCTATTTGAAAATGCTTTTCTCTCCCTTGTTGCTGTGTAAAAGACCCACCGGCACAGTAGGAGAAAATGAACGGCTAAGGCCCCCAGTCCTGCAAACGTTTACACGTGTGAGTAACTGCATAAGTATCACGGCCCAACTGACTGTTACAAGAGAGAGAATTAAACAGATTACATTCACATAGGAGGAGACAGTCCCTGCCTTGAGGAGTTTACATTGGAAGGCTTGGTCCACTCTTGCACAGAGTTTTTTTGTACCAACTTAACTTCTTTAGTTAGGGGTGTGATTTGTTTACAGGTATAGTTAAAGCAGTACAACCGTTAATATGGATGCAAGTATAACGGAGTCTTATACCAGTATAGTTTATTCATGTGCATTCACAGGACTAAGCTATACTGATATGAGCATCTTTACCTGGTAGAACTGCATTCTCGCTGCTTTAGCTATACCGGTTTCAAACCAACATAGGTAAAGTGGGTGTAGACAAGTGCTAAAGCTCTGCTCCTGTCCCTGATAGTCCATGGCTTGAGTGCTGCACTCATTGAAGGGAATGCATCTCTTTGTGGGAGCAGCAGTTTATAGGATTGGGGATGTGGCAGGCCACGTCATTTTAAATACTAGCTAGTGTTCTTGCAGAAGATGTAATTGATCTTTGAGAAGTATACTACTTTGGCAATTTGTTTGTTTGTAGGTCCTTGAAGTCCATGAAAATTTGGACAGGCAAATGCAAGATAACTATGAAGAAGACCTGAGTGAAAAGGAGAAAGCAATTGTTCGTGAAATGTGCAATGTAATAACTCTTTTTATTTGTAGTATTTTATATAGTGTTATTTTGGTCCTAATGTTTTGTAGCATCTGTTCTGTGTGTCAGCCTTGTTTGAAACCCACAGAGAAATTCAGGCATCAGGAAAACTAAATTGAAGCTCCGCTAAATTCTGTATGGGCAGGAGCCAAATATCAAATACCTGAATACTTAATTTGATGCATTTGCACAGAAGAAACCTAGGGCTGAGCTGCCTTAAAGGATACAGACACCACCTGCCCCACTCATTTCCTGGGAGAGAGTGGCTTATCCTATTAGGGCTGATTGACAGTTATGCAACTGTCTTTACCTGGCTAGGTGGTTTCAATTTTCAGCCCTGTGTATTGATCTTGATTTGTAAGCAGAGGTCCCCTGGATGTCCCTGAGAATTTTTATGCTTTTCCAGTATGGTTGATTAAAAGCATAGGTTGGTCCTTTTGCCTTAATTTATATGTTTTAGGGTATTTAAAGTCATAGAAATTGAGTGACCATAATCTGATGTCAGAATTAGAATCCTCTTGTTTGAATCCAGTAGGGGTGATTACATATGATTTTTGGCACCCGCTAACATGTTTGGCCTAGCAACCACATTGTATACGGAGGTTGCCACATATTATAAACTGAGCATTTGTGCCAGAACTTTGCTCTGGCTGAGGTGTGGCTGCTTGCTACTGCTGCTCCACTACCTTTTATTCCAGGCAGAATGATCTAATAAGAAAAATGACTTGGGTACACACTGTGGATGAAAAGTGAGCTTTGTATTGCTGTTAAAACATTGCTCAAGCTGAGAGTCACGTGTTTTAGAGGATTTTCTGCTTGACAGTGCGGTGTTTCCCAGAGCAGGGACTCTGGGAAACACTGTGGCATATTCTCTTTGAAATCCATATTGCAAGGCAGAATATCAGTGGGGCCTTTTTCGTGCACGAGAATTGCAGAGGAAGCAAAACTCTGCAAATTTTTTGAATAGGTTGGTGATGGTGTGTTTCAAAACTACTGGAATGGCACATTGGTGCAGAAATGTGATACGATTTTATTTATGGAAAATATGAATGTATTATTTTGGTGACTTAATTTTTAAAAAGGTGATGTTGGGCAGGAAGATCATAAACTGTTCAGTGTGGATTTTCTTCCTTTCCCCACGTAAAGCATGAACGAATTTAAAAGCTAGCCCCAAATTTGCCCTACATAACCCCACCCCGTCAAAAAACAGGGTTTAAAAAAAACTTTTACATTCCTGAATATACAAATACTATAGTTAATCCCCTGCAGAACATGTAATTTAGTGCATAAGTGCCATCTAATGGTCATATGTAGAACTGCAACTCTGGTTTGGAAACCTGCCTATTTTGACTTCCAGACAAATAATGTAGCTCATCAACTGCAATCTTTCCCCCCCTTTCTCACAGGTTGTCTGGCGAAAGTTGGGTGATGCAGCAAGTTCCAAACCATCCATCAGGCAACACCTTTCAGGAAACCAGTTCAAGGGGCCATTGTAGGAACGTCACGCTGAAAACTAGAAGCAACTCTATAAAGAATCAGAGAGGAAGAGAGCTCTGTTTCTAGCAGCCAGTTTGGATTTTTTTTTGCAACTGTCTATAGTGTAAATATGGCAGCTAAAGGCTTAGCCTCCAGGCTATGATCTGGAACCAATGTTAAATGGGTTAATCATCCTATAACCGCAGACTTGTGTCACTTGTATTGTAGTGCAAACCTGCTTTGTTGTATGGTCTCTATGTAGAATTACCTAACAAGAGAATTTCTAGGAGGAAAAATGGAACCCTAACCTGGAGAAGTTATTTTGTATTGCTTCTGTCCACCTGCTCGTTAATTGATTCATAACTAGGCTGGTGGCTCTATGCAGCATGTTTTTGGATTCTCCCAAGGAAACAAAAATCGGAATCAGGTGGCTTATTGGCTGTCCCTTTACTGAGCTGCTAAAACTGCTTGGAGGTCCTTATTTTTGGAGGATGACATGCAACTATTTTCAAAAGCTGTCATATAAAATACTTTGCGGAATGATAAAACACTGAAAGCACCTTGTATGTTGTACCGTATTGACCATGACACAGGTCCATATCAGGTATGCAGAATAGCCTGAGCCGCCATTTCAGCTGCTAGTGACGTGATTTTAATGGAACAAATGATACTGCAGTCATAATGTGAATAATTTCAAGTCATTTAGCCACAATCCAGTCTGAATATGGTAACACTGTTCTTGTAAAGCTCCTACTGTTAAATGCTTAGGTAAGAACAGCTTTCCGCCAATATGGCTCACCGTTTCGACAGGAGGAGTTTCTCTCTCGGATCCTTGTGTTTGTCTTGACATTCACTCACATCATAAGGATTTTTTTTTAATGTCCTTGTTGAAATACTGAACTAAATTGGTTACTTTGTGATGTAATCAAAGCAACAGCCATTCAGAGCTGCGTAAATGCTATATCAACAGAAGCTGTCACATGAGGCTGTTGCTGCCATTTAAGCTTTATTTTTGTTAAACCAAAATGGAGTGTTTTTTTCCTTCTATATATAAAAATAATGAGACTTATTTTGGTATTGTGGAGTAGCTGCTTGTGGAGCTGTAGTAAGAGGTTGAGTTGACCCCTTTCGGTTCCATCTTGTCACAAGAACTGGCCCTGTATTTCATGAGATGTTCTTTCCCTTTCCCCTCCAATAGTCTACAGGAAACTGGACTCAGTTAGTAAACCTGCCCTTGTAAAATAAAATAATCTTAATATGTGCATGTAGATTCAATGCCACCTCTTCAAAAATGGCATTGGTTTTGGTGCTTAGTTTGAAGCTTTAATGACTTCAGATGTTGCCATGTTAGAAAAATCAGTCAGTTACCTAAATGCAATTGGAGGTTGTTACGATTAGATACATTTGTTTTGCATTAGCTGAGTTCTTGACTCCGATTAGCACGAAGCACCTACAAATAACTGTCAGTCCTGCAGGTTCTAACACAAGTGAATAGTCTCACTGTCTAATGAGCCTACTTGCCTGAGTAAGGAATTTGCAGGATTGAGCAATAAAGAAACAGGAATATAAACAAAATAAAAATTCAGCAGTAAGTCACTGTAGAATAAGAATGGGCCCTGGTAGCTGAGATCAGTGAGTTATTAGAAACTCCCTCAACAGCAGTTCACTTCCCCCTAAAGCGTACCTCAGCTGTGTCAGCCACTATTGAGCTGACAAACTAACTCTATACTAGGTTTATGCAGTCTGTGTAGCCTGGCAGAAACTAGCCTAGAAAATGGCACACTGGTTATCTTTTAAGAGTTGACCTCTTCTAGAGCATTCTGAATTTCCTCTTCCTAGCTTTTCGTTTTGACCATTTTCAGCCTATTACTGTCTATACGACCCATCAGTTTCTTTTCTTTTTTGCTCAACTGTTTCCTTCATATAAAGGATAGGGGAAAAGCATGATTTTTTTCCTTCCAGAGTAAGGCAGCAAAGAAAGTTTTAATTTCCCCTCTGAGCTATAAAATGTATATATGGCTGCTCAATCCATCTACTTGAAAGGCCATTGTAATTATGCCAGTGTCCAAACTCTGGATTGAGTGTTAGGGAGCAGAATTGATTTACTTCAGCAAATTTCAACTAAAGCAGCAGAAGTGTTGCCAGTAAAGCCTGTAGAGTGTTGATAGTATTGATAATGTGCTTGCTGGTCTCTAAGTAGCTTAGACTAACAAATAAGCATTTAATGATCCCTCCCTCTCAACAGGACTGAGAGCTAAAACTAGCCAGTTTACTTCTCTCACTGGCTCTGACCTACTCATCCAAATTTACTCTTAATCAGCTATATCTATCACAAGCCATTTTGTGGCTTGAAGCTTTGTCCATATTCTGGTTTCATCTGCAGATCTTAAACTCTTAACTAAAGGGGAAACAGCACTAAACCTGAGGCATGTCGTATGGCTGTACACCCCAGAGAGCTGGCTTAGAAGACAGTCTTTTTAGTTAAACCACTGAAGGATCCTTTATACTAGTAGGGTAAAATTATATTTTGTATGATTCTACTTGGCAGCATAAGCCCCAAATGCAAGATGTGCATTGTTGATTTTATAGAAGTACATGAAAGTTAGTGCTGCATGTATTTTTTTTAAAGTTTGCTACTCTTTGTATTTGGCTCCACTTGAGCTAAAAAAAAAAAAAGTGTCTTCCTGGGGGGAAAAAGACACTCAATGACATTACAGAATGACTTGGGTGCTAAACTTTCAGTTGTCTAAAAAGATGTTTTATATGCACATTTCAATTCACTCTTTACTATGCTCTAGGTCTACTGTGAAAACGACCTGAAAAACTTTGTATAGTAAGTTTGAGGGAAACCCTCCCCAAAATGGTGGCCATTAAGTTGATATACATGGCGCTACTGTCCCCAGTCTATTTAGAGGCTCCAAATTCTGCAGCCCTGAGACAAACAAAGCTTCCATTGACTTCAAATGGAGTTTTGCTTGCTTTAGGAAAGCAGAATCAGGCCCTTAAGTTTTCTTTGAGTGAAACAGGCATTTTGAAATGGTGTGGTGTAACCAACTTCAGGAGGCGCGTTGCACCTTTAATAAGACTGCTGAGCCCACCCTTGAGAATGGCACATTTTTATCCAAATATTATTAGATATAAATCAGTGTTAAAGTGACCTTTTATCTTTTTAGAAACTGGGTGGGGAAAAAAGTACTACTGATCTTTTTCAAAGTGCATGACTGTAAAGTGATAAAATTGTATATTTTTCATAATGTGGGGAAAGTCTATTTGAACTGCTTTGGGAAATCAGTTTGAAGTTTGATTTCTGTTAAACCTGTGATCTTACAGCCTTCTTGTATATGATTTACAAAAGAAACTGGAATAAATTAGCACCCACTGTTGTGTACATAGCAAAATCTTTAGACATTAGCACGCATTTATACCTTTTATTGAATCACTTTGGGGAGGGGGGAATCAGATTTTTTTGATGTGTAAAACATTCATTTGAAATATTTTAGTAAAAATGAAGTATGAGATTGTGATAGTGTATACTTTCAGTTGAATAAAATAAAGTACATTCTTTGTAAGTGAGCTGTGATGCTTTGAAATTGATAGAACACTGCTGAAATATTCTTACAGTGAGTTAGTCAGAGGTAAAACACCTACACAGAATAAGATTTCCTCTTGCAGCAGTATAAACATGAACAGTAATTTTAGGGAGACAGACTATGTAGAGCTACTGGGGAAAAAAGATTTTGAAATAACTTGGAAAATCCATTAAATTCAGATTGTTTTATTTGGGTACAAGTGAATGAAGCAGTCCTATTTATAACCCAGGTGTAAATCACAGTATGTTGTTACATTCAGACTTTCACACTTAGAAAATATATATATTTATGTACAGGAATTTGCAAATAGGTGTAAACATACTTAATTTTTCAAGATAGTTCATTCCAAAACAAAAATATTAGCAAGGCAAACATCTCAAAATGATTTATGTCAGCCGGGGGTTGTAAATATATACATATTAAATAAAGTAGCTCTGAGAGCTACTTAATGAAAATGAACTTTTTTTTTTTTTAAACACTCTAGATGGAACTTCAGGATATCTGACTATTCTGATACTCAAAAGTAGGCACTGATTTCTAGAAGAAAATTTACTTCTTACCGATATAAATGAGCCAATATGGCTGGTTAAAGTCACTAGTACAAAGTAATCCAGTGCTGGAATAACTCAAGACAATTTAGTCAGACAACTTAGTTTTAAATCAAATGTATAAATTTAGATTTTTAATTATCTCTGCCATGTCTATATTAAAAGCCTATATATCTTGCCATTAACAATACTGCAAGTAGGTCAACTAAGATTCCATTTCACTGTTCCATGTCTTTATATACTATACCAGAATCTAGATTATACAAATTACTTTCCTATTTATCTTTACAATATGGTCGCTGCTCAAGTATTCTGCCTTTTAAACTATTCCTCAAAATTAAAAAAGATATTTGTACACAATTCTCATGCTATCTCATCCATGTAGCACGTCCAAGTCCTGCAACAGGTGGCATAACAGGTGGTGGTATTGGAGGTGGTACTGGTGGTTGTCCACCAGGGGGAACTGTGGGAGGGGGATAATTGGCTGGTGGCATTCCCAGCCCTGGAGGTGGATGAGTTGGAGGCAGTCGTGGAGGTGGGAAGTTAGGATTGTACGTAGGTGGAGGAGGGTACCCAGGAGTAGGTGGTGGGATATTAGGGGGTGGAAATGATGTAGGCGGAGGTGGAGGAACAGGTGGAGGAGGGTTAGGAGGATACACATGAGGATGATACGGTAAGTGAGTTGGTGGTCCATAAGCTGGTGGCAAAGCTCCATAGGTTGGTCCTTCGGTTTTCATCATTGACTGAAGACTCTGATAACCTTCCCCTGACATGTAAGAATTTGTAGTGGACATTCCAGTTATGTAGCTGGAAGGTGGAGGTGGTGGAGGACGATGAGGCATAGGTGGTGGCTGATGTACGGGTGCAGGATGAGCTGGAGGAGGAATCTGGACCTTTGGTATGTCTACAGAGTCCACTGTAGTACTTTGCTCTGCTTCTCCCATTGAAACTGCAGTTGTCAAAGGAAGCTTACGGTCTGCAACAGACAAAAGAAGCTTATTCTGTAGCACAGCAATAAGTACTACCTACACTGCTATGTTTTTCTTAAAATGTTAATATGTTGTACATAGTAGCCTGCTCTCTTTCTGTTTGTTCTGCAGCTAAAATATTTGGAAATCACATGCAATAAGACCTTCTAAGGTCAAAACACAGAAGAAACAGCAGATACCCCACAGTGAAAATTAACTTTATTAGTCTTAGAGACTAACAAATTTATTTGAGCATAAGCTTTCATGGGCTACAACCCACTTCATCGGATGCACAGAATGGAACACATACAGAGAACATGAAAAGGTGGGAGTTGTCCTACCAACTTTAAGAGGCTAATTAATTAAGAGAAAAAACTTTTGTAGTGATAATCAAGATAGCCCATTACAGACCGTTTGACAAGAGCTGTGAGAATATTCTATGCATCTGATGAAGTGGGCTGTCGCCCACGAAAGCTTATGCTCAAATAAATTTGTTAGTCTCTAAGGTGCCACAAGTACTCCTGTTCTTTTTGCGGATACAGACTAACACGGCTGCTACTCTGAAACCTTTATTCCTTCCACACTGCTGAGATTGTTCTATGACCAGTACAGATAAACAGTTGACTAAATCCATACAGTCCAGCAGATGCTTAGGAACAAAGCCACCAAATGCCTGTGCTGACGTTACCTTCAACATCTTTTAACTACTCTAGGAAACAAATGTGATACAATGAAAAGAATTCTTTTGATGAGTTGGGATTTGAATTTCTGCACCAGTTTTGATTCCTGTGTTAGAACTTATTGAGGCTACTAAGATTATGGGAAAGTTTACAAAAGGTCACAGTATATGCTACTGTTTTGGCCACTTCCATGTAAGCAAACATGAACCTTAGGTCTGCTAAGAAAAGAAAAGATGCAACACAAAGCTTACTCCTGTCTATGCTGATCTATAGCCATCTAAAATTAAATGTGTTACTTTGCAATTTAACATTTCTTATCACTACGTCTGTTTTTCTAAATTATCTTCAGGTACCTTGTAAGAATATGCGCACAATGCCAGCTTGCAGGAAGAGCAAGCTCACGGTGAGCCCTGGTCTGTTGGGTTCTACATCACTGAACGCTAACTACATTCGAGAATATCTGGTCAGCCAGCCTGCTGACAGCAACAGCACTTTTTTTGTGGCTTTCCGCCTTACAATAAGCCCCACATGTCCCAAAAGCTAGATGCAAAGAAAAATCAGCTAAAGAGCAGAGGCAGTGGAAAAAAACCCAACCAGAATATTAGTTTCTAAGTGCAATCATTCCACATGCAAGGGCTACAGAGATTTGAGACAGTGAAACAGACAAGCATTAGGAAAGGGTTACAAAATTTGGGTCATTTCATCTGAGCATTCCTCTCATAAACACTTTTGTCTAATTTCTATTAGTCCCTTTCCCTACTCCCAAAACCAAAAAAATCTTAAACTGGCACAAGATCACACCCAGGAAACTTCAAGTTGATTGGACAAAAGTTGGGGGAAGTTAAAAATCAGATCAAAGCTTGTCTGAACTAAGGGTAGACCAATGTTCTCCATGATAGGACCCAATGGAAGTATCTTCAGAATCCACAGTAGTGAGTTTTAAAATGCTTGACTTATGGAAATAAACTTGTTACACAAAGCTAAGGCACATGTTCTGTTTGTACACAGAATAGTTCACTTTTATAACAAGGTACAAAATATCTTTTCACTGAAAAAGCTGTATAGGGCAGGTCTGCAGAGCTGCCCTTTCACCACTGCCCAACAGTTGAATTAAAATGACAATGCAAAAGAAAGTTGAGAGGGACAAGCCTGCACATGCTACCCTTTGGCTGTAGAATAATCCATCACCATTCTCTCTGTAACAGCCCTAACCTATTTTAAGACTATCAGGTTCCTCTTCTCCCTCCCCCTTTCTCTTCTCAAGACTAAAACCACTTGCAGTATTTTCACCTGTCCTCATAAGGTCATGTTTTTAAAACCCATTAGTTTTGTTGCTCTCTTTGGGGCTCTCTCCAGTCTGTCCACATCTTTCCTAAAGTGTGGTGCCCAAAACTGGATACAATACTCCAGCTGAGGCTTCATCGGTGCCAAGTAGAACAGGACAATAACCTCCATGTCTTACCTATGAAACTCCTGGTAATATACCCACAATACTCCTTTGCATTTGTGTATACACATCTCGGATGTTGAGCAGATTCCCACTGTCTTATTGTCCCCCTCTTGTTGTTCCTATGTCCCTATTATAATTTACCATGCTTCTCTCTCCTGCCCACAACTTCTAGCCCTTCGTGAAGATCACCATTTTGACACAACTACAACCAATAGTAGGATTTTTACCCAGGAGCCAGTGTTGCAGATTAATACATCTGCCTTTGAAGAGCTGCATTGTCAGTTCTTGAATTTGACACTTGAAGAGATTTCCTACATCAGCTTACAAGTGATATGAAAAATAAAAAAACCTTGCATGGCCAGCATATTATTTTTCAGTTAGTTAAAACTTTATTTGCAAAAAGTTTTCAGACACCTGACTCTTCCTCATGGAGGGCTAAGTCCATGACAGATCTGAAGTTAAAAATTTGTGAGTAACTGAAAATAGGATGAATGAAAGTTCCTATTCCATCATAATTGTTGTAGGAAATGCTGAATTTTTAAGGAGTTCATAGTTGGAGTGGTAATACATAGAATAATTAAATATTGTATGGTCTTCATAAAAGGGTGACAGGTGCCATGCTAGCATCAGGCAGTAGCTTCAAATTGCCTCAAACAATCCCACATGTAATATCTCTTCAGAATACACACCTGAACATAGTTTCTAATTCTTATACAGTGCCAACCAGTAAGGGGATGTTCTTTTCCTTGGCTGATTTCCTTAAAGAGGGCTTGATCTGCCAAGGAACCCTGTAATGCTCCAAAATGCCATATGTTTGTGAAAGAAATTGTAGCACTGTGCTTCCAGTGCCTTGATACATTAGCTGTCCTTCCACTGACCCTGAGATATGACATAAATATTTTATAGTGTGTGCTATATAATGCAACCAAAAATGACAGCTCCTAACAGGGGACAACAAGAGACAGAAGAACACAGTGGCAGGGTGTGTGCTTTGTACTATAAAGAGGAACAGGATCAGCTTTTTCCCCCCTTTCCTGTATAAAATGTCAATTAAGTGTGAGGACTACTATAAATAATTTATATAAATCTGATATGTGCATCATAGCTGCACATACCCACCTTCAAAAGAAGTGTGCACTGTTTTATGACAGTGGAGAAGCAGGATCTATTCACTATACTGAATTGTAGAGAAACCAGCCCCTATTTTATTCTCAAATAGGTTACCAAGGGAGGTTGTGGAATCCCTGTCTTTGGAGGTTTTTAATAACAGGTTAGATGAATACCTGTCAAGGATGTTGTAGGTATCCCTTCAATTACAGGAGAACCTCTCAAGGTTCCAGCCCTACATTTTAATGATTCTATACGTTTTCAGCTGCTTCATACGTTTCTCCACAGACTATCAAAACTGGCACAGAATACTTTGTAAACTTGAAGATTCAAGGTTACAAAGATAGTGCCCATTAAAGTTAAAGGTGAAATCGCAAGTCATAACCTTGCTTTTTCAATTAATATTTTCAAATTCCTTTTGGCCTGAAATTTTCCGTAACTTGTCCTAAATCAGCTTTGATATCACCACCTCAAACCAATCCAGTACATAACCACAAATATGACAGAGCAAAACAGACTGTTTGGGAGGTTCAGAGAAGTCTTCTGGCCATTATCTCACTAATGCACTCATTGTTCTAATTACACTATCAAATATTTCATCACCTTTCATACTACAATTAACTTTATTCAACCCAACATGACACTTCTAGCCCACAGTAGCAGAAGAACAAGGTTAAGCACTTAACTCCAAAAGATCCAATAAGAACAGCATGCTGGGAATTAACTCTTAATAAAACCTTACCTGGAGGTGGGTGCACAGGGGGTATTGGTGGATGAGATGTCTCAATTTTAGGAATTTTAGATGGTGGTGGTTCTGAAAAACACAAATTTGGAAGCCCCATCAACAAAAATGTAAGTTTAGTTATGGCTCCATCAGCATACTAAGACCAGAAATCCAGAATGGGTTTTGGGAAAAAGATTTTTTTATTATGTTTATACTGTGCTGTGTAAAGTGGGGCCCCGACTTGTTTGGAGACTCTAGGCATTACCACAGCATGAAATTTAAATAATTTAACTGAAATCTAGCATCACACATGTTAGTTTATTATTAGGGTCTACCCACAACTTTTAACCATGATTTTATGAACGGAGACATGGTTACTTTACTACAGAGATGGAAAAAGAAAGAACTGGCCAAACTTGTTACATAGGCACAGTTGGGGTATACAGCAAAATAATTTGTACAAAGTGGATACTGGAAGACAAACATGTGTTGGCCTAACTCTGTGACAAAAGGAAAACGTGGTAATTAACTATGCTATGCTTGGGTACAGACTGCAAGCCATGCCAGTAATTGGCCAAACTCTTAAGTTATAATGGAGATGGAGCTTTTATAATAGTAATTGTTAGTTCTACTAAGCAGCCTATTTGTATAAGCATAAAGGGATGATGCTTTAGGAATAATTATACTGTACTTCCACAAATAAACCCCCCCCCCTTTTTTTTTTTAATTGGAAGGTCTATATTTAAGCTTGCATAATCAAGACCAAACAAACAGGGTAATTTCCAGACCTAGAAGCAATTTTAGAAGGTGCAGTGAATTAGTTATTCTGGCAAACAGTTTTGCTTATTAAAAAATTGAAAGATATAATATATATATATATATATATTAAAAAATTACAATATCTACCTGATGCCTTGGTTTCTTCTTTGGGAGATACAGCCTATTAGTCAAAAACAACAAAAAAAACAAACAAAATTCACATCAATCGCCAGAACTATACATTATAAAATCTGAATAATTCAAAAATAAAAATATAATTAGCAAACACATACTGCTAATACTAATAGGATGCAGTTTATTAAGGCCTAGTATATGCACAGGTTTTGCATCAATTTAACTAAATCTGTTTCCAATTCGAGTGAGAGAACTGTGGTCTAGACAAGCCCTAAACCTTTTTTTTTTTTTTTTTAAACTAAAAGACCTGTGATGTTCCAAGGCTTTCAAAAGAAACTCTACACACAAAGAGCATTGAATCAGGCAATATGAAGTGGGTAATTTGATTTGGGTAGGAGAGTTGATGGTTAAGAATGTGAGAGAGTGAAGAGTTTGAAAAACGTACCTACTGTGTGTGAACACAGAGCTGCCTTTGTAATTCTTGTCATTTAATATTCACATCTAAATTAATTTATTTGTAATCTACTGAAGAAGCATCATGGTGCAGTGGACAGAGTGCTGACCAGGAAGTCGGGAGACGTGGGCTCTATTTCTGGCTCTGCCTCTGACCTGTTGTGTGAACTTTGGCAAGTCATTTCACCTCTTTATACCTCAGTTACCCAGTCAGTAGGATAATGAAAAAAATATATTTCCCTTTGCAAAGCACTTTAAAATCCTCAGGTAGAAAACACTCTGTAAGAGCCAAGTATTATTGTAACAGCACAGAACGTGGGCGCACACTAAATTCAGAGTGAATGAGAAATGTTTTACAGACATGGGAGTGAGAAAATCAAATGCTTTCACGTTGACACGACTTTCTTTTGGAACATTCTCCCACAAAGTGGCTTGGCGTAGAAACTGCAAATTTATTTTCATTTGTCTGAATTCCTTTAAGTTCTATAAACTTTCTTGCAGACTAAAGTATACACTCGTAGGCTTCCTACCTATTCTGCACCAGCCATCTCAAGCCAATGTAGTTTAAGAAGTTCAGTAAATCTAACAGGAATTTAATGAGCACACAAGCTTATCAAGAAATTAAATTCCTTAGTGGAATCAGCCAAGTTACAGAGCTCCTGTAAGATCCACCAAAACTTCTGCACCAATACTTCACAAATGCAGACAATTACATTCCTGAAGTCTATCCTGAGCCATGCTGCCCTGTAAGTGGAAGTCTGCACTGTCTCCAAGACACAACCGGTGATATTCTGCTTTCTCTAAACCTGCAAACACATTTCCTCCCAATAACTGCAGGATCTCGCCCAAAGAATTTAACTTGACTAATGTCATTAAGTAAACGTTGCAATTTCTTTGGAGTTGGAACTAAATTAAATTTTCTTACAGCTTACTTTAGAGGTAAATAATTCTATAACCTTATAAAAATGTTCTCTAGAGATTGGCCAAAATGTCTGAATGATTAATATGTGAAATTATAAACATCGATAAGGGAAACCATCTAACACTAATTTAACACAAATTCCTTTATTAAATCCAAAGGCCAAAGGGTATTTATACAATTGCTCTAAAAATGCCTAAAAAGCCTAACTAATAAGCAATTTACTACATCCAACCAGTACCAAAACATTTATAAGCATTTGATCAAGATGCTTACAAATGGGCTAGGCCCATGCTTAGACCCATACTGATTGGCCCCAGCATGGTCAGACAGGTATTAGGGGTTTACTTTTTATAGTCATAACAAACAAGTGAGGTCACCGCTTGCTGACTTCAGCTATAAATCAACTTGAGACAACTGACCCTTAGTTCCAGTCTTAATCCTCATAAGATTTACAGCCCCCTTTCTTCACTTATTTTCTCCCCCACTCCTTGCTTACCAGAAGAACAATGGGAAGGTTTGGGCTGGGTTTTTTTATGACAGTTTTTCTTTGTCTTGTTACTGCCGCTCTTTATTTTATTAGTTACTTTTGAAACCATACATCCTTCCCACACTACTAGTAATACTACTTATTCTCATGACCTTCTTTTACTTACTGATTGGGGCCCTCTTTACAACACACAGTATATCCTTAACCAAACTTAAGCTAACTTTAATTCGACTCTTATCCTACACTCTATGCCTGTTATAACATCCCTCTGTGTAGCAATTATCCTCACTATCCTCTCCAAACCTTGTCTGAAAAATTTACTTTTGCCTTGCTTTCCACCAGTTATCTACTCCTGTGCAGTGTAATTCCTCCACTTTTGCCCTACTTCAGTCTGTGTTTAGGTATCAGAACGTATGATTTTCTTACTCTGTAATGACTTATTTGCCTTACTTCACATCCCTCCTTTCCCTTGGCTAGCCTCATTTCTGTTTAATTTAGATGGGACACTCCCTGGGGCAGGAAGCATGACTTTAAATCTCTATGAAGCTCCAGGCCAAGTTACAGCACAACCTACATTGTTAATAAACTGTGAAATCACTAGTTTTCCATATCACACACATGCAAAGCAGCAATAATTCCACTTTGCCAGGGTAGATAGTTTTATTCTGCATTTTAATACCCAACAGATCAAGCAGCTTTAACTGATGCCAAATGATGATCCCACATTTAAAATTCTTCATTAGCACTAAAGTGACACACAAAATGAAAAGTTCTTCCCTACATGTGAAATCAAAGAAGCCATTTTAAATCTGAAGTGACTCCCCCTTGACCATCATGGAGATGACTTCCGAAATTGTTTGCTCTAATGAATCAAATGATCACTTCAAGCAGCGACCAAATTCCATTTTATTAGGTTACTCTGTATTTATTCACAAAGTCTAATCTTGCGAAAATAATTTCATCAAGACGCCCCATCATCATGGAGTAAGTGAAAGCAGCTGATGGAGGAGTCAGTTAATAAAATGGGTCAGACAAAATTTCACACTAATAAGATTTGTGACTAGTTGTTTATGTAAAAGCAGTATGTACCACGTGTCAAAAAAGCCTACCAAAGTGCTTTTTCCAGTCATGTCAGCGAGTGTAATCTTTTTCCTTCAATAAATCACTGAAAATCCTTTTAGCCATTCTTCCATGTAAGATATTGCCTCTTCTAACAAAGGTTACTAAAATCTGTTTATGGAGATTTTTTTTAAATTGGCTATTTAGTTGTGTTGCTGACCAATATCCCATGTTCCATAGTAATATTTTTTTCTAGTACAGTACTTGAAGCTTGAGAAGAGTTCATCGGCAGCTTTAAATGAGGCAATCCTGCAACATACAGTAGAACCTCAGAGTTATGAACTGACCAGTCACCACACCCCTCATTTGGAACTGGAAGTACAGTACGGTACCGGATTAAACAAACTACTAAAAATATAAAGGGCAAGTTTAAAAAAAAGATTTGACAAGCTAAGGAAACTTTCTGTGCCTTTTTCATTTAAATTAAGATGTTTAAAAGCATCTTTTTTCTTCTGCATTAGCAAAGTTTAAAGCTGTATTAAGCCACTGTTCAGTTGTAAACTTTTGAAAGAACCACCATAACCTTTTGTTCAGAGTTATGAACAACCTCCATTCCAAAGGTGTTTGTAACTCTGAAGTTCTACTGTATGTGCACCTGTATTTTTGAAAATTTTACATCTTCAATACAAATGTATCAGCCCCCAATAACATATATTTTAGTTTTACCATTTAAGGTAGTTTTTCCTCAGTAAAATAACAATAAGAACATAAGAACATAAGAAAGGCCGTACCGGGTCAGATCAAAGGTCCATCTAGCCCAGTATCTGTCTACCGACAGTGGCCAATGCCAGGTGCCCCTGAGGGAGTGAACCCAACAGGCAATGATCAAGTGATCTCTCTCCTGCCATCCATCTCCATCCTCTGACGAACAGAGGCTAGGGACACCATTCTTACCCATCCTGGCTAATAGCCATTTATGGACTTAGCCACCATGAATTTATCCAGTCCCCTTTTAAACATTGTTATAGTCCTATAGGAGAGATTATTGGATACAGAGACCGTAATCAGCTGAACGTTCAAAATGTTCTTCCCCACCGACAGTTTAGAACAGGGGTCTCAAACATGCGGCCCGCGGAGCTCTTCCCTGCGGCCCGCGGAGCTCCCCAGGGGAGCTCCGCAGGGGCCCCCAAGAGAAAAGCGGAGAGCCTCGGCGCATAGAGCGCCGAGTCTCCGTCCGAGCGCCTGAGCCCCGCCCCGATCCGAGCCGCGTGGGGAGGGGGCGGGGCTGGGAGCTCTGGGCTGAGCGCTGCGCTCGGCGTGGAGCTCCCAGCCCCGCCCCCTCACCACGCGGCTCTGAGCGGGACCGCCGGAGACGCGCTCGGGTAAGGGGGGGGGGAAGCGGGACCCGCCGGGGCCGGGCCGGGGGAAGGGAAGCGGGACCCGCCGGGGCCGGGCGGGGGGGGGGAAGGGAAGCGCTCAGGGCTGGGGCAGAGGATTAGGGTGCGGGGGGATGAGGGGTTCATGATGTGGGGGCGCTCAGGGCTGGGGCAGAGGATTAGGGTGCGGGGGGATGAGGGGTTCATGATGTGGGGGCGCTCAGGGCTGGGGCAGAGGATTAGGGTGCGGGGGGATGAGGGGTTCATGATGTGGGGGCGCTCAGGGCTGGGGCAGAGGATTAGGGTGCGGGGGGATGAGGGGTTCATGATGTGGGGGCGCTCAGGGCTGGGGCAGAGGATTAGGGTGCGGGGGGATGAGGGCTCTGGCTGGGGCTGAGGATTAGGGTGCAGGGTCCTAGTGCCTGCCCTCCGCCAGTACTGGCAAGGCAGGCTTCCCTTACCCTGAGCCTCTCCAACCCCAAACCCTCAGCCCCAGCCAGAGCCCTCATTCCCCCCGCACCCTAATCCTCAGCCCCAGCCCTGAGCACCCCCACATCATGAACCCCACATCCCCCAGCACCCTAATCCTCTGCCCAGCCAGAGCCCTCATTCCCCCCGCACCCTAATCCTCAGCCCCAGCCCTGAGCACCCCCACATCATGAACCCCTCATCCCCCCGCACCCTAATCCTCTGCCCCAGCCCTGAGCGCCCCCACATTATGAACCCCTCATCCACAGCCCTCACCCCACACTCCAAACCTCTGCCCTAGCCCTGAGCCCCCTCACATCATGAACCCCTCATCCACAGCCCTCACCCCACACCCCAAACCTCTTCCCTAGCCCTGAGCCCCCTCGCATCATTAACCCCTCATCCACAGCCCTCACCCCACAGCCCAACCCTCTTCCCTAGCCCTGAGCCCCCTCCTGCATCATGTACCCCTCGCCCTCAGCCCCACAGCCCTCACTCTGCACTCCCTCCTATCCCCAAACTCCGTCCCAAAGCCTGCACCCCCACCCCCTGCCGCAGCCTGGAGCCTGCATCGAGCACAGAGCCTGCATCCAGACCCCCTCCCCACCCAAACTCCCTCCCAGAGCCTTAGGCAGTAAATCTAAGTGCGTGTTTTGTCCTTTGAGTGAGGTGCATTACTGAGTGTATATATTTATTAAAACTGCGCGCGCTTAGGGGAGGAGGTGGAGAAGAGACAGGGCAGGGGCGGGGCCTCATGGAAGGGGTGGATTGGGGGTGGGGCCAGGGGCAGCAAGGGGGCGTGTCAGTGATGCGGCCCTCGGGCCAATGCACTAGTCCTCATGCGGCCCTCGGGGTCATTTGAGTTTGAGACCCCTGGTTTACACTCTAGGCTGCTGTTAGGTGGGCTCAGATACCATCCTCATCAGATCTCCAACTAAGCAAGATCAAGCCTGCTTAATACTTATGAGCCTGAAGAAAACTCCAGGTGCTGCAGGAAATCATGCTGTTGATTCAGTAAGTATACTCTCGTTCCTCCAAAGTTAATTCATGAATTCATGCCTCAGCATGGAATTGGAAGCCTAATGCTACTGAAGATGCATTCTTTTAAGAAAGACCCAAAACAAATACCTAGACTATTTGCAGACAAAAGTTAGTGCCAACCGATTACTACATACTTCTCACAGACAAATATAAAA
This sequence comes from Mauremys mutica, assembly GCF_020497125.1. Classification (NCBI taxonomy): domain Eukaryota; kingdom Metazoa; phylum Chordata; order Testudines; family Geoemydidae; genus Mauremys; species Mauremys mutica. The sequence continues at coordinate 24,954,239 of NC_059075.1, forward strand.
AAGGTCCTGTCCTTAAGACCCTACAACGCAAGAAGACAATGTGCAATGAAACAATTTTTTTTCTTTTTTTGGGAGGTGGGGGGGAGAGAGAGCGCAGCAAATACATTCTGGCTACCTAAAATTCCCCCTAAAGTTTCAACTGAATTTGGTATTCTTTATTTTCCATCTTCAACTACCATGTCCTGCAAATGTGCAATGTTCCAACAGTGCTGCCATGTTCCACTGCAGATGTGACTTTGCTTCAGCAGTAAATAACATTCTATGTAAAATCTAAGATTACACAGACCTATGCATTCTTAACTTTTTCTGCCTGCTATCTCTATCTAGCAGGCAGATCTTTTGCACACTCGTCCTCAGCCCCAAATCTTTTTCTCCAGAGCTGCTGCCTGCTGTTCTCTCCAAATCAAAGTTGCATTAGCAGTAATAGGTCATAAGAAGACATTAAGAATTTATAAGAAAGAGGGGAGGGCACATCCTAAATAGCCCGAGAAAACAGATACCAGAGGCTCTAGTGTGAATTATGCACTTGTTATTTCACTGCTGTTTGAATAAATTATCAAAACATGAATGCAATAGAGACAACAATTTAGTTAACTGCGTATGAAATAGAGGTCCAAAGGCTGTACTTGACCCTGGAATGACTTTGGATAAGTGTGCAGCTGGAATATTTATGTGGTTTTGTCCACTGTGTAGAGTGCTTTCTTATTTTAAAAGAACAGATGATGGTACAGAGCACAAGACATGGAATGCATAAAACTGTCTGCAAGATTAATTTTTTTTATACTGTCATGATGAAAATATGCAAAACTTTTAAGTGGTTTGTAATGGGGTGCTGCCCTCAAGCATGCCCCCTTGTGGCCCTGCAAGTGAATTGCTCCTGGCACCCACTCAGGTTTTCAATTACAGGCAGTCCTCAGACTTACGACACAATTGGTTCCTTACAGTTGGTAAGTCGTAAGTCAGAACTCAGAACCACAATCTACTCCATTGTTGGACCAAGCGTCAAACTTGAAACCTATAGTCATAAGTCAAATCAGTGTGTCAATGTAGAAGCATTGTAAGTGCTGTTCATCGTAACTCGAATGTCGTAAAGTTGAGGACTGCTTGTATTCAGTCCAGAGTAGTTAAAAGCACACACCCACTTCACTGTGGGGTAGGGTGGGGGGCTAGTTTATTAATTCTGTCTACAGAGTGTGACTTACTCCTTTAGTCACTCAAGTTCACACCCACTCCAGGTCCACAGAAGAGTCTTGGTTTTTACTGCCCCTGTTCAGGAGGCACCCCAGGCACTTCTTTGAAGCTGGGTCAGACTTTAAACAGTTTCTTTCTCTTTAAGACAGCAGCCCTGAACTGGGTTGTAATTTAGGCCAACTGCAGGGCCTTGCACAGCTTCTCCTTCAGCTAGTCTCTTTCCCCAATAAGTTTCCAGCCTCAAAGGATTCAGCAGACAAACCTTCTCCCACGGCTGTCTTCTCTGCTATGAGAGAGAAGGTAGCATATATGCTCATCCAATTGGTTAGATGAGAGGGAAGCCTTGCTCCCACCCTGCAGGACTCCTGGTGCAGGCCCTTAAGAAACAGTGACAGGATTTCATGTCGATTTCTTACCACTTATTCCTAGTACCACTTCCTCTCTACTAATATCTCTCAGGTCCATGTATACATCAGATCTTTCGAAATCTTAAAGGGCCTAGGGTAAACTGACCGCTAGGTATCACTACCATTAAGGGAGCAGACTACCCCATCAAGTGGTTCCACTCTGAAAATGCCTAAAAATGACACATTAGGGGTTCCACCTATATTGAATCTCTGATTTTATATAAAATATGCTCATTTTGGGGGAAAAATGTAAATGGCCAATCCAACAAAATCAGTCTAGTTTCTGAAAGTGAATTTGGACTCTTCTTTTCTCATACATCATCACTTATAAAGGTTCTGCAGATCAAGTGATTTCATCAGTAACATTTGGGCAAATGCCTCACAGCCTTCAGTTGCTGGGCATAACTGATTGGAACACAGTAAACCATTCTGTTGACAATGCACAAGAGAGGTGCAGGCCCTGCGGACCTGGTAGGCATAAAAAAAAAAACAACAACTTATTTTGGTACTAAAATAAGCAGACCTAAACTCAATAAAGCAAGAAAAAATCCTACATGCTAAGGTTATACTTTACAGTCACATTTCAGAGCATAACCATAATTTAGATTAAGCCAAGGAAACAACCGCTCCTGCTCTAAATTAGAAATCTGTTCACCACTTATGTTCAGTTAAACTTACCGCTGGACGTTTAGCCTGCCTTGGAGGACTTGACTGAGGAGAGGGTTTCTTAGATTGTTGTGTTTGTTGCTGCTGCTGCTGTTGCACTGACTGCTGGGACTCTTTTTGCTGCTGTGTCTGTGACTGCTCTGAACTTTGAGATTGCTGGGACTGTAGTACTGGAGGCATCTGAGGTGTAGATTGAAGGGATGGTGGCTGTTGCAGTTGGTGTGGAGTATGATGAGGCATTTGCTGTTTCCCTTGTGAGTACAGATCCAGGATCTGGTGACAGATGTCTAACAAAAAGTCCAAAAGGTTAGAACATTCCTAGTAAAACGTAACAATGTTTATAATCAGCTTGAAACCCTTTAAAGGGACACCAATGTCAAAACAACATCTATGGCTAAAATTTTTTTATCTACCATGGGTATATATATAATCTAGTACGATGGGATTATTTTATTACCATGGGTATATACATAATCTAGTACAATGGGACCCCAATCTTGGTTGGAGCCTCTACATGCTAGTTAGATAAAAATGGATTGAAACTGTGAGTTGTTCTGTTTCTTTAAGGGATATTTAAACTTATTTTTCTTCTAATATTATTATTATACATTTCTAGTACTTGGCATGCCGACTAATAAGTCTATTTTTTATATTCACCTGTAGACTAAACTATCTAGCTCTTTGTGGAAGTTAAGTATATGATTCGAGATAGGTTTTAGCAGCTGTTTTGGAAAAACATCCTTCATGTTTTATCTTTCCAGTGCCAAGAACAATTACGTCTTGGATTCATGGCCTAAATAAATACTGAAATATCCAAACCTTCAAAAGATTCCTTAGTTAGGTTATTTGACTTCCAGAAGCCACTAGCCTTTGGAATGGGATACAAGCAATGCAGGATAAAAATGTGAAGTACATGCACACAGAAAGGGAGGAATGCAGTTCCACAAGAAAATTATAACTCCCAATGAATATGAAGTGGTAGTGTCAGTTAGACTGGGGACTACTACACGCGTGTAAAAGGCGTGGTAAAATGCTCTATTGCAGGGTTTCTGTTTTTCAGGATTTATTAATTTAATGGGGGAGGGGGTATTTTTAGCAACTTTTGAGTTTTATGTAGTTGTCCACTAATCGGGGGTTTTCAGGAAATTCTTTGTACATACTTCAATGAGTGAAGTATATAATAGTATAAATGCTCCCTAGTGCACTTCAACCTAGCACTGTTTCAAAGCAGCACTATATTAAAGCAATAGGGAACTTTTAGTGAGCATCAGAAGGGGCTACACTGACCAATTAATATGCAACACATTAGTGTGCTTTAGAAATAACCACACTCCTGCTCCATCTAGACAAGCCCTTAGATACAAGCAATCATTTCTGTTGTTTACTCGTTAAACACAGATTTCATTTTCTGTATCGGGCTGTTTTATTGATGTCTGTCCATTTAAAACTGAGAATCAGAAGCACTAATTGTAATATGGAACACTATGCCTTGTTATATTTTGAAATGCAGTTTGCTATACAAACTGAGGAGTCATTGGTTCAGTGGAAGGCCCTATTAAAAAAAAAAGAAAAAAAGAAAGAAAGAAATGCAGTATATAAATGTAGGGAGAAGGGAGCCACTGGTATCCTAAATCTGGAGTGCTATATATGCACAGAAATCCTATAGACAGATCACTTGCTGGGTTTTGAAGCTCAATGTGTGTAGAAAATCCTTGTCTTTCAGTGCAGGATTTCCAGGCTGTGAACTCCACACTATTCCACTTCATGGCTGCTACTACCTGTACCACTTGTATTTGCAAAATGTTATGGTGGAATCACCTGATCTGAACACTTCTTAAGTTTAGAGGCATTTGAATCCAGAATTTTGATCTGGTTCCAACATTTATAATAAAAAAAATCAGTTTTTAAAATACACAATTGAATTTTCTGGGAAGGTTTATAGTATTTGTGATATTGCACTCCATATGATTTTATGAAAATATGCTAATGTAACTGGAATATGCTTCATGCAAAGGGTCTCTTGTAAGGTATCATTACAAAGCTTATAGTCTACTGAGTGTGATCATCCTATTTGTATAAATGTACCACTCTTGAATCTGAAACTAGAAATATGAAATATAACTCTAAGGGCCTATTGTAATTATGCAAAGTGTGGGCCATTAATGGTGGTTTGGAATCTTGATGACTCCCATTAACCAGGACAATTGACTGCAGATGGCTCTGTTTTACCTGTAAGTCTTCCTGGCAAAAAAAAAAAAACCAGGAGTACTTGTGGCACCTTAAAGACTAACAAATTTATTGTAGCATGAGCTTTCGTGAGCTAAAGCTCACTTCTTCGGATGCATAGAATGGAACACACAGACAGGAGATATTTATACATACAGAGAACATGAAAAGGTGGAAGTATGCATACCAACAGGCAGAGTCTAATCAATTGAGATGAGCTATCGTTAGCAGGAGGAAAAAAAACTTTTTGAAGTGATAATTAAGATGGCCCATAGAAGGTGTTCTGTATCCGCAAAAAAAAAACAGGAGTACTTGTGGCACCTTAAAGACTAACAAATTTATTGTAGCATGAGCTTTCGTGAGCTAAAGCTCACTTCTTCGGATGCATAGAATGGAACACACAGACAGGAGATATTTATACATACACTTCAAAAAGTTGTTTTTCCTCCTGCTAACGATAGCTCATCTCAATTGATTAGACTCTGCCTGTTGGTATGCATACTTCCACCTTTTCATGTTCTCTGTATGTATAAATATCTCCTGTCTGTGTGTTCCATTCTATGCATCCGAAGAAGTGAGCTTTAGCTCACGAAAGCTCATGCTACAATAAATTTGTTAGTCTTTAAGGTGCCACAAGTACTCCTGTTTTTTTTTTTTTTTTTTTTTTTTGCGGATACAGACTAACACGGCTGCTACTCTCTTCCTGGCAAGTGGGTAATGAAGTCTTGCAGTGACATGTGATCATGTCACCTGACCTGGAATCCATCTTTAACCTGGTGCTTTTCGGGGGAGGGAAACCCAGAGGGACAAAGGATTCCCGCCTTATGCAAAAGATATATAAATGGGTGGAACAGAACAAAAAGGAGAGCCATCAGGAGGAATCCCCTAGCTACCACCTGAGCTGGAACAAGGGCTGTATATCAGGGGAAAGGACTGTGCCCAAACTAGGAAGGGGTCCAGTCTGTGAAAGACTTATTGAAACATCTCTCAGGGTGAGATTTTTACCTCTGCTCAGTTGTATTACAGTATTAGATTTAGATTTGCGTGTTTTATTTTATTTCACTTGGTAATTCACTTTGTTCTGTCTGTTACTACTTGGAACCACTTAGATCCTACTTTCTGTATTTAATAAAATCACTTTTCACTTATTAATTAACCTAGAGTATGTATTAATAGCTGGGGGGACGCAAACAGCTGTGCATCTCTCTCTAGCAGTATTATAGAGGGCGAACAATTTATGAGTTTACCCTGTATAAGCTTTATACATGGCAAAACGGATTTATTTGGGTTCAGACCCCATTGGGAGTTGGGCATCTGAGTGTTAAAGACAAGAACACTTCAGTAAGCTGCTTTCAGTTAAGTCTGCAGCTTTGGGGCAAGTAATTCAGACCCTGGGTCTTTGTTGGAGCAGACAGGTGTGTCTGGCTCAGCAAGACAGGGATCAGGGGTCCCGAGCTGGCAGGGAAAGCAAGGGCAGAAGTAGTCTTGGCACATCAGTTGACACTTCCCGAGGGAGTTTCTGTGATCCAACCCATCACAATATTACTCAGGCTATGGCTACACTTGCACTTCAAAGCGCTACCGCGGCAGCGCTTTGAAGCGCTAAGTGTAGTCAAAGCACCAGCGCTGGGAGAAAGCTCTCCCAGCGCTGTCCGTACTCCACCTCCCTGTGGGGAATAACGTACAGCACTGGGAGCCGCGCTCCCAGCGCTGGGGCTTTGACCACACTGGCGCTTTGCAGCGCCGCAATTTGCAGCGCTGGAGAGGGTGTGTTTTCACACCCTGCTGCAGCGCTGCAAATTTGCAAGTGTAGCCATGGTCTCAGCTCCACTCTGGAAAGCTTAAGTAAACAGATGATCTTCAGTACCCTGCCCTAAAAGCAAGGTTGATGATTAAGGGAGAAACTGTCCAGACTAGGGTTGCCAGGCATCCAGTTTTCGACTGCAATGCCCAGTCAAAAAGGAACCCTGGCAGCTCCTGACCGGGCAGTTAAAAGTCCAGGGCTAAGGAATGCTCCCTGCCTGCCCTGGCTCTCTGTGGCTCCTGGAAGCGGCTGGAATGTCCTGTGGCCTCTAGGCACAGGGAGGCTCTGCACATTGCCCCTGCCCGGAGAGCTGGCTTCGCAGCTCCCATTGGCCAGAAACCACGGCACTTGTTCTGCAACCAGAAAGTTGGCAACCCTAATCCAGATTTTAAATTAAAAAAAGAAGGAAAGTATTTGAAGTGTGACAAAATATTTCTGGTACCTTCCAGAACATCAACAGGTACATCTTGAACAAACTGCTCCCACCATCTTCTGTACATTGGCTTTGATGTCCATTCCTGAATTTCAAACTTGCACAAACGGCCTGCCAGATACATAACTGCAACAGCTATGATCTCAGGTTCCCACTGCAGCGACAACGTAGTACAGAGACTAGAATATCAAAGAACAGTCATTTTAAGATAACCCAGATAGCTGTAGCACAAGTCTGAATACCTGACATCTACAAAGTATTGTTAAGACAAAGCAGATGACAGTTAAGTTTTAACATCTCATTCAGATAATTTTGGAACAACAAAACTAGGATTCCCCGTCACAAACTACGGTAATTTACCAAACTAAGATCTTTGTTAATAGTACTTTGATTTAATAAAAGCAGCAAAGAATCTTGTGGCACCTTATAGACTAACAGACATTTTGGAGCATGAGCTTTCGTGCATACATCCGACGAAGTGAGTATTCATCCACGAAAGCTCATGCTCCAAAACGTCTGTTAGTCTATAAGGTACCACAAGACTCTTTGCTGCTTTTACAGATCCAAACTAACACGGCTACTCCTCTGATATTTGATTTAATAGTAATTTGATTTTTAAACATAAAAGCACCATTATCCTGCAGCAACAAAAAGCAACAGGAACAGTTTTAAAATATTTGTTCTGAGGAATTTATTTAGAAAGAGAGTCTGACATACCGAGATAAAGTTTTCACAAAAGCATGAGGGAATTTAGCTGCACCAGATTCCAGTTTGGGTGATTACATTCTGTTTATCTAAAAAATTCCTCCTGTAACATCAGCTGTATATGATATTCTTCAAGTTCTGTCCTAAACAGTTGTTTGGTAGTTTTATTTCAGTGGTAGGTAAAAGGATTTCTACGTTTATTCTGTAATGCATTTGGGCATAATTTTGGATAAAATGCACTTAAATATAAACAGTGAATCATGGGAATTTTGAGACCAAATACTCCAATGTATAAGTTTAAGTTTTAGTTCTAAGAGGTCTAGAAAGTTGTCCCGATTAGCATATGTAGTAGTGAAGGCTATAGTAAAGTTGATTTTACCACTACTTCTCAATTGTTAAGATTAATCATGAAATACTCAGCTTGATTTGCAATTTAAAACCCATAGAAAGGTTAGAGCCAGCTTTTCTTAAGTAACCACTCAACTCATTGCTATGTTCTATAATATAAGCTCTTCAAGCAAAAAGTTGGAAAATCTGCCATTCAGTGATCTAGCCAACTAGTTACAACAAATTTCACACCGTTCATTCATTAACCAATTCACTATGAGTTCTTTTGTTTAGCACAAGGTACTAATAGCAGTTATGTTAAAAACACCTCATTGGTTTATGGATGACTGAAGTACACAAAGCATTAGAGTGTACCAATAGAGGTGAGTCATTTAGTAGTTTCAAAATTAAAAATGCAAAAGGTACATAAAAACATAAGAACGGCCATACTGGGTCAGACCACAGGTCCATCAAGCCCAGTATCCTGTCCTCTGACAGCGGTCAATGGCAGGTGCCCCAAAGGGAATGAACAGACAGGTTATCACCAAGTGATCCATGCCCTGTCACCCAATCTCAACTTCTGGCAAACAGAGGCTAGGGACACCATTCCTGCCCATCCTGGCTAATAGCATTGATGGACCTATCTTCCATGAATCTATCTAGCTCCCTTTTGAACCCCGTTATAGTACTGGCCTTCACAACACCCTCTGGCAAGGAGTTCCAGAGGTTGACAGTGCATTGCGTGAAAAAATACTTTCGTGTGTTTGTTTTAAACCTGTTACCTATTAATTTCATTTGGTGGCCCCTACTTCTTATATTATGAGAAAGAGTAAATAATACTTCCTTATTTACTTTCTCTATACCACTCATGATTTTCTAGACCTCTATCATATCCTCTCTTAGTTACCTCTTTTCCAAGCTGAAAAGTCCCAGTCTTATTAATCTCTCCTCATACGGAAGCCGTTCTATACCCCTAATCATTTCTGTTGCCCTTTTCTGAACCTTTTCCAATTCCAATATATCTTTTTTGAGATGGGGCGACCACATCTGCACACAGTATTCAAGGTGTGGGAGTACCATGGATTTATATAGAGGCAATATGATATTTTCTGTCTTATTATCTATCCCTTTCTTAATGATTCCCAACATTGTTTGTTTTTTTGACTGTCGCTGCACATTGAGTGGATGATTTCAGAGAACTATCCACAATGACGCCAAGATCTCTTTCTTGAGTGGTAACAGCTACTTTAGACACCATCACTGTGTATGTACAGTTGGGATTATGTTTTCCAATGTGCATTACTTTGCATTTATCAACATTAAATTTCATCTGCCATTTTGTTGCCCAGTCACTCAGTTTTGTGAGATCCTTTTGTAGCTCTTCGCAGTCTGCTTTAAAAAACTTTCCAAGAGTAAACTGGATTAGAATTTCTTTTTTTAATGTTGCTTCTACATCCATGGCACTTAGGTCTATATTTATATTACAGCTAACACAGGATGCCTCACCCTCTGCTCTGAAACCCTTTAATGGATGTTGCATAGCATCATTTTTCACAAGGTCCCATGGGATAAGTCTCACCAATCAGTGTGCACTAAGCATAGTGCAGGGTCTTAAGGGATAAGTGAAAATCTTAACCAAAGTAGACGTAGTTTAAATCCACACTGATGACAGTATGGAACAAAGCTGCATAAGTCCAGTAGTTTTTCCAAGGCATTTTTCTGAATTCCAATACTCAACCAGGAATCTGAAAGTCAAGCTAGATTCTTTCCTTCCTATGTATCCCCATCTGTAATAAAGATGATGCAAGCCAGATGGTACAGTCACACCTGTGCCAGACACCTTTCCTCAACTTACGTCACCACCATCACCCATGTAATTATCTCCATTTGAGTTGTATAGGTGTTCAAGACTGAAAATTTGGGCCTAAAGTCTAATCTTGCATACCTAAAATTAAGCACCAGAGTAAAAGTGACCTATTTTCAGAGGTGCTGGGCACCCACAAGTCTGACTCAAATCAATGGGAATCATAGGTGCTTAGCGCTTTTGAACAATCAAGACTACTTTTTTCTGGATGTCTAAAGTTAAGCACTCTAGTTAGAAATTTGAGAGTAATTACAAATTGTGTTGACGCACCAAGATATAACCTAGCTCGTTCTCTCTCTTGTGTTGGCTCTACAGTGCTAACAGAAGTGTAGTACACTAAGTTTATTTAAGCATCTGAGGTATGCAGAAATGACAATACATCTATTAAGAAGATGCTATTTTTACATAATCATCTTTCATAGTTAAATTCAGTTGAGCTACAAGTGGTTACAATGTAAAATCAAATATTTTGCCTATTTTTTTCCCAAGTGTTGTCTGATGAGACAGACAAATAAACACCACTTATATCTGAACCTATTTACTGCACTATGAAGAATATAAAATATGTTGCACAAAGACTATATTTCTGGGACTGAACTCTTCCCAGGCCAAGACATTGGTTCACACCTCTCTTCCGATATGTATTGAAGGCTCTGGGATTTGGCTATGCCCTTTCTGGCCTCACTGTATGGATTGGAAGCAAGGACTGACCATATTCCCTGATCTGGGCTTTCCCCTAAGTTTCCTGATCTAAATTTTATCCTGGAATAAGAGGAATCCTTTCAGGTAAAAACTGTGGAGTGAGGGCAGAAGGAGCATGGCCAAACCTGTGATCCATGGACAAACATGAACTGTCTTTGGAATGTGCACGAAGAGATACAGCCTAAATGTGCATGACTGTGGAAAGAGGTCAGAGTCTGGAATAAATTAAGTGGTGGTAACTAGCTGAAATATTTAAATGTCTGGAAACTTTTTTTTTTTTTACCTGTCATTTACAAATGTCCATGCCATTTGAACCAGTTTTTGAATTTTGTTTTTATCCCCTGAAAGAGAGAAACAAAAAAGTTTACTAAACTAAAAAGCTCAGAAAATTTAGTTTTATAAACTATTATAAATGAAAAGACTTTTTTAGAAAAATGGGATCTTTGTAATATTCTAATCTTTTTGGGTAAATGAGCTGAAACAGATCTGTTACGGGTGCAAACCTGTTGACACTCTAACCTCATGTTTTCATATGCTCAAAGTCCCCCAAAACATTTGCCTTTTGCTCTGAATTTTTTGAGTTCTGAAAAATGGTAGGGGGACGTAGAATTGGTTTGTAAGTTGGAACAAATTAAATGATTTTTTTTAAGTGAGGGAACAGATTTTTGGAGGGACTTTAAGGCAATTTAAGTTAAATAGTTATTGTTTGGAGAGTGAACATGTAGCAGGAAAATAACTTTTCACCTGCGCCTGTAGGCCTAGACAGGAAAGCATCAAGTAAGTTTCCAAGTTATACCAGGCCAGGAAAAGAAAACCCTTAAGCCAATGGATTCAAATGATTTATACATAAGGCTGTGAGTCTATCATGGAGGTCATGGATTCCATGACTTTCTATGACCTACGTGACTTCTGCAGCACCTGGTGCTGGTTCAGGGGCTGATGTTCCTGGCCAATGGGAGCTGCGGCAGCCGGTGTTTGCACCCCTCCGCCGCCTAGGAGCTGCAGGAACACAGAGCCGGGTAGGGAGCCCCTGCCAGCCCCTCCTACCCCCTCAGGCCAACTCCCCCAACACCTCGCCCAAGTTTTAGTCAGGTATTTTTAGTACAAGTCATGGACAGGTCACAGGCCAAGAATACCTAATTCTACTAGTTCTCACTCTGTGGGCTTGGAAGTCACAAGCTCTGTCCCAGTTTTCTTCTGGGAAATATGGTTAGTATTTCTCTCAGATGGTTGGTGAGTAGATTAAAGTTTTTAAAGTAGTACAAATCAAGTGTGCTATTTAAGATCTGTTGAATATTGTTCAGCAATGCAACTCTTTATATTTACCTTTGAGTTGTTTGGCATACTTGAGAAGAAACTGGTATGGATGTTCCACTTGTAAATCAAACTTTATTGTTTGCAGTAAGATTCTCTCCAGGACCATCACTTCCTCCTAGATAATATGACAAAGTAACCACAAAATATATACTTCCCTCTTTTATTCATAAAGATTTGATGCTCATTTGAAATGTGACCTTATTTCCAGTTGAATTTGTTTAGCTTCAGCTTCCAGACACTGGATATTATTATGCATTTGTCTGCTAGATTATCCTTCCCCGTGCAGGTATTTACAAGACTGTGATCAAGTCACCTCCTAGCTTTCTCTTCAGTTATTCCCTACCATTGATAGTCCTGACCTTTCAGAGGCTGAGTTGCCTACCTTAAATGTTAGCATTCTGAGATTTAACTGCCCAATGTGAGTTATTACTGAACCTAATTATGCTTGAATCTATTAGTTTCTTTTAAATATTCTTAACCTTTAGGGTTATTTACCAAGTGTTTACTTCAGTGAATGAAACAACTGAATCCATACTCTCACCTCCATTCTCCCACCTCATTACCTAAAATCTCTAAAATGGATTAAAACTCCATTTTGGGGTGAGCTGTTCTACATTTGGGATGGCAGATCACAAGAGACACACTTGGGCTAAGTTTCTGAAAAGTGAATAGGGGTTTTGGGTGCCTCAGTTGTGGCATACCCATCTTGATGCTTTAAAGAGGCTTGCTTTTCAGAAAGTGTTAAACACCCATCCTATGGAAAACTGAGCCCCTATAAGGTGCCTCAAGATAGGTACCTCAAAACTGCAGCATCCAAAATCACTAGTCACTTTGAAAAATCTTTGGCCTTTGATGGTGACAGCTGAGTATCAAATAAGAAAACTGAAGCTATCACAGCAAATGCAATGGCAAACCTAACTGCTAAATAAACTATGAAAGATAAGCAGCGTTACTCAGAAAAGTAACACCAACAACAGCACATAGTGAGATTTAAAAAACTAAGATCTCCCATAATCTTTTGAAGGTATGGCACCTAATTAAAAATAAGTCATATTTGTCTAAAAAAATGTGTATATACTATAGTTACAAATTAAGATCTACAACTGAAAGAAACTAGTGGCACATTTTTTTTCCCCAGTTCATTTACTTTATGAATTTGACAATATTTTATGTAGTCAATTTCACAGTTTATAATCAATCAGTTTCTCTTTTGCTGAAAACACCTTATAAGCAACAGGAAAGCTGAAACACACTTAAGTTAGACTATATACGTGGTAATATGCCAGAAAAATTATAGGTTTATTTATCTAACTTGACAGTGCCCTTTCAAATGAGAATCCAACTGTCTTTTTAGCGCCGAAGAGAAATAAAGCCTGGAAATACATAGTGTAAGTATTAACTCTGCTAAAACGCTAAGTTAAGTAAAAGAATCATAAGCATGAATAAATTATTTTACCTTTGGGTCATCACCAAACTGTCCAAATTGTACATCATTTAGTAAGCTACGAGCTGTTTTGATTATATCTTTACATTTTTTTGGAGTTTCTTCAACTTTTCCTGCCAGGAAGAGACAGCAGGCTCCAGTCACCTACCAAAGAAAATTCTGTAAGAACATCTACATTTACAATGCCGCATCTATATATTAAAAAATAATTGTATTTTAAGAGTCAGTTTCAACAATCAGGTTATGAGATGCTGTTTCTCAGAGAACAGTTAATAGAATTAGAAGCTCAGGCAATGATTATACGCACAATTTACCTTTTCCTATTTCCAAGTAAATACAACCTTTTGGAAGACGATCTATTAAGTAGCATTTTAATTTATTTAAAGAAATACAACCAGAGGTTTTTGTCTTGGCATAGAGAGCATTGCCTCACAATGGGGTTTAAAAACGTAACGATACACGTAATTTGTCTTTTCTTTGACCACATAGCCCCTGCTGCAAATCAAGTTGTTATAGTTTCAATTACATTAACATAACAAAATTGTAACAGCAAGATAAAACATTTTAATTACATGGAAGATATGAGAACTGTGTAATACTTTAAAGCATGTCTTGTTTCTACATTAAATCATAAATCAAACAATCACATCTAATTAAAATACTCCAAATTATCCTTTTTATGACATACTTCTGCAACTCTGAAAAGCACAATATTAACAGAAAGCTTAAACATTTAAAGAAACAATATGTATAAACTATAACCGTGGCAAGATATTTCAGGGGATTATTCATAAACGTGAGGCTTTAGTTAAGAAATGAGGCCATCAGCCTTTCTGAATTGCCATCACTTTAAATATTCCATACTTAAAGCAACCATGGAATTAAGAAGTCAATGCTGTAAATACTTACATATCTTGGGAACTGTTTGAAGGAATGAAACATATAAAATCGATGAAAATAAATTATTCCAGTTGCTAAAGTGTCATAGTGTCTGCGCTATACAATAAGGATTTAAACAGTATAAATCAAGTTCAAAACACAAGACACATCAGAGGAAGCCAAATCAGAGAAAAAGCCTGTTTTGAACAAATAAGCTGACTGATTCTCTAATATCTCATATTTATTTTTAAAGTTTTATAAGTAAGTGCGATGTTTTACCCAAAAAATCCCACAAAAAACACAAGGTGCCTGCCCTGAGCATTTTTTAATCTAATTCAAGTGCAGTAGATATCTAGAACAGTGTAAAAGGCATGGCTACAGATTCAAGGTAAAGTTCACCTTGGTACAGAGGGTCCATAACACCATCTGCAAGACATAAGCCCCACACCCGGCTTGGAAAAGCCAGCAATAATGGCAGGCCTGGAGAGGAGTCATGGAATTTAATGATCACAACACCCAAGCAAATGGTGGAAGCACTGAGACCATTGTTTCAACTCAGACTGGGAGTACAGCCAAGAGAAGGACTTCCCCTGTGACTGACAGGTGGATTTTGCCTCCCCTTAACTCTCCATTAACATGTGATTGCTAAGGGCTCATGTAGCTGAAATGAAACCCAACTTTAGTGAAGATCAAAACCTTAGAAGCTAAGATTTTTAATGAGGAACTGAAGGAGAAAAGGGATTATTGGTATACAGAAGTGGAAAGTAATTCCAAGTATAAGGAATGGCAAGAAGAGAAGAAGCTGGGAGCAGAAGAAAAAGGCGGAATAATTAGGAGAGAATATACAGAGGGACAAAATGCACAAGAAAAGATGTAAATTCAAAAGCATGCCCAAACAGAGTCTTTAAGGGAAAGACTAGGAGCTTTTAATTTCTAAAATCACCACATAACTGACAGGCCACTTTTCCTCCTTAAGTTATCACTTCATTAGTTAAGATAGTTCATTTGTTACAGAAACTAGGATTCAATTAACAGAAGAAAATGTTCAAGTAGAAAAACATTAAACATCAAAGATGTTTAATTTAAAAAGCTTAGTGATGTTTTTGAAATAAGACTACACTGTACAAATTAATGACACAAATGCACAAGGACCACTCTTGGTATATTTTTTCTGGACTTTCTAATTCATAATGCTACAATCGTACCCTGAAAATATCAACTCAAAAGGATACAGTCCCAGACGTGTTCCTACATCAAATATGAATCTGGCTCCTTCTCGGCGGTATCGTGCCTCAGTAGCTGGATCAAGTCCTTCTAATTGTGATGGTGTATGTGCCAGATCTTTTTTATCCCAGTACCAACATGGTTTTGTGTGGTCCAGGTTTGCTAAATTTACAGAAGGGCTGGAATTTTCTTTATTCTCCTTCATTTATTGAAGTAGAATTGTTCCTGCTTGATAAGTTTTCAGACAATGGGTTTTCAGACAGAAGCTTCAAAATAAAAATAAAAAACAAAAATCAGGTAAAACTGCGACAGACCAACATTTTTCATCCTGAGATAAGTGATATTTTTGCTACGCACACATACATTATACATGTCACAAGGTAGAATGGAAAGATGACCTGAAAGAAGGGAAACATTTGTGTATTTTTTGCTTATTAATGATGCATAAAAAAGGCTTGAAAAGTTTTTTTGAAAAGATATTTCACTTGTGAAAAAATCAGGTTTCATCTACACTGGTTTCCCCTAGTCTGTGGACATGTGGAAAACTAAGAGAATTATGTAAATGCCAAAGTAGGGAAACTTGGACAAATAAATGACTACAAATCTCTTATTATACACCACCCTGATATAACGCGGTCCTCGGGAGACAAAAAACTCACCGCGTTATAGGTGAGACTGTGTTATATCAAACTTGCTTTGGCTCCCCCAGTTCCTTGTTCCCTGACCATCCCCTCCAGAGACCCCCGTCCCTAATCACCCCCAGGACCCCACCCCCTGTCCCCTGACTGCTCCGACCCCTATCCAAACCCCCACCCCCCCGACAGGCACTCACCGGCAGCGGTGGGAAGCGGAGCAGCCCGGCCCCAGCCCGCTCCACTCTACCACCTCCCAGCCATGGCGCTCTGCTTCCCGCTGCCGGTGAGTGCGGGAAGGTTGGGGAAAGGATGCCCCCCGCACTCACCTGCGGCGGGAAGTGGAGCGACGCAGCCCCACCCCACTCTGCTTTCCTTGCCCCGGTCCCAGCCATGTCACTGGGGGGAGGCTGGGGAAAGGTCCTGCACTCACCTGTGGCGGGAAGCGGAACGCCACAGCTGGAAGCTGGCGGAGTAGAGCTGGCTGGGGCTGGGCTGCTCCGCTTCCCACCGCCGGTGAGTGTGGGGAGGTTGGGGAAAGGACGCCCCCCCTATACTGGCGGCAGGAAGCGGAGCGACGCGGCTAGGAGCTGGCGGAGTGGAGCGGGCTGGGGCCGGGCTGCTCCGCTTCTGCCACTGCTGGTGAGTGTGGGGGGGGATCCCTTCCCCCAAGCAACACGGCTGGGGCGAGGGAAGAAGAGCGGGCTGCTCCCGCCCCCCCGCTAATCCCCCGGGCCACTCTGGGACTGCAGGGCCCCCAAAAGTGCCCTCCCACAGCTCCTGCCCCCCAGACCCTGGGGGAGCCCCTGACCACCCCCGAGACCCTCTGCCCCTTATCAAACCCCTCAGCCTGGCCCGGCACCCTTAACACGCTGCTCAGAGCGGTGTGTCTGAGCTTTACCGCCTTATGTCGGGTCGCATTATATCGGGGTAGAGGTGTATGCCATGACAGGTTGGTCAGGTTTGCAATCTAGGGGTCGTGTTGGATTCCTAGATGCCACAGGAAGATCAGGTAGCAGCAACCGCCAGGTCAGCTTTTTATCATTTAAGTAAAGACAGGAGGTTGTGACATTTCAGATATGGACCTTGCTACTGTCGTTTACACTTTTGTCACCTCAAAGTTAAGACTACTAAAATGCACTCAATATGGGACCATGTCTTAAAACCACCATCAAAAAGGATATTGTACAGAATGTGCTGGCCCACTTAGAAAGTGAGATATTTTCCTACAAGCATATTAAACCAGTACTTCACAGTTGCCAATGGATGCCTATGAATTTCTAGGTGAAATTTAAGGTGCTAGTAACATGATTATTGGGTTAGCTGAACCTTTTGTCTCCCTCTCTCTTTCTCCATGGACACTTTCAAATGACAGGCCCTATGTCTTCACTGTTCTTGGGATGGAATCCCAGATTCATCCCTCTGTTACACAGTCTCCAGGCAACAACACCCCAATCACTAACTGTGATTACTCCGCAGGCCCAACTTTGGGAGCTATTTAGCTATCCAAAAGAACGCTATCAAAACTATTTATCTATCTATAGGAATGCAGCAAATCAGAGAAAAGTGTTAGAACAACAACAGGCCAACATGCATAATGGTCTTACTTAATACTAAGTTAGGCTTAGCTTGACCTGCTACTTCTCAGTCTCAGGGAATCAGTGAGCACCATCCCCAGCCTGTATCTGCCATCCCTAAACTTCAGTGTCTTTTTAAAACCAGGTCAACCCATTTGCTCTGCATCACTTAATATTCATAAAACAACAGATTTCCACATTTTTCATAATTGGCTTCTAGGCCCTAAATGGTTTAGGAACTACCTGCTTGAAAAACCATTTCTCCCCCATGGCACAGCAACACATTGGATGGACATAATAAACAGGAGCCCCGCTGGTATAAATGAACTGGGGTCTGTACCAGGGCACGCCCTTCTTTGAAATCTTCACCTCACTTCCACACAGATGCTCCCCGACTTACGCAAGCATTCTGTTCCGGAACGCCTTGCGTAACTCAAATTTTGCATAAGTCGGAAACGTATCTCCATTACGCAAAAATAAATAAATACTTAATTCTAGTTTACAGAACTTTTTCCGTAAATTCAGATTTGCATAAGTCGGGACTTGTGTAACCCAGGGAGTGTCTGTATGTGGAATTCCACATCACCTTCATATTGGGGCACATAACAAAATTAATGTGGCGGGCATGGGGCTGAGGTGCTCGGAGTGTAGGAGGTGGCTCAGGAGTGGAGCCGAGTTGGAATGCAGGGGGGTGAGGACTCCAGTTGGGCTCTGGGGTGGGGCTGAGGATGAGGGGCTCAGGGCCAGGGCAGTGGGTGCGGGTTCTGGGGCGGAGCCAGGGATGAGGGGTTTGGTGTGCAGGCTGCCCCGAGGCTACGGCGGGGAGAGAGGACTCTCCCCAGCTCTCTCTCTCCCAGTAGCAGCACCTGGACTGGGGTGAGGAGGAGTAGAGGCATCTCTCCCTGCTGCAGCCCAGAGCGCCTGCAGGGCACTTAACAGGCTGCTCTCACATAGAATGCTCTGGCTCCACACCTAGATTCCTCCACACCAAGCCCCTCCACACTTTGATCCCACGGAGCTTGGCCTACCTGCCCATACTTGGTGCAGAGAGGCAGGACCCCAAAGTGTTTCTGGGGCAGTCCCAGCCTTTGTGCTGTGTCAGGGTCAGGTGCAGCCTCACTGTCATGTTGCGGATGGGGGGAGCTAATTGGAGATATACCAATCTCCTAGAACTGGAAGGGACCTTGAATGGTCATCGAGTCCAGCCCCCTGCCTTCACTAGCAGGACCAATTTTTGCCCCAGATCCTTAAGTGGCCCCCTCAAGGATTGAACTCACAACCCTGGGTTTAGCAGGCCAATGCTCAAACCACTGAGCGATCCCTCCCAGGGATGGGGGGAGCTGCAAAGGAATTGCCTACCGCTGTGCAGCCAGTTGCCTGTGCTCCCCACTACCATGCTGGAGCCTCCACATTTATTGACAAATAAAATTTGCAAAATTCTAAAATATTTGTGTGCAGCATTTTTCATTTTTTGGTGCAGAATTCCCTCAGGAGTAAAACTCTCAATCCTTTGTTTCAAGAAGTTTCCCATCAAAACCAAGACAGACAAAATTTGGTACACTCAATATTTTAATACTATTAAACTAAGTTTTCTTTTTAAAATTGTCTTTATACATCACAAAAGGCACCATGAGCTCATTCCTACCCTCCTTAATACAGCGCCTGCAAACATAAACCAGATTATAAAGTGAAACTGCTCTTGGAAAACCTCCTGCCTCATAGCCGGCAAAGAATATTGATTTAATCCAATGTACAGTCTTGACTGTCCTTTTCCTACCTGTGACACAAATAGCACAGCCGAACCGAAAAGCAGTGTTATGTTTTTTATGACACCAGGCTCCCTCAGACACGAGAATTCAGGGAGACACCGAACTAAGTAAGAGAAACAACGCACAAGGCCGACTAGCACGGTAGCCGTGTTTGCACGCGTATTTCCACAGAGCCCCATCCCAACTCCACTGTCTCCCACACCCCAGGCTCTCAGCCGCGCCGACTCGGCCCCGTGCCTGCGCCCACCCCGCCGCCCCAATCTCCCGCTGCCTCAGGGCCACCGACCACAGCCACACCCCCGCCATTTTTTGGGCAGGATCTCAGTTTGCGCCTCACTCCATACCCAACCGCCTGGCCCACAGCATCCCGCCCCCCCCACTATCACAGCCCCTTCTCCTCAGCGCCCCGGCCCTCGCTCCAGTCCCCTCCCCGCGGCATTCCAGTCCCCATTCACCCAGCCCCGAGCCCCTCGTCACCACCAATACCGCTCTGAGCGACGCCCCCCCTCGAGAGACACTCACGAATCAAGCACGCGAGGGTCCCACAACGCAGCGCGGCCACTAACGACAACGAGACCTTGGCTCCCTGCGCGGCGCCATCTTGGGACTCGGACCCAGTCGTTCCCATACGTCACTGCGTCAGCGTCGCGAGGGCACGGCGCCCCCGTTCCCACCGCCCAATGAGAATCCTAGCCCTGGCTCTCACTTCCACCCTTCTCCGTCGCACGCTGAGTAGAACAGGTTTGCGCGCAGCCTACCGCGGTCGTGTCGAGGAGGACCAATCAGGTAGCAGAATCGAGAGGATTGCAGGCCACTTCAACCAATAGGAATCGAAAGTGGTAGGGTGAATTCTCACCAACCGGGAGTGGCCTGGCCCCTTGTCCCCTTTTCCGCTACTCCCAGTGGGTGAGCGACAGGGACGGTGGCGAGGGGGCGGCCTATGGGATTCGTTGGCTGTGGCAGAGCTGGGGGCGGGCTCGCTGTGTGGGTGCGGCTCAGCCAATGGCGGCCGCGGGGTGGGATCAGTGGGCGGGCCGGGCGTTGGGAGTGTGGGGCTCGGGTTAGCTCGGCCGCCACCTCCCCCCTTCCCCGGGCAGCGGACGGTGTCCGGTGAGAAACGTGGGCGACTCCGCGCTGTTTCCAAGAGGAGGAGCCGCCGCGGTCTCGCGGGAGGTAGGGACCCACCGGCCGCTCCGTCCTCGTCTTCTTTTTTTGGGGGGGGGGCAGCCCCCCGCCCGCTCACCCCTTGGCTGGGCACGGGGCGCTGCCCGCTCACATCACCTATCCCCCGCAGGGGCCAGCCTCCCCGGGAGCAACCCTCCCCCCCTTCCCCGGACACATCCGCTCAGCGCCCAGGCCTCGCGCCCCTCCTCCCCCCCCCAGCTCGCTCCACCCCGTGACTCTCCCTCTCTCAACTGCCGCCCTCATCTCTCCTAGGGGGGCCTTGCCCTCACCCCATTCTCAGTGTCACCTCCCCTCCGCTGCGGGAGCGGCTTCGCCCGCCCGTCTCCTCTGCTGGGAGCACCCCGTCCTCGTGCGCTGATCGCTGAAAACCTGCTTCGCGCACCCGCCGTCTTGGTGGGACAGGCTGTTCCCACCCGCCCCGCCTTCCTCCTCTCGTCTGTTCCTCTCGCGCACCCACTCGCAGCTCCCCCTTCTCATCCCTCTCCTACTCTCACCCCGATTCCTTCTGCGGGTGCTGCAACCCTCCGGCCGCCCACCCACCACTCCACCTTGCTCCTCTCCTGGGAATCACTACGCTGCTCTGTCCCCCATTTTGCCTTTTCTCTTCTGCTTCCCACTCGCTGTCTTTCTGGAAGGAGACAACACTGACCGACATGGGCAGCACTTCATCACACGTGCTGCAGCTCTCCCACTTGCTGCTTGTCTATTTCCCACTCCCAGTGTCTTGTTAGGGGAGGAGAGAAAAACATTACATCCCAAGCCCACATGCTACTCACTGCCCTGTATCTGTGTGTGGGTGTTCTGCTTTAATACCCATTCGTAGGCTCTGGAGGTATGAGATTTTCTTCACTTTTATGAAAACTGGAGGCAATTAAATCCACTTCCTCTCATTCATCTTCCTTCCCTTGCTCCTCCCTCCAAAAAAACGATAGCAAGGGTGGAGAGTGAAAGTAAACACATTGCTTAACTTGACTTCTCCATGATGTTATTCCTCCTTTTTTGATCATAGGGTTCACGTTTTAAAAATGGTTAAATCAGCTCCCCCTTCCTCTTTGCTTTCCATAATTCTCACACACCTCCATTTCTCTGGTTCCTGCTTCATAGGCAGGAGGAGGCTGCTCAGATTCACTGATCAATAATTTAACATTGGTGTGTACCATTTTAAGCACTCTTGTTCTCTCTTCTCCCATCCACTTTGTGGCTTATTTTATTTTATTTTATTTCATTTTTTGTAAAAGAATTAAGCTTTTCAACTGATGGACCCTGAATGAATTAAGCAAAGTATCTTTTAAATTGATTGATCTGCTGGGGTATTAGTTCTCCATGAGTCTGTATGTTGCAACCTTCCCAAATCAGTACTGATGCTGCTGCTGAAACTGATGCCAGGTGAAGCTGTTTCTACAACTTCCTTTCCTGCTCAAAGAGGTTTGGTTTAGACGAAAGTACCACTTGAAAAAAATATAAAGATGAATTCATACTGCTGTTCTCTTTCACAGTAAAATGGTAGGCTCTGATCTCCCCAAATGTGCTCTTTTACCTGTGAAATAAACACATCTCTTCCCTTTTTCTCCTCCTAAGTCTGTGATGTTCAATCCATGTTTCAGACTGATGGCTAAACTTAGGCTTCAGTAGCTGGCAAAGAGGGGAAAAGCCTGTGTTCTCAAGGAAGGGGAAAGGGCTTTTTTCCTTATTAAGATGACCTAATGGAGAAATTTACTGTTTTTTCAGAGGAGCAGTCTTGTCAATGTGTAAATAAATAGCAGAGTACTTACTTTTTATTGTACTATACACTGAATATCTTTTACTCTTTCATTTGTTTTTGAAAACAACATAGTATCTAGGTATATGAATGAATGTGATGTTTCAGATATTATCCATATGTCTGGCTCCTAATTAAAACTAGACAGCCACTCAGTAAACTACAAATACACAGAGAATATGTCTTCAGGGGCAAAAAGGGTGTGTTTTATCAATCGTGTTAACTCAGTCAGGTTAATTTAACATGACAACTTTGGACATGCTAGTCTGCATTTTAACAGGCCTTTTCAATTGTGTTAATTGGATTGAGCTAACACAATTGAAAAACATACCCTTTTGCCTGTCAAAGCAGGGCCAGAGATAGTTTTAGGATTTCAGCCAAAATGTAAGCACATAGAATCAAAATACTCGCATGTCCAAGTAAAGGTGGACTGAGCTACAGATTGGATGCAGAGCTGAATTTCCCAAAGTCCTCTCTACTCACAAATATTGTATTTATTTTAACAACAACAAAATGTAAAGACACTGTCTATCCATATATATGCGATGCATGCATCTTTATTAGCAGTATTCAGTATTTGTATAGTACAAAAACGTGTGATTAGAATTATGGAGATTTCCCTACCAGATCCATAGTGCAGATTGCACTGAATTGTACATTTAAAGTAGGTTTTAAATCAATTAATCAAACATTAGACTTTACACAGATGCTTATGTAGACTTGTCCCACTGTTATTAAAAACTATGTCAATGAATGCTCACAAGGGGCTAAATTAAGGTTGCACAGGCAATGTTCATTTTTGGATATAATACACTACAGTATGATTGTGTCACATGTACATTCATACATGTTTAAACTATTTTATCAAGATGTGGTTTTACTCTAATCTAGTTGAAGTTTGAATTAAAGTTATATATGTGAATGTGTTTTGGATTAATGAGATGTATATATTGTGGGTGGTTATATTTTGGAAGTGAAAGGGAGTTGTTGTGCATATAAGGTGCATTTAACATAATGACATGTAGGATCTGTATACTACAACATTGTCATGGCCAATGATGGGAGACAACATGATCCAGTGGATTGGGTCTTGGAGTGGGAGTCAGAGGCCTGGGCTCTGTAGCCAACTGTACCACTGACCTGCTGCATGAGCTTGGGTAAATCACTTCATTTCATTTTACAGGTGGAGAAACTGAGGCAGAGAGAGGCTAATGACACCTATCCTTATTTATAAGTGATTGGAGAAGAAAGTGTGGTGACCTGGGTAGGCTAGGCTAACTGTTAGGAGAGGCAGAGGCAAACCAAGACAAAAGGAATAACTTTACATTTTGAGAACTTTATAAGGGAAGATTTCAACATTGTATCAGGAGTGTAAATACTATAGAACATTACCAAAGATTATTTATAATAAATTATAGGTTACCAACTCATTAGCCTTTGTGAACTTGTACACACTTTGCAGTTAGTACCAAATGTATTGTTCTTCACAAGAACAAAAGAAATTACAATATACTGTGTCACTTCAGAGTAGAATCAATGTTTCCTATCCTTGGCTGTAAGTCTAACTCCACTCTTGCTGTCCTGTTTTTTGCTTGTCTTCATCTGGAAGTGCTTCTTAGATTCAGTGTTCCTGTGCTATACCTCTTTCATGGAGTTTATCCACAAGCAGGATTTTTTCACCTAGAGGGCCCTCACTTGTCCATTAGGCACTTTTGAACAGTATTTTTTCAATAGATGTTCATCCATTCTCGGTTCATACACTCTAAGGCAGTGGTGGGTAACCTGCTGCTGTAAACAAACTGTCTGGCCGCGCACCAGCAGATTACCCTGATAGGCCACGTGCAGGCCGCTGGTTGCCCACCACGGCTCTAGGTCCTTTGTTGATGGGCTTCTTGATTTTTGCTTCCAGGATCTGTTTGTATCTAACACAGCTTTTTAGACCATTTCCTTTTTCACAAATTCTATTTCCTTTCAGTTTTTTTCCCTTGATACTTGCTCTCTGGTAAGCCTGTAGATTTTTATTTCCCTCTACTTCCCTTCTCTAACAGTATCTGCTCATGTACCCAGGTCTAGTTTTTTCCACCTACTTGTCCGGATCTAAAACCTTTAGTATTTTCCTTTTTTCCTCCTTCTCAGTTCCGAGTCCCCTACTTGTAGTCTCCTGTTTTTCTATTTTATCATCTTACCCCCTACCCAGGCTCCAGTTCATGAGCTAGCTCAACATCTCGATTCTTCTCCTTCTCTAACAGCTTTTTCCAACTGCTCCTTCAGGTGGATTCTGAGCCCTCTCCCCAGCTCGAGCTGCCCTCTCGTGGGCCCTCATTCTCACCCTCCAGGGCAGCATTCTGTGCGGCTGCATTGCAACTGGAGCAGGTTCTAGTGCCAGGGTGCGGGTTACTACAAAAGCAATACGTGAGAGCTAAGTTGTTATGTATGAAATAGTGGTTTGTGTGTCTTTTGAAGTGATTGTGTTGACAAGAAATGCATTTGAGAAACCTTAACTCTTGGGTAACAAATGTTTTTTGTGTGGGACTCTTCAGAAGGGGGCAGTTCAGGAAGTGAGATATGAAGTGACAAAAGCAATATCACGGGGTGATGATGGTTAGTGGTTTTGAATGGCTTTTTCATAAGGAGTAATATTTTCACTGGCTTAGGTGAACAGTCGTCTGAGTAGAGAACTTCAGTGGGAGGTGGGGAAGGATGTTGTCTGTCAGGAGACAAGGCTTGAAAGTCCACTTGCTTATTTGTAACAGACAACTGATGTTTCCCCGGCAAGTGGAAAACTGCTTAAAAACACTGCTTCCTCTCCCCCCAAAAAGAACTTGCGCATCAATTTAGAAAAAAAAAGGTACTTTCTCTAATATTAACTAATACAGTGTTGTCTTCCTGAGTGGCATCTGAGTAGAAAATCCCAGTATTGTGGGAATCATGGGGTATTTCTTTGGACGTGGCTGGTTCTCCCCACTCTCCAGTGTTTCAAATAGTCTTCTGGCTTAAAGTGTCTGGTAAACTTCTCAAGCATTGATCAAGAGATGCTGGATTTGCCAGTATTTCTATCCCATCAATAAATAGTCAGACTTCATTAATCTTACAGTGTCAGACTTCTTGATTAGTAATAGTACTTTTTACTTTTTGAGGGTAGACTCATAGATATTTTGTACATGGCAAGTCAGTATTGTCAGGACACCATTCTGCTTGATTTCAATTAGTCTATGCTAAGAACTACTAATCAAATCCCTTTTGAGGCCCATTTATTGGGAACTGTAATTGTGGTGTTGAGAGAATAATCCTGTCTCAACTTGGTAAAACCCAGGTAGAAAATTGTGAATTGTCCTTTGTCAGCAAGTGTTGAATTTGTGTCTCAATACATATATAGACCCCGTCTCTGTGTGGCTGATGTATTATCATTTTTTAAAATGCATTTGATTATAGTAACTTCATTTGATGTTGATTTCTGAAGGCTGGTTACTTCTGAGGGCTTGTTTACACATACAGTGCATCTGGTGAAGATGCTCTGTGCTGACAAGAGAGAGCTCTTATCAGCATAAGAAAACCACCTCCATGAGAGGCAAAGTAAAGTGTTCAAAGCTAGAAGATGTCCAGAAAACACCCCCCTGAGCGCAGCAAGTTATGGCGCTGTAAAGCGCCAGTGTAAACAGTGCCCCAGCGTTGGGAGCACGGCTCCCAGCGCTGTAAGCTAATCCCCACGGGGAGGTGGAGTACCTGCAGCGCTGGGAGAGCTCTCTCCCAGCGCTGGCGCCGCGACCACACTCGCACTTCAAAGCGCTGCCGCGGGAGCGCTTTGAAGTTGCAAGTGTAGCCATACCCTCAGTGTTGCTCATGCAACCTTAATTTGACTCCCTGGGTTCAGTTCCACATTTTAATGGGGATTTGCTCTAGTGGTTATAGATCCTTCTGACTCTGTAATCACTACATGTCTTCATCCCGGTCTACTTTTTTCCACTTCCCCCTTTCCAGCTCTTGCCCTTTTCCCCTCTGCTCCTGTGCAGCCCCGAACACATCTCTGCTCTTCTTCTGCTCTAATCCAGCCCACACCCTGGCTCCTGTCCCCCTCCTTCTCTGTTTTTGTCCAACCCACCTGCCCCAGCTGCTGCTTGCCTCCATTTCTCAACTCTCTGGTCCTGTTCTTTCCCCTCTCTGCTGCACCCCATTCTATGGTTTCTACAACTTCTGCACCTTCCCTCCTCCCTCCCAATCCATCTGCATTCCTGGCAGGAACCACCTTCCTTCTGCGTCTTGCACCAGCAAAAGGGGCATCGAGAGCAGAGGAGAGACAGTCTTGCTACTCTCAGTTCCAGTGTCCTGCTTCAGAGTGGAATCTGGCAGTCATCAGTTGCAGGGAAAATCCTTCTCAGACCCTCTAGCCTTGGGCTGGAGCAGGGGTCTCAAATTCAAATGACCACAAGGGCCACATGAGGACTAGTACATTGGCCTGAGGGCTGCATTACTGACACCTCGGCCCCGCCCCCACTCCACCCCTTCCATGAGGCCCTGCCCCTGCCCCCATTCCAACCCCTTCCCTGAAATCCCCACCCCAACTCCGCCCCCTCCCTGCCCCCAGGGGGGGCAGGAGGGGTGTGGGTGTGGCAGGGGCTCAGGGCAGGGAGTTGGGGTGTGTGGTGCAGGAGAGATGAGGGGTGTGGCAAGGGGGCAGGGGATCCAGGTGCAGGAGGGGTGTGGAAAGGGTCAGGGCAGGGGATCGGGGTGCAGGAGGGGGCTCTGGGCAGTGGGTCAGGGTGTAGGGTGCAGGAGGGGTGCAGCAGGGGGTCAGGGCAGGGGATCGGGATGCGGCAGGGGGCTCAGGGTAGGGGATCGGGTGTAGGGTGCGGCAAGGGGCTCAGGGTAGGGGGTTCGACTGCAGGAGAGGTTTGGGGGGGTGGGCTCTGGCCCAGCGTGCACCGGGGGCAGGGTAGGCTCCTGCGCCGCTCCAGGAAGCGGTTGGAACCTGGGGGAGGAGAGGTACAGGGGTGTGTGTGTTGCTGTTGCTTCAGGCACCGCCCCAAGCATCTCCCATTGGCCGGGAATGGGGAACCACGGCCAATGGGAGCTGCTGGGGGTGGTGCCCAGGGGTGAGCTGGAGCCGGTTCGCGCGAACCCGTTGTTAAATTTAGAAGCGGTTTTAGAACCGCTTGTTAACTAGCTTCCCTGCGAGGGAAGCTTTGATGGGCTCTGCCTGGGAAGCCTGTAATTCCTCCTCCCGGCCGCCGGGGGGCGCTGTGCTGTGCTGCGGGAGCCATGTGAGCTGCTTCCTGGCCCTGTTGCTGCTCCTGCTCTTTGGAGCTCTGGCCCTGGGGCTCCTGCTGCTGCCCCGTGAGTCCCCGGCTGCGTCCGGCTGCTCCCAGGCCCCCCCCCCCCCCGTGTGAGTATCTGCGCCCCTCCCCCGCCTTCCCTGCCACCAGCCGCCCCCTGCCTGCAGCCACCCCCCTGCCCCCAGCCACCCCCCTGCCCCACCCCCTGCCCATAGCCGCCCTCTGCCCGCAGCCAGCCCCTGCCCACAGCCACCCGCAGCCGCCCCCTGCCCGCAGCCGCCCTCTGCCCCACCCCCTGCCCACAGCCACCCGCAGCCGCCCTCTGCCCGCAGCCGCCCTCTGCCCGCAGCCAGCCTCTGCCCGCAGCCAGCCCCTGCCACAGCCAGCCCCTGCCACAGCCACCCCTGCCTGCAGCCAGCCTCTGCCCACAGCCGCCCGCAGCCACCCCCTGCCCACAGCCACCCGCAGCCCGCCCGTCTGCATCACCTGCCCACAGCCAGCCCGTGTCACTCCCTGCCTCCAGCTAGCCCTGCCCCACGCCCCTATCTGCAGCCAGCCCCACATCCACTGGTGCCCTGCAGTTCCCAGGGCAGTAACCCTGCACACCGGCTTTAATGAGGGGGGGGGGCAGGGAGCAGCTGGGACCCACACATGTGCACACCCTAGAGTGACCAGACAGCAAGTTTGAAAAATCGGGACGGGGGTGAGGGGTAATAGGAGCCTATATAAGAAAAAGACCCATTAATTGAGACTGTCC
Source organism: Mauremys mutica (assembly GCF_020497125.1). Taxonomy (NCBI): domain Eukaryota; kingdom Metazoa; phylum Chordata; order Testudines; family Geoemydidae; genus Mauremys; species Mauremys mutica. The sequence goes on from NC_059075.1 coordinate 24,982,377, forward strand.
CTGATCACCACCCACACATGTGAAATGGAGCTCATTTCTAGTTCAGCCCCATCTTTTTAAAAAAGAACTTTAGGTAGGGTTAAAATACATCTGTATTTTCCTGGACATGTCAGGCTTTTCGGTTCTTAATCACCTCCTGGGAAAATATGGACGTATGGTAACCCTATTGGTACAAAAAATACATGCTGTCGCACATCCCTTAAATCAGAACTTTTTATAGGGAACCCGTTGTTAAATCAGAACTTTTTATAGGGAACCCGTTGTTAAGATTTTGGCAGCTCATCACTGGTGGTGCCTGAAGCAATGTCAAAACACATCCCTGTGCCTCTTCTCCCCCAGGTTCTGTCCACTTCCTGGAGCGGTGCAGGGGCAGGGCAGGCTCGCCCCCGGCGCGTGCCGGGTCGGAGCCTCTGTAGGTAAACGCTGGGGAAGGGCGCGGGGGCTGCGAGGAGCTCATGGGCCGCAGAAAATAACCTGGCAGGCTGCATGCGGGACGTGTGTTTGAGACCCCTGGGCTGGAGCATGCTCAGTACACACAGTCCTGGGAGAATTTAGCTGTCAAACTCTAATAAGTCACCGCTGATCATGTGCAAATTGAGACATTTCAGAGTCTCATAACGTGACCAAGTTTGGGCAAATTATCATGGGAAAGGCAAAAGGCACATCCCTGACACCACAATGCCAAATTTCAAGTCCTTGCTCCAAAGCATGGAAGTGCTAGTTTCTCAATGAAATTACTTAAGAATTTTTTAGAAACATCTTCTTTTCCCCCAGTGTTGTTCTCTGAAACAGTTGAATGGTTTCAGCTCAAACTTTGTAGAAAAATTTAGCCTGAGGCAGACTCATGACATAGGAAACTTAGCCTTAATGGTTAAAGTTTGGTAAAGTTATAAACAACTTAAAACAGTTTTTTATAATGGTGCTGGCCAGCCTTAACCAAAGTGTCATTGTCTGCACCAGTTATAATAGTTTCCTAATGTTATTCTTACATCCTTATTTACTTGGACCTGAAAATAATTAATCAGTTGAGATTGGAAAATTCATTTTGGAACACTATTCATTTGTATCCCCTATATATCATTGGCATTATTTTCAGCTTCTCTTGACTGGTAAGTCTAATATGTTTGGGCTAAAATTGGCAAAATTTAGAAGAATGTAATTCAGAGTTCAAGAGACAAAACTTGGTATTCTAAAAAGTATTTGCAATTAGATTTTACTCTACTACTTTTTGTATTAGTTTAAAAAGTACTGACCAAAGAAATGGACAGTAGAGAGAACATCACTGTGATAAGAGGCAAGGAATATATTTTCTTTGCTTTATAAATTTACTTCTAAATTATAATATTCTAGTTTAGAATGGCATATCAAACACCAAAATAGAACACCATTAAAAAAAAACATTTTTAAACTCTTTTCTTTATATTTAAGTTAGAAGGGTGATTCTGAGGTCAAAGCCATATTTAGACTTTACTTTTTCTATTTTAGTCTTTCTGTGTAAAATTCTGGTCCTATTCTTCTTCCTTGTGAGGAGGTACAAATTTAAGGATATGATATACAGTGGTCTAGTTATGCAGCTCCCAACAGAGGTAAATCAATATGTACCTTTATTCCTTTGTAAGCAGTTAGTGGAAATACCTGTATCTTCCATTTTTTCTTTTTATAATTTCAAAAATTCTTTAATCCATGCTTTATAACAAAACCTGCAAATCTCTTTTATATCCAGGTTGTAGTCCTAGATCACCTTGAAGGATTGCTCAGTGCTTTGATCATTGGCCTGCTAAACCCAGGGTTGTGAGTTCAATCTTTGAGGGGGTCATTTGGGGATTTAGTTGGGGATTGGTCCCGCTTTGAGCAGGGAGTTGGACTAGATGATCTCCTGAGGTCCCTTCCAACCCTAATAATAATCTATGATCGATAGGTCCATCAGCCGTCACGGAGAGAGCACCAATCACAACACATCATTTGTGGTATTCTAGCCAGTTCTTCAGCCACCCACTGGCCATGCTGTCAGTGTCACCGGACACCTGATCAGCGTAAGGCACTGCAGCCCAGAACCCCTGAGCAATCCACCAGCCTCAGCCTCCCAAGTAGCTGGGATTACAGGCGCCACGCCATTGTGCCCAACATAACCCCAGATATTAGGGCAAATGTAACTTCTGTATGTTCAGTTTTGTTGGTGTTGGAGTAAGCAGTCAAAAAGAAGGCTTTAATTCAGGAAATACCACTTTCCATAGTTGAGGTAAATGAGGGCTACATTTTTGTAAAATATTAGCATCTCCTTTTTTCATATGTAGCTAAATGTTAAAAATATGAAGAAATAATTTCTACCTTTAAACTGCGATTCATTTGTTTAATTGTTTTAAATGAGGATGATATAATGTAACAATTAGAATAGCAGATTTTAGGAAATATTGGAGTATATGGCAAACCATTTATAGAGTCACTTTGAGAGGTGGTTGGATTCTGGAGTAATATGACAATTTGAGATCTCTAGGACCAAAGCAGATCAGGCATGTTGCTTTCTAATGTTGAGAAAATGGGTTAGTTACCTCTGGTTGCCACCTATTAGATAGGAATTAAAGCTAGCCTTGGATGAGTTAACCCCCTTGTCCTTGCAGGCAGGAAGTAAGTACTACAGCTGTGATTGACCAAAGGTGGGGCCATTATGCAGATGACAGCCTTAAAATTAAGAGATGGGCTCAAGCTGTACTCAGATGCTTTGAAATGATGAAGTGGCACTGGAACAAAGATGATGATGATAAAAATCCTTTAGCCTTGAGTCCTGCCGATTGGGGCACGATTGGATTTCTTAAGCTTTCTTTTACTACCTAAGACTTGAGAATTACTTCACTTGCATCATACTTAGGAGAAGTAGTGACTTCTGAAAGGATGAAAAGAAATTTCACTTACTGGCTGACATTTGCAAGTTTTTCTGATAATTGACACAAGAATGTACTGTAATTCTTACCAAAGCCCAGAAGGCCTCTGTAAATTCGCATGAATTATTTCTTGTATTACATTATGCTAAGTATGTGGCCTTTACTGACATTATTTTTTGCTGTGATAAGCAGAGTAGTTTGTTGAAAGCTAACCTGGGGGTTTCTAAGAACATCTCAACTATCCATTGTATTCAGAAGTGTTTCTAGTTCTGTATGACCTAATAGTTAGGACCCTACCAAATTCACAGGCCATTTTGGTCAGTTTCACGGGCATGAGATTTTAAAAATCATAAATTTCATGATTTCACCTATTTAAATCTGAAATTTCACAGTGTTATAATTGTAGGGGTCCTGACCCAAAAAAGGAGTTGTGGAATGGTTGCAAAGTTATGCGGGGGAGGGAGGGGTTGCAGTACTGATACCCTTACTTCTGCGCTGCTGCTGCTGGCTGCTGCTGCCTTCAGAGCTGGGCAGCCGGAGAGCGGCAGCTGCTGGCTGGGAGCCCAGTTCTGAAGGCAGAGTCGCCGCCAACAGCAGCGTGGAAGTAAGGATGGCATAGTATGGTATTGCCACCCTTACTTCAATTTAAGAGGAAGCAATAACTTGTATTTGGATCACTAGATGGGAGGTAGCATCTTAAACAAAGTTACATCTTAAAACAAAGTTAACATTTAGTTCATCATTAATAAGGCTCCGTGTTTGTCAAGGAAGTCACGGATTCTGTGACTTTCCGTGACTTCTGCAGTGGCCAGTGCACCTGGCCCGGGGGCTGCCTGAGTCTTGCCCTTGTCCTCCAGCAGCAGGAGTTTGGGTGTGAGAGGGGGATTCAGAGCTGGGGGTTGGGCTGCTTACTGGAAGGGCGACAGCAACTGAAGGACCGGGGCTTGGGGCGGAGGCAGCATGTGGAGCTTGGAGGTGGGGTCCCCGCTTCCCAGGAGCCAGGTAGGGAGCTGTCCCCAGCCCCATCAACACCCCACCTCCCGAGCTGCAAACCACCCCCCCCCCAGCACCTGCGGCGCTCCCCCCATCCGAGGACCCGTAACACCCCTGGGCCGTGACTCTTCCCTCCTCCCCCCCCAAGGGCCCGCGGCGCTGCCCCCAGTCCTCGGCCCCCTCCCCAGCACCTGCAGTGCCCCCCCCAGGCCACCCTTCTGAGCCGTTCCCCTCCCCACCCCCTCCCAAGTTTTAGCCAGGGGTATATAGTAAAAGTCATGGACATGGTGAGCTACAAAGCTGGGATGAGCCCATTGCATTTCTGTAAAGGCCCATGGAACTGGAGAGGAGCATGTTTACTCAGATAGTCTGAGTCTGCTACCTGTCCACTGGCAGGGACAGATGTGAGATGCCAGCATGGTAGCTCAGAATAATTGACTGGAAAGGAGCAGCCTGGCAGGCAGTGGTAAAGCACTTCAGCCATTTCTCCTTGTATCCTAACTAAGGATCAACAGAAAGATGTTGAGGAAAAAATTAACAACTGGCACAAGAATGTCTCATGTCAGGCCCCATAGCCATTAAGTCACCTGAGGACATTTCACTTAGGAGTTCTAATAAGCTATAGTCCTTGCTATTAGGTATATTTAGCCTTAAATCTGTTCCTTGGAGACATCTCAATTAACTGAATTATGCAGTGTGGCATAGTTTTGTATCTTCTATTTTATTGGTTATAAGTTTAAAAAAGAGAACTCTAAAAATCCCTACAATATTGGAGAAAACTTTTCTTACCAAGCTCTAATGTTATGTGAAGCAGGGATACAATTCTGGAGCTGTAAAAGGAAAAAGCAAATGAAAAATACTAGTGTGCTGAGATACCTATTTCTTTGCATTTTCAGAGCATTTGTACAAAGTACTAAAATGTTGTGTGTGTTTATTTTCAGGTCACCATTTAAAAAAGTAATATACAGAGGAATTGATGGCTTAGGAAACTCTTAATGAATATAAGGCATTTCCACCTCTAGGTTGGTGGATTATATCAAGTCGAGGTTGGTAGTAACCAAAAGTTGTTGGATAGTCTCTGTGAAACAAGTGAGAGTGTCTCGGTTCAGTTTCCAGTGGACTGACACCACTAGCACAGTGAGCACAATTGCTTCTCATGTTTGGCAACCTTGAGAGAGAATCCAATAGCTACATCAGAATGGAGACTGAACTACTTCTTGCTCCTAAAGGTGATCACTCTGTGGCAGTGGTTCCCAAACTTTAACAACCTGTGAACCCCTTTCACTAAAATATCAAGTCTTGCGAACCCTCTCCTAAAAGTGAATATTTCCAGGGATTTTCTCCTTTACCTGAGTATAAATTATAAAAGCACTGATCTTGGAAATATAAAATTTGTTTTTATGACATGCTTATTACACACTATTTATTATTATTTATCATTACAGTATTTTTATTACATTATGAAATGGCAGCATGCTTCCAAGATCTCACTTTCTAGCTTGTATCACTTTGAATAAACCTGTTATTAGACAAGGCTCGTATGTTTCATCAAGGAGTATCAGATGTGAAACAGCATGAAGGTATTTAAGAAGCCAACTCTAAGAGTTCCACCTACACAAGCATTCAGGTCTTGAGCAGTCCAGGCAAACAACGCACGTTACAACAAAGCTTAAATTTGTCCTTCATAATAATTTTAAAAACAGTATTAGCTGCCTATTTAATTTTTAAAACAGCAAAAAAATCCACCTTCCTTTCCATTTCTTATAAGGACTCTTGCAGTTTAAATCTTCTCAATGTGATAGATATGCTTGCTTTGATCTGCTTAGCTCTTGGAAGTCCAGGGGCTCCGGGCTGCTGGCCCCATGCCGGGGTCCCTAGGGACAGCTCTGTCCACCATTAGGGAATTTTTTCCCTGAGACCCCCCCTGTAACATTTCGTGAACCCCCCACTGCTCTATGGCAGTGCCATGGAAGCTTATATTATTGTTACAATTACACAATTGTAGCATAGGACCTATACTTTAACAATGTTGCAACTCACAGTGCTAGTATCCCGGAAGGCAGTAGTATAAGACAGGATTCAGGTGTCTGTAGTATTGCTATCTGACTCTGAATAAAGATAGATGATGTGATAAAAATGCCCGAGTCCTGTCTGTACTACAACCAGTACTGCTGTTAACACTGCTGGAGATAGAGCAGTGGTGAATTATGGATCTTAAATTTGCAATTGTAGAAACAGCGCTGCTATATGTATTTTGCGTCCACACAGAGGACTTCAGTTTCCAGGGCTATCAGATGGGCATCTTTCATAATCGCTAAATTCATATCTGGAGACATAAGTAGCATGTGTTTACAGTGGTTTTAAATATTAGCACGTGAACTTTTGGTAGAAAATGTTACCTAATAGGTGACTTCTTAATTATACAAAAACTTGGTTGATACATCAACCCAAATATTTTTACAGTGAGTTAATCACTCCTGTTTTGAACCACAACTTACACAGCTGGTCTGCTAATTTTATGCTTGTTCAAGGAGATAGGTCTCCAACTAAATGTTTTTGGGGAGGTTTAACTGGTCCACAAGGGATACTTTCTTTTGGCAGTCACCATTCCTCTCCTTTTATTTATATAATAGGTACTCTATGAATTGAAGAGAAACATTTCCAGTTAAATTAGATGAAACATGTTTCCCATTCTTCCAGCACGAAGCATATGAGCAATGTGTTCCCAAACAATCTAAATGTATTTTACAGCTCGATTGATTGAAGCTCAAGGAAGTCATGTGATGTCCTTGTGCCTCAGTCACCAGCCCAGCTGTAAAATTGGGTAAAAGCACAGGACCTTTTTGAAAAACAGATGCTGTATCTCACTTGAGGTTTTCTGGCTAAATTATCAAAACTAAAACATCTAAAAGTTTTATTCTTGATGCACTGTGAGAGTAGTTTAAAAAAATTGAAACAAATGCACAGACTGGTAAAAATCATTCACGATTGCTGCAAATTATCTTGCAGCGTATATCTGAAGTGTGCTGTACAGGCTTCTGAATAAATGGTGTTACCACCAAGTCTGCTTAAAACCTCTTACTGGGGAAAGGGAAAGAAACTGATACTTTGGGAAGAACTTACAATCGTGGGCATAGCTTTTTGCTATCTTTTTAAACAGCCTATTCCATCTACTGATGAAAACATCAGAGGAAAATGATTTCCTCACTTGGGTTATAGTGTACTTTAAGAGTAAGGATTGCTGGTGTATTAGAATAGTTCAGGGGTCGGCAGCCTTTCAGAAGTGGTGTGCCGAGTCTTCATTTATTCACTCGAATTTAAGGTTTCGCGTGCCAGTCATACATTTTAACATTTTTAGAAGGTCTCTTTCTGTAAGTCTATAATATATAACTAAACTATTGTTATATGTAAAGTAAATAAGGCTTTTAAAATGTTTAAGAAGCTTCATTTAAAATTAAATTTAAATGCAGAGCCTCTTGGACTGGTGGCCAGGATCTGGGCAGTGTGAGTGCCACTGAAAATCAGCTTGTGTGCCGCCTTCGGCACCCATGCCATAGGTTGCCTACCCCTGGAATAGTTCATAGTACAAACATACATGAATTAGTTATCAAGCACATTCATATTATTCCTAGCATTATCCATTTGACCTTGAGGTTAAATAGGGAGAGTGAAGGGGAAAGCAACTGTAATTTTTTTATTTAATATTTAGTATGGCATTATTGAATTGCATTTGTTTTTATATTAGTGCTTGCCTTGTTTTTCAGAGTAGTGATAGCTTTGGTATGAAGTGAGTTTTGGGGTCTGATGTTGTACACACTTGACACATTTCTCCTCATACTTAAGAAAAATGTCCTTATTTAACCTTTAAATCAGGTTTAGGGTTTTTTGGGTTTTTTTTTTTTTTTGCACATTCATGTATGGGGGAACATTAGATATTCTATTGCCCTCTGTTAAAAGTGGGCACTTTTATGTGGGCATTTACATGTTACAGGAACTATATTGTCTATGAGCTGGTCACAGCAGCACTGAGTAAAACTGTAGTATTGACTTATGTGGCATTGTCACAATATTTTTCTTCCTCAAAGTATGTACTATAGAGAAGAATTTTACACTGGTATCATTGTTGTCATGGCAAATCACAAAAGGACATAGCCTCCTTGCAGATTGAGCACCATCTGGGTAGATCTCAAGTTAGATATTTGAGGTAAACTGAATATCCCATCAGCATGTCAATCAATGGTGGTCTTACTGCACCAACCAAGCTTTTGGTGACCACATGATTGCTGGGCAAAAAGTGGTATTCCTTGGTAAACACACTTTGGAATTTGTTGGTCTTCCATCCTAATAATGTGTCTGTACTAAGAAAGCCACCAAAACCAAACCAGGCTTGCTGGAGGTGGTTGAGTTCAGTTTAAAATATGCTCATTTCTAATCTTGTCCTTCCACTTAATGTGGAGCAGCTGACAAAGATGATGAGAATCAAAAACATCAATCCAGTGCTCTTTAGCCTTTCTCAGTGCCCATGTTTCACTGTTTTACAACAGAGTTGGTATATTTGTAGTTCTACAGATCCTCAGCTTTCTGGCAAGCTTGAAGTCATGCTGTACCACACAGGCTGGTGAAAGGCCCGAAACATGCTTTATAAGCATCCAAATATTTTGAGCATTCTCCAGCAGTCTGTGGTGCTACCCAAGATTTTGACCTTTGCTATCTATTTGTTGTCCTATCTGGACAGGTTAATACTGAGCGTGTTGTAATTTTGGACCTAGAGGCTGCTTGATGGTAATGGCCAGGGACTTAAATTTATCTGGCGTAATAACCCAGATCTAATGTGTGCTGTTTCTTGCCCAACTGATCCACCTATTAACTGCAGTGATTCACCAAACTGAGCAGTAGTAAGGGGATATTATTGACTGCTTTTATAAAACACTAAAATCTTGTATTTGTATTCAGGAAATACATGGTCTCACCTCATGAGTCTGAAAGTGTTTAGGAAAATAGCTGTTTTGTGTTGTGATTGGGCAAGATGTAAATAATGAAGGGAGAAACTTTTTGGGATCCAGGCATATGTAATGTGACATCTATTCAATATTACTCCAGAGATTCAAAATGTTTAGTGAAAAGCTAGACTGCATGCTAATCTAAGGAACGCTCTGTGTGGTGCAGCTATCTCAGAGCTGTATACTTGTAGATATATTTCTATTGAACCTTTAATACAGCATTTTTTGAGTTCCAGTTGGTATGTTAATATTAATAGTCATATATGTTCACAATCAACTATAATCTGTCCCATTGGTGTTAATATTCAGTACAAAGTATTATTGTTATGGTCACTTTTAGGAGTCTGTTTTACAGTAAAACAATTTTTCAGCAGTACATTTTTCTTAATTTTTGTTTTTAAATAGTAAATAGACCAAGTGAAATTCTGAAAGAGGAGTTATGGTTTAACAGTTTTGTTTGATGTTTGTAATCCATAAATAAATGATTAACTTTATGGCTGGCATCGAGTCAGAGAGACTACTATTGCATTGTAAAAAAAGATTGAAAGGAGCATTGGTAAGTTAGTGATTTGTATGTAATTGAGTTTATCTTACTCACTGAAGACTTTAGACAGAAAGTTTTGTCTTTTGAAACCATGTTTCTGTATCCAGTATGACCAGTCTCACCTACTTTAAACTCATCTTCTCATCTTGGAATTGAGTTAATTATGTTCCTCAGTTTTTAAAGGCTTTTTAAATAAGGATTGAGTTGTATTATTTGTTCAGAAATATATTCTGTTTTTCCACAGTTGGAACACACAGGGCCACTCGGCACTAGGGAATATGCAAGCCCCATCTACCTGGCTGTATTTTTGAAGCTTCTCTTGATGCTACTCAAGCAATCGGTCAAATATCTAAAGTTCTGTAGGTGTACCTTCTCTGAACAGACATGCAGCGAGGGTTGAAGATATAGGGTTAGTGCTTGAATTGGGAAATGGCATTGCTGACAACCATAGGTTTGTACTGTATGAGCAGCTTAAACTGTGATAGAAGTAATATATATTATCTGTTCATGTAAGGTTCACTTGTCTATCATAAATCTTGGTATCTTTTTGCAGAAGTAATGATTAGTAACATGAGCATCTATAATAACTGCTTAAAAGTGACAAGGTGTGAACGTGTGGCTTCCAAGTAACACTACATGGGTGGTGCTTGCAAGTAAAAGTAGTGCTCGTTATAGACATATAAACTGATTTCTTAAAAATTATAAATCTTTTCTCACCCCTTCCATTTATTGACACTTGCCTGTTTTTGTGTCCCTTCTTAGTCACAAACACTTAAAACATATTTATTTTTTCCCACAGCAATAAGAAGTAATACGTTTTTGAAAAAATTAACAGTCAAAAATTTCTCATTAAAACTGCTCGGAGCAATTTAACTCTACCATTCTCCTACATAGGTATTGGAGAGCCCTTTCAGTTGCTGTAGGAACCTTAATTCTGCCAGTTGTGCCATTATCTACTCTCCATCAGTATGTCCCAGTGATTGAACTCTGTACAACAGTTAGTCTGTCCTGAAGTATCGTCTTGAAATGTCCATATTTTAGAGCTTGACATGGAAACATAGCACCATATTTCTATATGTCTGTAGTGTTATGACACAGATAAGCTCTATAAAACCATATACTAGTGGACTTGGGGTTGCTTACCTATTCTGTTTTTAGGCAGTTATTTTAAAAAATTGGAATTGCTACAAACTTAAATGCCTTTTAGGGAAAAATGTTTGGTAGAAGTGTCTAATATTCATTCTTTCAAAAGCTGTTAAACATGACGGGGTGGGGGGGAGCATTTTATAACTCATTAAAGAAATGTTCTTTGTGTGTAGTTAGGACAGAAATTCAGAGCCTGATGCAACAAAGCATCTCTTTGCCAGCAGTGTTAGAGGGGGAAGATCAGTTAAACCCATCATTGCCACTGTTTGTGCATGCTTCCTTTTGCCAAGCTAGCTGATACTCTCTATTTGGAAATGTGGCTGTGGCATGTAACCAAGCTTATTTATCACTGTATCAGTGTATTCTTTTCTTTTTGCCGGACACTTTCATTAGTTCTGCACAGAATTATCATTTGGAGAGAAAGATGAGACATTTAAAAAAAAAAAAGAGAGAGAGAGAAAATTAGACCACAGCTATTGGTAGTCATTCAAATCTGTAGGCCCTAATCCAAATCTTATTTTAGTCTGATTTCATACAATTTTTATGTTTCTGCCACATTTGTCACATGTATTCTGCTAAGGCGCATATCTTTCCTTATTGGCAAACCAGGGTCCTTTATTTAATTTTTCTTCGAAAGAGTTTTGGATTTTATTAATCTTCAGTACATATTTTCTCGTGTAATTCAGACTTATTTTAAATCGGAATGGAAGGATCAGTTTTCTGTAGTTACATGTTTCCAGGGTGTTAGAACAATGATATTGATTTTTTTAATCAAATCCTAAATCTCTTATCACCTGTGAAATCTGAATTTAACTCTCATTATAAAAGTAGTTCCACAAATCAACTAGACTTATTCTCTACTTCCTAATAAAGGACCGTGTTGTCTCTTATATGGCTTTCTTCAGCATGACACTATCATTGCAGTCCCTCATTTGCGGGTAAACCATGTGACCGGGAAGGACTGTTGCTTAAATACACTGTTCTATCGACATATGTAAGTGGATGACAATTCTGTTTTCCTCTACTAATTAAAGTAGTCTTGGGCCTCTCTTATGGAGCAATATTTTGTTATCTAAACGATACCTTTAGGAAGTTCTCTTCCTAGCAAATTCTAGCTGTACTGGGATGGTTTTGGAGAAGACTTCTACACACAAATGTGTGTGGTGGCGACTCAGTAGAAATTCTTATTTTTGCTGAGCAGTGCACATGGTTGGTTTTGGTTTTTTTTTTTCATTAGCTGTAACAATATTTAATAGATCTGAACAACTGATTCTGAGTTTCTTTTGGGTGAGGGGTAGTAATGGCTTTCTGATTTGTGAACTGGATAAAAATGTATAGTTGTGATCAAAATGGAGAGTTTCATAAAAGGAAATGTCTTCTTATCACAGTATCTCAAGATACCACAGTCCAGTGCTTGCTTTTCTGTTACATGAAGTGGGCTTGCTAGTTTAATTTTGCAGGCAAGATTTTGTTTCCAGACACACATTCTGATGACAAAAAACAAGAGTCTGGACATGACATACATTTTCAAAGGAGAAAATGAAAACGTGGGTAGAGTTTATATCATGACCATATATTGGTAACAATCTGCTGTAAAAAGTGTAACCACTTGTATGAAAACACATTTATCAGGATTGTACAATCAGTCCAAAAACGTTGTTCACAGAATTTGTTGGTTCTTGTGATAGATTTATGGTGTGATGCTTCAGCACCACAATCTGAGATGGGTGCTTTGTTAGTCTTGACTTAGAACTTTTTTTCTTTTTTGTGGGTTTGGTTTGGGTTTGAATTTATAAAAACTTGCTTTAAAACAAATCTTTTCTCCTATTAAATTAATACTGTTGCTTTACTGTACCTTTTTAATTTGCCTCTTGTTTTTTTCATCGCATTGAAGAAGCTGGAGTCCATAATATATTTGGTAATGGATTATATTTGAGTAGTGCTTTAAATGCAGATAGATTCCCATTACTGACTATGTTCCATACTAATATAGCTTCACGGTATATTAATGTACTCTGAGAGGTTAAATTATCCTATGAATAAGCTGTACGTGGTACCACTTTCATGTCTCTTTGTATGAAACTGCTGTAACTAGATACATATATACCCGCTCCTTATAACATGCACAAGATGTTCTCTACTCCACACTCATAACAAAACCTATAGCCAACTGTGTGTTCAAAGCTGCTTTTCCTCTAGTTACAACTTTCAAAGCAGTTTAAGGTTTTTAATGTGATAAAGTTGCCCTTTTGGAACAAGTTTATCCATATTTAAAATAGTTTACAGACAGCTGTCTGTCTACAATAGCCCAGTTCCTCTCAAAAATCATGTTAAGAATTAGTAGACCAATGGCTCCGTTATTGTGGTTGTAAAAACATATTTTTCTTAACTGGTTTTATTGAGCCACAGATGGACAGCTCTGGCAAATGCACATGTAACCTATACCTGGGCTGTGCGCTTTTCTCCTCTGGGGTATGGGTTCTGGGTTCACCTATGAGGGTGCCTGGTGCCTCCACCCAAAGAAACCCCTCCTGGTGCAGAGAACACAGAGGGATTGTCCCTGGGGAAAATATTCAACAACCAATCTCCTATAGAGGAGTGCCAGAGCACAATAAAATAGCTATTACAACTTCCAGAGTAATAAAACAGTAACCGGGACTTTATTAGGTTTGGGGAAATTCAGGGTAGGATACGATGGATAAAGGGATTAGAATAATAAAAGACAAAATAAACAATACATAAACTCTACCTCTCCCAACATTTACAGCCAATACATACCATCCTGCTCCCTCTCAGCACCTGCCTAGGCATATGATGAGTTTAGGCTCAGTTTTCAATAGCTGGTGCAGCACTGAAATCGGTGGTAGACTTAATATCAAAATAAACAAGGGTGTTTTAACATAGTATCCACACCAAAGATGGTAAGATGATCCTTTTGGCTGTTTGATCTGGATTCCAATGGGCAATTAGGCTGGCTCTTGGTAGCCTGACCTTGAGTCTCCCCTCAACCTCCTGGGTTTCTAGTCTTTTCTGGGATGACACTGTTCACTGGCCCAAAAGGACTCAGTCTTCCTTTGGGAAGGAATGTGGAGGGAGAAGGGTTGGCCCTGGTTGTGTAGCTCTTGTTCCTGCTACACTCCAAACACGGCCAACTGAAAGTGAACTCAGCCCCTTTTTTCTGAGTCCTGGCTCGTGATTGGTCCCAGTAATGTTCCTAGCCAGTTCTACCTCTGCCCTGGACCCTGGGAAACAGAGTCCTGAACCACTGTCATCATTACTACTGTAGTTTGGGGTGAGTCCCCTAGAGGCTCAGTGTGGTATTTCAGGAGTACCTCCTCCAAAGAGGTTACATACATAAATAATAATTTTATTTTTATCTTGAAGTAGAACTTTTAATTTGCTGTTCATTTTGAATTACTCTTTACTCGGTTGGACCAAGCAAACAGATATCAACTTAATTCAGAGTAAAATGTAAGTTGTCATATGATAGTTGGTGTCCATACTATGACTGTTGTTTTATCTTTATATTTGCGAAATACACGTCATGGATGCTTTTTTCTTATGAACAATATAGATACACCATATCAGTTTGTCATATTAAAAAGTATTTTTCTATCTCTATATAAGATATACTTCTACTGTAGTTATATGCGAAAACTTTAATGAAATAACTATTAATGCTTGCTTTTTTGCTTTTTTAAAGCATCTAACAGGAGAGGACCCTGTCTACTCCACATTTTAGTTACTATATTTTGCTTCTTAGTAATTAATTCCAGTTTGTCTGTTTATCCTTTCTAGTTGGAAGATGGGGAAGAAGAGCAGAGTGAAAACTCAGAAGTCAGGTACAGGAGCTACAGCAACAGTTTCTCCAAAAGAAATGTTGAATCTAATTAGTGAATTATTACAGAGTAAGTTTAATTTTCTATACATCTTTGTAAAAAGCAGGAGAGGGGGTAGGATGAGTTTAAAAAAAAGACCCGTTTCCCCTTTTAGTACTGTAGGCAGCTAACTGCATTAGTTAAGTTTCTTGGAAGAGTCACCTTGAGATTCCAATCTCTTAGCTACAGCTATATCAAAATTTCAGTTTGACTTTGTATATATCAGATATATAATATTTTGTGCAGTTTGAAGTTTTACTAATGTGCCTGTACATTTAAAATGTATCGGACCAAAAACCCTACTTAAGCTTACTTGGCAGAGCATCTTTGTTTAAAATATCTTACTGAATTGTAAACACAGAGGATTATACCGTTCTGATTAACAAATGGAAAATATTTTGAATTAAAGTATAACTTGTGGTATCAGAGCAGTATGGTTACCTGTTGGAGAAACAATGCAACTTGAATTAGTTGCATTCTTCATTGATATGTTTAGCCTTTTAAAGAGAACTTTAAACGTATCCTTATTTATGAACCTTCTCCATGGTTCAGTTGTGGTTCTTGGAGCTACAAATAGCCGTAAGTTCCTATGGAAGGATTTTGAGCTCACCAAATGACTTCCATTGGATAGGCTTTGTTTACATAAGTACTCCTGTGGGAAATTCTGCACCACTGCACAATGTAGAATTTTGCAGAAATTAACATGCATGCAGAATTTCCTTTTCCCCCCACAGAAATGGGCTGCAGTGCTGCTAGCCACCACTAGGAGCCGATGGATCCAGCAGAGCCCAGCTTGCCCATAGAAGACACTACCGGGGGGATGGGGAAGGAGTTAGAGGGTTCCTGGCAGCTGCAGTTCCCGGCATGTCCTGAGGGAAGGAGAGGGTGGCGCGCAGGAAACTCCATGCAAGCCTGGGACTGAGCATCAGGCTATTTTTCCCTTTGGATCGTGTGTGCCTGTGCCTGTGCCTGGGGCAGGGCACAGTTGGGCTCTGGGGGAGAGGGGAATGAGTGGACTCTGTGGGGAGGGGGTTCTGGTATCTGGGCAAGGGGCGGGGGCTCTGTGGCTGGGCTCAGGGGATTGGGGGGCAAGGGAGCAGCGAAACAATTGGGTTATCTTAGGGGTTTTCTTTAACTCTCTACTTCTGGGGAATTTGTGTCTGTATTGTTACAGACATACTTGCTGACAAGTATTTTGAAATAAATTACCAAAATAATTGAAACTGGCATGATTATGTAATGTGTTTTTGATAAATAACATTTTGCAGAATTTTGCAGAATCTTAAGATATTATGCACAGGATTTTTATTTTTTTGGCGCAGAATACCCCCAGGAGTAACTAAGAAAGTCAGTTTCACTTTTGCTACTGATGGTATATAGGCTAGTGTAGAAAGATCTCAGTGTGTTTGTCATCGTTATGAAAGACAGCTGGTTTTCATGACATGGCAGTACAGCATCTGATCCCTGTCCACAGTAGCTCTCATTGGTAGTGACACTGCAGCTGCGCCATTGTTGAAAAACAGGTCCTGATTTTCCTATTATTAGATGCACTCAAATGCTATACCAAGAAAATTAGGATTTGTAGCCACCATTGTTCATCATGGGAAGACAATGAAGTGGTAATACCATTGGAGTTCTATACTATAGCTTGCTTTTGCACTTTCTACTCTATACATTCATTGCTATCACAGATGAATCGTGTATCCTGATTTTTCCAAGCAGAGACAAGGAGGCCCTGATGCCTACTGTGTTTTTTGGCTATGCTTTGATACTTTGCTCAATCCTGAAGGTCTAGTGTTCTAATCAGGTTGAGAAGGGTAGTTTTTGCTTGTATAAATTTAAGTGTGCATTTCAGTCGCATCCGAAATTGGGTAAATGGCACAATGACTTTACGTAGTGTTGCTGGGATGGTTGTTGATGTAGTCCAAAGCAAGAAAATTATTGTTAAATCTCTCTCCCTGCCCCAACCCACATAGTATTTCACAGCATTGTATTAACATAATTAGGACAATAGTAATAGTAAGTTTATCTTTCACCTGACCCAAGTATTGTTGCTGTTATCTGTTTTTGTTACAAGGATCTTCTCCATTTTGAAGAAACCTTCTGGTGATGGTTCTGTCCCTTTAGTTTTTATTCTTCTTTATAATTTTTTTAGCTATTGGATCTCTTTTATTTCTTAGAGAATAGACAAATGGATCAAAGTGACATTTTTTGAGGCAAGTAATATGAGAAATGGAAAGCTCTACTACATGCATTTCAAAGACTAGGAAATTTATAGTGTTTACACAATACATGTTTTGTCCAATATTGTATCTAATGAAGGACCTTTGGTAGTAAGGTCCAATTAAAGTTAGCATAAAAGCAAGGCCTTTCTCAAGATGATAAAAGGACTAAATTGTATTAAAATATTATTATTTTGATATTTTTGGCTTCCAGAATGCAGCAGCCCAACCCCTGGTCCTGGAAAGGAATGGGAAGAATATGTGCAGATTCGAGCTCTTGTTGAGAAAATCCGCAAAAAACAAAAAGGTAATAGAAAAACAGAAAAATTTAGAGCAACTTGTGTATCATGGAGTAGCACATCAGTGAGATCTATACCAAACAACTATACAGGTGAGTGGAGAATCATTCAAATACAGGAGATATTGCTAGTGAAAAGTAACACTGGCAAACTTCATAAAGACAGGAAGTTGAAGTCAAAATGACCTCTGTAAGTAAGTCTTTTTGCTTCTTGCTTAAGCACTTAAGTGCTGTTAGGTTGTTTTGATTAACTTAATTGTCTCTTTGGATTAAGGCAGGAGTTCAGACATTGCTGAGAAGGAAGGAATTAAAAAAAAAATTCCTTGGACAACATGCTAATGGCAGAATAAGTGTCTTTGTATGACAACAGAAATAATGTCCATGTGTGACTGGAGTTCTATTTCAAAATGACACAAAACTATTTATTGTGTAGGAGATTGCAGTAGCTGTTCTCATCTGACATAATCACATAGCTAAAACTATGGTTTTAGCTCACCCTGAGAGAACGTTTGAATTGTAGGGTAGACAAGATTTGGGTGGGCTATTAATTTGCCTCAGCAAGTTTGGCTTTTCCCATTTAATCATCGTCTGACCCCGAGCCAGGGGATATAGTTTTATGCACTGACCCGTAAACAGCTTTTTTCACTTGCAGATGCATCTTTTTAAACTTAATATCTGAGATTTATGTACGAACGCAGTCTAAAAATAGCCTTATTATGAAGTTAATTCTTACATTAATAAAATGTCTACAAAAGGGGCAAACAAAATTTGATTGAGATGAGCATATTTGTGATTAATAAATAAAAATACTTCCATCTAAGAATGCAATAGCAAGTTACAGAGGAATTATCCCTATTTTATAAACAGGGAAGCCTTGGCATCAAAAGGTTGTGGTTTGCCTAATATCTCAGTAGGGCAGTGGTCAGTTTGGGAATAGAGCTCAACCAGGACTCGTGATTCCCAACCCCATTGTCTGACAACTAGACCATGGTAGCTCTGCGAGAGTTAAGTTTTTGAATTGATCATACTGAATGTGTTGTTCCATATTCTAATTTGAAATGTGTTACCAGACATGA
Organism: Mauremys mutica; assembly: GCF_020497125.1. Lineage (NCBI taxonomy): Eukaryota > Metazoa > Chordata > Testudines > Geoemydidae > Mauremys > Mauremys mutica. The sequence goes on from NC_059075.1 coordinate 25,000,413, forward strand.
CAGACTGCATTTAACAGTGATTTTTCATAAATTGAATTTTAACTTTATAAATGCAAAAAAACCAACAGCCCACCCCAAAACCTTCTAATGCAAATTAAAGTCAAGAAATGCGAAAGGTAAGGTTCCTACAGCAATATTCACTTGATCATCAACCTATTTTCTGTTGTGTGTTGATAATAAAAAAATCAAATGGAAAAAAAAAGTCCTTAAAAATCAGTTTTAATTTAATTTGGGACTACAAACCATATTATTCACTAATCATAACTGTAAGGATATCTCATGACATTACTACTGGATAGAGTTTAAATTGCTTGAATGCATTAACTGTGCATTTCCATACCTTAACAAGTTTGGATGTGTTTGAAGGTTAACCTTTATTCTGAATTTCTTGGTGATTATTTTCAGATAATTGAAATATTCTTCTAATGTGTTTTACCCTAAATCACTGATCTGTACTCAACTTGAATTCTATATTAATTTAGTTTTTATCTGGGAATATACTATTACAATGTTTTATTCGAGTTTAGTATAAATAACCCGTTCTTTTGATGGTGGTCATCACTGTACCTTTTACCATTCAGTAGGTATTTTACTTGTCATTCATTTTACAACTACAAGAATAGATACAGACTAATGCATAAAAATCTCAGATTGTTAAAAGTAGTGTAGGCATTTAAACATCACCTCCTGACAACAGGCATATCAAAGATTAAACTGATACTGTTTGAGTGACTTCATCGTGTATTTGGATCGGGATGAACGAATTATGTTTCTTCTCTCTCTGACTGCTGTTGTTTTCTGGTGTTATGTTCCATTGTCTAGTATTATGTAATAGATACCCTGCCTTATATCCTACCACAATGCATATATACAGTAGCAGAGTTAAAGCTATTCACTGAGTTTCTTGACTTCTGCTCATTTAAACTTGTGTGGTCTAGTAGCGCAACGGATGCTTGGGTGGGTTGAGAATGGGGGAATCAGAGTTTGGATATTTTACATTGTGTACTTTTTCATTGAAAAATACAGAACCTTTTAACCATAATATTGGACAAATTTATTATATGCATGTAATATTATGGCTAAATAAGTATTGTGTGCATCCAAAATATTGTTTGTTTGAAGGCGCTTCATAGTTATTTTACAGAGGGTTTTCTATCTCTGTAAAAAGTACAGAAAAATAGCAAAAAAGGCTGGAAATGGCTTATGTGAGCATTTTGAACTTGTTTTCAAGAGTAAAAGATCATAAGAATAAATGTGCAAGTTAGCACATATCTGAAATATATACATTCTACACTAGTGTTGTGTAGATCAGTTGATCAGAGATATTGAACTACAATAACCCTGTTTTTTAGAACATTTTCATTTTGATCATCTTGGGATTGGATTAGGCAGGAAATAGATACCAGGTGGAGGCAAGAAGTGTGACCAAGCTAATTGCTGGCTCCCCAATAGCCAATGTCTAGTGCCTATGAAGGCTAAAATGGCCAGTTCCCAGAGGTAAATGAGACCTAGGGTTTTGCTGGTGTACCCTGTAACAGAAGGTGAGACCTGAAGTCTTCACAAACCGAGGATCCCCTTTGGTACCCTCTTACCCACCGGGGGAGGGTGAGAGGATTCAGAAGAGAACTGAATCCTAAGGCTAGCCTGAGGAGGATCTAGCCCAAGTTGCCTGTTATATGTTGAGGAGCCCTGTAACTCTGCACTGGACCCAATTAAATGCCTGGTATTAAGAAATGACGGGGAAGTGGCTGGGCAGACATACTGCATCCCTACCCTCTGTAAAGTTGGAACCTTCCACTTAAATCCATCCCTTGGTCTGCCCGCATTCACTTGTGTGTCCTGAGCAATGCAGTTATCATCCACACTTAGCATTGGAATGTCTTTACTCTCAGCTCATTTAAATGAAAAAAGGAAAAGACAAATTTCATACATATTCTTTCACAGACTAGTTTGATTTGCCATTTCTAAGGTGGCTGGTAAGCAAATGTGGCAATGTTTAGGTTGACTAAAATTGGATATGACTGTAGAATATTACTGAGTTACTTTTAACAAAGACCAGTTCTTATCCAGCCTCTTCAAAGGATAGCTGTGGGATAGTTAGGAGTTTTTCATTTACATGTGGTTTATATTGACCCTCTGTGGCCTGTTAGATCCTCTCATTTCTGTGTTTTTCTAAATTTTGCATATAGGTTTGTCTGTTATTTTTGATGGAAAAAGAGAAGACTATTTTCCTGAACTAATGAAATGGGCCACTGAAAATGGAGCATCCACAGAGGGTTTCGAATTAGCAAATTTTGAAGAAGAGGGCTTTGGTTTGAAAGCAACAAGAGAGATAAAGGTGAATGTATGAACATTTGAACAGATTAGAAAATCATGTCTGTAAATGTATTGAAAATGTGACAGCAGGACATTGAAACCATTCTTTTCTCTCTCTCCAATGTAGAGTTCACTTCACTGAAACTACTGTTATAAATATATTATAAACTATATATGAGAAAATTTACAAGAGACATTTAATATTGTTCTTTAACATTGGGCAGTTGTTTGATGGGTTGTGTAAAAGTGTTAATTATGAATCCTTAGTTGGGTTATTTATTCTGCCCAAACCATTTAGTTAACCATCCCTTGTGTCTTTATGCCTCATTCTACATACTCCCTTCTGCTACTCCCTGCCTACCCCAGGGTACCAGGTTTTCACATTTTTTTTCAAATTCCTTCCTAAAATATACATTTTTAATCGCATTAGTTTGCCAAACCAAGTATTAATATTTATTTGAAGGTGAATTTAAATAAACACTGATTTGTTTTTGATCACCTTATACAGTACGTATCAAAATTGTTTTTTTCTCATTCTTAGTTTGCAAGCCCATTGGGGTAAAGGTTATCTCTCCTGTATGTTTCCCAACTGTAAAATTGGGATAATAATTCTCTATTATCTTGCAGTGGAGACAGTTGTTAATGTGCATGAAGACACTCAGATACTATGCTGAAAAAATGCCATAGCAAGGACACTGGGGAAATGAATATTTCCATATTCGTTACCGGATTTAGATGGTGTATAGTTAATAAAGCAAGGGCAACTAATTGAATGATGAGGACAATATATTGAACAGCTTCTTCCATCCCATGCACTAAAAGAGACAAGGGTCTTGTGATCACATACTATTTTTCACATAATTAGAGACTGCATCATAACACATACACATGAGGGGGAAGAATTAAGGTGGTGCAGTCATCTTAACTTTGGGTACTTCCTAAGTATTGAGTACTTGACTTTGTAACCTAGATAAATTCATTTTAACATGATATTGTTAAGGTAATATTTATACATGATGTTTTAAATCAAGTAGTGGCTCGATCTATGTTAAGTCATAATGTAATGTAATATCATAATGTAAGAAGTTCTCATGGCATTTCCGTTTACTTGTTAGTGGATGGGTGAGGAGTCTTGATGCAAAATAACTTTAGGATTAAAAAAAGACAGGAAAACCTTTTAAGTTTCTTAATTTTCTTACATGTATATTTGAGATATTTTTAGAGAAACAGGTTTTTTGTTATATTTCATGTGAAACAGTAATACATTTCTAAACTTTCTTGGGTTTTGTGTTTTGTTTTTTGTTTCCCCCCCCGCTAGGCAGAAGAGTTGTTTCTTTGGGTTCCTAGAAAGTTGCTGATGACAGTTGAATCAGCTAAAAATTCAGTGTTAGGTAAGAGCAGTTTTTGAGCTTTCTTATAAATACGTGCAATGGGAAGAGTTTCTTTGATACAGCATTACAATTGACATGGGAATGGAATAGCAGTCTAAACATCAGGTTTTCATTATCTAGAATCTTGAAGTATCAATGACCAGAATTTAATTTCCCTCTTCCATTCCTTCCTCTGCCGCCCTCTCCTCTTTTCCCATCTCCCCACTTGCCCCATGCACCTTCTGGCTGCCATTCTCACCTCAGAGGGTGGACGCATTTCAGTGGCGATGGAATTTCGGATGTGTTTCGGTAGTTTCCAGTGCGTGTGGAGATGAAATGTGCTATAAATGTAGATAGTGAGCTGCTTATGTTTTGATATCTTAATTTGGTTTAATCATTTTTTAACCGTACAAAAATGTATCCTAATCTCATAAAGATACCACATAGCTGTATGACAGGCACTCAAGATAACCATCTCCTATCTCAGGCAGTGCTGTACACTGGTGACCCCAGACACTTTTATTTGGTACAATACGCATGCAGTTTTTAATTATATTAAAATAAATTTAGTATAACTATTTTCAAGGCAATTAGTTCAGCCATTTACTAATCTTTATGGTTAATTAAGGGTCCTTGTATTCTCAAGACCGAATTCTCCAGGCAATGGGAAATATCACACTGGCATTCCATCTTCTTTGTGAACGAGCCAATCCTAACTCTTTCTGGCTGCCATACATCCAAACTCTCCCCAGTGAATATGATACCCCTCTATATTTTGAAGAAGATGAAGTGCAGTATCTTCAGTCAACTCAGGCCATACATGATGTCTTCAGCCAATATAAAAATACAGCTAGACAGTATGCCTATTTCTACAAAGTCATTCAGGTAAGCTGCTTACATTTAATGTATGGAATATATTGCACTTACGGACTTTTGGGAGAAAAGGGGTAAAACAATGATAAAAAATTTATTGCTGTTAGAAAAACTGAAAATATGAGTCATTACATATAACTTCTCCCTTATGTTTGTCTACTGCTGAGATGTCATATTTTAATAGGTTTGTTAAAATGTAACAGAATGTACAGGAAACAAAGTGAAACAATCATTTTAATTAAAGTAGGAGAAACTTAATTCTATAACAGTCTTTCATTTATATCATATATGCATTGCTCCGTAATAGGTTTTCTTCAGTGTAATATAGCTTTTTTTAAAAATACATCTGTGTCCAGCCAGTAGCAAAATGGAAATGTGGAGATATGATACGAAAGTTTTTGTATACATTTCTCATCAAATTTTTGATGTAATCCTTTAAATGAGTTTGTCACAAAGTAGCGAAATATTACTTTGGCATATAGTCATAATCAATATTGGGAGTGGATGGGGCTGTGTCATTGCCAAGGAAGCACTTGATATCCAGTCATCAAAGCTGCTTATGGCATTATTCACATATGAGGAGCACATGAGACTCCTGGGTTTCCAACAGGAGATTGTAGACAAAGAGCATCTGTTTGGAAGTAGGAGAGGTTGAAAGACAGTGATAAAACTAAGGAATAGTCTGGTCTTTCAAACGGTTTCTATTAACTACTTTCTTTCAGTTAACAAAGGTTAAAAAATTCTGCTCGTGACTTTCTTGTTCAAAGAGGTTAGCTAGGTTTATTCCCATCAGAATGTCAACTTGACAACTGCTGTTAGTGCTTAATGCACTTAGAGACAATTTTTGAAAACGCAGTTCTTTGACAGATAATGGATGGTCATCAAAGGAAACGATACTCCTTTGGAGCTGAGTAGTATCATGGGAGCAGTGTTCTAGCAGAGAATGGTGGGCTCTTGCCTCCTGCCCTTGTTTTGGGACAAAACTCATAGAAGGGTAGTGAAGTCAACTCGGTGCACTGCCAAATCTCCCTCTGCGCTACTCATAGCTGGCAATCCACTGCTGCACCTCTAGCTATGCACTTCTGTCTGGGGGTGGGTTGGGGGGGGTGTTATGGAAGGGAGCATATAATGCCACTTCAGTCATGCTAAATAGTATCTTATCTTGCTCAAGTAGTTCTAATGATTTTTAAAGGAATTACTATCACAGTATGAATATGATTAGTGCTTGGTGGCATGTAGAGTACAGGCACTACGCATGTATCTATACACTGCAGTGAAAAGCTCTGGCAGTGGAGAGGCAGGAAGGAAAAGCTCATGTCAGGGAGTTGCAGAAGCCTTTCCCTGATGCCTTCCCCTCTGCTGAAGCCTTCACTGTGGTGGAGAAAGCAGGACACTAGGCTCCTAAAAATAGCAGTGTAGACATGGGAGGCACTGTTGGGGCATATAGAGAGCTGTGTAGGGTGCATACCCTGCGGGTTCAGGCAGGTAGGGCACTCTTCTCGCCTAAGCCACATCTCATGGTCTACACTGCTATTTTAGGTGTGATAGCTGGCGTGTGCTCTCTGTACTCTACATGCCACATTAAGTGCAGGCCTAGCCTAATTCCCTGATCCTGCAAATACCTGCGTGTGCTTAATTTTACTGCTATTACTTAGTCACATTGATTTAATTGGATTTACTTTTGGGTTTACTCATAGTAGTAAAGCTAGGTATGTGCATAAGTGTTTGCCGTGATCAGGGCCTTGGTTATTAAAATAAACCTAAGGCCAGAGCTAAAGCATGGTTTGCTGAGAAAAGTGACTAAACATAATGGACTTGTCTGCACATAATATGTTGCAGAATTTCTTTGCAATGACTGGCCAATATGTATAAACTGATACTACTGTGATACGTATGATGTTGTATAAGAATCTATGTAGAATACAATGTTATAATGTAAAGTAGAAATAGAACAGTGGATAGCGTGTGTCTAAGTTGCAAGTGATTCCTTAAATGTTTTAGCAAAGAAAAGAACATCTGAAGAATTTTTTATAATATTTCAGGGAGTTCTCTCTTTTGTAGCTGTTTGATAAACGTTAACTGATTGATATGATTAGCTTTGTGTTTCTTGTGATCTAAGTCAACTTGTGTAAAGGGGAGAGGATGTGGAAACTAGTTCAAGTCATCTGAACTTTAGATGAATGTGAATGTCCAGAATTGGCTCTCTAGTTCTGACAGTCCTTGCTGTACCACATTATGTTCCCAGGGACCTGGAACCTTGCTTCTCATTGATGATCATTACGATTGCATGGCACCCAAACTGGAATATTAAATCTGTTCAAGTGTGACCCTTACAGAATGTCTAACTCAGTTCATTTTTTTTAATCTTTCCCTGCCCCCCACCCCCAAGGAAAACTAGCTGAGATCTTTTATGTGGAACTTCATCTTGCAACAAGCTTGTGTTGCTAAAAATAAAAATCCCTGACTTCTAACTTAGTGATGTGCGCGCACAGCAGCCATGTGTATGATCAAAAACCAGACAAGCAGCAAACAATCGCAATTTAGACTTGTCTGTTGTTTTGATCAGGTGTGTATTGAATTTTAAGATCTTTTATATTTCTTCAGTATTTAAAAATTGCCATGAAAATAGTTTTGTAACTAATAAACTGGTTTGTGTTAGGCATTTGCAAACCATGTTGTAAATTGTGCTAGGATAGAAAAATGCCAGAAAAATTCTTCTTTGGGAGAAGAAACCTGGTGTGGCTTTCCAGGCAGAATATCTACTCTAAATCAGTAACTGGTTTTAGAACAGCATTAATCGGGGAGTTGCCTGTGCACGATCACATAGACTTCAGTATTCTGCATAGTAATATATTTGTATTGATATAAAGATTGCTGCGGTACTACTTTGATTCAGAAGTGTGGATTTACCTAATAATTCCAACTTTGTGGTGGTGATCAGCTGCTCAGCCTGATTCTGATTGGTTTGGGATGTGTTAATATTTTAGATCAGGGTTGGCAACATTTCAGAAGTGGTGTGCCGAGTCTTCATTTATTCGCTTTAATTTAAGGTTTCGCGTGCCAGTTATACATTTTAATGTTTTTTAGAAGGTCTCTCTCTATAAGTCTATATATTATATAACTAAACTATTGTTGTATTGTAAAATAAACAAGGTCTTAAAAATGTTTAAGAAGCTTCATTTAAAATTAAATTAAAATGTTGATCTTACGCCGCCGGCCTGCTCAGCCTGCTGCTGGTCTGGGGTTCTGTTCACCTAGGCTGGCAGCGGGCTGAGCAGGGCTTGCGGCCAGGACCCCGGCTGGCAAGGGTCCGGCAGCCAGACTCCCAGACCGGCAGTGGGCTGTGTGGGGCCCACTGCCGCTCCGGGGTTCTATCCGCCGGCTCCTGCCAGCTGGGATTCCGGCTGCCGGACCCGCTCAGCCCGCTGCCAGTCTGGGGTCCCGGCCCTGCCCACATACAGTGGGTACCTACCTTCTCCCTGGTTCTGGCCCATTCTCTTCCTCTCTCTGCACTGAGCTCAGGGTGGGAGTGCACTGAGCTCAGGGCTGGGGATGAAGGGTCTTGCCAGGAGCTAGAATGAGGGAGGGGACTCAGGGTTGGGTGTGGGGCACTTACCTGGGCAGCTCCCATTTGGTGCGAGGGGTGCAGGTGGGAATGTGGGGGGGGGGTGCAGGAGCTCCCGTTTTGTGCTCAGGGTGGGGGGAGTGTGGGGGGGTGCAAGAGTCAGAATGTGGGGGTGCATGGGATGTGGGGGGGCTGTGTATATGGGAGGGATGCAAGAGTCAGGGCAGAGGGCTGGGGCGGGGTGGGGGGGGTGGGCTGGGGTTGGCGGGTGCTCACGGCAGGGGGCTGGAGGGGATATGCCCCTATTCCACACACCCCTTCCCCAAGGCCCTGCCCCCGCTTCTTTTTTGCCTCCACAGAGAGCAGCGAGCATGCTGACTCTGCTCCTTCCCGACCCCCTCCCTCGCAAGGGCCATCGGAGAGGCGGAGGAGGGACAGAAACCCAGCACACTTCGGGAAGAATCAGGGGAGCCGACCAAACCCTCTGCCCCCACGGGGCGGGAGGGGCGGAGGGCAGAGAAGAGCGGGCTGAGCCGGGCTGGGCAGGATTTTTAATGGCATGACTCTGAGTCAACATTAAATCAATACTCCTTCAACAGGGTGTTTACTAATGGGAGTGGTGGTTTTTTTGAATTAGTTGTTAAAAACCAAGGTCCTGGGCACTTGTGATCATTAAAGATCCCCATGGCCCTTTTTGCAAATACACAAATGTCCTGGCCAGATTCTCTTTACCTGAAACTCCTCTGTGGCATGCTTTCCTTCCTGTTTTAAACTATTGTATAATGCAGCTGAATTATTAAACAGCTGCCGTTTCACCATAAGGTAGACTGCATTTCAGTGGTAGATGAAGTGATCCCTTTATGCATATATAATTTATATATTAGTTTGTAGCAGTTTGGCTTCCTTTGGAAAGAAAAGTGATATATAAATATATGGGGCCAGATTCACTGGTATGTTCCAGTTGCTTTGTGCCACTCCAACAACACCAGGCAGCCATAAACCCATTATAACTGACAAGTTAAGCTGGATTTACAGCCGTTTTGCATCACTGGGGTAATACATAGCAGCCATATCACAATAGTGGATCTATTAACTGGCATTCAGCAATAATGCACTAGTGAGATTTTCAACTTGTTTGGCACTAGGGTTCCAAGAGAATATTCTAGATTCTCATTATCAATGTCTTGGATGAAGACTTATGAGTAACTGGTATGGATTTTGTTCTTTGAAAAGAGCTCTAGGTTAATTCTAGTCTTTAGTATATGTTAGGGCTGTCAAGTGACTAAAAAAAATTAATCACGATAAATGATGTGATTGATCGCACTTAAACAATAATAGAATACCATTTATTTAAATATTTTTGGATGTTTTCTACATTTTCAAATATATTGATTTCAATTACGACACAATACAAAGTGTACAATGCTCACTTTATATTTATTTTTTATTACAAGTACTTGCACTGTAAAAAAAAATTTTTTTCAATTAACTTAATACAAGTAGTGTAGTGCAATCCCTTTATCGTGAAAGTTGAACTTACAAATGTAGAATTATATACAAAAAAAACTGCGTTCAGAAATAGAACAATGTAAAGCTTTAGAGCCTGCAAGTCCACTCAGTCCTACTTCTTGTTCAGCCAATCGCTCAGACAAACTAGTTTGTTTACAATTGAAGGAGATAATGCTGCCCGCTTCTTGTTTGCAATGTCACCTGAAAATGAGAACAGGCGGTCTCATGGCACTGTTGTAGCTGGCATCACAAGATATTTACATGCCAGATACAGTAAAGATTCATATGTCCCTTCATGCTTCAACCACCATTCCAGGGGACGTGTCCATGCTGATGACGGGTTCTGCTTAATAACAATCCAAAGCAGTGCAGACCGATGGATGTTCATTTTCATTATCTGAGTCATGTGCCACCAGCAGAAGGTTGATTTTCTGTTTTGGTGGTTCGGGTTCTGTAGTTTCCTCATCGGAGTGTTGCTCTTTTAAGACTTTTGAAAGCATGCTCTACACCTAGTCCCTCTCAGATTTTGGAAGGCACTTCAGATTCTTAAACCGTGGGTCAAGTGCTGTAGCTATCTTTAGAAATCTCACATTGGTACCTTCTTTGCATTTTGTCAAATCTGCAGTGAAAGTGTTCTTAAAATGAACAAAGTGCTGGGCCATCATCCGAGACTGCTGTAACATGAAATATATGGCAGAATGTGGGTAAAACAGAGCAGGGGACATACAATTCTCCCCCAAGGAGTTCAGTCACAAATTTAATTAACGCATTATTTTTTTAAATGAGTGTCATCAGCATGGAAGCATCTCCTCTGGAATAGTGACTGAAGCATGAAGGGGCATGTGAAAGTTTAGCATATCTGGCACGAAAATACTTTGCAATGCCGGCTACAAAAGTGACATGCAAATACCTGTTCTCACTTTCTGGTGACATTATAAATAAGAAGAGGGCAGCAGTATCTCCTGTAAATGTAAACAAACTTGTTTGTCTTAGTGATTGAACAAGAAGTAGAACTGAGTGTACTTGCAGGGTCTGAAGTTTTACATTGTTTTTGAGTGCAATTATGTAACAAAAAAAGTCTACATTTGTAAATTGCACTTTCACAACACAGATTGTACTACAGTATTTGTATGAGGTGAACTGAAAAACACTATTTCTTTTCTGTTTATCTTTTATAGTGCAAATGTTTGTAATCAAGAATAATATACACTTTGATTTCAGTTACAACACAGAATACAATATATATAAAAATGTAGAAATCATCCAAAATATTTAATAAATTTCAATTGGTATTCTATTTAACAGTGCGATTAAAACTGCAATTAATCACGATTAATTTTTTGAGTAAATCGCATGAGTTAACTGTGATTAATCGATAGCCCTAGTATATGTAATAGCAAAAATATTCAAATAAACATTATCCACTGATTATAGAAAAGAAACACATACCTGGGGTTCAAAATTGTTTCCAAAGCACAGAACAAGCATGATTTGATGTTCAGTTTTATAAAGGGGGAAAATGAGACCTAGGCCAGGTCTATAGTAGAAACTTTTATATAGTAATGTATAGTAAAATTTGCTTTTGCTGGTATAACTTTTTTCACTTGGGGTACTGGTATAAGCTATACCAGCAAAAGCACGTTTTTGTTTGTATAACCTGCATCTACACTAAGAGGGGGTTTTTTTTTGCCGCTATAGCTGTATCAGCAAATCCTTTCTAGCATAAACTCGGCCTAAGTCACTCACCTAAGATCACACAGGTTTCAGAGTAGCAGCGTGTTAGTCTGTATCTTCAAAAAGAACAGGAGTACTTGTGGCACCTTAGAGACTAACACATTTATTTCAGCATAAGCTTTCGTGGGCTACAGCTCACTTCTTCGGATGCATAGGATACATCACTTCTATGCATCTGAAGAAGTGAGCTGTAGCCCACGAAAGCTCTTGCTGAAATAAATTTGTTAGTCTCTAAGGTGCCACAAGTACGTACTCCTGTTCTTTTTTCTAAGATCACACAGTTAATCATTGCCAGATCTGGCTTTGGAATTTAGGAATTTTTGATTCCCAGGTTTTACTCATTCCATTTGCCATTGATGCATTGGACTACAATGGCTGTACACTATCAAATATTAATAGTAATTTTCGTTTGCATTGAGGTTTGTGATAGTTCCCATTATGCAATGGTTTTGATTGGAGATAGACCAGCTCTAAAAAAAGAAGTAAGGGAATGCAGGGTGGTGGGAAACTCTAAGAGGAAGCAATGGGAGCTTGGGGGTAGCGAGTGAAGATGGGGTGATGGAAAACTTGAGCTTTCCATGGGAGCAGGGGTTGCACCCCACAAAGTCCATCCTATCCTGGCCTTACCCCTACTTGTGCTGGGCTCTGTTGTTCAAGCAGTCCTGCACCCTGGCTCCTGACACTGCCATCTCTCTGTCCACGACCAAAACAAAAAATGCTTTCTCATAAATCAGAAAAACCAATAGCAATGTTGGTATAATTTTAGACACACACACACAAATCACTTTTTGGGAAGAAGTCTAGCATTGAAAGTATTGATCCAAATGGTGAATGATTTTGGAAATTATAAGCCTGTGGAAATGGACTGGGAGTAGGGCCAGAAATGAATTAATAATAAAAGTGGTCTTGCTTCCTAACCATAAAGGGTGCTACTCTATGTTGAGGGTAAGTTGCATGCTTTTCAAAGGGGAATACAATATTTGATTTCATGCACCACTTATTTCCTTTAGTACTTCCCATGTTTTTAGAGTAGAAATTTGTATTAAAGCTGGCCAGTGTGACCAGGATTTAGACATTCAGGCTAATCTTTTTTAATTTGATACTTGCCCCTAACAATACGAACCAGTCTTCCAACTTCCTCCACACTCTTGCTAGCTACTCCACCACAGAAGGCAGAACTTGTTGCATCTTAAAATAGAAGGTGTTTTGATTATGACTGCAAACATTAGAAGGAAGGATGAGACTATTAAGTGAAGCAAAAAGATTTTAACCCCTTCATTCTGGATTGTTTTTAGCTTGCACAATGTGCCTCTTTAGTGACTCTTGGGAATTTAGTGGGTTAATGGAGCAGTCACTTAGATACTTGGTTTACTTTACAAATAAGGTTGATAGTGATTAAAACAGATTTGCTTTTCATGTGCATGCAGATTTAAATGTTGTTTGACTGGTGGTTGTCAGCTTTGTTTCACTAGCTTCTCCATAAATGGGGTATTCTCATAAGAGTATATTTCTAAACCCTTCCCAAAGTGATTAGTCTTGGATACACATGAAGAACAGGCAGACTTCTGCATTTAACAGCTGTTACAAGCTAAACTGTAGTCTGGTTTGATAAGCAAAAACAGGTGTGAGGTTGAGCAGACAAAAATAAACCCTTGAGCATGTTAGCCAGGACCTATAAACCAAACTGACACCTTTTAAAATGTGTGTAATTTGATAACTAAAAAATAGTTAAGGGGAAAAAATTCTTGCAGATGGACTTGAAAGGTATATTTGGGCCCTGGAATGCTACTTATAAAGAGCAGGAAATTTTGAGCTCAGTAGCCTAATATCTAAGTAGCTTTTCTTTTAAGCGGTAGTTTGTTCCAAAGAGAACTTTTGTACATAGGGTTTTCTTCTTTCCTGGATATGTGTAACTTCTATTAACATTTATGGGCATTGTATGTGCACTGAAGGGTGAACAGAGTCCAAATGTTCGTGGTTTAATGTTGGGGTTTTTTTTCTGCACTGAAATGTGGTATAATAAGCACAAGAGGGAGCCATATAGTTTAGTCATTCACTATGAGATTCTTTGTTTATAAATATACTTTGTGGCTTTTTGAAGGAATATTCATTGGATTTCCTGTAAGATTTTTTTCCTCCCAGCTGCATCTGGATGCATGTTTGTAGTTAACTACAGAGCGGTTTCTGCATAGATCAGTGCAAGGCATCAAGAGTGCTCTATGGCAGGTGGAAATGCTGGAACGCTACTTTAATTCTTTCTCATACCAAAGGGCCAGTGGCTGTAGATTACAGCATTTTCTCCCCAAGAATGATGGAGGCTGTTGTTCTTCTATTGGCTGCCCCATTATAAGACAACTATTTAATTTGTAGTTGTAATTAATTTTTAAAATCATGTTAAAATAGAAAATTAATATATCTGTCAAACGATTAACAACATTAATCATGATTAATTGTACTGTTAATAATAGAATACCATTTGAAATTTATTATAAGTATTTGTGGATGTTTTTCTACATTTTTCAAATATATTGATTTCAGTTACAACACAGAGTACAAAGTTTACAGTGCTCACTTTATATTTTTTGTTATAAATATTTGCACTGGAAAAAATAGCATTTTTCAATTCACCTCATACAAGTACTGTAGTGCGATCTCTTTATCATGAAAGTGCAACTTACAAATGTAGATTTTTTTTGTTTGTTACATAACCGCTCAAAAACAAAACTGTGTAAAACTTCAGAGCCTACAAGTCCACTCAGTTCTACTTCTTGTTCAGCCATTCGCTAAGACAAACAAGTTTGTTTACATTTACGGAAGATAATGCTGCCGGCTTCTTATTTACAATGTCACCTGAAAGTGAGAACAGGTGTTCGCGTGGCACTTTTTTAGTAAGCTTTGCAGGGTATTTACGTTCCTGATATGCTAAACATTTGTATATCCTTTCATGCTTCGGCCACCGTTCCAGAGGACATGCTTCCATGCTGATGATGGGTTTTGCTTGATAACAATCCAAAGCAGTGCGGACTGACACATGTTCATTTTCGTCATCTGAGTCAGATGCCACCAGCTGAAGGTTGATTCTCTTTTTGGTGGTTTGGGTTCTGTAGTTTCTGCGTCGTAGTGTTGCTCTTTCAAGACTTCTGACAGCATGTTCCGTATCTCGTCCCTCTCAGATTTTGGAAGGCACTTGAGATTCTTAAACCTGGGGTCGAGTGCTGCAGCTATCTTTTAGAAAGCTCACATTGGTACCTTCTATGCATTTTTGTCAAATCTGCAGTTAGTGTTCTTAAATACAACAAATTGTGCTGGGTCATCATCTGAGACTGCTATAACATGAAATATATGGCAGAATGCTGGTAAAACACAGAGCACATTTTTTAAAGCAAGTCATCAGCATGGAAGCATGTCCTCTGGAATGGTGGCCGAAGCATGAAGGGGCATACAAATGTTTGGCATATCTGGCACGTAAATACCTTCCACAACTGGCTACAAACGTGCCACATGAACACCAGTTCTCACTTTCAGGTGACATTGTAAATAAGAATCCGGCAGCATTATCTTCCGTAAATGTAAACAAACTTGTTTGTCTTAGCGAATGGACTTGTAGACTCTAAAGTTTTACATTGTTTTGTTTTTGAGTGCAATTATATAGCAAAAAAAAATCTACGTTTGTAAGTTGCACTTTCACGATAAAGAGATCGCACTACAGTACTTTTATGAGGCAAATTGAAAAATACTATTTTAACTTTTTTACAGTGCAAATATTTGTAATAAAAAAATCAAGTGAGCACTGTACACTTTGTATTCTGTGGTGTAACTGAAATAAATATATTTGAAATGTAGAAAAATATCCACAAATATTTATAATAAATTCCAATTGGTATTCTATTGTTTTACAGTGCGATTAAAACTGATTAATCATGATTAATTTTTGAGTTAATCACGAGTTAATTGCGATTGACAGCCCTAAAAATTAACATTGTTAAATTATAGAAACTGCAGTGCAATAAAAGATTCTAATTGCCGCATCTGAATAAAGAGAGAATCTGTACTATTTTTTGTACTTCATGAAACAGTGAAAGGGAGCTGCCTTCCCTAGAAAATATTAATGTCCTTTGAAACCTTCTCTTCGGAAGGTGAGGTTCCCAACACCTTTTCTGGCTGAGAATGCAGATGAACATCTTATTTCTACAGCTAGCAGATATTGTTGCTTTTTTTTGATCACTGTGTTACACTTTGTAGGAGCAGCTGGCTCTATCCCAAGATGTTGCCTCTGCTTGATGTGAGACTGAGAGCCTCATTTGAGATTGGGAGATCATTGTGTACTTAAGTGTACATTTCCTCATAAACCTTTTGACTTCATTGTGCAGATTTAATATTTTTCTTGATGAGATGCTCAAAGGATGTATTTTTCAAGCACTGCAAAATTGTTCAGGGGACTTATCTTTGTTAAAATTAATTTAACCAAATTACAAAATGGATTATCTTCTACTTTCAGACTTGGTGATATTCAGAGGCTGGTATGTGTTGCAAAGGAAAGCAAAGTTTAATTCCTTGTACAGACATTTGGATGGGAGTTGGAGAGGAAAGAAAGGCGAGTTCTTAGTTTAAAAAAGAAAATTAATATTTAATCTGTAGCATAAGGCAGAAACGAGGGATATCTCAAAATAAGTGTAACACGTGTAGTACATAATGCTGTGTCAGAAATCTTTTCTGTTGGTGAAAAATAGGAAAAGTTCCCTTTTGGCTTTCCACTATAGCATTTTGGTTGTGGTTGTGATCCATTGAATTAACAGTGGCATACCTACTACATGGGACATTAGTGAGGTACTCTATTGAACAAGAGTGAAGTTAAACCATGCCACCTTAGAGGAATTTAAAAGTAAAAATGAAGATCACTTTGTGAGGAAATTTTCACTGCAGTTGCCTTTGCTGTACCTGTTATGTGGATATAGACCATTTTAATCTCCAAATCTATCAGTTTCTGAATTTTCATGAACACTAAACTTACAAATACTTAATTGATTTTTCTGAA
The DNA here is from genome assembly GCF_020497125.1 of Mauremys mutica. NCBI lineage: Eukaryota > Metazoa > Chordata > Testudines > Geoemydidae > Mauremys > Mauremys mutica. Next base: position 25,016,815 of record NC_059075.1, read on the forward strand.
CATGTAGAAACTGTTCTTGGTAGCAGTTGTTTCAGCTGCTGGGCCACAGCCTGGGTAGCCTTTTGTTTGGGAAAGATTTGCTGATCATTCTGAACTTTGAACTGTACATGATGGAACACTATATGCACATAAAGAAAGTAATGTGTGATGAGACAGTTACAGGTTTTCATTAATTTTTCTCTTAATGAAATCACTGTTCTCTTCCATGAGAGTTCAGTTAGGGGGAAAGGAGCCTGCATTTTATATTGCTTTATTCTGCTAAAGAGAGGACTGACTTGTGGATGTCAAAGGGTATGTCTACACTACGGGATTATTCCGATTTTACAGAAACCGGTTTTTTAAAACAGATTGTATAAAGTCGAGTGTACGCGGCCACACTAAGCACAGTATATCGGCGGTGTGCGTCCATGTACCAAGGCTAATGTCGATTTCCGGAGCATTGCAGTGTGGGTAGCTATCCCGTAGCTATCCCATAGTTCCCGCAGTCTCCTCCACCCATTGGAATTCTGGGTTGAGATCTCAATGCAAAAATAGTGTCGCGGGTGATTCTAGGTAAATGTCGTCACTCAATCCTTCGTCCGTGAAAGCAACGGCAGACAATCATTTCGCGCCCTTTTTCCCTGGATTGCCCTGGTAGACGCCATAGCATGGCAACCATGGAGTCCGTTTAGCCTTTTGTCACTGTCACCGTATGTGTACTGGATGCTGCTGACAGACGTGGTACTGCAGTGCTACACAGCAGCATTCATTTGCCTTTGCAAGGTAGCAGAGACGGTTATCAGCTATAGCACCATCTGCAATTGGAAATTGGCGATGACGTTTATCAGTCATTTTGCACCGTTTGCGATTGGAAATTGGCGATGACGTTTCAGTCATTTTGCACCATTTGCGATTGGAAATTGGCGATGACGGTTATCAGTCCTTTTGTACTGTCTGCTGCTGTATGGCTGCTCCTGGCTGGCCTCGCTGAGGTCGGCCGGGGGTGCATGGACAAAAATGGGAATGACTCCCCAGGTCATTCCCTTCTTTATGTTTTGTCTAAAAATAGTCAGTCCTGCCTAGAATATGGGGCAAGTGTACTAGAGAACCAGAGAGCACAGCCGCTCCGGGTCAGAGCCCCAGAGATCCCAGAGAAATGATGAGCTGCATGCCATTCTAGGGGGTGCCCCTGCAACAACCCCACCCGTTGCTTCCCTCCTCCCCCAACCCTCCTAGGCTACCGTGGCAGTGTCCCCCCATTTGTGTGATGAAGTAATAAAGAATGCAGGAATAAGAAACACTGACTTTTTAGTGAGATAAAATGAGGGGGAGGCAGCCTCCCGCTGCTATGATAGTCCAGGCAGTACAGAATCTTCATTAGACATGAAATTTGGGGGGCTGATGGAGCTCAGCCTCCAGCTGCTATGATGAGGACGGTTACCAAGCCTTTTGTACCGTCTGCCGGGAATGACCGGGAGTCATTCCCATTTTTGCCCAGGTGCCTCCAGCCAACCTCACCAAGGCCAGCCAGGAGCACTCACGGGATGATGATGATGACGACGACGGATATCAGTCATTTTGCACCATCTGCCACCGGGGAGGGGAGGGGATGCTGCTGTTCAGCGCTGCAGCACCCCGGCTACCAGCAGCATGCAGTAGACATAGGGTGACATTGAAAAAAGGCGAGAAATGATTTTTTTCCCTTTTCTTTCGGGAGGGGGAGGGGGTAAATTGACAACATATATCCTGAACCACCCGGGAAAATGTTTTTGACCGTTCAGGCATTGGGAGCTCAGCCAAGAATGCAAATGCTTTTCGGAGACTGCGGGGACTGTGGGATAGCTGGAGTCCTCAGTCCCCCTTCCCTCCCTCCATGAGCGTCCATTTGATTCTTTGGCTTTCCGTTACGCTTGTCACGCAGCAGTGTGCTGAGTCCCTGCTGTGGACTCTGTCTATCATAGCCTGGAGATTTTTTCAAATGCTTTGGCATTTCGTCTTCTGTAACGGAGCTCTGATAGAACAGATTTGTCTCCCCATACAGCGATCAGACCCAGTATCTCATGTATGGTTCATGCTGGAGCTCTATTTGGATTTGGGACTGCATCGCCACCCGTGCTGATCAGAGCTCCACGCTGGGCAAACAGGAAATGAAATTCAAAAGTTCGCGGGGCTTTTCTTGTCTACCTGGCCAGTGCATCCGAGTTCAGATTGCTTTCCAGAGCGGTCACAATGGTGCACTGTGGGATACCGCCTGGAGGCCAATACCATCGAATTGCGGCCACACTAACCCTAATCTGACATGGCAATACCGATTTCAGCACTACTCCCCTCGTCGGGGAGGAGTACAGAAATCGGTTTTAAGAGCCCTTTATATCGATATAAAGGGCTTAGTTGTGTGGACGGGTGCAGGGTTAAATTGGTTTAACGCTGCTAAATTCGGTATAAACGCGTAGTGTAGACCATGTCCATCATTCTTTTCTCTCTTCTGTGGATGCTTGTGTTAATGCACAACTTCATTGACTATACCTAGACAGTGAACAAAATGTCTGACCAATGGGAAATTTATTTTTACTTTGCTGTTCTTTCCCTAGATGATGTTGCTGTTTGCATAATAGAGATTGTTAGCTGTTAAATATTTTCATTTAGTATTTCAGTTCTTTCAGATGATTGATCCTGCTTGTACTAGGAAGTTGAGTTTGTTACATATAACACACACCTTTAGGTGTTTTATATATAATGCAAGTTGATAAGAACTATAGTTGGGGCAGGGGGACAGTCAGTGGCAGGCAGAAGATGGGCTGGTAGTATAGTATGCAATTGGATGGTGTAAATTCAGCATGTTTGGGGTTGGATTCATCTTTGTTTGGGCTTTAGAGCAGAGAGTAAACCAGGTCAGGTATTCCAATTTGTTTGACTACATATAATATAGAAATGTTACATAGCTAAATACATCATGTTAGAGAAGAAGTTGTGGAGGCCGAAATCCTAATACAGCATTAGCAGTATAAGCTACCTCATATGTTTTTTTACAGGGGTGTTCCAGTCTTGTTATGGAAGATCCACGTCTTGATAGTGAGACAATAGTTCACTCATCAAGGAATAAATGAGCATGCACTCTCTAGCTGGGCTAATAACAAGGGTACTAGTTACAATGGTGCCTTTGTGTGGTCTGTTGTAGGTAGAGAACTATGCTAAGACCATTTAACATAATATACTAAACAGCAGTGGTGGATTTCTGGCACTGCTGGCTTGGGAATAGCAATCTAAAAACGAAAAGCTTGATATTCCTTTACCCAGATCTCTTACAGCAAAATGTAAAAATCTGCGGTTTGGAACTGTAGAGTTATATACATCCTATGGAGATTCTGCTGTTGGCTTTTTGCTGGCCACTCGGCAACATTAGTAAAGTTCCAATAGACTGAATTTGCAATAAAGATTTAATTAATATTTTTTTTTAAGAAGGTCTGGGTAACTATCCAGATTTGGGGTAACTTTCTGATATTCAGATTGTTCTGTACGTTGTCTGAATATTCACACACTCTTAATGGAATCAATTTAATGTGATAGTATACTTATCTCCTTGCCAGGCATCATTCCAGTCAAGCTTGGGAAAGAATGTCTTTTTCCACAGGTTATCTAAAGTGAAGTCCCTTAAATGATGAACTCGCTTTTTTAAGTGTGATGACATCCCTTTCTGTCAGTTGATTGTAGAAAGGTATTGTTGGCTTCACCTGTTGAGGTAGGCATTTATATTTTTCTAGACCAGCGATTCTCAAACTTCATTGCACTGTAACTCCCTTCTGACAACAAAAATTACTACACAACCCGGGCGGGGGGGAGAACCGAAGTCTAAGCCCACCCAAGCCCTGCTGCTCCAGGCAAAGGGGCTAAAGCTGAAGCCTGAGCCCCACCGTCCTGGGCAGGTGCCATAGCCAAAGCCCAAGATCTTCAGCCCTGGGAGGGGGAAATTGTAGCCTGAGCCCCGCCACCCCAGGCAGTGGGACTTGGGCTTTGGTCCCAGGCCCCAGCAAGTCTAATGCCAGTCCTGGCAACTCCATTAAAACAGGGTCGCGACCCACTTTGGGGTCAGGACCCACAGTTTGACTACTGCTGTTCTAGATCAAAGGTGGGCAAACTATGGCCCGCGGGATCCTCCTGCCCAACCCCTGAACTCCTGGCTCAGGAGGCTAGCCCCCGTCCCCCTCCACCCCCCACTGTTCCCCTTCCCCCGCAGCCTCAGCTCACCCCGCTGCCGGTGCAATGCTCTGGGCAGCGGGGATGTGAGATCCTGGGGCAGCGCAGCTGCAGAGCCCAGCCTGACCCAGGGCTCTGTGCTGCACGGTGGTGCGGCTGTAGCGCCACCAGCCACCAGTGCTCCAGACAGCGCAGTAAGGGGGCAGGGAGCAGGGGGGGTTGGGTAGAGGGTACGGGAGTTTGGGGGGGTGATCAGGAAGTGGGGGTGTGGATAAGGGGTCAGGGTGGTCAGAGGGCGGGGAATGGGGGGGTTGAATGGGGGCAGGGGTTTCCGGGGGGCAGGGGGTTAGATGGAGCGGTGGGAGGGCAGTCAGGGCAACGGGTTCCGGGGGCAGTCAGGGCGAAGGGGTGCTTGGATGGGGCAGGGGTCCAGGAGGGGCAGTCAGGAATGAGAGGAGGGGTTGGATGGGGTGGCGGGGGGGGCAATCAGGGGTGGGGGCTCTGGGGGTGGTCAGGGGACAGGGAGCGGGGGAGTAGATGGGGCAGGGTTCTCAGGGGCGGGGCATCAGGGAACGGGGGGGTTGGATGGGGCAGGAATCTTGGCGGGGGGGCATCGGGGGCGAGAACAAGGGAGAGGGATAGGGGTCGGGGACCGGGTCACGCCTGGCTATTTGGGGAGACGCAGCCTCCCCTAACCAGCCCTCCATACAATTTCTGAAACCCGATGCGGCCCTCAGGCCAAAAAGTTTGCCCGCCCCGTTCTAGACAGTATAAAGAATGAGAAGAAATGGGTGGGAAAAGGATTTGCTATGGTAACCATCTTTTGATCCTCCAATAAAAATGAAGCGACCAGCTTTAAAAGTAAGTTTCACTTGGCACTGCAGTTCTTGCCAACTGAAACACAGTACCCAGTTTGGGTTACAGGACAGTTGGGTGAGGAAGGCATGTTGTCTTTTGGATTTGCACTTCTGGATGCTGTCCTTCTTCTTCTCTTTTGCATACATGCTGTCAACGGTGTGTGGGAAGAAAGTCAAGGAAGCAGGTCTGGGTACCCTGTCCTTTTCAGTATTTCTGCATGTGATAGGGGTTGAACTGTCTAAGGGAAAAAAGGCATTTACAAGGGAACTCACTGAAGGTACAAGTACACTTTCACTGTTTCTAGATCAGGAGCTTTCAACCTGAGATTTGCAAGCAGGTGTCAAGGAGTCACAGTTGCCCTTCCCTCATACTATAGGTGGGAACTCCTTCCCATATATCATGAAAGAGGGGCTATGGAACAGGTTGAGGATTATTAGTCTGTGTGATGACTGGGGGAGTAAAAGACTGCAGCCACTACCAATCAGGTGTGTGTATCCAGCTACTTCCCAAATGTTCTGGATTGTCTGCCCTCTGGACCCTAGAACAGGTAACTTGAGTCATGATTGTGTGTGTTTGAGGGGGCTAGGATGGCACTGCTATCTCAATTGGCTATGTGCGGTTTTTTGCAAGTGAGATGTACAAAAGAAAAGGAATGGAAGATGCAATTAACTCTACTATGCCAGGAAGTGTCATTCCACACCACTCTCACCACATGAATCCTGCTGTAATGTAGGAATGATACAGAACATCCAGTCAATATTTATGATATGCAATAAACAAAAATTACTGACACAAACTTACTGTACTTTCAGGTGCCTCATCAAGTCAGTAGGTGAATTATATAGCTTTAATTAATTACTGTCCTATGGCGCCTTTTTGAAGTTTAGAACTCCATTCTGCTCTGATGTTAAAAAAAATATTACAAACCAGGATGTTCTTTCTCACCTTAGAAAATCTAAAACCTACTTTTAGAATAGACACACTCCTAGCAGTTGTTAAAACCAAATAAGTAAATGTTCTGACATGTACCTCTGTAGAAGTAAACTGTTAACTACAACAAGATGTCTTCTACTTTGTAATTTCTTCCTATCCACCATTCTGGACTGATGGGTTACCTCATTAGGTTAGGCAGCACATATTAAATAGAAGATGAGAATTCTTGGTTCTCTCTAGATCGCTTGGATCCTCCTTTCTGAATTCTTTATTTAGTTTAGCTTAAGGGCAATTGCAGCCTCAGTAGTTCTGTACAGAGAAGTGTTTCTCTTTAAGCCTCCTGCTTCAAAGGATTTGCACAGCTGGGAAGGGGACAGTGCTCAGCAATTACTGATAGAACTTTCTACTTCTGGCCCGGATTGTGTGTGTGTGTTTTCATACACCCACACCTTGGCCTGAAACCATCATGTAGTATCCAACTTGGCTCTTAATGAAATTTCTCCATGTTAATGAATGCATTGGAAAGGGAAGACTTCACTGAGGATGGGGAGGGAAAAAATTCTGCTTGGTCAAAAGAAAAACCCTTGAGCTTAATGTTCAAAAGCGTGAAAGCTAACAAGGTGGAAGCTTATACTGGGTTTGGCTTTAAGTACCTCAAGTAACCTTACCTTTTGCTTTGGATGCTACAGTATAATCCACACTGAGTGGGATTCTTTCCAGAGATGATACGCAGAAGGAAAGCCTGACCCAAGTTCAGTGACACATAATAGTTTCCTTATGATATTAACACCTGATTTAGTAATATTGATGCAGAAATTGTCCAATATTTTTCCTTTGGGATGTGTGTGCTTGAAACTATGTTCTTCTGAGAGGGACAGGAAGAAGGTTCCCCAGGACTCCTTCCACTGCTTCTTTGTCAGCAAGAATAGGAAGCAAAGTTGTACTGGAACCTCTGTCGTAATTTAATCTAAATGGAAGTGTAAGTATGATGTTTGAGCCAGAACACAGAGGTGTGTGAACTCAGCTCTTGGGTCCTGATTCAGCAAAGCATTGAGCACATGCTTAAGTACTTTTTAGAATTGGGGACTTGATGGCTGCTGTTGCTTCCATCCAGGTGGTAAAGTCCTGTTAGAACAGTAACGTAGACGAGAAAGTCTTCAAGGACGAGCTCCTAAAACTGAGGCTAACCTAACTAGGTCAGTGGGAAAGGTCCTAGTGTTGGTGCAGTTTGCTTGACTGTCTACCTCTGCAGAGGCAGCTGTTGAGATTTAGTGATCCGATGAACTCTTTGAGAATCAAGGGGTGGAAAGATCTTAGTTATCTCTGCATTTCTGCCCAGAGGAAATATAACAAACAAAATGCATCTTTCTCTGAAAATATGTTTTGTGTGTAAAAACCATATTTCATATTCCAGACAAGGCATCCAGTAACATCAAAGGTATGCACAAAAGTATAATAGTGAACTGAGTGTTACTCTCTTCCCTTACTGCCATCACTTATTTTAATTTGTTCAAACATTTTATTAAATACAGTGGGAGTCAGTACATTTTTCTTTTCATATCCTTACACATGGATCCCACTCTTGGTGTGCACATACCCCATTCACAGGAGATCAGAATTTTTGACCAGTAGTGTCCATTGGGGCTGGACATGCCCTCTGCATACCCTTGCACGACCCCTACCAAAGGAATAATGGACAGAGCATCCCTAACACTAGCCACCAAGAATCCTGATAAGACTCTGAGCTGTGAGAATGGAGGGCAGGTATGGGTTCTACATTTACAGAATGTCTCAAAGAACCAGATTCAGTGACAATGTACAAATGGTTATATACAAATGCTAGAAATCTAAATACTTAGATGGGTGAGCTAGAGAGCCTGGCATTAAATGAGGATATTGATGTAATAGTGGAACAATGATAAGAACATACATAAGAACGGCCATACTGGGTCAGACCAGATCCATCTAGTCCAGTATCCAGTCTTCCGACAGTGGCCAATGCCAGGTGCCGCAGAGGGAATGAACAGAACAGGTAATCACCAAGTGATCCATTCCCTGTCGCTCAATTCCCAGCTTCTGGCAAACAGAGGCTAGGGACACTATCCCAGGTCCATCAATGGCTATTAGCCAGGATGGGCAATCCTCCATGGATTTGTCTAGTTCTTTTTTGACCCTGTTATAGTCTGCCAGAGGATGTTGTAAAGGCCCAGAGTTCCACAGGTTGACTGTGTATTGTGTGAAGAAATACTTCCTTTTGTTTGCATTATACCTGCTGCCTATTAATTTCATTTGATGACCCCTAGTTCTTGGGTTATGAGATGTAATGATAATCAATGGGACATGGTAATACCAGAGTACAAAATATATAGGAATGAAAGAGTAGGTTGCGTTGGTGGTGGAGTGACACTATGAGAGTCAATTAAAGTATCACTTAAATCAGCGTCTGTACCAGATGACTGGAGGGTAGCTAATGTAACACTGATTTTTAAAATAGGCTCCAGAGATAATCCTGGCAATTTACAGGCCAGTAAGTTTTACTTCAGCACCAGACAAATTGGTTGAATCTATAGTAAAGAATAGAATCATCAGACACACATATGAATATAATTAAGGCTACATGTAAGTCACGGAGGTCATGGAAGTCACGGAATCCCTGACATTCTCTGCTTCAGCCCTAGGGCATGCAGGACTCTGGAGCTGGCAGCCAGTGGGGTCCTAGCAGGGTTCCAGCAACAGGGGGCCTTCTGCAAGGTTCCAGCAACAGGTGACAGACTCCCGAGGGGGCTATCCTCAGGGTTCCAGTGACGAGTGACAGCCTCGCATGCATGGGTATGCGGGACACGCTTCGGGCGAGCAGCTGGGGGTGTCCCATTTTCTCTTTGGGAAATATGGTCACCCTGCAGCTCCCAGCCACCGTGGGCAGAGAGACCTCCCACCCCCCGCAGCTTCCAGCTGCTGCAGGCAGAGGGGGAACCCCACAGCTCTCAGCCACCACGGTGGCAGGGGAAACCATGGAGCCACAGAAGGGAAAGTCACAGACAGGTCACAGCTTCTGTGAACTTTTGTTTATTGCCCGTGACTTGCCCGTGATTTTTACTAAAAATAACCATGACAAAATCTTAGCCTTAAATATAATGTCTTGGGGAAGAGTCAACATGGCTTTTGTAAAGGGAAATCATTCCTCATCAATGTATTAAAATTTGTTGAAGGTGTCAACAAGCATGTGGACGAGTGATCCATGGTTATTGTGTAGTTGGACTTTCAGAAAGCTTTTGACAAAGTCCCTCACCAAAGGCTTTCAAGCAAAGTAAGCAGTCCTGGGATCAGAGGGAAGATCCTCTCATGGATCAGTAATTGGTTAAAAGATAGGAAACAAAGAATAGGGATAAATGGTCAGTTTTCACAGAGGAGAGGTAAATAGTGGGGATCCCCCAGGGATCTGTATTGGGACCAGTGCTGTTGAACATATTCATAAAAGATCTGGAAAAAGGAGTGAACAGCAAGGTGGCAAAATTTGAAGGTGACACAAAATTACTCAATATAGTTAGGTCCAAAGCTGACTGTGAAGAGTTACAAAGGACTCTCACTAAACTGGGTGACTGGGCAAAAAAATGGTAGATGAAATTCAGTGTTGATAAATGCAAAGTAATGCACATTGGAAAAAATAATCCTAACTATACATACAATATGATGGGGTCTAAATTAGCTGTTACCGATCAAGAAAGAGCTCTTGGCGTGATTGTGGACAATTCTCTGAAAACATCTGCTCAGCGTGCAGTGGCAGTCGAAAAAGCTAACAGATTAATAGAACTGGAAGGGACCTCAAGAGGTCATCTAGTCCAATCTCCTACACTCAAGGCAGGACTAAGTATTATCTAGACCATCCTTGACAGGAGTTTGTCCAACCTGCTCTTAAAAATCCCCAATGATGGAGATTCCGCCACCGCCCTAGGCAATTTATTCCAGTGCTTAACCACTGACAGGAAGTTTTTCCAACTTAAACCGCCCTTGCTGCAATTTAAGCCCATTGCTTCTTGTCCTATCCTCAGAGGTTAAGAACAATAATTTTTCTCCCTCCTCCTTGTAACAACCTTTTATGTACTTGAAAACTGTTATCATGTCCCCCCTTCAGTCTTCTCTTCTCCAGACTATACAAACCCAATTTTTTTTCAATCTTCCCTCATAGGTCACATTTTCTAGACCTTTAATCATTTTTGTTGCTCTTCTCTGGACTTTCTCCGACTTGTCCACATCTTTCCTGAAATGTGGCATCTGGAACTGGACACAATACTCCCGTTGAGGCCTTATCAGCGTGGAGTAGAGCAGAAGAATTACTTCTTGTGTCTTGCTTACAATGCTCCTGCTAATACATCCCAGAATTATGTTTGCTTTTTTTGTAACAGCGTTACACTGTTGACTCATATTTAGCTTGTGATCCACTATGACCCCCAGATTCCTTTCTGCAGTACTCCTTTCTATGCAGTCATTTCCCATTTTATATGTGTGCAACCAATTGTTCGTTTCTAAGTGGAATACTTTGCATTTGTCCTTATTGCATTTCATCCTATTTACTTCAGACGATTTCTGCAGTTTTTCCAGATCGTTTTGAATTTTAATCCTATCCTTCAAAGCACTTGCAACCTCTCCCAGCTTGGTATCATCTGCAAACTTTATAAGTGTACTCTCTATGCCATTATCTAAATCGTTGATGAAGATATTGAACAGAACCGATCCCTGTGGGACCCCACTCGTTTTGGCCTTCCAGCATGACTGTGAACCACTGATGATTATTCTCTAGGAATGTTTTTCCAACCAGTTATTTGCCCACCTTATAGTAGCTCCATCTAGGTTGTATTTCCCTAGTTTGTTTATGAGAAGGACATGCGAGACAGCATCAAAAGCCTTACTGAAGTCAAAATATACCACATCTACCGCTTCCCCCCCTATCCACAAGGCTTGTTACACTGTCAAAGAAAGCTATTGGGTTGGTTTGACACGATTTGTTCTTAATAAATCCATGCTGATTGTTACTTATTACCTTATTATCTCTAGGTGTTTGCAAATTGATTGCTTAATTATTTGCTCCATTATCTTTCTGGGTACAGAAGTTAAGCTGACTGGTTTGTAAAATAAATAGGAACCATTAGGACAGGGATTGATAATAAAACAGAAAATATAATCATGTCGCTTTTTGGGCAACAAAAATTATTAGGGCTTCAGAACAACTTCCAAAGAAGGAGAGATTAAAAAGATTGGAACTGTTCATCTTAGGAAAGTGTTGACTGGGAATGGGGGTGTGTGTTATGATTAGACATCTATAAAATCATGAATGGTGTAGAGAAAGCAAACGGGGGCATGTTATATATCCCTTCATGTAACACAAGAACTAGGAGTCACTCAATGAAATTAATAGGTATCAGGTTTAAAACATAAGGAAGTACTTCTTCACACAATGCACAGTCAATCTGTGGAACTTGTTGCCATGGGATGTTTTGAAGGCCAAAACTAACAGCGGGGTTAAAAAAAGAATTAGGTTCATGGAGGATAGATCCATCAGTGTCTATTAGCCACATGGTCAAGTATGGAACCCCATGCTCTGGGTGTCCCTAGCCTTTGATTGCCAGAAGTTGGAATGGAGATGGATCACTTGAAATTGCTGTGTTCTGTTCATTCCCTCTGAAGTCTCTGGCAGTGGCCACTGTCAGAAGACAGGATCCTGCACTAGATGGACCATTGTTCTGATGCAGTATGACTGGCCTTATGTTCTAGAAGTATAAAGTAAATAATTTTTCTTTTTCTATTGTGCCTGAGAAATAATGTGAAGGAAGGAAAGAACCTTACTTTTACCAAGTTGCGCACACATACCATCTTGATATGCCCAAGAAGGAAAAAGTGTTTGACAACTTTACCCCTCCTCACCCCCATATCTGGCTGCTAGCCTTGGTGGTGTTCTTGGTGACTAGAATAGCACCCTTTCTTTCTCCAGCATGGCTCCAGGCAATCTGGTAGCAACCACTGCTACTCTTTAATACTTCTGTTTGTTTATTTTGAGACATCCTCCAACTGTATATAAGCAAGTCTTGAAATTTGGAGGAAGGTTGTTTTTTTTGTTTGTTTTTTTTTAAGACTAAACGGTACCATTTGGAAATAGACACCCAGAAGTGTATAGACACCAATCCTTGATTTTGCTGCAGTTAGCCACCACCCAGGATGCCAACTCTGACAGTATTTTCCCAGAAAGGTTTACTAACTTTTTGTTTAAATATACAATAGAACCTCAGAGTTATGAACACCTTGGGAATGGAGGCTGTTTGTAACTCTGAACAAAACATGATTTTTTCAAAAGTTTATAACTGAAGATTGACTTAATACAGCTTTGAAATTTTTGCTATGCAGAAGAAAAATGTGCTTTCCCTTTATTTTTTTAGTAGTTTACATTTAACACAATACTGTACTATATTTTTTGGTGGTCTCTGCTGCTGCCTGATTGTATACTTCCGATTCCAAATGAGGTACACCTCTACCTTGATATAACGCTGTCCTTGGGGACCAAAAAATCTTACCGCTTTGTAGGTGAAACCGTGTTATATTGAACTTGCTTTGATCCACCAGAGTGCGCAGCCCTCCTCCCCCCGAAGCATTGCTTTACCGCGTTATATCCAAATTCGTGTTATATTGGGTGGTGTTATATCGAGGTAGCGGTGTATGTGGTTGACTGGTCAGTTCGTAACTCTGGTGTTTGTAACTATGAGATTCTACTGTATGGGGTTTGTTCCTTTATAATGACCCTTTCGGTAGAATGTAAGAGCTTGCATTTAAATGAGAATACTCACTTGATGTTCCCATTTTTAACTTCTAAAAAAAAATAAAGCTATTCAAAGCTGTTTCGTATAGACTTGATTAGTTTGAATTAGAGTTCATGTAATGCAGAATACCATATTTTATAGCTGCTCCCTAAAGATGGGGCTGCCTAAGCTTAAAAAAGCAATATCTGATTTTGTTATATATTAAGTGTTTGTTTAGTTTAAATACATGTCTGTATCTTTTTTGATCAACTTGAAAAATTTGCATGCTATGTAGCAGCCATCTTCTATACTTTATTAAATATCTGTCAATTATAAATATCAAGGTTTTACATTAATGTCAAGATAGTACATCAAAAATTCATGGAATATGTGACTTTTTCCAAGGGTATTTAATACTTAATGCATTTGTGTCATTTTTCTTTCTAGATATATTGACAGGTTTTATTAAGTGTTTGTTAGGGAGATTTCATTTTTACCAAGGGACTATAAAGAGAAGCTGCATGCTAAATCAATTTTTTAATCAGAATATTGTTAATGTTTTTTGTCTTCAAACTCTTATAATCTATCGGCTTAATTTAAATTTCTTGGTATATTTTGAAGTAGAATGTTGAAATAGTTCAGGGCAGAAATCTAATATGGTCAGATATGCTGACTTTAGTGTATTTTAATTTCTTTAAAATAGCTACTAGAATATTGCATTGTGGAAAGTGTTCTTATAAATATGGTAATTACATATTTTTGGTAATTTTATTCTGTCTTGCATCTTTTATTACAAAACCATATCGTTCTTGCCCTTTGTTGTAATTAATCCATATAAAAACACTGGTTACATGCACCTGAACTATTAAGATATAGCAGTCTCTAATTTCTAGAAATTTATAAATGAGGGAATTAATGGAATGTACAGCCTTCACCCTGAGGTCACATGTTCAAATCTGGATTGATGTATGTTGTGACTGAAAGTCGTTACCATCTGATGGCTGTTCAGTAGCCCATCTGAAATGAACTGGTGGTCTCAGTACAGTTCCTTGTTGTCAGATGTCTCCATTACAAAAACTACACCATCAAAATTAACACTAATTTACACCATTGGAGAGGCGAATGGCTGATTGATCATAGTGTGAACTACCCTCTTGCTTTCTAGAGAGATGCTTGCTGTAGGTCATGGTTAAGACACATTGGCCGAATAATAATTCTGCCTGTATAGTATTTGATCTGAGGCTTCATTTAAGAGCTTCACTTTAGTGTGCTCAGTCCTAGTCCTTTAAAACGAATTTGGATTTCAAAGGAAAAATCAGTAAAAATATTGAGATGCTTACTTTCCTGTTTATATGCCATTTAACTGTTTTTTAGTACATTCTGACTACTGATCTGTTGACAATCATTCATCCTGTCAAAAGTGGTTGTTGGGATGAAAAATAAGTATCTCTTGTATACCTAAAGTTCTTTTGATCTCATGATAAACAGCTGCATACTGTTGGTTTAAAGTAGCATCAGTTTACACTAAATATTTCAAATACTAGGATTTCATAATGGTGAATTAGTTTGAACCACCAGTGTCAAGTTGGTAATGCTGGAGGAGATTTTCATTTTAATTAGTGTCCTGTTTATCCTAACGCCAGCTATTGCGAATTAAGGGAGGAGGGTTTGGAAGGATTTTGACCTTGCCTGGCCATGCTATGATTAATGATCAAATTCAAGAGGAAATAATCCAATAATTTTGTGCATAGCATTTTGGTGATTATTCTGCTCCAGTCCCAGTAGGTGGCATCAGTGCCACACTGACAAAGTCTCTCCTCGTGAATATGAACTGTTTAGTCAAAGCTAATATCGATATGACAGTTGGAAAAACTCCATGTCACTTTTCTTAAGCAAAATTGTTTTAATACAAAAAAAAATACAGTGGGAAATACATAATCTTTGTAAGCATTAGCGATATGAAAATTTATTCCTGAATTAACTCAGTGGATTAAATATAAATGGTAAACAATCAGAAATTACTTTAGGAATTTCTCTATTCACAGAAAATTTTCTTTAGGGTTTCTAGGTATAGAATGACGTTTAAAGCTTTGACAGTTATTAGTTTGTAATAGAACTGGGCATAAATGTTCTAGTGGAAATCTTTTAAAATTAAACTGTTATACTGCTAAATTTTTTTTATTTCACTTCTGAATGTTAACTTTCCTGGATGCTTAGTTCATTATGGCAAGGTTTAATCTTTAAACTATTAATATACTGCTAATCAAAATGGAAATTAAGTTGTCATAAAGAAATAGAGTTTTTTAGAATTGTAATGGAATACATCATTTCAGCTATCTCAGACTCTAGCATGGTCATCTTCTAATTATGGTATAGTTTGGTGGGAAAGAACGCCTCCTAAAGAATGCTGCTTGTGGCTCAATATCGTGTTAGTTGTTTTGTGAGAAAGAGAAATCGTTTTGTAAAATGTGCTGTTAAGTTTAAACATATGTAATTTGCTGTGCAATGTAAAACATATATAGATATTAAAATCCTATAGAAATGTAGACGTTCACACTGAATTCTTAAAATAAAAGCTCAAATTATTAACTTTTTACTTGAAAATGATAAATTTCAGAGTTAATCCAGCCAAAGGGTTAACTACCGGGATTGGGGAGAGCAGACACCTGGGACCTAACACCCAATTGGCAGTCTTTTGTAATGTATAATTTGCCTAAAATTGTGCACTGAGCACAAGCTTTTGTTTTCTAATTGATTTACGGTTTGAGCCACTTTTACCTCATCCCCTACTGTCCTGCACACAGTGCCAGCAAGTACATTACAGTGAGAGATGATAAATTACCATGCACTTGTGATGCTAATGCGTCAAGAGTAAAAACTGCATACTACATGGAGCTTCATGTATTAACAGTGTTGCAAAGATACAGCCAAGCAAAAATTCATTTATATATTAAGAAATAACCATTTGTTCATTTGATCGCTTACTGCAATCTGTCTGCAGACTTAATTGAAATGGAAGATTAAAATTATAGTCGTATAGCTTTCAGTCTGTTAATTGGTATAAAGTTTTAAAGTGGTTGAAAAGTCCAAGTCTTTTTAGAAAATGTATGATAGGCTATTTTAGACATGCTGCATATTGTATACTTCATTTACCAGAAACGAGTGACAGGATTTACAGGTTTAAAAAACTTTTTTTAACCACAGTACTTTATTTGCTAATGTCAGCTAAGGTGTATATATAACTTTTATATCTAATCTGATAAATAATGTAAGAAAAAATAATTACCCTACTTCTGGATGAGTGTCTCTACATATAGTTGCTTCACTAAACCTAACTATGCTATCTAAATATTTTAATCTGTTGAGATTCCTGAAGTATGGCATAACTGTGAATAAATCCTTTTGTGGCTACAAGGAAGGAAAGAAAGACTTAGAATATATTCAGTCTCCATATATAAGATGCAGAATTAAGATTCCAGGATAGGAGAGGGGATTGCAGAATTTGCTGAAACCTAATGTTCATTTCTTGTTTAGGTTTTGTGAGGTTGATTGTTTTCTACCTTTTTGGAGTCAGTCCACCTTAAATTTTTATTTTTGTGTGGTGTCTGTGGGTTCCAGTCTTGAAATATGAAGAAACAGATTTATGGCGGCTGCTGGGCACAACAAATTAAGTTGACAGTGATGTATGAGAGCATAATAGCATGATGATCCCTCTGTAGCGCGGCTGGACGCCTCCTGCTTCATTTGGCTCTTGTTAGGATCTGTTAGGCAGCTAAATAATGAAAATTCTGCTGACTGATTTCTGATTTTTTTTTTCCCCACCCCAGACCCATCCTAATGCCAGCAAACTGCCCTTAAAGGATTCTTTCACTTATGATGACTACAGGTTGGTGTGCTGTTTTTTAAAGTGAATTTTGGGATCTTGAAAAGTGAGAAATGCTTCACTAGGAAGCGGGGGGGGGGGGGGAACCAACCCTGTTTGCTAAACCATTTAAAACATCAGTGTATGCTGCCCACTGGTATTCTTCTTAGAAACAACAAAGAATAGAGTAAGTGTCCTATTTCAACAGTCGTATAGAAATTGTCATTAATCTGGGGTAAGAAGAGAAGTTAATTTAGCCAAATGACACGTGACAGCCTGAGATTAGTGTGGTGTTGTGTAGTTTTTAGATAACTTTTATTCTGGCGTTTAAGCCTCTTTATTTTTCACAAAAGGTTTTACCAGCATATATTACCTCAGAACTGATATTTGGTATGAGACCTGGAAAACTCTTCCTATACATGTGAAGTCTGAGTGCATTTTGGAGGTGTTTTAAGAAGTGGAATTAGTTCAGATAAGAGGGAGCTTGAATTGAGTTAAAATGATAAAATATCATAAATAAGAGGAATTCATGAGCTCTCATAGGGATCTTTTAGTCCTTTTGTTACTTACTTTGGGATGGTATCTCCACAGATGTTTCCTTCACTGGGAGGGTGGGAGGAAGGTGTCAATTTAAGTGTGAAGTTGACCAAAATGTGAATGATAAAGGTATGCATTTTAAAAAGTTTTGTATTGGCCAGTTTTTTAATACCTTAATTTTCATAATTCTGGATTAGTTGAGTGAATAGACTAAAGTACTATACAGGAAATTCTAATACTTTGTGGCATATGGGAAGGGCACACTTTTTAAATTTTTACATAAATGGCGATCTGAATCTTTTCTATCAGAGGAGTAGCCGTGTTAGTCTGGTTCTGTAGAAGCAGCAAAGAATCCTGTGGCACCTTATAGACTAACAGACGTTTTGCAGCATGAGCTTTCGTGGGTGAATACGGATGCATCCGAAGAAGTGGGTATTCACCCACGAAAGCTCATGCTGCAAAACGTCTGTTAGTCTATAAGGTGCCACAGGATTCTTTGCTGAATCTTTTCTGTTCTTTGGGGGAAAAGTTTGGAAATGCTCATCTAAACTGTTGATTTCTTTTGGGTTGCAGCTGATCAACTGGCTGTGTTTAAACAATGAAATCTTGAAGTTTGTATTCTTTGCAGATGGGCAGTTTCCTCTGTTATGACACGACAAAACCAGATTCCAACTGAAGATGGTTCCCGAGTTACCTTGGCTCTGATTCCTTTATGGGACATGTGTAATCACATCAATGGTCTGGTAAGGATTTCTTCAATGTGGATAAGAAGCTTTAGAACTTAATATATTAAACCATTTCAATTACCCTTGCACATTTTAATACCTACTTTTCTTAAAACAGGGATTCCATCTTCCCTGCTGACCCTCAAAAGCAACCATCTTAAAGAAATGACAACTTCTTAAATATCTTGAAATAACTTTTTCAATGAGAAAATCCCTCATACTTAAGAGATTTTTATATGTAATTGCAAATCATGCATAGTTTTTTCTTTTTCCTTGCACTTTCACAAGTGTGCAGCTTGGGGAAGAATTTCCAATGATACAAGACAGACTTGGTATCAAATTCTTTCCAGCAAATTTGAATATTTCTAATCTTCACACATACTAAGTTCTGTATCTGATGTTGCTAACAAAGGTTTTCATGAGACTAGATACTTTTGTATTGGGTATATGAAAACAGACTATGATAGAGGTGGTCTCTCAAAGCATCTCTGTCCTGGCTACCACAAGGGAGAGTGGATAGAAATTTGAAACTAAGCAATGCTTCCTGCTCTTAACCATGCCCAAAGAGCCTTGTTATGGAGGCAGCAACGGCAAGAACAAAATCTAGTTCAACAAAACCAGTACATCTGTTAGTACATCAAAGAAACACTACTTAACACATGCAAAAACACTACTTTAGGGCATATTAAACATTTAAAAGATGGCATGTGTATATAGAAAGTCAGACCTGCTGACGTTTTGGCTTGCCTGAGATTTCCTCCTAGCTCATAGAGGACCAAGTCTTGACTTGATAACGGATTGGTCAATTTTGAACTGATGAAATGAGAATTCACAAGAGAATGGTTTGCCAGTCTTGTTTAGCCTACCACAAAGCTTTTGTATATTTCAGTTTATACTTTCAAATTATATTGTAAGTAGGAGGGTGACTTCTGTAAACAGCAAATATGACCTATTCATTCTTCCATATTTTAGTAATCTGGTCCCTGTAAGGGAGAATTGATGTGGATGACAGGTCAGCATGTGTTAGCAGTAGTATTGTCATGAGTGAAGCTATACTCAATCAGGCTATAGTAATGATTTGCATTTTTCTGTTGATATTAACAGTTTGGTTTATTAGATCATACAACGGGTTTCTTTATAGAGGATATCACTATGACTGGCTGTATCAAATACAGTGGAATTCAGTCCTGGATGATGATTTTTCTCTTTTATTCTCTCCCATTGAAATGGTTATTTATTATGTATGTTTTTCTTTAACCCTAGTGCCTTTTACAACTGAGTACTTGTTGCAGAATCTGGTAGCTCTCTTACTTTGTTTCAAGGATAGGTTTAGTGTTTGACTAGCCTCGAGTATACAACATTTCTTAAACTTCATAAAACAATTTAAAAAGCAAAAACCCTCCTGGAAGACTTAGATGTAAGTATAGTGCTTACTGTAACTCTCATTGCCCTCTTCTTCCTTGACATTTTTGGAGAGGTTTGTTCATTTTCACGTGGATGGTCCTTTAATGAGTGCCTTCAAAAGTTGGGATATAAAAAGAGGGAAGACAAATGACACTTCTAAGAAAAAAATTAAACTTAGCTAGCCCATATTAAAAGCAAGGTCAAGCAGGTTGTTTTAATTATTTCAAGCTTCTGCTGATATTGGTAAAGTATGTTTTTGTTATGCTACTTGGTGAATAGATTTGGTGCAGAGGCAGCTTGTGGACCCACACTGTGAGGATAAAGTGGAGAGGTCTCTAATCAGTTGTTCATATTACTTATGTTTGAGTAGTTTACTCTGAAGGAAATATATATCAATACATAAACAGAGAAGGTAGCTGCAAATTTTAGGAGCTGAATGTTATTGGCTCTGTTGAAATAGAAAAGCTCTGTTAGAACTCTTTCCTCTCATTACAAGTTTAGATTACTAAAATTATCAGAAGTAGGAGTAATACCCCCAGAGATCAGTTTTACTCATCTACCCAAAATTATGCATTATAGTAGGCTTTGGAGGAGCGGGTGGGAGTCTCTTTGCTCTGATTATAGCACATCCCAATGAAATACATCAAGTGAACACTTGACTCACTGCATGAATGTATGAAAAAGATGGTGTTGCATTCTCCAATGTCTGTTCCAAAGGTAGTGTTGAAATGCCCCTTCATTCAGTCCCTGTTATAATGTCTTTTTTCCACATGCTAAATTATAAAATGCTCTTTGGGTTTTAGCTGGCATTAGGGCCATCCAGCTTTTTCTTGCTTCTGACACTACTAATTAGATCAGCCTAAGAACTACGTCAAAATATTTGTCTTCATGCATTTCTCATTGTTATTCTTCAGTGGGATTGTATTTTGACAGTCAAAGGTTGATTACTTGCTACTTGAGCTTTGAATGAATAAACTAAATTATGCCTACTGGGCTGGGGCCATCCTTATCAAATCACTGGCCAAGCAAACTACTCCTTCCCCCTACACAACTGGATATTCATGAACTGGCCTGCTCCAGCAGTGTACCTAAAGGGGGAGACAACTTGTTATCCATCTTCTGGAAAAGGAAGCAACTCCAGTGCTCATTTTCTTACCATTTCCCCTGTCTTATTTAACTTTGTAAATCATGAGTCTAGCACTAGATTGGACTTTGCAGAGAAGCCCATTAGAAGAGGTGTTATTTTTAAAAGTTTGGCAGTCTAGTGAAACACACACTCAGCAAATTTGCAGCACTCTCTAAGACATACAGAATCCTTCTGCCTACATCTAGCAATCCACAGATGCTTCAAATTCTCTCTCTGAAATCATTTTTAGAAGATTTTAAGGGTTTTTTTGTTTTTTTTGTTTTTAAATTTGAAAATGGTTTCTTTGAGTTTATGAAGCAGCTAAGGAAACTGTTCAAGACATATGAAGCTTTTGAGATAGCATCAAGGATTTCCTTCTGTCACTCTTCCCCCCAGCCGCAACAGATCCAGGCTTGGGGCCAGGGGAGGGGTGCCTCTCCCCCCAGACGCAGCAGGCCCAGGCCGGGGCTGGGCTGGGGCCAGAGGGAGGGGCTCCTCCCCCCCGGACGCGGCAGGTCCAGGGATGGGCACTTCTCCCCCTGGACGCGGCAGGTCCAGGGATGGGCACCTCTCCCCCCGGACGCGGCAGGTCCAGGGCTGGGGCCAGAAGGAGGGGCTCCTCTCCCCCTGGACGCAGCAGGTCCAGGGCTGGGCACTTCTCCCCCTGGACGCAGCAGGTCCAGGGCTGGGCACCTCTCCCCCCGGACGCGGCAGGTCCAGGGCTGGGGCCAGAGGGAGGGGCTCCTCTCCCCCTAGACGCGGTAGGTCCAGGGCTGGGCTGGGGTGAGAGGGAGGTGCTCCTCTCCCCCGGGACGCGGTAGGTCCGGGGCTGGGGGAGAGTCATCTCTCCCCACCGCAGCCCTGAATGCCTGTGTAGCACTTAATAGGCTGCTGCATGGCCGTGGACCATAAAAGGAACTTAGATGACTGTGGCCTGTTTTATGCATCAAATCAAACTGGATGATCTAGGCTCTAAAGAAAGTGTATAAAGGACTTGCAAAAGTTTCACACATTCATGTAATACATTTTTGAACTGTGGCATCTGTGTACAGTGCCATTATGTGTGTCCCACAGGGCTCTGCTTATGGCTGCCATTTTGGATTTGCAGTATCTGAGAAGAGTTCCCTATGGTCACTATGAAAGCATTGTTTTGGCTTACAAATGCATGATTGAATATGCAAGCAGAAATTATTAATATGTAAACTGCCAGCCAGCCATTCAAAGTAGCCTAAGGGTCTCTCTCCTCAGACAAAGCAAATCCAAGATGGCAGTCACAGTATAGTACCTGTGTTCAAACATAATTTCTGTAAATGAAAACAAAGTTCTAATGAAGCCACAAGATCTAGAGAGAAAATCTGTGGCTTTTTGCAGTTTGTCCCACAGGTTCACAACCTATTTTTACTACAATGTAGTTGTGTAAACACTAAATTCAGAATACTTGTCACAAAAGTTGTTTCCTGATTGCACAACTTCCTTAGGTGTAGCGTGGTCTCTGAATCCTTTATGATATAGAGTCCATGTTGAATGTTATTAGTCAAGAACATACTAGATTTAACGTTTTAAAAAAATACATTTTAGGATGGTTTTACTTATTAATATAAGCATTTTTATTTTCATGATTTTAAAAAGAAACATATTCAGGGTATGGTAAAGAATCTCCCCACCCCCACCTGTCTGCTCCCACAGAAAAATCTCTTCAGTATTTGAGAATAATTGCTTAACTTTAGATAAAGGAATTATTTGCAAGTAAATTGGAGTTCTCTGAAGATGGTATCCCTTAAAGATTCCCAGTTATCCACTCCTCTTTCATTGAGAGAGATCGAAAATGCATTGATAGTTGAAGGGTCTGACACAGAATGTAGCACACTCAGTGCAGCGCTCCAGTGTGCCTCACAGGAGTGACTTAAAACTCAAGAACTTTATAATAAGCTACTGGATTTAGCTAGGGACCAGCAACTGTTGGTCTGTGGAGGGTACTTCCCTCAGAGCTTTCCATTTACTTCAGGTTAGTAATTTCCTTCCTTGATCTTCTCTAGTGCAGAGATTTTTAATGTTCCTAACTAAGAAATGATTGCTTAAGATTCATAAAACATTTAGTACCAACCATGTTGCATCAGGTGAAGGAAAAGCAGGATGTGCAATTACTTTAGGTAATATCCATCTCCAATAAAAGGCAGCTTTATGAAAATAGGGAGGAAAGAAATGTAATATGTTAAAGACTCTACTTTTTTCCCCTTGGGTAGATCACAACTGGCTACAATTTAGAAGATGACCGTTGTGAGTGTGTAGCGCTTCAGGATTTTAAGGCTGGAGAACAGGTAATGTGAGACAGTTATCTATGCCATGGCTATTTGGTGACGTTTTATGCAGAAATGTATTGTTCATGCAACTGACTATCTTGATGAAAAGGGTGAAGATTTCACACAAACATCTGCTTGTCTACTTGATAACTAAACTCTGTTTTTATTAGCTGCAGAAAAGCCTTGCTAATCTGCAAATATAATCTGCACAAAAAGGAGTGCTCAGTATTTCTCTGTGAAGATTTAATAGCAGAGTGTATAACCAAGGTTTTCGTTTTAGTTGGATACTTTGTAAAGTATTAATAAAGCTAAATAAATTAAACTACAGTTGTCAAAATAATGAACACAATACATTCTCTGTCTCACAATCATCTTTGCAAATCTCCACTGTAGGAGTTGCAAGCTTCCTCCTGAGTAATAACCATTTCATGTATTTAATCACTGGGGAGTGTACACTGTGCAGGCCACTGATCTAGAAATCTTAGATGTGGTTGTTAAAGGTCCATACCCAAAACTGCCCTCAATGCCTCAATTTCTATCAGCAATAGCAGGCGGTGGAACTCTCCCTCTTAGTTTTGTTCAGTGCTTTTTTCTGTCTGAAATGTTTTGCATAGTTTTTATTTGACTAGTTTGTGATAGTCTAGTATTTGTCCAGTCAACAGGTAAGAAGAGGAGGTGTTATCAGCAACCCAATAGACAAAGACCATTGGTCCAGGAGATATTTGGCCTGTGCTGTGTGTACCCCAAAACTTTAGTTAGAATGAGAAAGGAACTTGAAAGTAATCATCCTGGATTAAGACTAATCGGTCCAACCATTAAAATAAAAAGAGCAAGACTCTAAAGCTTTGCCTACATCAGGAAAAGTACCTGTTGCTGAAAACAGGTACTGATGGAGTGGCGTTGAGCACAGTTTAGCTGCAAATGTAGCCTTGGATGCTAGTTGTTCACTGATCCAAGGACAAACTAAGCAGTGTTCAGCACCAGTCCAGTGTAATGTAGACAAGACATGCATCAAGTCCCACGGTGTATTCTGAAGATATGAGTGGAAAGATGCTGATCTCACATCTTTCACATCCAGTCTATTAAGAAATATGTATTAAATTGTTAAAGTAGTATTTCTCTAAAGAGGAGAAGCATCTGTCTTCTAAATTGAGCTGATTGAGATAGTACACCTCTACCCAATATAACACAACCCGATATACCACAAATTCGGATATAATGTGGTAAAGCAGTGCTCCGGGGGGCGGGGCTGCACACTCCGGTGGATCAAAGCAAGTTCGATATAATGCGGTTTCACCTATAGTGTGGTAAGATTTTTTTTGGCTCCTGAGGGCAGCATTATATCAAGGTAGAGGTGTGTACAAACAGTTTGTGCATGGAGTTACCTTGACTGGCAGGGGCTTGGATCCTGTGTTCAGATACTTAGTTTGTTGGGGATACTTTTGGTTCCCAGGCAGGTTCCTTGCACTCATCTGTGAGTGCAGGATTTGCACTCCTCTTTAGTTCTGTTTTCTCCTTGGATTACAACCTTTGTACTCAAAAGAATGTTTAACAGATATGTCCCTTTCTTCTTATCCTTCATCTTTTTCTAAAAGATATGCTGTAGTTGGATTTCAAGTAGGAATTAGTACAGGGAAATCCTATGGCCTGTGTTATGCAAGAGGTCAGATTAGATGATCACTTCTGGCTTTAAAATCTATGAATGTATTAATCGTATGCAAGGCTTGCCTAGGTCTGTGTCTTATATCTATATATATCATAGAACTATCATTCATAGAATCATTGCCTTTATAATGCAAGCTTATTTAAGAATATATATGATTAGCAAGCTTCCATAGATAGATAGATAGATATACTTTTTAAAAAGATGTTTTTATTTCTAAAGGCAATGATTGTATTGGATCTGCGTAGAAGATAAATGTTTTCTTTCTGTTGACAATTCCATTATAAAAAAAAAAAAAAATTCTTGTGGCTCAGAATGCATCAGCTATTGCTGTGGGCTTGCTGTACCAAGATCTTTATGCAGCCAAATGCTAGCTGAAAAACTGCAGCATGAACTTGTAGTGATTTTTTTCTTTAAATTCTCAGTTGTTTTAAAACACTTGTTGCATTGTATGCTGTTTCATCTAGCATTTTAGATTGTAAACTGTAAGAGGCAGGAAACATGTCTACATTTGTATGGCACTTAGAACAAAAAACATTATTATATATAAATATGGAGTATATTTTTTGTAAGTGAAAGGACAGTGGTGAATAAATAGCCTTGAAGTACAAATTTGATTTAGAAAAAGTTTGGGGAAATGGGGATAATATAGAAAGCATCAGCTGAATACCTATAAGATGTCTTTGTATGATATTAAATATCCTTAACACCATAGCAGTTCTCTCCCATAGCATGCAGGGTATAAAATAACAGGCCCATCTCAATATATGGAAATTTTGAACACATTTCACAACATCCTTGAAGTCTTATGGCAACACTGTATGGCATTTTGAATCATTAAATGAAAATAAACATGCATTTTAGTCATATAACCACATAAGTATTGTATTTCATGACAATATAACTTTTTTCAGTAAATAATTTTCCACTTATGTCAGTTTTATGAGTTAATCTTAAGCTTCCCTCTCCCCCTCCCCTTTACTTCTCTTTTCATCCTTCTAGATTTACATTTTTTATGGCACTCGGTCGAATGCTGAATTTGTGATCCACAGTGGTTTTTTCTTTGATAATAATTCACATGACAGAGTGAAAATAAAGCTTGGAGTGAGTAAAAGTGACAGGCTGTATGCTATGAAGGCAGAAGTCTTAGCTCGTGCCGGCATTCCAACGTAAGTAAAACAGAATGAACTGAGTTTTTTCTTTCATGCTTAAAATATTTCAAAATTTATACAGTCCAGTAGTGCATTATTAAAATTGCTCTGCAATAGTTTGCTTAGGCCTAATATTTTGACTGTTTACATAGCAAATGAAATACATTGTGATAATGAAGTTTAGTGCACTATTCAGATCTAAATCTAGTTTGGAGTGTATACAAGGAGGAATTAGATTTTCTTTAGTAAGTGCTTGGGTAAAAATTGCAAAAGAGTTAAATGTGAACCAATATGTGGCTTTCATTTCTTCCCTATCCCTTCTCAAAATGTCCTGCAATGCGCAATTTGTTATCTATAGTGGTTTCAACTATTTTTCCTTAGCAGAAACTGCTGTTAGTTCAGACTGTAGTATGGTGGGCAGCAATCAGGAAACATTGTTTTTTTTCAAGGGGAAAGGAACCGTCCTAATGGAAACTATTATCTGGCCCCTTCTGTTTTTGAATACACCGCTACCTCGATATAACGCCACCTGATATAACATGAATTTGGATATAACGTGATAAATCAGTGCTCCAGAGGGGCTGGGCTGCACACTCCGGTGGATCAAAGCAAGTTCAATATAACATGGTTTCACCTATTAGGCGGTAAGATTTTTTTGGCTCCCAAGGACAGCATTTTATCGAGGTAGAGATGTATGTCAATAATTGGTTCAATATCAGTCATTAATCATAATACTGCTGTTAACATTTTGAAATCAGCACTTAAGGTGAGATTATTCTTATATATATTACTCATCTGGCTACTCAAATCAAGCATGAATTTATTATTAAAACCATATAAAAAGTCATTTTAAGTGTAAAATTGCCTGTCGATTGGAGAAGTGATTGTTCTTTTTCTGGGACAGGTTGGAGAAGTTTCTTCAGTTCAGACTCAGAAATTGGTGTGACCTCATATTTGTTCAGAATTTAATAATGTGGCATCCGAGTATACATTAAAGGTTTCATGTTGAAGCTACCACAGTCTAATTTGCATTCACTTCTTTTGTCAGCTCCAGTGTTTTTGCCTTGCACTCCACTGAGCCTCCAATCTCTGCTCAGCTTCTGGCTTTCCTTCGAGTGTTTTGTATGAGTGAAGGTAAAACATTCACAAATATTCCTATTGATGGAGGTTTTTTTAAGTGGGAAGATAAGAGTTGTTCATATGAAACAAAACTAGAAAACTTTAAAATGAATGTTTTAAGGGGAAAATTGAAAAGGGATTGAGAACACAACAGAACATGGTCCTCTTCTGCATCGTTCTTAAATTAACAGATCATTAGAGGACACTGAGTTTTCGAAAAGTATGTAAAATTGCATCAGTCTACGTTCTTGGGTCATGTGGTATTAGGAGTGTGCTGACAGCTTCAGAATTTTTTGGGACTTTCTCCACCAAGCAGCAGGTGTGGTGAATGTTCTAATTTTGAAGGATACCATATAGTACATCACCACAGCCTTTTTTCCAACTTGTGATTTGCAATAGATTACTTTTGCTCTCCAGTCTTATTTATTCAGAGGCTAAAAAATGGCCCACAATGCAAGGTCATATGAGTCCAAAAGTTTGCTGTACGCTTATAGTGACAGCATTTCAGTCAGCCTTTACCACCAGATTCTTCTGGGAATGGAACTGGAAAATAGTGCACTATAGCAGAAATCCAAGACACACCTCAAAGTTGGCAGTTCCCACATGTAAATCAACATTTTTGGTTACTCATAATCAGCTTGTCTTGTGAAGTAAACTATCAGAGCCTAACTTTCAAATATGCATGTGTGCAGTTGCAGCAGGAAAAATGTATGCACCCTTATTAACTGAGCACCTAATTTGTGCATGTAATAACTTCATTGGTGGATACAATCACAACTGTTTGCTAATTAGGCACGATTATGTAACTAATCTTGCATATGCTGTTGTATTTGTATTTATGAAAATAATCCAAAAACCTGTTTTTGTAGGTTATAGGTAAGAACCATTTCTTTCACAGCAGCTTTATGGGGAAAGATAGAGTAGTGGTTCATGTGTGTGTACATTCTAATCGATCAAAAGCTGTTGCTTCATATGCTAAAAGTTTGTGGGATACTATTGGTATATAGGTTTGTGCTTCATTTAGAATTCTAAACTAGTGTGAACTTTGGGACTAAACTTCTTTTGATTTCAAAGAGATGATATGATATAATGATTACATAATAAGCATAATTCTTGAGGGATGTGGAAGGGATTGGTGAATTTTCTCTTCTAGGAAATATACCTGAAGTGCATTTGCTACATTATCATGAAATGTACTGGGGTGCAATTGAGGTATGTGTCCTAGACACTCAGCATGAAAACTGCAATTATTGTCTGTATTTAAACTGTTCATTGAGGAGCAGTATGACATGAATCATTGATCCGTTGGTGAGAAGTCCCTTGCCTTAGTAACTCTTTCATCAACAAATGAAACTTACATACGTCACTGAAGTCTATTGTATAAAATGCTAATATCAACTTTTGTAATGTTTAATTTGAAGTTTGTGATATACTGCTTTGCAGGAGAGAGTTTGGTAATTAAACAGTTAAGATTAATGAAATTTGTGTAATGCTGTCACAAACCACTTGACATTTTCCCTAAGGCACATTTGATGGATGTATTTTGACCAACAGTATTCAATTTTTTTTGAAAATTTTTTTTTACTGAAAGAAATAGCCTTTAACAGTAGAAAAAGAACTCTGTTGCTATTTATCCAATAAAATAAACATTTCAGGGAGATGTTATATAAGTACACCCAACTCTAAAGTATTACCCCCTTGTTCTGTTTATCACCATCAAGGATTATATGTGACATTGTATCTGTAACTGGCATACAAAGTAAGAGTTATGATGTGTATTTTAAGCCAAAATGTTTACAGCGTTATTTAAGAATGGAGCTGAAGGTTCCTTTTTCTGCTAACCTCAAGATTTCCAGATGCTACCTTGAGGGGAGTACTAGAAATATCCAGATTGTTGGATCATTCCTTTTAAGGGGAGAAGATTTGTTTCTCAAGCAATATAAAATCCATGTTATTGAAAATGAAGCTTTCTAAGTTTTGTCAACTACCGTAGTGAATGGTAAGATTGTTTGTTTGTTTTTTTAACATATTGTTCTTCATAATTATTGCAGAAGAGCTGAAAGAACACTTAATAGGAGAGCATGCAATTGACAAAATCTTCACTCTGGGCAACTCTGAGTTTCCAGTTAGCTGGGACAATGAGGTTAAACTTTGGACGTTCCTTGAAGCCAGAGCATCCCTTCTTTTGAAAACCTACAAAACTACTGTGGAGGTAAAGCTACCAAGAACCTGTAATTCTGTGCAATCTTGAGGTTTTTGCATGGTGATCCTAGCAAAAAACAACTTCATTCCCCCCCCCCCCCTCCGCCGCCATCTTACTTTAATTATTTATCTTCATTATGTGACCATTCATTTTTCACTTGTTTTTTAAATTACAGTTTATTTGGAATAGCCAAAGAAGAAAAAGTACATAAGATTTTGGCAATCTGTTTTAAATTGTTTTAATGATTCTGTAAATTGTTGCTCCTTGTTTTTCCACTAGTAAAATGTGGAATCAGTTTTAACTTCCTGTGTTTTTATATTTTCTAAATTATTTACTAGACCGGGGAGGCCCATAGGCTGGATCTGGCCCGTCAGGGCTTTCAGTCCGGCCCGCGGGATTGCCAGCCCCGTGGCTCAGCAGGGCGAAGGCAGGCTCCTGGAAGTGGCTGGCACCATGTCCCTGCAGCCACTGGGAGAGTGGGGGGCAGAGGGCTCCGTGCGCTGGCCTCACCTGCAGGCATTGCCCCCCGTAGCTCTCATTGGCTAGGAACAGGGAACCGCAGCCAATGGAACCTTCAGGGGTGGTACCCACAGGTGAGGACAGCATGCGGCGGAGCCACCTGCCCCACCCCACCCCCAGGAGCCACTGCCTGACATGCTGGCCACTTCTGGGAGCGGTGCGGGGCCAGGGCTGGCAGGGAGCCTACCTTAGCCCCACTGTGAGCTGCTGCCATCCTGGAGCTGCTTGAGGTTAGTGGCACTGGGCTGGAACCCGCACCCCAGCCCCCTCCTGCACCCCAAATCCCTGCCTTAAGCCCTTACCCCCTTGCTGCACCCCTCCTGCACCCCAGCCTCTTGCTCTGAGCCCCCCCTGCACTCCGCACCCCCTGCTTCAGCCCTACGTTCGTGTCCCTGCATACAACTTCCTCACCCAGATATGGCCCTTGAGCCAATATGTTTGCCCACCCCTGTACTAGACTAACACATCTAGAAAGTGTATCACTTTTTTATTTGCTTTCACTACAGCTATCCTTAAAACTTACTGACTTGAGCTTCTGAAAGCTGATCCATGTTGGGGGACCTGTGCTTCTTTATGGATTCCCATGGACTTCAGTAGGGCTCCATACATGCGTAAAAATCTGCCTGTGTGGATCAGCTTACAAGATCTGGAGCCTTTGTTATTGCACGACACATGTTGGATGGATTTTATTAATAATCTTCCATTCTTTTTCCTCCAGGATGACAAATCCTTTTTGGAGACCCATGACCTTACCTTCCATGCGACAATGGCTATCAAATTGCGTTTAGGTGAAAAAGAGATTTTGGAGAAAGCAGTGAAGAGTGCAGCTGCTAACAGAGAGTACTATAGTAGACAAATGGCAGAAGGAGCCCTACTTCCTAAATATGAAGAGAGCAATATTGCCTTGCTAGAGAATACTGTGGCAGACTCTAGGCTCCCAATTGTCTTGAGAAACCTAGAGGAAGAAGCAGAGGAACAAGGGGACTTAAAGATTGATGAAGCTATTGATGCAGAAGTCACAGAGAATGGGTTTGTAAATGGTGAAAAAACTCTACTTAATGGGACCAAATCAGAAAATGAAAATCTAAATCAAGAGGAAAGCAACAAAGACACTGAAGATGCCAAAGAATCTTCTTCAGACAGTACTGATGAGGTTAAAGAATAGTCATAAAATAAAGTTTGACTTCCTTGTGAAATTAAAATTAGCAGAAGTTTATGAACAGTGCATTTACATTGGTGTGTTTCTTTGTTAACATTTCTCTTTCTGCAGAAGAAAATGTTTTTGCTGCTTTATATAAAAATGATTTTTTAAGTTATTTAAAAATTTTATCATACCTTTTCAATTAAGATTGCCATCTTGCTTTCAGGCAAAAACGGGGGGAAAAGGTGCCTTTGCAAAATTTTGCAGACCTTTCTGGGACAAATGTATTTTCTTCTTGGGAAAGAATTAAGCTCTGCTATCTGCTGTGCTTTTGTTGTTCTGTCACTCTGACTACTGAAATTAAAATCTTGCTCTGCCTCCTGCCAAGAAAAGCAGAAGGCAGGACTGACTCGGTATTCAGCATGAAAGTAGGAGAGCAGTACAGCAGAAAACTGAATAAGAGGATCAGAAACTTGGGAGACTGGAGGAAAACCTGTTTAAAACCAGGTACGCCAGTCCAAAAAAGGTAAGGTGGCAACCTTATTTTCAATAGTTTTAAATGTTGATGAGAATCCTAATTATATACACTTACAGTGATTTCTAAGGATTTCAGTTTACTTTTGTGTTTTGTTTACTGTATAAAAACATTTCATCTTTCTCCTTGAATCAAAGTTAGGCTACTACAGTACATCATCCACCTAATTTTAAAGGCTGACTTTTATTTTAAAATGGTACCTTCTTATTTAAATGTTGGCAAGGTAATGGAGAGTTTGAAAGCAGATAGGCCAAGCCACAGCTTTAAACTGTGTGGTTCAAAGTGAGGTTGCTTCCCAGCTTCTGCACATTTTCACAATTAGCTAGAGATTTTCAAAGCTACACTTTTGGCTAAAAGCATTATTAAAACGAAAACCTGAGTAATACTCCTGTCTTTTACTTTTTCATTTTTATGTAGTATTGGATGTAACACTGAATGTGACAGCTATTAGCTAATCTTATTTAAACTTCATCTTTGGCTGAAACATTTGATTGTTTTCCTGAAGGAAAAGGTAAGCAGGAGTATTTTTGGTTTGGGGAAGACCAAAATCAACCCTGGTGCATACTTTACCATTTAAATTGTGTAGCGGTCTGATGCACGTTGGGTTACCTCCCCAGTGCTAGCTATGTCTGCTATCCAGCAGTATTGGTCACCCCTCTCATATACATTGTGAATTCTGTCTGAAAGCAATTGCAACTCAGTGCAATACTGAAGTGAGGATAGTGTCAAACCTTTTTTGATATTTCCCAGGTTAGGAGGAGTGAATAATAAACAGCTTAATTCTGAGCTCAGTTTTAAGGACTTTCCCTTTTAGACTGTTTTATCTTGAAAAGTTCAAAATAATAGA
Source organism: Mauremys mutica (assembly GCF_020497125.1). Classification (NCBI taxonomy): domain Eukaryota; kingdom Metazoa; phylum Chordata; order Testudines; family Geoemydidae; genus Mauremys; species Mauremys mutica. The sequence continues at coordinate 25,048,696 of NC_059075.1, forward strand.
AAGATTGGGCAAGCTTGGGTGACTGCTTAAACTTTAATGAATGTAGCAACTTGTTTATCCAAGATTGGTTGCATTAAAATGCCTTTTGACATTTACAGTCTTTTATTTTAGATTTTTGCTTCTCTTTTACATTACAACTTGAAAAATGTGCTTTTGCATTAATCGTTGGTGCAATACACATGTCAAGAAGTGACTTTCATATTGCCATAGCAACTTTGGAACCCAATGAGATGTAAAAAAAAAAAATGTTGAATAGTTTTTTCTAAATATTTCACTGAGAATGGCATGTTGCCATTACACTGGGGATATTGTTTCCCCACTAAGTAACTAGAGGCTGGACCGATATTTTTGTAACTAAAATGCTGCTTGTAGGTAGAACAGCATGCGTTGTCATCCTGAGAGTTTAAATGTCATACAAAAGTCACAATTCTTCAGCTTTTATTAGAAACGATACTCTTTCCTTCCTGCGTCTGCCAATTTTATTGCACATATATCATAGACGGTGATATGCAATTCTGAAACTAGCTCTCCCTAAACATTTTCACTGTAATCCAAAATCTAAATGATTTGGTTCAATCTGATGCACTGTATTTTGTTCCAATATTTGCTGTTAACTATGGCTTAGCAAAACCTGTGGTGACCACAGGCAGGAATGTGTGGGTTTTCTTGAATAAAGCATAGTTCTATAATGTCTTTGCTAGTAAGCGTATTACACAAACAAAAAAAACCCCGAACCCTATGTAATATTTACATGGCCTTTCTCTTAATAGCGAGAGAGAGAGAGGGAAACTTATCACAGATAAACATTTCAGTACTCCACAGAGGGCACTAGTCAAATCAAGAGTGATCATGCTGAGAAGCATGGTAAATGTTGATCTATTAAGCAGTCTCATTTTCCAATTTTTGATCTGTTTGTTACCTAGGAAAAACATGTTGGATACAATAATATTGCAGAATAGTGTAATCTTGTAGTTTACATTTCTACTCATTAGATGTAACTGATGCCTCAAAGAACTATTAATCTAAAATCTTCCTTAAGCATTTGAAAATTGAAGGGGGAGGGGTAATTATTTTGGCACTGATAAGTTCATATAGCCATCTGTCATGAAAACAGACCTTTCAAAAGCATTTTAAAGTTAACTTTCTTAATGTTTGGTTATATGGCTGTTCACACTAATCCTAGGATAAATGCCAAATTTTGCTTCTGTTTAGTTAGCTATATGTAGTAGTCTTGTAAGTAGACATCAGTCAGATTTCTCAGACTGTTTTCCAAGAAATAAATAAGAATATTTCCTTTGAATTCTGCATGAAAACCTATCTGCTGAGGGTCGTTTCCCTAACAACCTGTAACTTGTACAAACTTATTTGGCTTTGTACAGTATGTCCATGTCTTTACTACAGGTGAGACTTAAGCTAAAATTACAGGCTAAGCTAAGGATACAAGTGGTGTTTTAGGAACTGGGCTAAAGTTAGCTACTTTCTCTCTGTACATTTCTAAAATGGTCACTCATACAGAAAATATACTTTAAACATGCAGCCCCTGCTGAGGTTAAGTAGCTTAGCCCATAGGGAGGAATGATCATAGAGCTGCAACTGAGGTACTTAAGGCACACTGGTAGAGGTTCATGTTGTACAAATCAATCTAGCTTTAAAATATATATATCCTATTCTTTCTCATAGATTGCATTGCCAAATAGCACCATTCAGGCAAAATATTGTTCAACAAAATGCTTCTAAAATAGCAAACAGTCCAACCTTTTAATAGTTTTTTTTAGCTGATATTACCCTAACGTGGATTTCAAATATGGGCATACGGGTTTCAGGTATTGACCCTATAAAGAAGCAGTTGAAAGTTTCTAATAAACAGTGTACATCCCTATGTTGTTCTAGTGTGAGTAGACCACTTTCAGTAGAGTACAGGAACAATGTGGATTCATGGATAGTAAAGGTCCCTCAATAGTCTGCTGCTGCCTCCCTTCACCTTGGAGGCCATGTTCAGGATTTTCACAAGCCAAGATGCAAAACACATTTGAGAAACTGAATGACTGGAAAAAAAACAATAAAGGCTCCCAGTTTTTCCTCTAGAGCTGGTGTCTTCTGTGGGGCTTTTGAATTAGAAGAGACTGACTGATTGTTCTAGGCTCCTGTAGAAGGACTGAGGAACTCAAACCTTAATTGAAAATGAATTTTTACATGTGTTGATAAACCTGTTGTTTAAAGAGAAACAGCTGGAAAGAAGACCTGCCTTCTTGCTACCAAAGAAGTGTCATATCCATGGTATAAGGGATTGATCACAGTCTGAGTGGGTGTTTTTAATAACCTCTTGCTAAATATACCTTGCATTTACTAATGAAGTTTTGAGATGTTACAGTGATGAGACCATATATGTACCTGGATCATTTGTAAATATTTTTGCAAACTTAAATAGGCTCTTATAGTTTGGTTAACAAACTTATATTTGGCATGTACATGGCACACTGAATACCCGGTGGAATGCAACTCCTGTCTTACAGTATGTCTACACTTAAGCTGCTACAGCCTAGACACTGCCGTGCCCATGAGAGGGGTTCTCCTGTTTCTGTCCACCTCCCCGAGAAACAGTAGGTAGGTCAATGGAAGAATCATTACCTTGACCTAGCCCTGTTTACACTGGGAATTAGTTCAGCATAACTGGTAGGGAGTGGATTTTTCACATCCCTGAGAAACGTAGCTACGCTGATGTAAGTTCCCACTTTAGACCAGTCTTTAGATGCACTAACTCACCTGACGCTGCCTCTTCACCCCTCCCCCTTCCCCAATATGTACTTGTTGGGTGGTCTGTGCTGAAGCCCGTGTTGCTGCATCCTCACTGCAATTTTTAGTGAGCTAGCTAGAGTGGGTATGTCTGCACAAGCTGCAAATCAGAGCTGCAGCGTAGATGGAGCCTCAGTGTTACATATTTTTTGCCATTAACAACTTGTCTGTTTTCAAAATACCAAGAGATTAAACCATATTTATGGACTAAATTGTTTTTAGTAAATTGTGGAGCAATATGAAACATGAGTCACTGACCCTTTACAAAAGAAACCAAATTGATACAAAATTTTGCCAGCATTATTCTGGAAATATGCACAAATAGGAACATGCAATACTTGAACCACCAGAAACCAAAGAAAATTTGACTTATGACGACAGATTAGGTCAGTAACTTAGCCTCTTGGGCAAGTCAGTCTCTCTGTGCTTCAGTTCCCAGTCTGTAAAGTGGGGATAACAGAATGTGTCTGCCTCACAGGTGTTTTGTGAGGATAAATTCATTAGAGCTTGTGAGGTGCTCAGATACTAACAGCAGCAAAGAGATCCAGATCCAGACTAACCCGGCTCCCTCTCTGATACCAGATACTAACAGTGATGGGAGCCATATCAGTACCTTAGATAGTAAAATCTTAAATTGCAACGTGCCCGGTTCTTCATGGCCAGATATCTCTGTTGAACATGAGGTGTAGAAGAAGGAAAGTAGGGAGGGCCCCTTGATAAAGCGAGGAAAATAACAAGTGGCCAGTTGCATACTAGTCAGTTTAAGCAGTGAATGCAGTGGTGACTGTTCTCAGGGATGGTTTTAATAAATTGCTGGATGTCAAGGAAACCTCTGAATTGACTGATAAGTAATTTGAACTCAATTAGTCTTGTTTTAAAATAATAAACCCTCAAGTTAGGACTGTGGAAGAACAGAAGAGTTTGTTCGATCTAAAGTTATGAAGTTTCTCAATGGAGTAGCTGTAGCATATTGCACTGCCACATGGGAACCCTCTTTTGATGGAATTGATCCAGGGACTCCCATGCACTAGGCAAGTGAAAATGGTACATGCTGGCATTTTGCTACAAAATGTTACCAGTGGGTGTCATGATGCTTACCAGAACTTTGTGGTCATTGTGCAGACCAAAGTAACCCAACTTTTCCTCGTATATACTGACTGTGCAGTCATGACCACCATTCTCAGCTAACTTGTTTAGTTACAGCTATGTTCAAACGCAGTAAAATTTGATAGTGTAGACTAGCCCCACCTGTGCTTGGTTTGGCTGAGTGCCTTTATAGCTGAAACATTTTAGTAGCCCTTTGCAGAGTGAGATATGAGATTACTATGGCTCTTAAAAAGGGTGTTTCAAAATCTGCATGAGGATGGCGTCAAAATCTTGTATGTTGATCTCCAGCTTGACTCCCATAATTTATGCACAGAATTAGAAAGCAGAAGAATAATTAGGTAACTGAATTTCATACTCTTTTTAATAATAATTGTCAGCTTGACAGTCCTGGACACTGAAGTCATTCGTCCTCCGAACAGGAACAGCATGGACAGAGCAAGCTTCTGCATCGTGCCCCGCTAATGTTTCTGCATTCTACAGCGATGAGAGTAGTTTAATCCCCATGAATTCCTTGTTGCCTCTGTAGAGGCTGCCAACCAACCTTTGTGCCTCTTCTGTGATGTTGTTTGGAATCCCACTGAGGCCACTGATTCATTCTGCATATACCCTCAAACGGCCATATCACTCACTATCAATCCAGCCAGTCCACGTTTAAAACAGTCACCTAGAAGTTAACAGGATTCATATCACATTAACTGTGCTGAGCCATCCAGTCTTTCCAACTGAATGTAATCATTTTAGAAATACTGTTTTTATAAAACCTGTTTGATGCGGACATTCAGCTGTTCATTGACATCTCTGTACAATGAAAACTGATTATAGCAATGACCACATCTCCTCAATGTCAAATAAATTTACATTTTTGTAAATATGCAGGTGTCCCTAAATCCAGCAATCTGTGCATGACATGGTGTTCAATCAAATTCATTTGTCCTAGCATTATTCCCAGTCGGTTCACCATTTTTAGGACTGCTGTCTACTCAGCCAAGATTCCTAATTTCATTGTTAATAAATGTTGTATACACTCTTGTAGTCCAAATGTATGAATAATGTACTTTAAAACTGAATCTGCAGTGCTGAAACAAACACATACACTCAACCTCATATAAGCTGCAAGGGCTTCTTGAGAATAACTTGAATATCTATAAGAAAGCCATAGTGCCTTGCAGCAATTAATTCAAGTGATTAGATGCTTGAAATGGTTTATTATAATTGCATACAGGTAGTAATTTATTAGGATGGCTGTTTCTTTTGGCATATGTCAAAAAGGTCAGAGTTTAGACTTTTTTGGACATTAACCTAGTCTTCTGAATCTCTGAAGTTCCACTTTTTGGTCATTAATTTCATACATGCTGAGATTGTGACAATTAACCTACTTAATAAAGGTCAAGTTTCAATTTTTTCAAATTTCTGGAACACTTAACTTTATTCCTTCTTGAAAATGGGCAGCTACAGAATGATCGTTATTAAATGAGAATGAATATGTGGTTCTGCTGTCAGGATAGCTGTTGAACAGTTAGTAACCAAAGGGATCAAACTACAGTGTATATGTTTGTTTAAAGGGTCAAACATTACAGGAAAATGAAATAGAAACATATAAAGCTCAATAATGTATTCAGTGTAAACTGACTTCAGCTTATGTTCCTGTTTAATATTATAACTTCTATACATCTAATTATCCACTCAAGTTTCAAATACATAATTTGCCCACTTTAAAATATCTGCATGTGCATACATGATTTTCCATATAGCCAAACCAGCATCCTGTACTGATAGTCCAGTCAGCACATCACGTACAGGTGCATAGACCAATAAAACAAAATATGAAAAGAAGCTTTTTTGTTTGTTCACACAGGCTCAAATCATGGTCCAGGTAAAATCAATGGGAATTTTGACATGAAGTTCTGTAGGACCCAGGATCCGGGCCAAATAATCCTTGGACACTTTCTAAACTCCATATTCACATGCTACTGCTGCTAGGGAAATTAGCAATTAAAAATGAATGTTGAACTATATGTTAAAGCTCTTCAAGGTCCTCTAAGGAAAGGTGCTACAGAAGAGCAATGTATTAATTGTGAATTGTATCATCCAGCGTGCTTGCAAATGCAACCATAGTAATTCCTTATGTTAGTAAAAATCATTATACTTTTTAAGTGCTGAGTGATTGTGTAGTAATTACACCCTGGAGCTGAATATTTCCGTGGAGATTTCACACACGTTTTCAAGTATCTGTAAAGATGTTAATTCATTGAACATTGCTAAAAGAAGGCTCATGTTAGTTTTATAGATTTGCTGCCCAACTCCAGTACGGGAATGACAGGTGTATCAAAGAATAAAGGGGCTATGTGATTACAAATCAAAGGCAAAAGCATGAGTGTTTTCTGTATACTTCTACATAGGGAAGTGAAATAAGTGGGATTCAAACCTCAGAAAGGAATGAATCCATAAGGTGCACAAGCTTTCAGCTAGGTGTCAATCACCTTTTCAGTCTCTTTGTGGAAGCTCTAATTCTTCAGCTGTGGGGCTTTGGAGAGATTAACCTCAAGTACAATGGTAGTGAGAATCTACACTCGCTGCTGGAACTTCTAAAGTGACTACACTAGTATGTTCCAATATTGTCACTCAAATATAAGATTAGATAAAACTGTATTCGGTTTCATTGAAAAAATTGTGTAACTTCACACCGTAACATGTTCTAATGTAGTTTGGCAGGGATGTGGCTTATTTCTCAGTGTGAGAAGTTTAGCTAGTGTATGAAAGACCCCAGGTTCTCTCTAGAACATGCCTCCTTTTCCCCCTCCCCCTTAAAATAGGCTAATAACTCCGATTTATGCTTTCTAAATGCTGCTGACTACTCACTAGCAGTGATGCATCTAGCAGGGGAGATATGAATTATATCTGTTCAATTAAAAAATTTTCAGCTAAAGCAAAATGATCATTTCAGACAAATGTCTGCTACAAGAAGCAGATACACACCAGTACTAAAGTTACCATGATTTCCAGATTATCATAAGCAATGTATATTTCATCTCTTTTCATCTTTCACTTTGGAGAGTAACATCATTCTCTGAGACGTACCTTAGAGATGATTTAGCAGCTGAAGAAATTAGTCAACCCTTTCCTCCTCTTACTATTTTATAAAACTGGCTATTTCTTATTGTTCCTATGAGACAGCTAGAGCTATCAAAACAACCTATATCTTGACAGGATTATATGAAAAGACACGTCTATTTTTCAAAATTCTAAGACAAACCTATTTAGAAATCCAGAGTTTTAATATTTATAAATTTATATCATAACAATAAATAACACTTCTCACTTCCATAGCATATTTCTTCTGAGGTTTTGCAATACCTTCCTGAGATGAGGAAGCATTATGCCCATTTTCAGAAACAAGAAACTGACACAGATGACAATTAGTTTGGCAGAACTAACGCTAGAGTCCTGATTCAGTCACAAAACTATCCTGGTCCCTGACAAAGTTTTTCTAGGTTTGTACTGAGAGTTTCATAGAACAGCCAGAAAAATCTATATGAGAAAGAAAAAAGAATGTGCATGAGACTCATTGAGCAAAGATTTGTGGTTTGTGTAGACCTAAAAAGATGATGTGCTAGGGACTGAATTATGAGAAATCTTTCCTGAATAAGAACTTATAAGTATTTAATCTTTAAGGTGGAGAGAACAATTGTTACTTAATGCACTTCCAAACAAAAATGCCTTATGAGCAGAGCTTGGGGAAATTTGGGGGACTAAATTTTGCCCAAAAGTGCAGATTCAGGTCAACTGGATTACTTTGAAAATTTTTATCAATTTTGCCAAATGTTCCAGTCAAAAATAAAAACAAAAAAATGGGAAATTTAAATGACTTCTTGTTTTGAATTGTCCTTCAATATTTTTTAAAAGTTAAACTTGAACAACGTTAAACATTTCATTTTGGGTGAAACAATGTTTCCTTCAACCTGAAGTGGAATTTCTTGGTTTGCTGACATTCTTCAAACCAAACAAAATAAAAAACCAAAATCCCGCCCCCCCCCCCCACACACACACTCATTTAGAGTTGACCCAAAATGAATTTTTTTGGTTTGGCCACTTACCCCAAAGTATCAGTTATTCGCCCAGCACTGCATTTGAGGACATGAAAGCCTGCAGAGAAAAGCAAGTCTTATTTATTCCAAATAAACAGTAAGCACTGAAATAAAGAAATGTAGTGTGGCTATGGCCACTTCAATGAAGAACTCTGTTCAAAGAGCATCAATCAGAAAAGCCAACCAAATATTAGGATGCATAAGGAATAGGAGGGAAGTGGGCCCTGTAAGAGATGCTTCAGAGAGTGATAACAAGAATGATTAGAGACTTGGGAAAACTTCCAGCTGAGGAGAGTGAAAAGATTGACAAGTCATGTGAGAGAGAAGATATGGTAAAGGTATACAAAATAACGAATGGTACCATTTAGGAAAGGCAATTGGGCATATCTGTTTTCTCAAAATAGAAGAACAAGGGGACATCCAATAAAAATTGAAAGGCAGCAAATTGAAAACTGATCAAAACTTTGTTTTTTAACACAAAACATAATTTGCCTATGGAACTCATTGCCACTAGATAATGTGAAGGCCAAGAGTTCAGATAAGTTCAGAAAAGATTAAACATTGGTGTAGATGTTTGTTATCCAGAGTTACATGAGCGTGATGTAAAAAAATGAAAACAGTTATTTAAACCTAATCCTTAAAGCTATAAACCAACCCCACCTGAGATGGATGGGTAGAAACTTCCCCTAAGACAACATGTAATACAGCTGTCCACAGTGGTGTTTCTTGCATTTCTTTTGATGCATCTTCTGTTCTTCTTCAGGGCAGAAAAGTGACAAGATGAACCATTGGTCTGAGCTGTTATGGCAATTCCTGTGTTTCACATGATAACAGTTAGATTGAAATTTTGACAAACTCGGAACTAGGAAAATGTTCATTAGCAACCCTCTTATTTTATTTAGCTTGGAAACATTTTTTGAAGTTCAGGACACAGCCACCATTTTAGTCATTCCCTTAAGTCATTAAGCTTACAGCATATGCTAATGACTTTTATATTCTGCTTCAGTCGTTTCATGTGTTAGGTTCGTATCAGTCAATTGGCATAAATCCAATCTTCTGGCTCTTTTGACATACTGTTCTCTAGTAACCTTTTTTGTTTAGCAGATGTCCACCAAAATAAAATGGCTAGTAAAGTAGACATCCACCATCTGAGATGGGAAGGTATAGATGCTACAACTTTGGTTTCTGACCGTGGATCAAATAACAGATGATGAAAAAATCGGCATTGCTACACCCACATTTGTAGGGACCGTTTTGCCTTTCCTACCACCCACCCAAATCAAATAATGCAGCAATATTCCAAGAATCTTGTCTCAGACGACAGATGTTGTGGAAGGATGTTTTCTCAGATACAGCACTGCAGCTATTCAGCTTTGTGACTATGGGGGTAGGGTAGGTGCCACTTTACGTAGATAAAAATCTGACACGAAATAAAAAAGAGCAATAATTAGTAAACAGAAGACCAGTTGAGAACAATATTTTACAATCTTAAACCATAAAAAGGCTTTTAACAGCTGAGTACTATGAAGCATTTGCCCCATATTAATTTTCATATGTCTTTTTACATCCTTTCAGCCGTGCAAGAACTCTAAAGAAAAATACATTGTCTGCGGAGATGCACCAGCCACACTTGTTCGTGCTAGATCTCATCCATTATATTAGTTCCAAGCAAAGTGAGCATGCTTTAGTGATCAGGTGGTGTCCAGAGTGTGATTTTACTCCCTAACCAACAAACTTGGAAATGGGTAGGTGGCCAGAGAGTGCTTACTCTCCCTTGGTTCTGGATTTATCCTCTTTTGTGCGTGCATCCTAAGGAGATGTGCAAGAACTGTAAGCCTCTTGGGGCAAAGGCCATTCCTTCTGTTTTTTTAAATGTCTGGAAAGTAGAGGCAATGTACATTTGCTTGCCAACTCTGGAGCTTGGCTCCAAATATCCCCAAACTTTAACTGTGGTCAGAGCAAAGGTGTTGGCTTTAGGTGCACTGTAATCTGAATGCAGATAGTCTGTTCCTTTAAAAGAAAGGATTGGATTTCCCCTCCTCCTGTGCCATATGTGAATTCTAGGAAAAACTAGCTCACCAGCTATTATGCTGAGTGTCTGGCTGAATCTCACCAGCCAGTGACTGGTACTATGTTTAATGTACTTTTTCTTAATTCTCTCACTTTCTTCGCTTCATGCTTATCTCATTTTAGAGTGTGTGAAATTTTTCAGTTCATTATGTTCTGAACCGTTATTTAATTGAAGCCCCCGTGTTAAATCAGTACACATTGCACACAGTCATTTAAAATATTCCAGCCGTGCACATTTTTTTATAAGTGGTTCAATTGGAAGTGATCAAGGTTTGAGACTTGCAGCTTATAAAGGCCTCCGCTGTGGTAATGTGAAGTGCTGCTCTCAAAAATTTCAAATTGCTTCACAAGCAGGCCCAGCACAACTATCTTAAACTGAAGCGCACGTATATAATTTCTCAGCCCTGTGCATTCCCAAACCCTTCACTTAATTTCTTGCATAGAAAGAAATAACACAGGGAATATGACTCAATCAGCTGGCTGTGGACTGGAGTGGGACCCCACCCCCCACTTAGGAAAAGGTGAGTGGGTGCAGTATGCTTTTGTACCTTTCGCTCAGCCACTTTCTTCTGCAAGTACTGGAAGATGCTGACTGTCCTTCCTGCTGTATGAGGAGTGCCAGGCTTGCAGCTGGCAAACTATTATTTCTCTTAAATGTACCTGTCCCACAAACTCAGGGCATGTGCAAGAGGAACACTACATGATCAATACCAAAGTACATGGACTCTTTCCCCTGAAATACTTTCTTCTTGAAGAGAACGCTGGTGCTCCTGTAGTCCATAGATCTTCATCAGTGCCCTACCTGCAAAGGGAACTGAGATGAGCCATGGTATCAAATTCAAAGGAGTTAGGATCAGACACGACTAGCCTCAGTTTATTTGCCCAGGGCGGAAACAGGGAGAAGGGTTGCCATTCAAAAATGAGGCTCACTGGCACAGCTGTTTGAAATGTACACTGCATTCTGCCCCGAGTGCAACCAGTACTGTTTTCTAACAAGTATGTGAACAGGGGGAAGAAATGTGAAACCCACAAGTTTATTTTTCTTCTGTTTATCATATGCCAGGTGCACAGTTAAAAAAAACACTCCACATGACCATCCTCACAACCTTTCTCCATTGCTGCAAAGCAAAGGAAAGGAAAGGTCGTATAAAATATGGGTAGCAGTGACATGGAGTTCAATATCCCCTTCCCACACTGCCCACTAGAAAACTATATTTGTGAGCGATTAGCAATCTGCTGTGGCACAACAGGCTTGTGAAAGTGGTCAGCTGCTAATTACAAAATGCGAAACAGAGCTAATCTGTTCCCAGGGTTAGAATGTATGTCTGAAACGTGAGTCAGAGATTCCAGCTTTATTGAAAATGCTCAGTAATCTCAAGTAACGACCCACTCTAACTAAAGAACAAGCGCTCAGTAAAGGTCATTTATCTGAGTGCAGAAAACAGTTCCTTTTCCGAGTGCTGTCATCTTTCACTTTAATTAATATCAAGTGTACGCTGTTGGCACTGGCTTCAAATGCTGTAACGCTCGGAGACTGGACTTCCGGTGACATTTTTAATGAAAAAATGTAAATCACATTTCACTAGCACTATCATAGGTATTCATTAGCCAAGCCAAATTGCAGGGGACCACCTGTGGAAGTGCAGCTGGCTTGTCTGGGAATCCTAGATAAATTATTATTACAGCAACTACTGAGAATTCTGATCCGTGGGGAATATGTGGCAAGGAATGTAGGAAGTGCCGTACAGATCAGGCCTGTGGCCCGTCTAACTGAACAGGTCACAAAGACGACTCATACAGCAGCTTTAAATCACAAATTCAGCAGGATGGTCTACACTGGTGATGACTGTTGAAAATATCAAGACTACTAGTTCAGTAACTAGCTAGCTACTATAAAGTGGGTGCATAACTGGTGGGAAAACCATTCCCAGAGAGAAATCATCAGTGGCTTGCAGTCAATGCTGGAAGGGCATATCAAGTGGGGTCCTGCAGGGATCAGTTCTGGGTCCGGTTCTGTTCAATATTGCGGACAATACCAATCTGGGAGGGGGTGCAAGTGCTTTGGAGGATAGGATTAAAATTCAAAATGATCTGGACGCACTGGAGAAATGGTCTGAAGAAAATAGGATGAAATTCAATACGGACAAATGCAAAGTACTCCACTTAGGAAGGAACAATCAGTTGCAAACATACAAAATGGGAAATGACTACCTAGGAAGGAGTAGTGTGGAAAGGGATCTGTGGGGCACAGTGGATCACAAGCTAAATATGAATCAACAGTGTAACGCTGTTGCAAAAAAACCCAAACATCATTCTGAGATGTATTAGCAAGGGGTGTTATAAGCAAGAGACAGAAAATAATTCTGCTCTACTCCATGCTGATTAGGCCTCAAATGGAATACTGTGTCCAGTTCCGGGCATCACATTTCAGGAAGGATGTGGACAAATTGAGGAAAGTCCAGAGAAGAGCAACAAAAATGATTAAAGGCCTAGAAAACATGACCTATGAGAGAAGATTGAAAAAATTGGGTTTGTTTAGCATGGAGAAGAGAAGGCTGAGGGGGGGACATGGTAACAGTTTTCAAGTATATAAAAGGTTGTTACAAGGAGGAGAGAGAGAAGTTGTTCTTCAAGTAGTGTCCTTGGGGGTGCCCCACTTTAGGTGTCGGTGTGTGCCTGCACCAGAGATTTTAGGTAGCAGTGCTTGGTAAGGGCATGCGTGCGCAGCAGCTGTCTCATGTCATTGGCGCCTCTTGCAGTGTGCGCACAACCCGACCCACTCAGTTCCTTCTCTACCGTCCTCAGCTGCAGACGGAGCTCAGTGGCAGTGCTGTTTCTTCAAAAATCTCTAGAAAAGAAAATAGTTTACATAGTAGTTTTAGCTTATTAGCTCTTAGATAGTTTGATTAGACTGTACTTAACTTTTTTTTAAAAATAACTGGCTTTCTTTTTCTTTCCCTTCAGTTTTAGTTTCTTAGATTAGTAGAAATAGAGTTTTTTTAACCAGTTTCTACAGTTTGCTTCACATTTCCCTTCCGAGTTGCAGAAAAAATCATCAGACACAATGCCAGGCTCACCTGGTTTTAAGAGGTGTGGCAATGCCTGTCTCTGATGGCCATGCATCTTGTGTCCGCTGCCTGGGGGAAATTCATATTCCCCAGAAATGTACTCACTGTACAAATCTAAAAGTGAGGGCAAGGAGAGACAGAGATCTCCACATTAAAATTTCCAGCTGTCTCAGCAGACATCAACAACTGAGCCACAGACGAGCAAAGCTTCTGACAAGCGCAATGCTCAGCCTTCCAAAACCTCAAGGAAGCGAGCTTCGACCTCCCCGAAATGAGGCACTCAGAGAAAGAGGAGTTCCTCAGCAAGGTTCTTGCCCTCGGGGCCGAGCTCATCCAGAGAGAGCTCCTACAAGACCTCGGGCATCTGCAGCACCGTCCCCTCACAGACCTCTGCCATGTCCCGATGCACCGTCTCAGAGCTGAGACACCAAGTCTCCTCCAGGGCACCGACACCCCTGGTGCAGAACCAGGTGCTGAAAGCACTTCTGACACCCATGCCGCCGCCACCGGCACTGACTCATTTGTCAGCACCGTCAGACCGACCTACAACGGCACCAACTGCATCCATGAAAGCCGACCGGAATACAAATGTGGCACTGACCACAGTGGGACCAGTGCTATTTTTACACCAGAGGGACATCGCAGTCTCCTCGCCACCGCAATCGCCCATACTTGACACAGCGCAATCTCCAAGCCAAAGAATGGGGCAGCCCCCCACATCTCCTGCCCCTCAATCCATATACAGTGACGAGGAAGGGGACAGTACAGCCATTTCTCCTCTCGACACGCCTCACCTACAGGCAGGAAACCACCATGGGAAACTGTCAGAACCAAGCCTCACAACTATGGACAGCTGCAACATTGGTATGGGCAACCCTGGCCATGCCCACCACCACCCTTCCCAATGCAGTGGCCTCCATGAGATCCATGGGCTCCATATAGAGCCCACTACTCTAGATCTTCCACCCTAGCCAGACGGGAAATTAGATCACCTCCACTTTCACCAGGCTGGGAAACCTCTGAGGTCCCTGAGCGGGGGATAGAGGAGGAAGAGGTGATTTCAGAGATTGAGTAGGCACACACTTTACCTGCTCATAACTCATCCCTTTCACCGGATGATGCTGTGATGCCCACAAACCCAGCAACATCTGATGACCTGGAGCAGTTTCAAGAGCTTTTTAAGAGAGTGAAGTGAGCCAGGAGATCATACTAAAGGAGGTACAAGAGAAGCAGCACAAACTGCTCCAAATCCTCCAACCATCTGCCTCAGCCAAGATTGTTCTCCCATTAACGAAGCCATAATGGAGCCAGCAGAGGCAATATGGCAGACACCTGCAACAGCACCACCTACCAGTAAAAGGGCTGACAGAAAATACTTCATCTCAGCTAAAAGGATGGACTTTCTTTTCTCCCACCCACAGCCCAACTTCCTAGTGGTGGAAGCCATCAAGCACCTCAGCAAGCAACCCCAGTTCTGGACAAGGAACATAAAAGACTAGACCTCTTCGGTCATAAAATATACTCCTCAGCCACACTCCCATTCAGGGTGGCCAACTATTCCACCCTCTTGGCAAATTATGACTTTTCTAATTATGGCAAACTGCAGGAACTTTTAGAGGATCTTCCTGAAGACAAATGTCCCCAGCTCAAGGCCATCATGACCGAGAGACAGATAATAGCCCGCACAGCTCTACAGGCCTCAATGGATGTGGCACACACAGCCTCATGAACAACTGCCATAGCAGTGGTGATGTGCAAAGCATCCTGGTTGCAGGTGTCGGGAAAGAACTACAGCTAAAGGTGGAGGACCTTCCCTTTGACCGCAAAAAGCATTTTCCTCTAAAACAGATGAGATCTTACATACAGTGAAGGACTCTTGGGCCACTTTACATACCATAGGTATATACACTGCAATTTCCACAATCAATACCAGTCCACAAATGTCAGTGGGGACTTGCCTTCAGCTCCTGGGGCATATGGAAGCCACAACCTTCATCATAAGGCATGCAAGACTTCACATGTGCTGTCTTCAGGGCTGGCTGAGCACTGTTTATATGCCCAGCAAACACAGCCTAAGCAAAAGAGTCACATTGCCTCCAAAGTCCATCACATCTTTACCCTGGTGGACGAAACCTGAAAATGTTTGCACAAGGATCCCCTTTCAACAGGACCCTCCATCACTCACTATCATGACAGATGCATCCCTGATAGATTGGGGTGCTCATTTGGACCACCACACCATACAGGGCATGTGGTTGGTGACGGAAACTCAACTTCACATTAACCTCCTAGAGCTCAGAGCAGTACACATCACATTCCGTCACTTCCTGCCAATCATACAGAACAAATCAATTCGCATACTAACCAATAACATTGCATGCATGTTCTATATCAATCAACAAGGAGGAGCTCACTCCCACTTTCTGTTCACAGAAGCCCTGAACTTATGGAACTGGTGTATCTGCAACAACATAAACATCACGGCATCTTACCTACTGGGGTGCCAGAAGACAACAGTGGACACACTAAGCAGATACTTCTCAAAGGAACACGAATGGGAAATACACGGCAGTGTCCTCAAAATGATATTCCAGAAATGGAGCTATCAAACAGTCGATCTATTTGCATCAACAATAAACCACAAGTGCCCACTCTTCTGCTCCAGAGAAGGTCTAATACCCAAATCACTAAGTGATGCCTTCCTCATATCGTGGAGCACATCACTCCTGTATGCATTCCTGCCAATACCTCTAATCTTGCGAGTGATTCACAAGATACGGACCGACATCATCCTGATTGTCCCCTCCTGGCCCAGACAAACTTGCTTCCCTTACCTGTCGCAGCTGGCAGTGTGTGCTCCACAAATGCTTCCCTTATGAGCAGATCTTCTGTCACAGAACAAGGGCCTAATACTCCATCCCAGTCCGGAGAAGTTCCATCTCAAAGCATGCCTCCTACATGGCTCCAACATGGAGAACTAGACTGTTCAGAAAGAGTGAAACAGGTATTACTAAACAGCAGATGATCTATCACTAGAAGTACTTACCTCCAGAAGTAGAAGAGATTCTTGATGTGGTGCCAACAAAAACAAACAGATTTGGTCACGGTGCCTCTATCTACTATATTAGACTATATACTAGAACTCAAAGAATCTGACTTAACCATAAGATCAGTTAAATTACATCTAACGGCCATTACGGTCTTTCACAATAAGGTAGAGGGGACATCATTCTTTGCTCACCCAATTACGAGACGCTTCCTAGTGGGTATACAGGACAAGTATCTGGAAGTTCGACAACCTACACCACCATGGGACCTGAATCATGTACTCAGATGTCTGACCAGACCACCCTTTGAGCCATTAGCAACCTACTCTCTCCTGCACATGTCAATGAAGGCCGTGTTTCTGGTGGCCATCACATCAGCCAGAAGGGTCAGCGAAATAGAGGCACTAATGGCTGAACCTCCCTACACCGTAATCACCAAAGACAAAATCATGCTACGACCACACCCTAAGTAGCTACATCCTTCCACATAAACCAAACGGTACCCACATTCTACCCAAAACCACACAGGGATTTTCAGAAGGCTGCCTTCCACACACTGGATGTCAGGCGAGCCATAGCATTCTATTTAGACAGAACCAAACCCTTCCAGAAATCACCAAGACTGTTTATCTCCACAATAGATCGATCCAAGGGTTGTGCAATATCGACCCAGAGACTATCTAAATGGATCTCCACCTATATCCAAACCTGCTACCAACTACACGATAGAGAACCTCCCTCAGGCATCAGTTCTCATTCTACACGTGCTATGGCTACATCAATAGCCTTCCTAAACAATGTCCCCTTAATAGATATATGTAGAGCTGCCACATGGGCATCAGAGCACACCTTTGCTAAACACTATGCCATCACCCAAGGGGCTATGTCATACATCATAGATAGCCTTACCATGCTCTCGACTCCTACACATATAACTCTGAAGCCCCTACCATCCACACAGGGGCACTGCTCTACAGACACCTAAAGTAAAGCACCCACAGGGACACTACTCAAAGAAGAAGTTACTCACCTTGTGCAGTAGCAATGGCTCTTCGAGATGTATGTCCGTGTGGGTGCTCCACTACCCACCCTCCTCCCCTCTGCTTTGGAGTTTTTGCTATCAGACTTCGCAGTAGAGAAGGAACTGAGGGGGTCGGGTTGTGTGCGCGCTACAAGAGGTGCCAACAACACTGTGAGACAGCTGCTGCGCACGCATGCCCTGACCGAGCACTGCTACCTAAAATCTCTGGATGCTCCGCCGGGGCATCTAAGTGCGCCCATGCACTGTCCGGCGGATGAGCATCCACCGAAATGCCGCTGACAAGCTGCGTCGTCCAGAGGCATTGCCGTCAAAACGCCGCCGATTTTCAGCGGTATTTTGGCGGTGACACCTCTGGATGACGCTGCTTGTCGGCGGCATTTCAGCGGCAACACCTATTGACGTTGCCGCTTGTTGGCGGAATTTCGGCGGATGCTCGTCTGCCGCCACGGTCCTCCGTGGCTCGTCGTCTGGCGCCTGCCAGATCAAAAAGTTTGGGGACCACTGGCCTAGGAAGTTGTGGAATCTCTGTCATTGAGATTTTTAAGAACAGGTTAGACAAACACCTGTCAGGGATGGTCTAGATAATACTTAGTCCTGCCATGAGTGCAGGGGACTGGACTAGATGACTTCTCAAGGTCCCTTTCAGTTCTATGATTATCTAGTATCCTGTCTCTGACAGTGATCAGCACCAGCTGCTTTGGAGGGAGATGCAAGAAACTCTGGAGTAGACAGATGTGGGATAACCTGTTCCCCGTGAAGAGTCTTGTCCTAATCCCTCATAGTTAGAGATTGGCTGGGACTGGGATTGGCTGAAGCTTGAGGTTTTATATCCCTTCTAAAACTTTTGTTAGCATTGCCTATTATAACCCTATTATTCACAGAACTGTTCATCAAGTTTAAGGCCAGAAGGGACCATTAGGTCATGTATTCTGACCTTCTGCAAGGTCACTCAGTTACTCCTGTATTGAGCCCAGTAACTTGTTTGTCCAGAAAGCCAACCAGTCTTGACTCGAAGACTTTGGGAGAAGAAGAATACACCAGTTCCCTTGGTAGATTCTTCCAAGGGTTAATCACCTTCACTGTTAACAAGTTTGTACCATATTTCTAATTTTGAGAACCCCACTGGGACTCTGGCATGAGCAGGGAACCCACACAGCTTATTAGCTGTGGGTCAGCATTAGGATTCAGGTGATTTTGCACATTGCCATCAGCAAGGTAAATACTTCCAGGGTTAGGCAGCTGCTGTGTCATGGTTTGTGAATGCCAGTAGCCCCTAAATGTTGGACTGAGGTGCTTAAAGAGGCAATTGAGAGACAAAGTCCCAGGACATTTTTTTAATATAGCAGTTGCTAAATTCAACATTTTTTACATAGTCCTGAAAACCAATACTACTAGAGATGTGCCCACACAGAAACCCAGAGATGTGTCAGAGAAGTTTGAATTTAGAGGGGAACTTGGCAATTTTTCCCAATAATGGGTTGAACCGAAACTCCAGGGCCAAACATCACCAATTTTCACATTGGCCATGAGCTGTACAGCTTGGGCCTCTATCTCTGAATATATTTATGTTGTTTATTTAGTGTGATTCATTTACTCATTGGCTAAAAAGAAATGTCTATCCTTTGCGCTCTTTGTTCCTAGATAATTTTGAAGATGCACTTAGACAGAGGGACTAATGGAAACATCCCTCCTTCCTGATTTTGCCAAGAATTAAACTTTATTGTAGCCAGAACCTAAAAACATATGTCAGATCTTTACTGTCTCGCAGCTGAGTACTCATGAGCCCTCAAAACTAAGAAAAACAAATGGCCCCTCAATAATAATTGGTGTTTTGTATCTTCAAATTGCTTTACAAACATTCAGTAATTTTCACAGCACTTTGAGCTATGAGTATTATTCCCCGTTTTATAAATGGTCAAACTGAGGCAGAAAGGTTGAGTGACTTTCCCAAGGTTGCCGAGGTTAACAATCAGAGGCCATATTAGCACTCAGGAATTCCTGGTCCCATGTTAGACACCTAGGCCCTGCTGCCCTCTCAGGAATAAGGGGGCCAAAGCCCAGGCTTCCATCCCAGAACTGGAGTCAGTGCCGGAGCAGAAGCTTGGGAGCAGGACTGGGAACCGTTTGACTTTGGTTCACCATGGCAAGAGGAAATTAGAAGGAGATTGGATTAAAAAAGGATGGGGTCACTTTGAGTGAAGAAATCTGCTTCAGTCTTTTCCAAAGTCCTATTGTTCACATCTGAATATTCAGATGAGTTTTAAACAAACTTGAAGTGGTGTGTGTGTGTGTGTGTGTGTGTGTGTGTGTGTGTATCTACTGAAAATAGCTCAACTTAAATTATTACTCACCTTCTCTTGGGTATCCATTTCCATACACCTAGTAACATATCTTGAAACACTTGGTGTGGGATGGGACGAGGGGTGAGGTAGTATGGGATTAGAGGCCAGTCCCGCTCCCATTGAAGTCCCTGGGAATTGAACAGGGCCATACACAGATGGGATCCCATTAACGTCAGTGGGTGCTCCCTGTTCGACTAATTAGCTCACTACATTTAGCCTTATGTACAGTAAAGGCCATTCCAGCTTTGGATGAAATGAAGTCAGTGGAACCAAGGGTAGAATCTGAATCCTTTCTGAACCATCAAACATCACATTGGATGTATGCAAGTCTCCTCCATCTCTATCTATCCCGGATCACGTTTTGCATGTTGAGTGCTGTAAATTTTCCTTCTCTGAGCACTCTTTGATGCAGTGGTTCTTTTGGTCAACCCCTTTTCCATGTTCCTTCAGCTGTCCAATAGCACACCTGCCAAGACAGCTGCTCTGGCTTCATTCTTAACAGAAAGACTCTGGCCATAAGTTTATAAGACCAATAACATAGTCTGATATTTTAAAAAGTTGTAGTACTTATGCAGTCTGCTGGAGCCTGTTAGTGCGCATTAACATACCGTTAATGCAGATCAGCAGGATGCACATGGACAGTTAGAGTGCAGAAAGCTAGATTCCCTCCCCAGCTTGCCGTGAACTAAATGTTTGTGTGTAGACAAGTCTTTACTGTTTTGATGCCCATGAGATTGTATATTTTGGTGTGTACGCGTTGACTTACAAAACCATAACAGCTGTTTAATGGAGTCATTATGGTCTGAGTAAATATATACTAATTTTGCAAACAGTAAATATAATATTAATTATTTGTATTATAATGATACTAGAGGCTGCAGTCTGATTGGGGCCCCATTGTGCAAGAAAAAATTCCAGAGTTTACTGTCTAAAAGCCTTTCATTATTTTGTGTGAACATTAAGTTCAGCTGTTTCAAATCCTAATGAGTTTGTTATTGAAAACAGTGCAAAAATGTAGAAAAGGAGATTTCTAAACAAAAGATCTCAACTGTTTTTAAACATAAACATCCCAAACCACTGGTTCGCACCATGAACAGTCTGCAAATCACAGTTTACATTACAAGGCTATTTTTGTACTAGAGTCTTGCAAAAAGATCTCGATAAAAGTTTGGATCTCATTTGTTACAGAGTTGGAAATTGCATGGTTTCCGTTCAAGCAAAGTCATTTTTTGATTGGCCCAGTTATAAAGTGAGTGTCAGTGCATCACTTTATATTAGATGGAAACTGATCCCTGCTTTCATTCAAAGTTCAAACCAAATTTACCAAGACATTTGAAGTTCAAAATAACTCTATTCATTTGAATTTTCTTCTGCTTCCTCACTTCCTGTCTGTGGCTGGAATATAAAGTATAAATACCTCATTACCATGGGAAAATCTATTCTAATTCACCCATCACAAGGGGGAACTGGAACTCATAAGAAAACATCTTTTGCTGAGACCTCAGTCTAGCTTTCCAAGCCAAAGAGATTTGCTTAAGTTATCACATATGCATATATCAGGCTACATTCTCCCCAGACTTACACGCTCTGCAACCCTGTTCTGCTTCAGAGAGGAACAGGGTGTAAGCCAGGGGAGAATTTGACCCAGGAACTTTTGGAATGCTTTTCTAAACTGCACCCAACAGCAGTTGCTCCTAGATACAACTGACAACAGAGGACAAAAATGTTTCCAGGGACTTAATTACAGTGGTGTACATGGCACTACCATTTTAATTACCCAAACCCAATTTTAAAGAAAAGGAGAATTGGGCTCAATTTGCAAGATTTGGATCTGGATTTCAAACACGCCACAGACATGCAGTGTTTGGATATAGTGGTTTAGTTCTATCTGTGGTTAAAAACTGGGGCTAGTTGCAAAATTCTCATCCTGATTTGTTTCTCACACACCTCTTGAAGTGAGGGATTAGTCAACTGCAAGGATTTAGACTAAGGCCATCTCTACAGCAAACACTAGGGAAAATATGGGCAAAATGCCGTGAATGAAATCAAGTATCAGTGCATTATAGCTGAAGGTGCAATTAAAGAAGAAATACTAGCGAGCTTTTTGAACTGTGACATATCCACACAGCTTTCAATTAGAGCCACTGTTAGTTCTGCTTTCACGCAGCTTAAATCATCAGCCTTTGAACTGATTTATGGGGAGAAAGTTGTACTAAAATAATCATTTTTACATAGAGTGACGAGCCCCGTGTACTCTTCCCAAGTGGAGAGGTGTAAAATTCATTTGAAAGATATATTGTGTGGACGTTCTTGGATTTTTAAATATGCAGATTCTAGTTGCATAACATTTAGAAAAGTGTAAACGCCTGTAAATGCTTTGAGTCATTCAACAAACAAGTTACTTTGGAATGTTCAGTACAGGTTAAATAGGTGTCTCAGTGGCACAGCTGGCTAACCTATGACTGCATCTATAGAGGCAGTGTGGCCTAGTGAATAGAGCAAAGAGCCAACAGATGACCCTAGGCTATATTCTAAACTTTACCACTGATCTGCTGTATGACCTTGGGCAAATCTCTTTACCATTCTGTGCCTCAGTTTCCCCATTGTAGTGTAGCTTTCTATCACTGCAAAAAATGGGAGGAGAGGCAACAACATCTAGGATTGCTCCAAATGAAACAGAGAGGCTCAGAGGAATTAGGGCTCTGTACCTATACTCAGCATTCCCCACGCCTGAGACAAGTTTATGAAGGAATGGTCTGTCTTTAATCAGTATCCAGCACGCTGTGGGTTCAACAACATGACTCTTCCACAAAGCGAATACTTCAGGATAGCAGTAAGTGTGGTGGGGGGAGCTGTACACTCAGTGGTGACACCCTTTAGAAGCCACATTACACTGACGTCTCCTCTCCTTGTGGTTGGTGACTCTTAGAAATTAGAGATACTGTGGCATTTCTTGAAATTAGGAGATAAACCTGCAGGTCAATATTTGCTCCATCAGGAAAATGGGTGGGACTGTCTATAGTGGAGTGTGGACTGTGGTTGAGTGCACCATTACTGCAATGTTAGTCTAAAGTTACTCCAGTACCAGCTCTGGGGGTGCTTAGGGGAGGAATGATGCTATGGAGCTGATTTTATAAGTGCTGGGCACCTACAACTCTGACTCAGTTTGAAATCCAGAAGCAGGAGCTTTAGAGCCACTCACCAGAAGCTGACTTGACCTCTGAGAGGAGTATGGGGCTGGGCTATGCAATATTTCTTCAGCTTAGAGCCACAGTAATTCACCTTGATAGGAGACACAAGCAGCATCTATACTTCTAATCTCCACAATTGTTTTGTGTTCAAATAGTAAAAGAAACCAATAATAAAATGCTTTCTATCATTGCAAAGAATGGGAGGAGAAGAAACTGCATCTAGAATTGCTTCTTATGAAACAGAGAATCTGGGACTCTTTGTACTCTGCATTCCCCCACTCCTGAGACAAGTTCATGAAAGAATGGTGTGTCTTTAATCATTTAATTTGGTTAATTTAAAACTATGTATGCATAATTTATTTACAGAGAGGTAAAACCCTCTAATTCCTGCATTTATTATTGTAATGCACAGTATTAGAGTGTTTTTTTTTTACTATTCCACTCTGCACACTGTCTAAGTCTGTTAGCATTATACACATCATGCCTGAGCAAGTCTGTTCAAGGGGGTTTGAGACTCCAGTTCACATATACCGTCTTCCATAAATTATGCACATAACTTCCATTTATATACAAAGGCACTGGAGAAGTTAGAATGCAAATTAACGTATATTGCACACGTTCTAAGCCATTGTCATATGCATATTGTTTTAGGGGAAAAACAAACAAACCCCAAACCACGTTTTCCCCTCCATACCGTGAGAGATTATTTGCTTTGATAATGATGAATTATTGCCGTGCTTTCCACAATAATGGCAATTAAAGGGACATTTCGAGGAATTGCTGCAAAACTGGGCTCCCAACACCAGCAGAAGTTGTATAGGAATCATCTCGAACCACAAGGCAACGGTTATGCAATCTGTCCACATAAACGGGACACACAATCGAATTCCAACTCACCATTATTTAATTATCAAGATTTGTTTTCTCTGCTGCATAACTGTCATTTTTCAGGGGCTTTACCCTGAACTCTTAGGCTTTCATGGATGGATCTGAATGTTTGATAGAGGTCCCCAATCTTTTATGAGGCTTGCCAGCTAATCCTGATATATAAAATGTACAAGTGCACCTGGAAGACCTTACTGGTGCAAAAAAGAGAGATGAGGTTCTAGGGGGTGCACGGTTCCTATATGGATTTAAAATATACTCCAATTCCTGATGCAGAACATTACTCCAGTCTGAATAACAGCCTACTCACCACTAGCTACTACTAAATTTTCACCCATTCCTTTTGTGACCTGTGCTGCACATTGAGCAGACATCTTCATTGAGCTGTCCACAATGATGCCTAGTATCACTAATCCACAGCCCCTCAGTGTGTACAAAGAGTTTAAATTATTCCTTGCAAAGTGCATTAGCTTCCACTTATCTATGCTGAATTTCATCTGCCATTATGTTGCCCAGTTTATAGGCCTTTCTGAAACACCTCACAGTTTCCCCTAGTCTTGACTAACCTAGATACTTTGGTGACATTGGGACGTTTCACTAATTCACTATTTACATCCTTTACTCCCAGGTCACTGGGAAACATCCCTCAGTAAGAACTTCGGGCAGTCAGGCATAAATTTTTCAGACACACTGAAACTATGAACTGAGTTGGGTCTATTTTGTGTTGTTTAGTTCAGTTAGTTTGAAATGAGCTTAAAGTTATGAACTCTTAGGGCTTGTGGATAGCTGTGAGGGGCACCGTGCTGGAGATGAGATCTGTGGCAAGAGGAAGGCTTAGGCTGGATTGGGTTGGGCTAGGCCAGCTTGACAGAGCAGGGCTCCATTTTGCCTTCCCCTGACTGGAAGCTCCCTCCTTCCCCAGCCTGTGAGGTGTTACCCAGGATTTGAAGACTCCAAAGCAGTGGTAACTTTACTGTTTCTCTCTAGGCAGTGTCAGGAATAAATCAATGGGGGCACAGCTCATCCATCTGATAAATGATGGATACAAGCAAGAGTGCTTTCACCTGAAACGACTTTTTTATTAGATCTCAAGCACACACACACAAATGCTGTCACTGTAGGTTTAGAGCATCTCAAAACATTTATATTTACCTAAAGTTAAGGGTTCTGAGGAATCAGTGGCCAGGCTTCTGGGGGCCCCCCGCCTTCCATCTAGCTGCTGGAGAACTTAGGTGTCAGATCCCTGTCCAAAGAAAACTTCCTCGCACTGCTCCAAAGCACACTTTCTAACTAAACTTTTTATAAATTTTATCTGGACAAAGCACATAACTCACAATAGCCCCTAATAGTCCCTAGTAACAGACAATAACAAGTCCTTATTCTCCTTATGAGCAAAGCATTTCTAGTCATAACGACAATAGAACGTACATGTCAGCGGCACCTAAAACCGAGGTTGGCCAAACATTCTTTCTATTTCCATGGAACCTTAACTCCCTGTCCCAACCTCCCATTCTGATAGCAAAACTGCAAACATGCAGTTGCACGGCCTTGCCTTCTCAGAGTTCTAAAAGGATTATCCCTAGCTATGGGATGTTTCAGTTTTAGCTGGCAGTGGTTGAACATACAAAATGGCTGACTGCAAATTCTGGGTTATACGTGGGAATGTCAAATTTGGGCCCAGATCCTCAATGGTATTTAAGCACCTAATTCCCACTGAAATCAATAGAATTAGGTACCTAGATGTCTTTTATAAAGGGCTATGCACACTTGTTTTAGAGACTGTGATAATAATACTGTAAATTGTGTCGAGAGATTGCAACAGCCAGTCATGAAACA
Organism: Mauremys mutica; assembly: GCF_020497125.1. Taxonomy (NCBI): domain Eukaryota; kingdom Metazoa; phylum Chordata; order Testudines; family Geoemydidae; genus Mauremys; species Mauremys mutica. The sequence continues at coordinate 25,074,162 of NC_059075.1, forward strand.
GATGTCCTGCTTGCTACTCTAGGAGCTGAATCTGAGTTACCTGTGTGGGCAAGGGTTCCTCCAGGATTATTATCAAGATAAATAATGGTATTTGTCTGGACCTGGGCTCTCATGTCTCTTCAGTTGTGCTAAAGGAGTAGGCTTTTCTCCCTTGACAGGAGGGGTTGATGACTTTGAGCACAGCAAAGACAAAGAGGTGATCCTGCCCCACTGGGGTTTGATAAACCTAGGCATCAAGCCACCACTTGTTCTTACAATCCCCCTTCTCCCACGTTTGCATAAGAAGCACTATGATGGTTTTTTTCCATATTAATGTCTGCTCATTAACTCAAGCGTCTTTGTTTCCTACTAAAAAATCTTGGTTTTAAACCTCTTTTTAGAATTATTTATCTATATAATCCTGTTTTTCTGCCAAACAAGATCAGATCCATAATGTTTGAGGAGCGAAGGAAAATGCATAAATTTTGAACTACTTTTTTTCCTTTTCATCATTTACTTTTGCTAGATTAGTCTTTAATTCTGAGTTTCTCAGACCTTTTACTCAATTTCATGAGCACGAGAAGATTAGTGAAAATGCCATTATATCTGGTGTTCATCTAATCTGTCATGTGTTGCAAGCCATAAGCAAGTCATAAGCTAACAAAACACTCTTATTTTTATTCAAAATCCAGCAAAACATGGTATAATTTGCAGTTAGTTACCCGATGACTCTGGTACTGAGAGATAGTCTCTACCAATATAATATTTTGCTCTTCTAGGGCTGATCCTCTTCCTTCTAGGGCTGCACTGATGTAGAAGCATTTTACAAATATCAAGTGAATAACCCTCACAAGACCCCTCTGAGGTGCAGATAGAAGCGGCAAATATTACTGAGGTTGACAAGTTAGGTGACTTAACCAAGGACACGAAGTCTCAGAACCAGGTTGTAATTTAGGTGCCCAATCTTTCCCATCAGCTGCACATTCAACTCTTTCTGTGCACCTGACCATCACTGGACTGTGCCTCTGAAATGTGGATGCTTATCATCATTATTTATCATATTGATTATGGCAATGCCTAGAGGCCAACCAAGAATGAGGCCTTGTTGTGCTGTGTGCTGTACAAACACATAACAAGAGAGAATCCCTGCCCCAAAGAGCTTACAGTACAATTAGACAAGATAGGCCCTGGGCAGGGGAAAGGGCTAGAATGCACAAGGAGAGTCATTGATAAAATGGCTGAAAATATCATGTTAGTGCTGTGGGGTTTGGTTTTTTACTTTTGTTTTATTTAAATCCTTTCAGTGGCTCAGCATCCAGCTCCCACTGAAATATACTGACTTCAGTGGCAGCAGAACTGGGTGCTGGGTGTCCAGTATTAGGCCTGGATTCTGCAGTGGGATATATGCAGACAGACTCTTGCACCTGCATGGAGCCCTATTAAAATCAACAGGGCGCTCTGCAGTTGCAGAGGCTCTGCTTGCCAGGGTCCCATCAGGGCCTTAATCCAAACAGTGTTGTTCTGCTGAGAACCTCGCTCAGCACTCTTGAGATTTTACCTTTCTTGATACCTGAAACACCTCCAGAAGTTTCTGATTTGCTGTTATCCACTGGGATGGCACAACTCTACTCTGGCTAATTAAAAATACCTCTCCTGTCCCCCTGCATAATAAGGTAACTGCGCTGGTCTGTCAGACAGAGCTGGGGAAGAAAGTAACGATGCCTGTCTCTATATATGGCATAATTTCTTATGCATTATTTATTAGGTGCTGTGATCAGTGATAGGTTTAGCCTCTGCCCTGCTTAAGGTCATCAAAGTATATACCGTACACCCCCTCTCTAAAGCATTAGGCAGCTATCCCGAAGATGGTATCTTTGCATGACTGCCTCTCCATCCCAACACGTATACATGTAGCCCCTATAATGGACAAGCACATGTATTATTAAGCAGCAGAAAGCACTTGTACAAGGCTGACGGCACACATGACTTATTTACACTGACCTAAAATAGCTGCACTTTAAGTGATACAAACATAGAAGACTTTAAAGTGCTCCATGGAGAATTGTGAATAAAGGAGAACCCTCTGGCTAATCCTTAAACATTGTTTTCTTAAAAATCGGCTCATTGCCTTTTATGAATCTGCCAGTTTGTCTTACCTGGAGTGACTTCCATTCATTTCCTCTGCAGATCACACGCGTATTTAAAATAATAATAATCACAAACAAATAATAATAATCAGCACATTCTGGTTTTTGGAGACTGGTTCCTAAGGGTTCCTAAAGCACCATTTCCAGGGGGAAAGGTTTTGATGGCCCTGTTTCAGTTCATCACATAGACCAGAAACACACAAGGCTGTCAAATTTGTCTCCATTGTCACTCACTCTCTGCTTGGCAATATGGCTACCATAGAGTCTAGATCTCCACTCACCCCGAGAGAGGCTCTTTTCCTCCAAATCAGGACAGAGGTCATTGTCAGGGCAGCTTGGCAAAAGCCTCCATTACCTTTTCATTGGTTTGTGCCTTGTGGATATGGAAAAGATTTAAAGGGGGGGGAGGGAATCAATAAAACACTAAACTGGCGGAGGAAAAAACTGTAAAGATTATTTAACAAAAAACCCCCAAAAAACTAAAAGTCTGACTTATATGAAATTATATTTAATTTATTTTTATACCAACAGCTGTCAGTTCAAAGAACAACAACAAAGTAGCCATCTGTGCTTAATTTCATAAATCTACTGTAGATTGTCACATGATAGTGGAACTTGGACAAAAACCTATCATGTGACTGGGTCCAGTCACTTTAAAGCAATATTTTCATATTCTATCTAGTGAGATTTAACTGCATCTTACAGGCATGAAGCCCATCTAAACAAGCAGCAACCTGTCATGAAATGAATCTGGGGTCAAGTTAACTGAAATCTGGGTTTGTAAGGGTTGGACACCCCTCCCCCCTTTTGTCTTTTTTCTTTTTGTTGTTGTTGGTGCTGAAGGAAATGTTTTTAGCATGTTTTCAATATTTAATCAAACCTATAAACCAATAAGAAACTATGAGTGCACATGGCATGATTCCTTATGATTTATATTGTTAAGGAAAATGCAGGGCACAGTAGATCCACGGTCATCAGTAATGCAGAAGACTGGAGAGCCAGACATGTTCATCCCGCCGCACGACTCACTCCTTCCTTGGCTCGCAAGCTTAAGAAAAGGAGTTTGTTTTAAATCTCGTTGATTCATCGTAGGTAGGTGAACTAGAAAAAATGTAAAGAAATGAAAAACCCACCAGAGAGAAAGGGCTAGTAGAGAAAGCCACAGCTTTATTTACCCTCCCAATACATATTACGAGGCAAGTGCAAGTGAGATAAAGTCAGAGGGGGTGTAATTAAAATATAGATCAAAAAGTCACATTTTTCAATTTGCCATGTTAAAAAAAATAACAATCAGCTTGTCATAGTCTCATTAAATAACAGATGGTCGAGCATGAGTAATAGATCTCTGACTGATGGAAATATGCAAACTCTTTTCTTCAGAGAGTTTTTAACTTAGACAATAAAATCACATCACATTGTCAATAATAATCTCAAGGTGAGCTTATTTGTTTAGTATTTCTGAAACCCACCTGTATTTGAGTGAAGGAGGAGTGTGTGTGTGAGAGAAGTGATGGTGGCCCAGGCTGGGGGAAGGCAAAGTTCATTCTTTGCAATTAAGTTCTAGCTTGCTTTATACACCCGTATATACACATGTGCGCGCACACAAGTTTTCAGGCTCCTAAATCTTCTGCCATTCCAAATGTGATTAAACTATGCCCACCTCCATGCTGAAAGGAAAAGGCCAGTACTCATTTATATCACACAACTGCATAATCATAAATCATCATCTCAGTCTTCCTCATTATGTCAAAGCACAGAGATGGATAGCTCCCTGACTGAAAACAACGTCCCATTCCAACTGAGAGAACCAACAGCCCCAGCCATTCAGGGATCTCTGGAGAAAGCATCAGTCTAAACAAGGAGAGCTAAAACCTGATTTAAGTGATGCCTCCCTAAACTCACCTATATCTCCTGAGTCCTAATGTAATTCCACTGACTTCATTCAAGTTACACAAGGATATTATTAGTATTATTATTTATTTATATCGCCATACCTAGGAGTTCTCGTCATGGAGCAGGATTCCATGGTGCTAGCTGCTGTACAAATACAGAACAAAAAGATGGTGCCTACCCCAGAGAGCTTACAATCTTAGACAAGAGACAAAGATGGATACAGACAGACAGGGCGTACCAGTAAACAATGAGACAATTCTGGTCAGCATGATAGGCAGTGGTCTCTGCACACCAGCAACCTAACCGTTGTCCAGTTGTTTATAGGCCTAATGACTTATGTGTGGGGGTCAGTCCTGATCCCAAATGCAAAGGCACATACAGTTGCTCCCCTACTTCTTACTCCTTCAGCCATTTGTTGAGTTCGGGCATTAACACAACCAAAGACCTATGAGCACTTATCAACTCATGTAACAATGGGAATAAACTCATCCTCTAGAACCAAAGCCCCAGCTGTAGTGTATGAAGCCTGAAAGTTTTATGCTTTATGCCACGCCATTACATTTCAAAGAACCCTGCTTGTTTACAGAGACAGCAGCCAACTCTGTTGCTGCAGCTTGTTACCGAAGAGACACACACTGTTCCTGCTCCTAGACACCATGCTTTATTTTTTAATTTTTTGCTGTTGTTGTTGTTCCTTAATCTAAAATAAGTTATTTTTGAACGGAAGTACATGGGCTGGCCTTTGTGTATGGAAACACAGCAAATGTTGGAAAAAAGCAATGATCCTTGCCATACCTTTATTGTCCTAGGAGTTCCGGCTGGAATGCTGCTTAGAATGGCAGATATTAAAGATGGAAAAGACCTAATGAGCTTTCTTGGCCCGTTCTTTCTGCCAACACAGGATTGTTCCCTGCAGAATATTGTGGCTGAGTATTAGTCTAAAAAGAATTAAAAGGAATGAAAGTACCACAAAATAATAACCTCCTTCAAATGCATCTGAGATTATTAACCTGCTGGTCTCAGACAACCCTTATTCAACCTGCTGATACATCTGTGCTCTCGACAAATCTATGTGCTATATACTCACCAGAAATGACCTTGATATTCTGGCGTGCTAAAGAAACTCAAGGTCAGTGGCAATAGTTACAGGCACTGAAATATTTGGGGCCATGCTCATCTACCCCTCACAAGACTTGGAATTGCCATAAACGGAGATATACCTTGCAAATGTCCAGACTTCTGGGGTGAATCTTGGCCCCATTGAAGTCAGTGGGAGTTTTCCAGTGACTTCAATGAGGCCAGGATTTCACCCCCAGTTGTTATTCCAATCAAAGTAATGAATGTTTTCCTAGTCATAGTAGGCTAGTCTCTTCAAACCTGTTGATTCCCTTCCAAATTCCACCAGGTGTTTTGGATCCAGCAGATTTTCCTGATGTTGCTGAATCCTTTCTATACTTCTTTGTAGATAGTTTTAGCATCTATTCCTGCTCAAATCTCCGTCCCTGGGAATCACCCATCTTGTCATATAAGCTTCACTTTTCAGCTGTTACTTTTGTCAGCAAATTTTCCCTCCCTTTTCTTGACAAGGTTGTTGGAGTCATCCTGCTTTTACACGTAATCACCTGCTCTCTTGATCCTCGGCCTGAATGATTAGCTTAAGGAGTCTCAAACGCTCCTGACATGCCTATCACTATCACTGTCAACTTTTCTCTCACATAGCAGACTTCTAGCATGCTGTAAGACAGGATCTGTGACCCCCTGTTTTTAAGAAACTCAGGGCCAGACCCTCTCCTGGTGTAAATCAGCTTAGCTCCATAAAAGTCGATGAAGCTGCGGCTGAGGATTTGGCATTGAGTTTTTCTCTGGACAATTTTTCATATGAGCCCCTGTTTACATTCTTCTAATTTAGTTGGAGTTATTGAGGTATTTGACTACTCAGTTGAAGAAGCACCTCTTAAATAATGATTTCTGATAGCTTCCAGCCTGTTTTTGCTTTGCACACAGCACCCGTATGCATCTTTCCCTTTGCAGCTCAGCATCAGACAGCATTAAGTTACTTCTGTATGTCTGGTTTTTGACACTGTTGATGAGCTTCTGTTACATCAGCTAAGTGTAACCAGTATCTTTCTATTCTGATCCAATTATAATTTCTTCAGCATTTCAGATTGCTTTCATAAGCACTACATGCCAAGTCACCCTCCCTCATGTATCTAATGTGGCACAAATTGGGTCAAGGTTTCCATAGCGATTTATCCTGTCTGTCATCTGTTTGGTATGCCATTACTTGTGCCCAGGGTCAGACTGCTTGGATGAAGTTAATATATTGAACATTGACATTAGGATAAAGAGGTCTTTAAGTCTGCATTACAGCCTTGTCAAATCTGTCTCATCCTTTGGGGCAGGGGGTGGGGGTGGGAGGAGTGATGCATGAAAAAGCAAACCAGCCTTTGGTATCATGCAGGTAGGCAGTACAGAAGATTCTCCTATTTACACCTCTGGATCTGGTGACTCATCCAAGCCAGCTAATTAGTGAGGAAGAATTGCCTTGTGGCTAAAGCACTGGACAGGGTCTCGAGAGCTCTGGATTCAATACTCACCCCTGCCACAAACTTCCTGTGAGATCTTGGACAAATCACTTAATATTTCTGTGCCTCAGTTCCCTGTCTACAAAATGGGTATATAGTACTTCCTGTCTCCCACCCTTTAGCTGTCTTGTCTATTCAGACTGTAAGGTCTTTGGAGTAGAGATTGATTCTCACTAACACAAAGGGACCCTGATCTCAGTTGACATTTTTCAGTGCTATTTGTAACACAAATATAATAATGTTCATTGGAAGGGTGCTATTTACAATTAATTTATAAATAATAGTATGTGTTAATATCTGATGTGTCAATGTTAGGGATAGGTCAGTCTGGATACAATAATACTCTTTGCTTCTGCCTCTCCAAGCCTCAAGCTTTCAACCAAAGCTTGAACTGAGTCAGAAGCCAATATTTTATTTTAGGGTTCACATGAGGGTTAGCTATTAAATATATAGATGTTCCCTTTCCCATGCTAATGCACTTCTGGTTCCTGGCTGGGAATAGAAAGGGCAGGCAAACATAAATACAATAGATGAAAATTACCTGGTGTATTGGAATTAGAACAAACAAACCACAAGCCTTATTTCCTTACATACATGTGCCATGGGAACTTTGCTCTAGAACATATTGGGTACAATCCAGGCCAATGAGTATCTGTGTCTCCACTTCCCTGTAACTTGGGGTGCCCTTAACAATGCCTTGCTGCTGTAGCCTCCGGCATGTAAGTCATTCCCAGCTATGTTGATTAGGGGCCTGTGGCACATGACTTATGAGGAGAGGCTGAGGGAACTGGGCTTATTTAGTCTGCAGAAGAGAAGCATGAGGGGGGATTTGATGGCAGCCTTCAACTACCTGAAGGGGGGTTCAAAAGAGGATGGAGCTCGGCTGTTCTCAGTGGTACCTGACGACAGAACAAGGAGTAATTGTCTCAAGTTGCAGTGGGGGAGGTTTAGGTTGGATATTAGGAAAAACTATTTCACTAGGAGGGTGGTGAAGCACTGGAATGGGTTACCTAGGGAGGTGGTGGAATCTCCTTCCTTAGAGGTTTTTAAGGCCCAGCTTGACAAAGTCCTGGCTGGGATGATTTAGTTGGGGTTGGTTCTGCTTCCAGCAAGGGGTTAGACTAGATGATATCCTGAGGTCTCTTCCAACCCTAATCTTCTATGATTTTATGTCTTTGTGTGTTGCAGCTAGCTAGCCACACCTTGACTCTTATCAGCCTTAAAGATTACCATGAGGTGACCCCAAAACACTCCCAGTCCTAGATTTCCCCCCAGAAATGTACATCCTGTACTGCCCAGCCCTCTCCTGGACAGTACTAATATACTGAATCCATTATTCCTTTAAGGGAATAATATGCACACAACTGTTACTCCAAGTGGAGTTACCCAGATACTTGAACACACTAGCTTGATTAAAAAAATAAAGCAAGTTTATTAACTGCAAAGAGAGAGATTTTAGTGAGTACCAGTAATGAAGCATAAGTCAGAAATGGTTACAAGAAAAGATAAAATGCTTACTGGTGCCTAACTTAACAAACTATATTAGATTCAGAACAAAGTTTTCTCACCACGAGCTTCCAGCAATCTCACTGACCAAACTCTAGGTTAGGACCCCTCCAATGGCTGCTTCCTCTGTCTCTGCAGGTTCAGTGAATGTGATGGGCAGGGAGGGTGACAGGGGTGACTTGGAGTGTCTGCCCCTTATTTTTATAGCCCAGTCACCCCTTTGAGAAGAATTTCCAGCTGGGCGCAAGGCGACGGGCAGTGTGTGTAGAAGGTAACTCCATGCTGTAGATTTTTTGCCTCTGCCCCATTTCCTGCCAAAGAATGACCACTGTAATTATTTGTTTACGCTCCTGTTGGATTCAAGTTATGAATGTTTGTAAAGCGCCCGCCACACTGGAGCTGTGTTCTTGGATTGGGGTCTCTGTGCTCTACTGCGATAGCAAATAAAATAATAATAACCAATAATTAATAATTAATAATAATGAGGGAATCCTGAGAATCTCCTGAGTTGTTCTAATTCAGGGGTGGGCAAACTTTTTGGCCCGAGGGCCACATCTCGGTGGGGAAATTGGATGCAGGGCCATGAATGTAGGACTGGGGTAGGGGGTTGGGATGTTGGAGGGAGTGTGGTGTGCAGGAAGCAGGGGCAGCTCTAGGAATTTTGCCACCCCAAGCACGCCAGGCAGGCTGCCTTCTGCGGCTTGCCTGTGGATGGTCCGCCGAAGCCGCGGGACCAGCGGCCCCTCCGCAGGCAAGCTGTCGGAGGCAGCCTGCCTGCCACCCTCACGGCGCCGGCAGAGCGCCCCCCGCGGCTTGCCGCCCCAAGCACGCGCTTGGTGTGCTGGGGCCCAGAGCCGCCCCTGGCAGGAAGGGGCTCAGGGTAGAGGGTTGGGGTGCAGGAAGGAGTGTGGTGTGCAGGCCGGGGCTCAGGGCAGGGGGTTGGGATGTAGGGGGTGTGGCAAGGGGCTCAAGGCAGGGAGTTAGGGGGCTCAGGGCAGGGGGTTGGGGTGTGGGGTGCAGGAGGGGCTCCCTGCCTGCCCTGGGCCCATGCTGCTCCTGGAAGTAGCCAGCATGTCTGTCAGTGGCTCCTCATGTCTGTCAGTGGCTCCTGGGGGTGGGGTGAGGTGGGGCAGGCAGTTCCGCAATGTGCTGCCCTCACCTGTGGGTACCACCCCCTAAACTCCCATTGGCCACGGGTCCCTGTTTCCGGCCAACAGGAGTTGCGGGGGGTGGTGCCTCCAGGTGAGGGCAGCGCAGGAGCTGTAGGGATGTGGTGCTGGCTGCTTCTGGGAGCGGCACGGGGCCAGGGCAGGTGGGGAGCCTGCCTTAGCCCCGCTGCACGCCGGGGCTGGCAATCCTGCAGCCTGGATTGAAAGCCCTGATGGGCCGGATCCGGCCCGTGTGACGTAGTTTTCCCACCCCTGTTCTAATTGCACCCATTGGGAACCCCATTATATGTAGCTTTGATGCTTAATCAAATGTCCCATTATCCTTCCACATTCCAGCTCCTTTAAACACAATTTGGTGAACCAGAAATGTTGATCCAAAGTACAGTTGACACTGCATGCAAAATCAATCTTCAATGCTGTTGCAAGCCATTCTCCCGATGGGTCTTGTCCCCTGACGGAATCTTGTGGCAGCAGGTTATGTAGGCAAGCTTCTCTTACAACCTAACTTTTACCTCTCATGGGGCATCTGTAGGGCTGCAGAGAGAAGGATTTCTGATGCAGACAGGTTTTATCCTCCCACTGTGTCGCCATGTTGACCCATTTACTCCTAATGAGGAAAGATTTTAATACTTTCCTTTGCCATTGTGTTGTCTTGTGTATTCATAAGTAAGAGGCACAGTCTAGACTTTTAGAAATAAGGCTTTATCAGAACTAAAACACAGTTACATAAGACAAAGGAGAGCCATGTGCTCCTAGCTGTGTATCTGGTGATCTGCCTCTAGACTGCTTCCAACCAGTTCTTCCTAGCATGTGCTCTACTCTTAAAGGCACAATACATACTCCTAATATCTCCCTTTCCCAGCAAAAGCAACCCCAACCATTTAACATATGTACCAACTGTTTCTCTACAAATGCCATAACATACTCAACTTTGCTGCAGTGCTCAATGAGTCTTTCAGGTGCTCTGCACAATCTGTTAGATCTATGGAGCACCACGTCAGTTCTTGCACTAGCTGAATCAGCAGACTGCTCTGCTTGCTGGTCTGATGGTTCCTCAGTGGTTTTCTCAGGGTACGTTTTCACTACCCGCCATATCGGCGGGTAGCAATCAATTTCTCGGAGTTTGATATATCGCGTCTCATCTAGACGCGATATATCGAACTCCGAATGCGCTCCCGTCGACTCTGGAACTCCACCACCACAAATGGCGGTGGCGGAGTCGATGGGGGAGCCGCGGATGTCGATCCCGCGCCATGAGGACGGGTAAGTAATTCGAACTAAGGTATTTAGACTTCAGCTACGCTATTCGCGTAGCTGAAGTTGCGTACCTTAGATCGAACGCCCCCGCAGTGTAGACCAGGCCTCAGTGTTTTGTCCTGTAGCTGTCAGTGAAGTGTCTGCCTCCTTATTCCCATCTTCTTCAGGAAGATGTTGCAGGTGTCTCCTGTTCCTCTGAAACTTATTTCCTTCAGGAGACTGTCCTTTATCAGATCAAGGGCTCACCTCATGAGTCACTACTGCCCTCTGAGCCCAGCAAGTACTATCATGAATCTGCACAGCATCCCTGGGATTCAAAGGTGCTAACACACTGGACCCTCTGTCATGATTAGGGCCCTACCAAATTCACGGTCCATGTTGGTCAATTTCACAGTCATAGGATTTTTTATATTGTAAATTTCATGATTTCAGCTATTAAAATCTGAAATTTCATGGTATTGTAATTGTAGGGGGTCATAAGAACATAAGAATGGCCCTACTGTGTCAGACCAAAGGTCTATCTAGCCCAGTATCCTGTCTTCCGACAACGGCTAGTGCCAGGTGCCCCAGAGGAAATGAACAGAACAGGTAATCATCAAGTGATCCATCCCCTGTCACTCATTCCCAGCTTCTGGCAAACAGGCCCTGACCTAAAAAGGAGTTGTGGGGGGCGGGGGTTGCAAAATTATTGTAGGGGGAGGTTGTGGTACTACTACCCTTACTTTTTCGCTGTTCATGTGGTGGTGCTGCCTTAGAGCTGAGCAGCCAGAGAGCAGAGGCTGTAGGCCAGGAGCCCAGCTCTGAAGGCAGAGCTGCTGGCAGCAGCAGCAAAGAAGTAAGGATGGCAATATCATACCATGCCGCCCTTACTTCTGTGCTGCTGCCTGCAGAGCTCGGCCTTCTGTCAGCAGCCGCCCCTCTCCGGTTGCCCAGCTCTGAAGGCAGCGCAGAGGTAAGGGTGGAAATACTGTGACACCCCCTTCCCCCCCAATAACCTTTTGGCCCTCCTGCAACTCCCTTTTGGGTCAGGGCCCCAGTTTGAGCCATGCTGGTCTCCCCTGTGAAGTCTGTATAGTATAGGGTAAAAGCGCACAAAAGACCAGATTTCACGATCCGTGAGGCGTTTATCATGACTGTGAAGTTTGTAGGGCCCTAGTCATGATCCGTCTTTTGAGTACACTTATCATGTTGCTTAGGGACATCTAAGTCAGGATTACTGCTAAGTCAGAGTCTTGTTCTCAACTTCCTGCCAAACAATCTCTCGGCAGATGACAGGCCATGACTCACTGGTGCTGCTCTATAATTCAGTATAGCCACATATGGATCCGCACTTGAGTTAGCGGCCTTTTGAAAAAGTCGTTTAACAATTTCCACACTGTTCATTACAAGACCTTGGACTGAGGATTCCTCAGTCTTGAAACTCAATGCTTAAACCCATTCTCTCCAGCAAAGTTTTGAATTCAGGTCCATCAAACTGTGGACCATTATCAGACATGATAACTTCAGGGATTCCATGCCTGGAAAATATGGATTTCATGTGCATTATTACATGTTTTGTTGTGGTATTTTTTAACAAACAGCCTCTGGATAATGAGACTAAGAGTCCAACATCAATACATAGTCTTTATCTGCATAAGAAAATAAATCCCCACCAACTTTAGACCATGCTCTTAACTGTTCATTGTTTATCAGCATAGGCTTTTTTTTTCTGTTTAGGTTGATATTTGACATGTTTCACACATTATCATTTTTTCTCTTTCTCATTGTTCATTTGTGGCCAGTACAGTATCTCTCTGGCTCTGCATTTATGTTTCTCCATACCCAAGTGTCCTTCATGTATTCTTGTGGGCATGTCAGCTTGTAACACCTATTTCCTCTAAACAATATGCCATCAATGACAGTTCCGCTTTGAACTGAAAATATGGATGTGGTATGTAAAGTCCTGGCCACCCTGTGGTAATAGCCTTAATTACCCTCTGTAAAGTCTCATCATTAGCTGTGGCCTCAACTAATTCATTTCACTTCCTTTCTGAGACAGGACAATTCTTTTGTCTGAGGCCGACAAGCACTGTGTCTGACTCCACCTCTCCTTCTAATACAGTTTTATCAAATGCTCTGGACATGTTCCTTATCTCCTGTACCATGTGCACTCTTTGTTCAGCCCAAGAGCATGGCATATTTTAAATGTAGGCGCTTCATTCCCTTGAATTATCACAAACTTTATCAATTCTATTTGATCTTTTCCCTTCACTTCTAGCACACATGTACCTTGAATAGGAATGACTTTCCCATTATAAGCTTTCAGTTTAACCTGTTCGCTCACCATGTTCCCTAGGGTTTTTTTCAACCCTTTAACATTAATATCGGAAACCACATTTACCTGAGCACCAGTGCCTAATTTGTAAATTAAAAGAGTCCCATTGGTTTCTAAAGATTTTGCCCATTCATCTGTTCCTGTCTCTTCAGATACAGCTTCTCCATAGAACTCATCTTCTGTGCTGTTGTCTGTGCTCTCTTCCTGGATTACTTCATCAACATGCATGCTTTGCTTCCTTGTCTGCACTTGTTGATCCTGTTGCAAGCATTGGCTAAATGATTGTATTTCTTACAAGTATTGCCGCACTTACCAAACGCTGGGCATTGTTGAGGTCTGTGTTTGTGTTCACATCTTGTGCAATCCTTGAAGCTGTCTCTTGCAAACTCTTGTGCTTTGCTTTTTCATGCCTCTCTGTATTTTTTGTTCTCCACTGACTTAGTTTGCCAGGCTTTTTCCTCTCTTGTCACTCTATCCAGAGCGGCAGTGTCCTGTTCCCCTCCCTTTATTCTGTTTGATTTCTGCTGCCTGACCCAGTCTTACTGCTTTATCCAAAGCGAGAGCCATAGCTTCCAGTCGTTTTTTGTTTTCTTGCAGCTTTGGATCTCTGATTCCTATTACAATTTGATCGCATATAATTGAATCCGTTAACTGTCCACAGTTGCAGGTTTGGCTCATTAGCTTAAGTTCTGTTAGGAATTCTTCAAAGGACTCTTTCCTTTTGTCTTCTAAGGTGAAACTCAGACCTTTCAAATGTTTCACTCTTTTTAGGCATTCACAGTACTCTTCACATTTCTACAAAATTGTGTCATCATAACTTGGTTCTCTGTTTGACTTAGTTGCATGTTATTAATGACATCTAGTGCCTCAACTCGTGCAATGTTTAAGAAGATTGCTCTTTTCTGCTGGTCTTCTTTCTCACCAAAGCCAGCTGCGTGCATCCATCTAAAAACTCTGTCTCTTCCAGGAGTCTGCTGCATTACTCGAGAGTTTCAATGCCTTGGAGACATTTAGTTGCTCCATCTCCAAGATGACTCTTTCACCACAATCCTCTTTTATCTGTCCTCACTTCTACTTCACTCTGGTACCACATGTCTTGCGGATTCACAGCAAGGAGTCACAGTCTGAATTCTTAGCAGCAAGGCTTGATTAGAACTGAAATGGAGTTACATAAAATAAAGGGGAGCCATGTGCTCCTAGCTGTCTATGTGGAGAGGCTGACGCTAAACTGCTTCAAAACTGGTTCTTCCTAGCATCTGTCCTGCTCTTAAAGGCACAGTACATACTCCTAACAACCACTGCAAGTGGGTTGGGGAACAGCCTCTCCTTGACAAAATGCTTCTCAGTTGCTGTTACATATTGTGAATCAGTGACCACAAAAATTCATCTTTTTCCTATCTCAGCCTAATGATCCACATCATCTAGTTCCTTGAGGTACAAACATGCTCCAGATAGATTTCATGTGCAGGCACATACCCCATCAGAGGTACAATCAAGGCATCATTATACCCAAGCAAGCTGGGAGAAGCTTTCCAAGGCTGTCCTGAATTGCAACATTCATGTTAAGTTTCCAGGCTAAAATTACATCTTATTTCTTCTCCCATCATTCAATCTGTCTATGGGTGAAATGGTCCACGCACTGAATCCTAGGCTTGTCAGTCCTAGGAGAGGGGGGGAAGCACAGTCTAATAGGCTGCCAGATTTGGTTAACCAGTTCTGGTGAGGAGTGAAGAAGCACTGATTCCCTCACACTAAAGGGAAAAAGAAAATTCAAACAGAAAGAGGAAAACTTTGAGCCAGATGGAGAAGGAAAGGTGGTTTGTGGTTAGAACAGTAGACTAGGACTCTGGAGACCAGGATTCAATTCCCTGTTCCACCCAAGACTTCCTGTGTCACCCTGGACATGTTATTTACACTTTCTGTTCCTCAGTTCTCCCTCTGTAAAATGGGGATAATAGCACTTCCCTATCTCCCCAGGGGTGTGGTGATAATATATCCATTAAAAACTGTGGGGCACTCCAATACCTCTGGGGCCTTAAAAAGAAACTTTGCAGAGAAAAATATACAGCCTTTTACCATTGCTACAGGAAGGATTGTTGCTACGACAGTGACGCCAGACCTTGATACTCCAGTGGGGATGGTTGACCATTGTCATTGCACCAGCAAGGACTTGGCCATTCCATCCTCCATTATCTCATCTCTCTCTCTCTCATCCTTTCGCCTGATCCTGAAGTCAACTGTACTGCATGGCACCGGTGTGGTGAGATGAGACTGACTAGTTGTGCTCGGCCTGAAAATGACCAGTGAAGAGAGGGACCTGACCAGGCAAGGGAGCAGAGGGCTAGAGTAACAGCTGTAATTATGGCTGACCTGCTAGCCCAAAGCATCCATCTGTGACTGACCAGCTGCCCTGTATATTGAGAACATCAATAAAAGCCATACGTTCCCCATGCGTACTGTCCTGTCTCTACTCTCCCTTCTGTATGTGTTTTGTCTAAAGCAGGGAAGTGACTCTCATGCCTGACTCAGAATTAAACAACAGAATTCCTTCTTCCCCACCAAGAAGGGCTGTTTGACTGAATAAGAGACTTTAACCAATATTCACTCTCTCCAGAAAGAGACTTTGATAGGTTTTGATGGTTTGTTTTGCATAATCACTTAATTTCAGTTTCAGTGCTCTTGGCCTCATTTTGATTCTTTTCCTTTTGTGTGTTTCAAGCAATACGTTGCTAACCGTTGACATGACGTTCCCAATATGTTCACCCTGATACTAATCAGGCTGAGGTCTCTGTATACCAGACCCTGAACCCTGTGTAACTGTTGGGTTTACTCTGTACCTCAGGCCCCTAGGGTGCCAGTAGCATTCCCAGTGTGCTGCATCTCAGAGGCAACCTTTGAGCAGGTAGGCCTTATCGGCACTAGCCCTGGTGGGGCCCAATAACTGCTCAGACACACGGCTAAGGGAAAGATTTTTATTAGGGCTGGCAGGAAAGGGGAAAGTTTACAAATACCCTAGTACAGTTACACTTCAAAGTGAGCGGTAGCAGTTCCTGTCTGAGTCTCTGGGGCAGCAGAATCAGGGCTCTTCAGTCCCAGTGCTTGAGGTGCCCTCTCCATTCCGTCTCTGTTCATGCAAATAAGCATTTGCAAGTTTCCAGGCCAGGCTCTGTTAGTGTCTTTCATTGGCACCCCTTTGCATTGTCTCTCTGCCTACCTGCTGCTGCTCCCCAATAAGTCCCACATGGGCCTGCACCCCGCTGTGATGTGTGGCACTCACAGACTGTTCCACGCACAGCTCTGTTCACAGTTCCTGGGGCTCCCCGATGAAGTGAGCTGTAGCCCACAAAAGCTTATGCTGAAATAAATTTGTTAGTCTCTAAGGTGCCACAAGTACTCCTGTTCTTTTTGCGGATACAGACTATCACGGCTGCTACTCTGTCATTATGAAAAGAATCAAAATTGTTATCAATAAGCAAGAAAGCATTAGGGTGACATGGCAGAGAACCCACTACACATTACACCCCATATTAAGTAAATCCACATCCAAATAGTGCAGGGCACATCGTATGTGAAGAAACAATGGTAATGATGTCCCTTCTTCCAAAGAGCAAACCACAGAGAAACAAATGAAGTGGTTAAGTATTTTCTAAAGTGATACTCATTCAGCTGTTCCATTTGCTAAATTCATAATCACCCTGGACTAATACTTAAAAAACAATCTCTGTGTATGTTTGGGATAAGCTCTTTTGGGCAGGGGCCATCTTTTTGCTCTGTGTTTGTACAACACCCAGGGGCGGCTCCAGGCCCCAGCACACCAAGTGGGGCGCTCTGCCAGCTCCGTGAGGGCGGCAGGCAGGCTGCCATCGGCGGCTTGCCTGCAGAGGATCCGCTGGTCCCGCAGCTTCAGCGGACCTCCTGCAGGAGAACCGAAGCCACGGGACCAGCGGACCCTCCGCAGGCAAGTCGTGGAAGGCAGCCTGCCTGCTGTGCTTGGGGCACCAAAAAGCCCAGAGCCGCCCCTGACAACACCTACCACAACAGGGTCCTGGTCCACCTCTGGGTCCTGCAATAATACAAATCATAAATAATAATAACAGCAGCTACAACTGGTCACATATTTTCTGTTTAAATGTTTCTTTGTTGTTTTTTTTACTAAAAATGGCTTCTCAACTGAATGGAAACTTTAAATAAAAATCCTTTTTTTTCCCACAAATGTGTGGGGTTTTTCATAGAAAACTCAGAAACTATGCAAATGTTTGATTTTTGTTTTTTGATAACCCCTCCCCCCAAATTGAAGAAAACCTGTAATGAAAACAAAATGCAAATTTGTTTCTGTTGAAAGTCTTTGGAGGCGAGGGGAGAAATAATTCCTGACCAGCTCTGCTATCAGCTTCCCTAAAAAGCCATTTCCATCACTGTGAGGCTGAAAGGGTGACTTTCATGTGTTTGGTTTCCAAATACTTTAATTTAAAAAAATTACAAAAACTGCAACTTGGAGACAGGGGCCTCTGGGGAATATTGTCAGGAATAATTTCCCCTCATTTTAAGTTAATAGTTTCTCCTGCTTTTAAATTAAGCGTGTGACTCACACATTTCAATAGCAAATAGGTTTTTCACATTATTATTGACTTCTTAATTATCAAAACCGGCAGGAAAATAAAACAATCTCAATAAATCTTTACTTAGTAGCTGAAAACAGGTAAGCTAAATACACTGAATGATTGGATGTATAAGTGAGTCACACAGCAAAGGAACAAAACCATGTAAGGTTTCGCTGCTTAGCAATGGCACTGCTCTCCTGCGCCTAAAATTAAGCACGTCTGTATCTTTGCAGAATTGGGGCCTGGGCACAGAATACAAGAAGGCAGAGTAAATAATCATGTGATAAATAGAACCGTTTCAACAGATGCACTTAGTATAGAAATGGTAAATAATGCTGCTGCAATAACAGTACAGTGACAATGTGAGCAGTTTCAAATATTGTGCAATGTCACTTTAAGAATGCAGTTCCAGTTGCAATACCATGTGACTTTGGACTATATTAGTGCACCTAGACTAAAGTCATGTTTAGATTAATAGACTGCCCTTTTTAACATGCATAAGATAGTAATATAGTGTAACCACGGTGCAAAGTAAATATGCAAGCGACAAAATGGGGCAAGAGTTTGGAACTGTGACGTATTTAATGTGCCATTGATAAACACCACACTGTCTTCACTGTGCAGTGTTAACATGAAGCATGGCAGAGTAGAAACAATGCGAAGAAGAAGGCAGGGTAAACACTGAACAGTGTTAATATACAGAGAATAAAAACAGTCGTATTTGTGTTTGATCAAATGCCGTGTATGACAATGAAGCGACACAACATCTGATCAGATCTTGTGATCCTACGACACAGCTCTCATTGTCTCAGACCTTCTGTAAGGGGTTCCCTTTTGGCTAAAATTAAATGCTTGAAATCTCTGCACTGTTAAGTTGAGCCTCTTTTGTTTTTTCTTCCATATGTGGTGATTTGGAGGAAGAGAGACTACCGCTAAATGAAGGAAATTGTTATTGTTCCTACTGGTACAAGATCTAGTTTTACAGACCAAAAACCTTTTCAGTTACAAGTGGTTTCAGCTCACCAGAAAAGGGTAAGTGTAGTTCATGAAGAATTTTGAAAGAATGAACATTTTTTTGTTTCATTTGAAATTTTCGACGTTTCTGTTTTTCCATGAAAAATGTCAGACTTTTTTTTTCAAAAATTGAGTTTTGTTTCTATGTGAAAATATCCCATTTCTCCCACTTTTACTTAGCTCCCCTTTTTTTCAACAGAAAAAGGCAAACGAGGGAAGTAAAAAATGATGGTGGTGCCTAACCTATCAAATGAAAAGAAAAATATTGGTGTTTTTCATTTCAGAATTTTTCATGGAAAAATTAAAAAAATTTGACCAGCTTTACAATTGGTCCGATTCTTAAGCCAACAATACACTTGCACTCTAAGGCTGGCCACTGGAGAACAGAGTTCACCAGACCAGGAATATTAGATAGATATCATAACCCTTAATAGTACTTAGTGTAGGATCATTCTCACTGTTCTGGCACAGCTTTCTTTGTTCCATGAATCTCAGCTTGCTGGCTTCAGGGAAGAACTTTCCTTTTCCTTTAGTTAACGTGAAGGTTATAGATCCTAACCAACTGCTAATGGCCTAAACATGAAGGCCTGAAAGAAACCCTTCCACACTGTGCTGTTAAGATCTTAAATTCTCTCTCTCCAGAGAGAAGAGAGGGTAATTTCTCCAGAGGTATGATGCATCTTCATATGCACATGAAGTTCAGATGAACTCTTCACATGCTCACATTTCAGGTGCTGACAAATAAATGCTAATAGGCCCAGATCCTCAAAGGTATTTGAGTATCTAACTTCCATTGAAATCAATGGATGGTAGGTGCCTAAATACCTTTGAGGATCTGGGCCTTTGTGTGTAGTCTTTCATGCGAATCTTTCCCTTTCACTGGGATTGGAGGGTCAGGTTAATCCCTTACAAAAGGTAGCCTGCAGCTTTTGTCACCTTCCAATTGGAATGGCACGTTTTCAGCATCACTCATCCTCAGGTTATATGTCATAAACCAATTAACTGCTTATGTGACACATCTCTGCACTCTTTCCTGGATCCAGTAGACGGTGTTAGGAGGCTCACAGGAGCTTTACCTCTTTCAGTTTCTGTCCTGAAAGTCTTTAGGTTAACTCTTCTATCTCTAAATCAAAGAGGTGGTATCAGTAGGAATAATGCCCAATGCTGTTGTGACCTTTACTGTTGGTTAATTGACAAAAGTGGCAAAAGTCTCTTTCAGAATTTCTGTTTAATAAAAAATGTCTCCTTTGCTGATGTGTCAATTAACAGTCTGAGTTCAAAGTTTATTCTTAAACTTCTTGCAAGCAGCCTTTTGTTCTGCAGTAATTGTCTGGGTTCTGACATAAAATCTGTAATTTCTCCCACTATCTTTAAAATCACTTCCAAACACCTCTGCATTATATTGCCTTTCCACTTTCTGTATCATTAATGAAATTTCATATTTAGTAGGTTCAACAAAGCTATAGAATAGACTAAAATTTACCGATACCAAAATTCAAGCAGCTCTATTCCAAAACCTCCCACAGGTTACATTTCTATAATTAAATACACAACAAGATGTTTCTCCACTGAGGTAGCTGAACATTTTAACTACAGTTCTAAACCAGTGTTTTGTGCCATTTCTTCACTGCACACCTCATAACCATTATCAGGTGAACCATTATCAACCATTTCTAATATATAGGTTTAGAGAAGCAAAGCTTAATTCCTCTATAAAATATTGGTCATTTTGAAGAAGCATAGGAAAAAAAGAAACAAAGAACAGGTTGTAAAAGGAAACCATAATTTCGAAGGCTTTGTCTACACTGGGGGATTTACCTTAGTTACAGCCATTGGTGGCCAGTTATGGGCATTGTTGTGTCAGTAAAATCTCTATAGACAAGGAAAGTGGCTATTTGCACTTGCCTTTGTGGTTCCAAGGAGTAAATTTGCCAGTGCAAATAGTGGCTTTGCCTGTCTACACTGTGGGTTACACTGGTGCAGCAACACTAGTGGCTGGTTACCAAGGTTGTAACTGGGGCAGATCCCTAGTGGAGGCAAAGCCTGAGTGTAAGCAGACAATGCCAAGACAAGAATCTTTGGGTAGCCTGCTAGGTTTTACTTTATATACAAGAAAGATACAAGGCTACAGATTTATGGAACAGAGCTGATCTTATTCTTCTTCTTTTAGCTAATATTTATCTTAGAGCAGTGACCAGAGACCACAATCAGGTGCATGGTCCCATTGTGCTGCATGCTGTACAAAGACATTGAAAGAGGCTAGAGCCACAAAGTAATTTAGGCACCTCAGTCCTACATTAGGTGCCTAAGTCCAAAATTTAGATCCTTAAAACCCCCACTAAGCTCTCACCTAATCCTGTAGGCAGGGTCGGCTCTACAAATTTGGCCTCCCCAAGCAGTCATGCCCGGGAGGCACCCCCGAGCCGCGGGAGCAGCGGACCTCCCGCGGGCATGACTGCGGAGGGTCCGCTGGTCGCGCGGCTCGGCTGGACCTCCCGCAGCTGCGGGCGGTTCGCTGGTCCGGCGGCTCCGGTTGAGCTGCCGCAGGCATGCCTGCGGGAGGTCCAGCCGAGCCGCGGGACCAGCGAACCGTCCGCAGTCATGCCTGCGGGGGGTCCACTGGAGCCGCCGGCCGAGCGTCCCCTCCGCAGTCATGCCTGCGGCAGGCCCGCTGCTCCCGGGGCTCCGGTGGACCTCCCGCAGGCATGACTGCGGCAGGTCCGCCGGCCCAGCCTGCCGCCCCCCCGGGAAAGGGCCGCCCCAGGCGGGTGCTTGCCCCGCTGGGCTCTGGAGCCGGCCCTGCCTGTAGGCACCTAAAGTCTCTAAGCACCTATGTTCCTACACCAAGTGCCTAAATTTCTGCTGCTGGGCCTGTGCACTGCCACCTAAGTCCTGCACACTGCTCCTTGGTGTGCCCCATTTTGAGCAAACCTGGCAAGTTTTCAAGACATTGCTACGTGTTGGGAGCACTTTGCAAACAATCAAAATGGTTCTCCACTGTCTAATATCTTGCACTTCATTTATTATTAAGGTTAAGATTTTGTCGCAGTTATTTTTAGTAAAAGTCGTGGACAATAAACAAAAGTTCACAGGAGCCCGTGACCTATCTGTGACTTTTAATAAAAATAAGGAAGGCAGGGCTGACTGCTGGGAGGGGGGACTGACAGCTCCAGCCCCCACCACCCATGGTGGCTACTGACAGCTGTGGGGCCCCCACTGCCTGCAGCAGCTCAGAGCTCCGGGGCCAATGGCTCAGAGCTCCAGGGCCCCCTCGGCTGCTGACAGCTCTGGCCCCGCTGCCCCAGGGCATGGGGCTGAAGTGGAAAATGTCACAGAGGTCTCTGAAAGGCATGGAATCCACGAGTTCCATGACCAAATCTTATCCTTACTTATTATTATTATTTATATGTATTGCAGTAACACCTAGAAGCCCCAGCCCTGGACCACAGCCCCAGGCTAGGCAGACAAAGAACCACACATTTTACAATTTATGCACACATAAATGCAGCACTGTACAAATACATTCACTCCTAGCTGAAAACAGGGTTGGCTTGCTCACCCTCCTTAAGTAGAGGACTCCAGAACATTTTTCATACACGTCATACAAAAGTTTCCAATTTTTTTAATACAATGCTCTGACTGTGGGACTAGAATACAGCTGAATAAAACTTAATTTACTGTTATTAGCTGGTCAAAAGAAAAGCCTCATCTCCTGTATACATAGCTCCATCTTTCCCTATAAATACATATGTTGGTACTTTGCCATGGATATTTTTCCACCTTTAAGTAAAAAACATTAATATAAGCGAATCTCTGACATCCATTGGTAATGGATACTGCACATTAAAAAAGAAAGGTTCTGAACCGTTCCTGCTCAGCATGAAACCAAAGTATGTTTGGCCTGACCTTCCATGGCTTTTCTTGTCTGGAAAGCAAATGATGAAATTTTTAACATTCCTACAGTTGTAACATCTGGGTCTCCTTGTTTTATAATTTTTGATAAATGGGTGTCAGCATCAAACACTCCTTCCATTTGCCACACTCATTTACTACATGTTTTGAATCAATATGCTCATGCATAAATTTTACGTTGTCATCTCCCCCTTCACTCTCAGTGCACTCTTATAAAATCTAAATATGGAAGTAGCCTAACAAGGTGATTTTGGAAAAAAATGCACCAGGACTACAAGCTTTGTATCTTCCAGGTAGCTACAATAGTCAGCCAACCAAAATAGGTTTAATGATTTTGGCTACTCTATCAAAAATATAGAAGCAGCACTAGTAGTCTAGTTGTGTTTTCTGTAAACTCTTAAGTATAACTGTGTTGATAGATGACAGCTTAACACAGACTTATACACGCTAAGAGACATTCATTGATTTGAAGAAAATCATCTCCTAGAGCTTGATGTAAAGCCAAGTTCTGTTGTAAAAATTGTTAGGATTCCCTTTAAGTCTTTTTACTCTTTTTCAGTCCTCTGTTCTTGGGTCAACAGCTGAACATACCATGTTACCTTTAGTGCAGGAAATGCAATAAATAACTTGTAAAGATGCAAAGATCAGGGAGCCTTTCTGCAAACAGAGTATCAATGCCAATGGACAAAAGCACTGGAGAAGAGGCGGGCTGTCCTACATGATTGAAAGGGAATCTACAGGCATAGCTGTGGATTCACTGATTTAAAGAATGCAGTTTTTTGTTGTTATTTGATAGGTTATTTGGAAACAAATGAAATATCATTTTGAATTTGGATAGGGCACTAGACAGCTGTGGTTAGAGCTGATGCCTTTTATTTTGTGGATGAACCTATTTTAATTTTACCTCTGTCAGAATAAATCAAAAGGGCTGGGACAGCAGAGAAGCCTTGCCCCCATTCAGTGTGAACTATTTGCTGAATGTTTTATTTGCCTCTGGAACATGCATTTGCTAGACAGGGCCTGGCCTGCATCTGAATTCCAAGCAACCCAGATTTCAGAGCGGTTTGGTTCAGGCATTTGTTTTGGACCCACCTCTAGCACATGTACATATGCAGGCACATGGCACCTTGATCACAAGGCAAACTTTTTTACTGCTCTATTCCTGTGGCAGTGCCTTGGCCCCTCCCTCTCCAAGTCATTGACATCATCTCAGTGATCTGATGAAGTCTGATTTATGGAACTCTTGGTGTGCTTTATGCTGTATATTACATAGAAGGCGACAAAGTCCCTTTCCCAAAGAGTTTATAATCAAAGAGTTGGCACCTGAGAGTAGGAGCTTAAATCCATATATAGGCCCCTGCTTAGACGTAACCTAATTTTCAGAGGTCCTAAGAGCCCATAACTCCCATTATAGTCATTGGGAATAGTGTGTAGTCAGCACTTCTGAAAATCAGCCCACTTTTATTTAGGGGCCAGCCAGAGATTTCAATGTCTACCACTAAGCACACAAGTTGAAAAAAGTAGGCCATAACACCTCTGAACCTCAGTACCTCAGAAGCTTTACCATACTCACATCACAGGGGCGATTTCCCAGTTCAACAAAGTACTGCCACACATGCATAATTTTAAGCACAAGAGTAGTTTTGCTGATGTCACTGGCACTCCTCCTGTGTTTAAAGCGAGGCACATGCTTAAATGTGCTGACTTGGGGCCCTAATCCATGAATGCCTGTGAAGCAAACAAGATGCTTGTTGTTGTTATTAATGTACTTGATTCATTAACACAAGATGTTATTGGTTAAATGGATTGGGGGTTATATTCATAAATATAGGATTTCTTAAAACATAATTGTTATTGTGAATGATACAAAGCACGAGACACAGAATAGAGAGAAGAGTCAGCGTGTGAAAAGAACGACCATACCCCCATTACTTCACCACCCCCTAGATTTCCATTTTCATTATGTAGGGGCCAAATTTACCAGTACTCTTCATCTGGTTTGCATCACCGGAGTGACCAGGCTGTACTAGTGGATCATGAAATTATCCCCTTAAAGGCCTATGCTATGTCATCTGCTGCCATATTTCCCTGCCTAATAGAGAAATACATCTCACTGTGGCATGATTTACATATGCAGAGGAGTCAGATTTATTTCTTTATTTTGTAATTAATTTATAAAGCACCCATCTCACGGCAGTATCTGGGACACTGTACATAATGAACTAAAACTCAGCCAACCTGGGCATCGTGCCCAGAGGGACCAGCATTCACTGTGCAAACAAAGTGGACAAGAGAAAGGAAAAGCAGGTGAGATGAAGGAAGGTTGCCATGATCAGAGATGGAGTGACCTGGATGGTTGGCCCAATGCACCCAACCATGATGACGGCTGCAGAGAGACCCCAGTGGACATCCTCAGGGAAGGCACTCTTTAGATAGAGTCCCTACGGGGCAGGTTCAAACAGAAAACCCAAGTGTAGTGAAACTATAAGGTAAAAACATTGTAGATTTCATGTTCCATAAGGCTATGATTATGTGATATACATATTTTTATTCAAGATCAAAGCGTTGTTTTTAATAGTTAAATATTCACAGATGCAAATGAGCTCTGTTTTGCATAAAGTGATAATTATGTTATTCATTAGGACTTGGTAAATGTTGTGTTCAAACTCCATGATCATTTTGCTGTAGGGTTACTGAGAAACAAGTGTACAAGTTTGATGAGAAACCTATTATGCAAGTAAATGGTGAAGTTTATTTTCACTAAGCAGGGGTGATTCACCTAGCCTCCTGCATTCTTAATATGGCATGTCCGGTCTAGCCCATTATATCAGCTAATGTCTGTGGGGAGACCGAGGGCTGCTGTCCCTGCAAGGTCATCTGTCAGTGCCAGAGGGGGAGGGAGAGAGCTGTCAGTCTTCTGGTATAATTGCGTCTTCTCAGTTGCATTCTCTCCCTGCCCCATCCTGTCTTTGCCCATGACCATGGTACGTGTTGCTGTGGGAGAGACCCCCTCTTCCCCTCCCCACTTCACACACACACCTTCCCCTGGGTCAAGAGAAACAATGGAGCAGGGAGGACAGGGCAAATCTGCACTGAGCTGCAGACACTTGATAAATGGATGGGCAGGCAGCTAGTGACAATATGCAGACAAGTGATATCATTTGCAAATGGATTCAGCAAGGGAAGGAAGAATATGGTGTGGGGGGGCAGGGAAGACAAAGTCAGGGGCATGAAACAAGGTTTCTCATTAACCCTTTCAGGTGTGTGGCAAATATTATATTTCTCAGGAAAAAATATTGAGTGTCATTTTTTCAGTTTCAAACCAAAAATCCTTGGGCGAGCGAAATGTCCCTTGGAACAAATAGGATGATGTTGCTTATTTTTAATAGGCTTTTTACATTTGTACAGGGGATCTGCGCTCCAGACATTTAAATGTGGGAGTCTTGTTCTCATGTGAACCGAGAGGCAAATGCAGAGAGGGGTCCTAAGACTTGTCTTACCACATTCCCTATTTTGGGGGCTTCCCTCCTCTCTACTCTAGGTTAAGTTTATTCCTGCTCAATGAATTGTTTTTGGCAGAAGCAGGTGGCCAGCAATGCACCCTCTCCCTAGAAACTCCAGCATATAGCATTGCCTCTACTTGATGGCCCGGCCCCATCACCTCAGAAAGCAAGAATCCCGAGAGACTGCACCTCTACTGCAGCATAGTGCTAGAAGGCCAGCAGATAATGAGATGTGCAGGGATGCTGTAGCAATTCATGTTTTGGGAAAAGGGGTTCAGAGGGAATTAAAACAGAGCCAGAGGATCTCAGTTTGGATCGGCAGATGTACCAGAGTAGTGCTTTTGTTTTAAATGATGTGTATTTAAAGAGCTTGGAATGATCAGACCAAATACATATTTTTTTATTTGAAAAAATGCTGAATACATGTACATGGGATTGGAGCAGCTTTCTGTGACCGACGGTCATCAGGCAGGGAGGAATGTACAGTCTACTATATAGCAGGGAACTAAGTGCCCTACTCTTTCCCTGGGTTCTCACCTTCCCCCTCTACTAAACAGAGAGTGATCTCAAATTTCCTCACGGCCACCTTTTCTGTTGCCAGCTTCCTGGGTTTATACTAGCTCAGCCCATCTCTAATCAAGGCTTGTCACTCAGCCTATATCTCCCTCTTTTGCTGCTTAATTGGCTGTTTGGGCCCACCTGGGCTAATTCAGCCCTCTCAGAACCAGTGTGGGGAGTACAGATCATCGCTGAGGACCATGGTCACATCATGATGTAACTGGTAAGAGTGTGTTGCTCAGCCTGCATCTTATTTCTCGCTCTTTAGAGAGCTGCTCCCTTATATCTGGGTGGGCGTAATGAGCTACCATTGGCCTGGGCAACTCAGCAGAATCCACTTAACATTCTCCAGTAGGATCAACACCTGCTATCAGGATGGGACATTTCAGGCAAACACTGCCAGCCTGTTGCAGCCCCATGCTGTCAAACTAAGGGTCAAGCCCACTAATCTTTCACATATACTGATTGACGAGGGCTGCCTACACTAAATAATCATGATAAAGAATAGAATAGAATTCTTCCCTTAACTTCAGCCTGGGTAACTGGGGTGAGTCTTGATAAAAGTTCCAGAAATGCAATATTCCTTGTGATACGTTATCTCTTCTTTGTTCGCTGCCACTCTTAAGCCTGGCATGAGCTTGGAAGAACCACTGTCACCTTTTTGTCCTGTAAAGAAATGTCTTTTTTTTTTTTTTTTTTTTGCTGGATACCAGCTTTCATTACCATATTAGAGCTATTCTGTTTAAATGCGCTAAAATACAGAGCAGGTAGCTAGATCCTCCATTAACTGCCTCATTATCCTATTGAATGAGGACTCTTTATGACTTTTACTATGGACATGGCCAGGAAATATTAGAACCTGCCTGGCATATACACACCAATACCTAAATGGCAAATTAATGACCACATCTACCTTAATTTTACTTATTGACTCATATTACTTCTACTGATTGTTAATGCCTCTGGAACTTATTTCATGTAATTCCTACCTTTTCTTCTCTTCTTTGAGAGCCTCTCTTGCTGAAAGGGAGATGGACAAGATGACCTGATAGATTTTCCTGGCTCCAATTTCTACACTTTTCCTCATAACAACACTTCTGCACAACAGAAAGTGGATGATCAGACGAGCATCTGAAACGCTCTCTTTTCCTTAGCCTTCTACGTTGCGCAGCTGGCCCTGATTTATCACAACCAGCTGCACAGCCACACTCCTCAGGTACTGAGAGCCAAAGGACAGGAGAGGGGGACCTCTGTCATTAAGACCATATAATCCATCCACTTTCTTCTTGGCCCCGCCCCCTCTTTGTTTCAGGAGACTTCTCTATGAACCCCTGAAACCACCACAGAATAACAGAATCATAGGATTAGAAGGGACTGTGAGGGTCACCTACTCTAACCCCCAAAGGTTCTCCTCTCAAATCAGCCAGTGGCTTTTTGGCAGTCATTAATGTGGTCCCTCATTCCAGCCTCCAAGTGTTGGGCCACGTGTTTGCTCGTAGAACACCTTCCTTCTTATGGCCCTTTGATCATATTGTTTCACTGCCAACGAAATGCAGCCAACAAATGGTTCCTCTAAATGTCAATAGATGGTATATAGCAACATCAATGAACGGAAGGATGGTCTTGTGGTTCAGATATTGGACTGGGACTCAAGGGATATGGATTTGCTGCAAATTTTCTGTGTGACCTTGCACAAGTCACAGGATTGTCCAAGCCTCAGTTTCCCCACCTGTAAAATGGATACAGTAGTACCACCTAGCCTCTCAGAAGAGTTGGGGGGGGGGAAATCCATTATTGTTGGTGTGATGACCAGCTACACGGGCACTATAAACTAACTTTGCAATTCTGCCTGTTTATTATTCTCACTGGGGATTGATAAACTCATTTAGTCTTATTCTGAAACTATTTGAAAATCATAGGCATGAAAGTTCTACTTGATCTCATATGTTACTGGGTTAATGTTCCACTTAGGAAACTGTGAAAAAGGAGCAAAGATGAGGAAGAGAGAATGAAAAACAAATCTAGTGAAAAATGGAGCAGATAGAGGCCTAACTCAAGAACATCATATTTGGAAATAGGGTAAATATCGGAAAAATATGATCCAGGTGACTTTTCCAGCAATGTCCTGTAGGAATAACTCTTGGGACTCTTGAGTTTCAGGTCAGTCTTGATTACTGCCTTATGCTGAGTGGATCCGAAGTCCTAAACATATCCTTTTATTTTGTACCTGGTGAATTATTCTTTTTTATTTCTTATAAACAGACAGCAACGTATATTGAAACTCATGCGAGGGGAGACAGTTATATTTTAATGTTACTATGTGATATATTTGCAATAACCTTTATAGCTTTGCCATATACTCTCAATAAATGGCTTTTGAGATTGATTAAAGACCTCAGCTTTGCTTCATGTGTTAATCAATCTCTCCAGTCAATTAGGACTTTGGATGCTACAAAGCAATAGAGAGTATCCCTTAGCTATATGTTGTAATGTGTATTGTACAAGGCAGACCCTCACCTAAGAATTATAAGGTCCTGATCCTCACCTGCTTTAAGTGCATAAGTGGTTGCAGGATCAGGGCATGAGTGCCTAAGGGTATAGAAATTTTTAGTGACCTATAACTGATTGGTAGAGCAACGAATAATAGCTGATGGCAAGAGGACATCAAAGAATCTTGATCAGTCATACTGATAATTAGAAGTTAAGTGTCTGGGTAGGAGGATCATCCTTCCAGATGATGTCTTGGTATCCTCTTGCATTGAGGATACCTCTCCTGGGGAGGGGACCCTTATTATTAGGAAGAGCCAGGTAATATTAATGGGGGATTTGATTATTAGAAATATAGATAGTTGGGTTTATGATGACCAGGAGAACTGCATGGTGGAGTCCTGATGGGAGCAAAGGTTGTGGACCTTTCAAGACATCTAGACAGAGTTATGATCAGTGCTGGGGAGGATTTGGTGCTCATGGTACATGTAGGTTCCAATGACATAGGGAAACATAGAAGAGAGTCCTGGCAACCAAATTTAGGCTGCTAAGTAAGACATTAAAGCCCAGAACCTCCATGGTAGCATTCTCTGAAATGCTTCCAGTTCCATGCACAAGGCGAGTTAGACAGGCAGAACTGCAGGGTCTCAATGTGTGGATGAGACGATGGTATTGAAAGGAGGGATTTTTAAGTGTTTAGAAACTGAGAAACCTTTAGGGAAAGGAGGCGCCTATACAGGAAGAATGGGCCCCACCTAAACCAAAATGGATGGCATGTAAAATTAAAAAGGTGATAGACTAAGGGCTGGGGGAAAGCCAACAGGTGCAGAGGAGCACAGAGCTCAGACAGACACATCCCTGAGGGGAGGATTTAGTAACGGGGACACTTTATATCCTAATAAAGAGTAAAGGATAGAAGTTGATAAAGTACAGGTAGGAGCTGAAGAGAAACCGTCAAATAAAAATAATGTCTGATTCAATTATTACATCACATGAAGGAACACAACTAAATATTGACAAATTTCATAAGTGCTTGTATGTAAATGTAGGAATTCTAAATACTAAGATGGGTGAACTTGAGTGCCTGGTATTAAGTGAGATAACTGATACAATAGGCATCATAAACTTGGTGGAATGATAATAATAAATGGGACATGATAATACCAAAGTACAAAATTTATAGGAATGTCAGAGTAGGTTATGCTGGTGGGGGAGTGGTACTATATGTGAAAGAAAGCTTAGAGTCAAATATAGTAAAAATATTAAATGAATCAAACAGTACCATAGAAACGTCATGGATAGAAATTCCATGCTTGAATAATAGAGTGATTCTCAAAAAAATGCAGCTGAGTTGTGGACAAGCCATGGAAAATCACGGAAAAGTAATAATGGACATTATTTGTGGTAATAATGTCCATTATTACTTTTCCGTGATTTTCCATGTCAGCCACCTGGGTCTGAGAGCGAGGTCTCCCGCTGCCAGCCCTGGGGTGGCCAAGGTTCCCACTGTCAAAAGTGTGGTGGAAGCCTAATATTGTGGGATCTACAGTTTCCACAATATCAGAAATTAAGTAAGGCTTTACATATAACAACAGGGATATACTATTAACCACCTGACCAGTGATGGTGATTGTGAAATGCTCAGGGAGATTAGAGAGGCCACAAAACAGAAAACCCAGTAATAATGGGGGATTTCAATTATCTCTATTTACTGCTTCTCAGATGGGATGCAAACAGAGCCGGCTCCAGCTTTTTTGCCGCCCAAGCAGCGAAGCGGAAAAAAAAGAAAGATAAAGCCGATTGGTGGCACTTCAGAGGCAGCTCAATTGCGCCACTTAAGCCTTCGGTGGCAATTCGGCAGCAGGTCCTTTGCTACCTGAGGGACCCGCTGCCGAATTGCCGCCGAAGACCCGCATGTGCCACCCCTTTTAATTGGCTGCCCCAAGCACCTGCTTCCTTTGCTGGTGCCTGGATGCAAAGATAAAATTTCTAGACACCATTAATGACTTCTTCTTGGAACAGCTACACACAGCAGGAGAGGCCATTCTTAATTTAGTCTTAAGCGGCACACAGAATCTGGTCCAAGAGGTGAATGTAGCTGAGCCTCTCCATAATACTCATCATAACGTAATTAAATTTTAAATCCCTGTAGGGAAGAATATACCAAAGAAACCCTCATAATATCATTTAACTTCAAAACACAAAAATGAGGAACCTAGTTAAATGGAAATTAAAAGGAACACACAAAGGTAAAATGCCTGCAAGCTGCATGAAAACTTTTTAAAAACACCATAATAGAGGTCCAAACTATATGTATACCTCAAATAAAAAGAACAGTAAGTGGACCAAAAAAATGCCACAATGGCTAAGCAAGCGAATAAAAGAGGTGGCTGGAAACAAAAAGGCATCTTTTAAAAATTGGAAGTCAAATCCTACTGCAGAAAATAGAAAGGAGCATAAACTCTGGCAAGTCAAGGGTGAAAGTATAATTAGGCAGGCCAAATAAGAATTTCAAGGGCAACTAGCAAATAACACAAAAATTAAAAGCAATTTTTTTTAAGTACGTCAGAAACAGGAAACCTGCCAAAGAATCAGTGAGGTCACCGGATGATCAAGGTGCTAAAGGAGCACTCAAGGAAGACAAGGCCATTGCAGAGAAGAAAAATGAATTCTTTGCACTGGTCTCCACTGCAGAAGATGTGAGGGAGATTCCCAGTGATGAGCTGCCAAAATATTAACATCCAACCCCCCATGTTCCTTAACACCCCTCCCGGGGACCCCTGACCTATCCCCCCCTTCCCTATCCCCTGACTGCCCCCTGCCGCCCCATCCAACCTCTCCTCTCATTCTTGATGGCCCCCTGGGACTCCTGTCCCATCCAACCACCCCTTCTCTCTGTCCCTGACTGCCCCCCACCACCTCATCCAACACCTGCTCCTTCCTGACTGCCCCCCGAGACCCTTGCCCCCATTCAATCCCCCTGTTCCCTGCCCTCTGACCGCCCCGACCCCTATCCACCCCCCCACAACCCACCGAACTCCCCCTCTCTGCTTCCTGCCCCCTTACCACACTGCCTGGGGCCAGGACCGGGTCCGCTCCGCCAGGACTGTGACTGGTGCCACGGAGCCCGACTCCCCGAGCCAGGCCGGGCTGGAGCCGCTCGGCCGGCACCGGGACCAGCACCGCGGGGCCCGACTCCCTGAGCTGGGCTGGAGCCGCTCGGCTGGGACCGGTGCTGCGAGGCCCGAGCTGGGCCGGGTCGGAGCCGCTTGGCTGGGACCGGTGCTGCGGGGCCCGAGCTAGGCCGGGTCGGAGCCGCTCGGCCGGGACCAGCCCGAGCTGGGGGTGCTTGGCCGGGACCAGGCTGGGGCGCTCGGCCGAGACCAGGGGGAGCCGCTCAGGTGGAGCCGGACTGGGCCCTACGCGCCAGCCCAGCTTACCTGCCTGCTGCTTGTTTCAGGTTTCCCGTGGACATTTGATTCGTGGGAAGCAGGGGAGGGGAGAAGAAGGAGGGCGGAGTGTTCAGGGGAGAGGGGGAGGTGAGCTGGGGCCGGGGGCCGGGTGGACAGCTGCCCGAGCCTTTGTTAAATTTAAAAGCTTTTTTAGAACCGGTTGTCCTGGAACAACCAGTTCTAAAAAGGCTTCTAAATTTAACAACCGGTTCCTGCGAACCGGTGCAAACCGGCTGGAGCTCACCACTGGAGATTCCCAGACCTGAGCCATTCTTTTTGTCGCAATCCGTTGCACAGTTATGGCTATGTATGGCCACTTGTCGGTCCATGGCCATCTTGTCCTGTTAAAAGGGCAAGGCAGCCTCCATCTTGGACCAGGTTCTTGTTGTATAGGAGAGGGCAGAGAGTCAATCCTGCCCAGCAACACTGGCTGTGTATGCTCTCCTGTGTTTTTGTTTTTTTTCTCTCTCCTGCTGGGCCATCTAAAGGTCAGGCTAGTTCTGTGTATGAAGGCCTGATTCTGCCCAGCAACCTGTTTTTTTTGGGTCGGTCGTCTGGAGGTCAGGTTAATTCTGCCCAGAGACTCACTTTCCTGCTCTTTTTGGACCCAGTCATCTAAGGGTCAGGTTTGTTTACTCGTCAACTCCAGTGTGCCGTGTGCAAAGCCTTCCGACGTGGGGTGGCAACAGCTCGAAACCTGAAGGGAGGAGGGACCAGGGAGCCAATCAGATACTGACACGAGGGAGTGAGACCTGTCTATAAAACTAGGTTCCCCCCCAAAATTTGTGTGGAGCATCCGCGTGTTAGCTGAAGGACCTGATCACTCGTTCGGCCAGGGTCTCCTCCCGGTAAAGTGCACTCGTGTCGTATCGTTTGGATTCGTTGTTGTTTGGACCCGATCCCTGTCAGCTCGTCATGCTTCTGGTGTCTGTTCTGCTGGTCAGCTGCGCCTGGAGTGCGGTATTTGCTTTTTGATATCTGACAGTTAGCTTATTTAGCCTCTTATTTTTTCCCCTCCCTAACTTGGTACCAAATATCTACTCAGGATATCAGGATTGCATTAGTGAGCTCAGAATTGCACAATTGTTTAGCTAGCTTGTATTATTGTTCTATTAGTTATTGAATTGTTAATTGCAAACTGCTTTATGTGTTTGAATCACTGCTCTGTCTGTGTCCAGTGTGTGTGTGTTTAACTGGGGAGCTGCCTCTACTTAGAGGGTAGCTGACCAAGGGGGTCCAGTCCCCGCGGTCTGAGTGAGTGGAATCTGCCCAGCTGCAGCCGCACCACACTCTGGGTTTACCCTCTGTGTGAAAGCAAGGGTGGCTGAGGCAGTGGCCCGTGGGTCTCTTTTCTGTGTTTGCACCGGGCACCGCCCTGACGAACCCGATTCCTATCGGTGTGATTGGTGTGTCTGCCTATTTGGTGTGGTGTGGTGAGCAGTATAAAGTGTATTATTACTGTGTTTTGGGGTGTGTTTGTACTTTTGATACCATCCCAGCCAAAGTTGCCTACTCCCCCAGCCCAAGTTGTAATTATCCCTAAATAAACGCAGCCACTTGGCTTTTCAGTGTTACCCTGGTCCTGCCTGTCTTTTCCTCACTCAATACCAAGCTTGAACGAACCCCCAGCTAATTCTGACACTTTTTAGGTGATAAAACTGAGGAACTGTCCCAGATTGAGGTGTCATTAGAGGAGGTTTTGAAACAAATTGATAAATTAAACAATAATAAGTCAGCAGGATCAGATGGTATTCACCCAAGAGTTCGGAAGGAACTCAAATATGAAATTGCAGAACCACTAATGATAGTATGTAATCTAGTCAGAACCACTAACGATAGTACATAATCTATTGCTTAAATCAGCCTCTGACCAGATAAGTGGTGGATAACTAATGAAATGCTGAATTTAAAAAAGGCTCCAGAGGTGATCTGGGCAATTACAGGCCAATGAGCCTAACTTCAGTATCAGGCAAATTTGTTGAAACTTAATAAAGAACCAAATTCTCAGACATATAAATGAACATTATACGTTGAGCTTTTGTGAAGGGAAATCATATTCTTTGAGGGTGTCAACAAACATGTGAACAAATGTGATCCAGTGAATATAGTGTACTGGGACTTACAGAAGGCCTTTGACAAGGTCTTTCACTAAGTCTCTTAAGCAAAATAGGCAATCATGGGATAAGAGGGAAGGTCCTCTCATGGATCAGTAATTGGTTAAAAGATAGGAATCAAAGGGTAGGAATAAATGGTCAATTTTTACAGTGGAGAGAGGTAAATAGCAGGTTCCCCCCGCCAAGGATCTGTATTGACCAGCACTGTTCAACATATTCAGAAGTTGTATGGAAAAAGGAGTAAACACTTAGATGGCAAAATTTGCAGATGACACAAGATTACTCAGAATAGTTAAATCCAAAGCAGACTATGAAGAGTTACAAAGGACCTCACTAAACTGGGTGACTGGACAACAAAATGGCAGATGAAATTCAGTGTTGATAAATGCAAAGTAATGCAAATTGGAAAAAATAATGCCAACTATACATTCAAAATGATGGGGTCTAAATTAGCTGTTACCACTCAAGAAATTGATCTTGGAGCCATTGTGGATAGTTCTGTAAACATTTGCTCAATGTTTGGCAGCAATCAAAAAAGCTAACAGTATGTTAGGAACCATTAGGAAAGGGACAGATAAGACAGAAAGTAAAATGGCACTATATAAATCTATGGTATGCCAACACCTTGAATACTCTATGCAGATCTGGTCTCCCCATCTCAAAAAAGTTATACTGGAAATGTAAAAAGTACAGAGAAGGGCAACAAAAATGTTTAAGGGAATGGAACAGCTTCCGTATGAGGAGAGATTAAAAAGACTGGAACTGTTCAGTTTAGAAAAGAGACGACTAAGAGGGGATATGATAGAGGTCTATAAATTCATTAATGGTGTGGAGAAAATGAATAAGGAAGTAATTTACCCTTTCACATAACCCAAGAATCCAGGGTCACTCACTGAAATTAATAGGCAGCAGGTTTAAAACAAACATAAGAAAGTACTTCTTCACACAATGCACAGCCAACCTGTGGAACTCATTTCCAGAGTATGTTGTGAAGGCCAAAGTATAACTGGATTCAAAAAAGAATTAGATAATTTCATGGAGGATAGGTCCATCAATGGGTATTAGTCAAGATGGTCAGGAACACCACTCAGTGCTCTGGGTGTCCCAAAACCTCTGATTGCCAGAAGGTGGCTGAATAACAGGATATGGATCACTCAATAAATTGCCCTGTTCTGTTCATTTTCTCAAAAGTATCGGAAGACAGAATATTGGGCTAGATGCACCATTGGCCATTCCGATGTTTGTAACTGAAGCAACTGGTTTTATCAATAAAATGAGATCTAGAGATCTGAAAACACAACTGGCAGCCAGGAACTCTGGAGTTCTAATTACTTAAATCTGCCTACCACATTCTTACTTTCTGTGACTTTTGTCAAGTCAACTAACCTCTTTGCCTCAGTTTCGCCATCTGTGAAATGGGAATAAAAATGCATACTTGCGGCCCTAACAGGATGATTGTGAGGATTAATTAGCTGATGTTGGCTTTGAAATTAAATGCCTGGGAACAATTCTGAAGATTGTCAATAATACCAGTTTCCCAACCTAAACTATATACATTAAAATTAATTTGAAGATATGCAAATGGTTTCATTTGTTTCTATTGTACAAATAAACAATTCTTGTTTAAAAAAAATCCTCCTCAGTGAGGCACTTTTTCCAAGGAGTTTCATATTCACCTGTTTTTAGAACTTTTTTCCTCTGGATACAGTTGTATATAATGGGCAGTGAAGGTGAGTGTACTGAAAGGAGTATTCTACATTGGCAGAGGGATGGACTAAGTGATTGCGTACATCTTTTCTCTCTCTTAACTGCTGTGTTTCTATAATTTAGAATCTTAGAGTGACTGTACAGTTCATGGACTTGACACTGAGATAGAGCAATAGTTCTCCAACATATCCAAGTTTGATCGAACGATCTTTCCTGCCAAATACCAGGTGCGTGATTTTTAATATGCTGGCCACCAGGAAGGGCTCCATGGACCAGTGATTGTTATAGATCCAAAATTTTAAGGCCAGAAGGGACCATTATGATATTCTAGTCTTACCTCCTACATAGTCAGCATTCTCACCCCGATACCAACATTAGCTTCATACCAGATGCTTGGTGGCTGGCTTTTCTCCAGTTTTCATAGGCCATCAAATTTCATCCAGTAATTCCTGCATCAAGCTCATAACTTCTGCAACATGTCATTCATAAAGATAGCTAATCTTGATTTAAAGACTTAAGGTGATGACGAATCCACCCCATCCTTTGGTACCTTGTTCAAGTGGTTAATTTCCTAAATTATAGCACCTTACATCTAGGCTGAATTTGTTTAGATTGAGAATCCAGCTATAGAATCTCATTATGGATTTGTCTGCTACTATCGGAAGTCATCTCCTAATTTAGGTACTTATAGACCATGATCAAGTTACCTCTTAATCTTCTCTTGAATAAACTAAATAGATTGAATTTATTAAGTCTCTCACTGTGAGGTTGTTTTTCCATATCTCAAACCATCTCGTAGTGGTTTTTTGAGCCATGTTGGACTGCACTATTTTCACAACTTATTGTCACAGCGGTGACTAGTAGACTGTTCTCAGACTATTGACCGTAGTCTGAGAACAGCTAAGAGAGGAAAATCATAGGTCACAGATTTCAAACCCTGGTTGGAAGTGACCATGGCCCCCTATGTAAAATGCATTGGTGGCTTCAGTCCAGTTCCTACGTGTGTCCACATCATTAAAAAACCTCATTCCATCACTGCTGGCACCCTTGTTTGACCATCTTGCAGATTTAACAGTCATGGAAATCAACTAACTTCTCAAACCTTGATGTGTTCCATTCAGTTTATTGCTGAGCTATGGCTGAAGTGTCCATGTTCTGTGAATAAACAGAGGACTTATCAGCCCCTGCACTTTCACCAAGATCTTAAAAAAGAGAAGAAGAAAAAATATCACCATTCGGAGTGCAGTTATTAAGCATTTTGGGGTCAGGGATTATCTTGTCATTCTATGTATGTACTGAGCCTTGCACAATGATGTCTTGAGTCCTGAATGGAGCCTTTCAGACTACTGCAGTACTAATAAGTAATATTTATCTTCCAAACAGATGACAAAAGGATACTTCAAGAATAAAAATTGCAAACACTGTGTTAAAATACTATACAGTTTTCCCTAGTTTTCATTGTTCATATTTGTTCTGAAATACTTAGCCATTAAAGATACAATTATGTAGCCTTAAAGAACTCCGAAATGCTGTTTCTTCATAGAATATACATTCTCAAGTGTTACAAGATCAAATTCCAGGAATTCATCTGTAGTGTCTTCTTGAGTTAGATGTTAACATGTTAGTACTAGACTGAGGGCATTAACAGAGTTCCATGTATAGCCTGAATTCCAGACGAGACTGAAGTCAATTTTATTTGTTTGGTCTCGGTACAATATCTTTCCATCTTCCGTTGTCTAGGTCTAAACACTGCAGAAAAGTTTCTTTGAACGGAATGTCTGGTTATCAGAGGCAGAGAGCTAATAGTATAATTACTTTTGTAGTCTTTACTAGTTGAAATGCTCATTAGAAAGTTTACATTTTCCTAACTGAGTGATGACAAGCAGTGCGTGATTGAGTGCTCTTTGTTGTTTTAATATTGTTAGCTGTGTGAATGGGTTAACACACTTCTCATATTCCAGGAGCTGAAGGCTATGAGAAATCCCAGGGGTGACCAATCCTCCTCCCACATTTGCTGCCACTGCTAAGGAAGGATCCCTCAAGATTTCCCCCCTCCACCCCCATCACTTAAGGTTGTGATGATTTTTAATGTCACTACCATGATGGCCTGAAGATTTTTTTCCACTGCTCTTACAGGTCAACTTATTATTATCTCACTCAGAGAAGAAAAAAGGTTTCTAGTGGTATAATATTAAGTTATACAGCACAGCACAAGGTCAGAGCATGAGATGAAAATATATGAATAAGCCAGTGGCCATGAGAGTAACCAGTGAACAAAGGAAAGAAGAAGAGAAAGAGGAACAAAGAGTTTTTAAAAAAGAGGAAAGAATGCTTGCTAGAGGAGGAGGAAAAGAAGCAAGCAGGAAAAAAGTGAAAGATTAAAAAGAAAAAAGGATTAGGGGCAGAGTGAGTGATGTTAAATCATGATTCTTACCCCAGTGCCCGAGTCAGCTTCTATCATACGCTGCTTGGGGCGCGCTTTTCTCTCGTATTCATACCGAATTGGGTCCAGACTCTTCCTTGTCTCTGGGACTCCATCTTTTTTAAAATACATCATCAGCACATCTCCATCCTGAGGCATATTACGCTAATGCATCATTATTGCAATGGCTGACTGATGATGTGTTAGTGCAATACATCACCACAGCACAGTCTTGCTCTGATGAAATGTGGATGTGAGATATAATCAGGTGTAAACTCCTCAGAATTAAAAGGAAGGCATAGGACAAGGGCATCAAAGAAAAGAAAGCAGCCCAGATAGTCTGGCAGTATCCTAAGCCACAAGAAAACCTAAGAGAAGTTCAGTTACCTCAGTGCAAGCACCTGGGAAAGTTGCCAAAATTTAGATGCTAGCACTGGAGAAGTATCATGAACGTCTTAGCAGCATGGCATGTAATGGAAAGAGGAGCAGTAGGAACGAAGAAGGGCACACAGCATTATACCACGTCATCACCATCTTTGAAAGTAAAAACACAACTGCATCAAATCAAGATGCAGGGCAAATGGGAATGGCATCTCAGCTGAAGACAATGGCATTGCCCCTGCTATCCCAGGCCTGAGTTTGGCCTAATGTGTTCCATCAGAAATGGTGGGAAGATACAGCAAGGAGCATTAGATTTCAATTAAATGAAAACAAACAGGAGAGTAACTAAGGAGAGTAAAAGCAAAACTGCTGCCTCTGCAAAATGGTGCCTGGATGCAGGGCCGGCTTTAGGAAGTGCGGGGCCCGATTCGAATAGTTTTGACGGGGCCCTGGCAGGGATGACTCACCCGGTGGTGCTCCGGGTTTTTGCTCCGGGTCTTCTGTGCCGAAGACCCGGAGCGAGTGAAGGACCTGCCACTGAAGTGCCGCCGAAGACCCGGAGCGAGTGAAGGACCTGCCGCCAAAGTGTTGCTGAAGACCTGGAGCGCTGCCGGGTGAGTAAAAATTAAAAAGGCGCCTAAGTTAGGTGCTTTTCTTTATGGCATGGGGCCTGAGTCGCGGGAATCGGAGGAATTGGCGTAAAGCCAGCCCTGCCTGGATGTGTCTGTCTTATCATAAATCAGGTGGATAGAGAGAGCCTAGATCTTCTGTAACAACCAGATAAGGTATATTGGAAGGGGGTGGGGGAGATCCTCAGGTGGTGTAAATTTGTCATTGCACCATTGAAGCTATGGGCTGAGTCTCTAAAGGCAACGACTGCCTAAGTAGATAGACTTGCAGGATCAGGCCCAATGGACGGGGAAGCCAGATAAGTCCATTTGTTTCGTTGGTTTCTGAAAGGTTTTTTTTTGGAGGGTGGGGAGGTGGGTTTGGGGTTTGAGCCTGAAACTCAAATTGAAATTCAGGGACACATATGCACCAATCCCCACCTGTCTCCCTGAAAAAATGTGTCAAACCCCATGCAAATGAAAACCATTTCACTGTGTATAACTCTTGCTTGCTTTACAAGCTTGCCTCCCAGTGTGGCTTGGGTGTAAAGTACTTGAGTGTCATAAAGGAGATACAGGTTCACTACCTGGGTCTGCCACTGGGTGACATTGAGTAAGTCACATCCTCTCGTTGTGCCTCAGTTTCCTCATGTGGGAAATGATACTGACTTCCTTTGTAAATTGCTTTAAGATCCATGGATGAAAAGCATTAGAAAAAAAGCTAGATGTTGTTATATGGCAGCTCCGGTTGGTTTCAGCTTAAGCCATTTAGTTCCTTTGTAAGGGGACTGAATGGAGCTACACCTGAGAATGTGATGCTTCCATCTTGAGTGATGAGTATGTTCACCTTGTAGACTGTGAGCTGGAGTGTTTAAATGGAAGAACAATGGCAATTGTGCTCTCCTTTGGCCATACACAATCAGATATGCCACTGGATCATATTCATCCCCTGGTGTTACTACACTGGGCCTGGTGAGTTGCACTAGTGTAAATCCAGAGTAAATCCATTGCATACACTAGAATAACTCCACGTTTACAGGTATGTAGCTGACCATAGAATTTGCTCCAGTTAAGTTACACCAAAGGAGAAATTTTTACCACCATTTCTGAAGTGTAAACTGTCAAGTATTAGGGAAAGATTCCAAGTCAGCACATCAAGGTATCGTTTTTCATCAGCTTTACAGAAAAGCAGTACACTTGGCATATCTCAAGAATCCTGTAATGGACTTAATAGACTGTCTTTTCACAAATGAAATAATCCCATCACAAGTGTGCAGCTATCTACAGGAGCATTGGTTTGCAGTGTTCCCCCTAAAAATACACAGAGTTGGGCTGTGGGCATGGAATCTAGCATGTAAGAATGAATGTCGTGCAGCAAGAAAAACTGAGGCCTTGCAGGCATGAATAAAGTATGGTACCATTAAATAACAGTTTTGCTTTTAAAGCACGATTCTTTGGAAGTCACAGGCTGACTGTAAACTCTTTTGATATAGTCCTTAGTAAATTCCTGTCCAATTCAGAAAGCCCAAGCCTTAGGAGTCTTAAAGATTAGCCTCAGATATCTGAGATATTTGTCAAAAGATATTCCTATTCCTATTCTATAGGAATAAAGGGCAAAGAACGTTTTCATAGCAAAATTACAATGATATGTATGAACATATGTGTTAGTTGTGACTGGCTCATCACAGATAAATACAGATCACTCTTGATAGTTATCTAATGACAAGTTTATATTTCCTGCATGGCAATAATCAGGAAGTGGAGTTGCTGTCAATAAGTCAATGGTAACAGGTCTAACAAGTAACTATCAAAGGATCTCTTAAGGCAAACCAGCCCCTGACAGGTTGATCCTCTGTTAAAGGGGGTGGGAGACAGACTAAGCTAACACTGCCTAAACCTGAAGAAGTGCTGCCTAAAGCCAATGATAAACTTCAAAAGACCTGGAGGTTCAGTTCAGATAAGTACTGGAAACTTCAAATGGTTGTTGAGATGAGTTCCTGTCTGCATCCTGTAAAACTTGCCCATACCGGTATTGCCCTGGCCTCTTCTTTTGTCATTCAGTGTTGAACGCATTCTAAACCAATATGCATTTCCTCACCTTTTGGGGGCGAAGCCAGACTTTAAGGCACCTGCTCCCCTACATGGTGTAAACTTTGCTTGTGCCAATCAGAAACGAACACAAACAGGTTTTGGGCCCCGTCCCCTATGACACTTCTATGATGTCATTGTGGGTACTTTATGGCCTGCCTGCCATGTGCAGGCAGAGAGAGGAGAAAGAAAACGAATCCTGTGTATACCTGTGTATTCTGTGTATACCCGTGTGTCCTGTGTATACCCGTGTGTCCTGTGTATACCTGTAACCGAGCCTGATCACCTCGAAGCCTCTCTCTCAGCTCACGTGTTTCAAATAGAGCTTCTACGTTTGCCGGTCGTTATGCGTTGGTTTGTATTTGTAAGTATCAGTTATTACTAAATGCTGCATCTTTGTTTATAAATATTGTTAGTAGATATTTTAGTCATTGTGTGTTTTAAGTTTCATTAACTCTATTAGCTAATCATACGCTGCTCCCTTACCCCTTGTAATTATCCCCAATAAAACTTTTAAATTGATTAAGTTTAGTGTGTGTGTGTGTGTCTGCAGTTTGCATCGTGACCCACACTCTCCTTGCATCCCTTACCAATATAGTCTGTTGCCACGTGCAGCCTGGTAAATAACAGGCCTGCATTTTCTTTCGCCCCTGCGAGTCCGTGGCAATCCACATGGCGTCACGAACAGGATGCAAGGGAGTTGGGCCATGCCCGTGGCATGCTGCAGACCGCGCAGATTATGAAACTGAACAGTTCCAACATTTGCAGTTTCACCTTTTTACTAGCCAAAATTCGACTAATCCAAAAATAGAATGGATCTGTTCCCTTGGCTCGGGCAAAACTCTAAAAGGCTATACTGTGCCTTTAACCCTGGCAGATACTCTGAGGCTGTTTCCACCGTCCTGTTTAGCATAATATGCAAGGCCCTTGATCTGTGCTCTGTCCTCCACGGGGGCACAATGTTTGCAGCTAAACAGGCAGCCCCAGGCTCTCCTAAAGATGATAATGAGGAGAAGACAGAAAAGGTAGAGCCCATCACTTCCCCCCCCAGTCCCTCTCAGAAAATTTTGCCACCCTCATATGAAGCTCCTAAAACTCCTCTGTATCCAGCTCTGCCAATGAATCTAAAACTGTAGCAGAAGCTTTGCCTATTGCGATAACTAACCTCGATGGAGTTAATCTTTCTTGGCTCAGGTCTCGCTACTTTCCTAGGTTGCTCTTCACCCCCTCTTCCCCCCCTCCGCCTCTCCTCACTTCGGCTCTCTCTTTTTGTTTTAAAAATTAAAAGCTATAGTTTTTACAGAAACCTCCAAAAAATAAAGCAATTGAAAACAGAACAAAACAAGAAACAAAAAGAAAACAAGGTAAAAACTTTAAATACGGTAAATTAATTATTTTAACCCTCCAGGAATGCAACAGCTGGAATTATTCCTAACTTTCTTGAAGATATGGTTGCCAAGCAACAGAAGTGCACTCTTTGCTTCTTATTCTAACCACTAACTAATATTTGTAACATGGGCTCTTCTTATTTCCATATAGCAAAGTTTTAAAATAATGTTAAATATAAAGTAATGCAAAATTCCTTGTTACCGAATTAATACAATACATTTGGCAAATACTAATATATTTTTATCAAATTTATGCTACAAGTTTTAAATAAGGTAATAATTTGTTTATTCAAATGTTTAACCCTTTTACTTTTTATTTTTGGTTGTGTTATTTTGTATAAATATGAATAGAATCTTGGCGCCATTTGTTTTTAATTGTAAGTTTGTTCTGTATGTCATGTGTGTGTGTTGTGTCTATGTTGTGTGTGTCACGTGACTATTTTTTTTTCAAAAAAATTATTTTTATTTTGTTGCAACAAAAGTCAATTTTAT
This sequence comes from Mauremys mutica, assembly GCF_020497125.1. Taxonomy (NCBI): domain Eukaryota; kingdom Metazoa; phylum Chordata; order Testudines; family Geoemydidae; genus Mauremys; species Mauremys mutica. Next base: position 25,117,739 of record NC_059075.1, read on the forward strand.
ACCCTTTTAAAAATATATATATAAGATGTGGTACCACACTATTTTAAAATCATGGTTGGGGTGTAATCATAGTATATTAACACCAATTTTTTGTGCAAAGTTCAAAAAGGTTTCAGTTACAAATATATGTACATATATTTCTGCCTCAAGAAATAATGCAATTGCAAACAAAGGAATTCTCTTTTATCAATCACAGTTTTGTTTTTTAAGTTTCTTTTTTTTAATTTGTTATTAAAAAAAAGTGAGGGGAAACCTCAACATTAAGGTAAAGATAATATTAACAAATGTCAATTTCTTGTTTGGGCTTTTTATAAACTTGTTTGCACTTTTAATTATAGTTATAAGAATGTCATAACCAAAATGTTTTAAAATAACAATTTATGCATAAAGCTAACCCAAACAATTTCAACAGGTTTCCACCTTTGGCTCCCAAACATAACAAAAAAAGCATCATAAAAGTATACCCTCAAATACCCTCAAAGTATTTGCATGTATCTGTATTTAAAATTTATTTTGGTTTAATTTTATAGTTGGTTTGTATTTGTTATACTGCTCTCCCTCACAACATCTTTGCCCACTGCTCTCCCTCACAACATCTTTGCCCACAGAGCCCTTAGGAGAGGGTGGACTACAAACTTGGTTTGCCGCCTACTGGGTGCAGGAGGTCAGCGAAAACCAGTCCCTGTCAGCGCTGAGTCCAGAAGATTGTCTTGTTTGCTCCACTCAGTTCTCACCTAAATATCCATTACCCTTTCAATTTGTACCAATAGTTTATAATTTTTCTTCATTTAATATATCTAGTGTAAATTGTTCTTCCCCCTATGTGCAGTGGGCTGCTTTTACTGTTTGTAATAATTGTTCTTCACAATTTAATTCTTATGTGTTTCCAGTTCTTAATGCTTCAGGTCGAAGTGATCATAGCTTTCCTTTAATTGAGAGTATTAAAGTTCCAGCATCTCATTGTTGGGTTTTTGTTGGTAATAGTTTAACCCCAGCCCCTACTTGGGTTGGTACTTATTCTAATTGTTCTATGTGGAGTTTCTCTTATGCTAATACCTCCCTAACTTAACCCACTCTTTTTGGACTTGCAAACAGCAGCTTCCTTCCTCGCCTCCTCTATTGTTAGTTTTAACCCTGTTGGTTATATGATGTTACGTGATCAAGTGCTGTTTCAATCCCTTGCTATTGAAATGCTTGCTAATACTACAGGCAAGGGCCTCTTCTTAATTAATCAGCAGTAAATACATTAATGATTCAATATTTGTTACAATCTTCCTCATTTTGTACTAAATTTGCTGAAGTATATCCTAACTTTGCTGATAAATGTTGCGTTTCTTTGCCTTCTATTTCTCCTAATTTGTCCTCAATTGTTAAAGACCTGCAAACGTTGAGCTCTACTGTCAGAGAGTCACGAGAGTCCTTCCAGTTTTGGTCATGGATCGATTGGCTTGGCCTTGCGCCCTACTAATCCTATTTCCAATCCCTGTTTGTGTCCCTTCTGGTTGGGCTCGCTCTTCTCTGTCTCAGATGTGCCTTCATTAAAGCCTGCATTCACAAGTTTGGTGCCTCGGCCTACATCGCTTCCACCCCCGAAGCGCATCCCCTCGTAGGTGGGGATGAGGAGTCGGACTCGGAAGTTTAGGTTTTCGGCCTAACTATTTCGGCCAGGGCACGGGGGCATGTTGAGATGAGTTCCTGTCTGCATCCTGTAAAACTTGCCCATACCGGTATTGCCCTGGCCTCTTCTTTTGTCATTCAGTGTTGAACGCATTCTAAACCAATATGCATTTCCTCACCTTTTGGGGGCGAAGCCAGACTTTAAGGCACCTGCTCCCCTACATGGTGTAAACTTTGCTTGTGCCAATCAGAAACGAACACAAACAGGTTTTGGGCCCCGTCCCCTATGACACTTCTATGATGTCATTGTGGGTACTTTATGGCCTGCCTGCCATGTGCAGGCAGAGAGAGGAGAAAGAAAACGAATCCTGTGTATACCTGTGTATTCTGTGTATACCCGTGTGTCCTGTGTATACCCGTGTGTCCTGTGTATACCTGTAACCGAGCCTGATCACCTCGAAGCCTCTCTCTCAGCTCACGTGTTTCAAATAGAGCTTCTACGTTTGCCGGTCGTTATGCGTTGGTTTGTATTTGTAAGTATCAGTTATTACTAAATGCTGCATCTTTGTTTATAAATATTGTTAGTAGATATTTTAGTCATTGTGTGTTTTAAGTTTCATTAACTCTATTAGCTAATCATACGCTGCTCCCTTACCCCTTGTAATTATCCCCAATAAAACTTTTAAATTGATTAAGTTTAGTGTGTGTGTGTGTGTCTGCAGTTTGCATCGTGACCCACACTCTCCTTGCATCCCTTACCAATATAGTCTGTTGCCACGTGCAGCCTGGTAAATAACAGGCCTGCATTTTCTTTCGCCCCTGCGAGTCCGTGGCAATCCACAATGGTGATTTGGGCTATCCAAATCACTTCACTCTGCAGTACTGGGGGCTGCAGAATGAAGCTGAAAATATCCTGAGAACAAGGTTTCAGACATTTTCTGCATTTTTCATGTCAGATGTATGGTAAGAGCAGCCTTTTTTCAAAGGATTTTACAGCACAGGTAAGGGATCAGGTTACAATTCCATCACTTCTGTTACTGGCGAGGATCAGGAAGAACAGAGGCCCGTGAAAATAAAAAAAAATTGAGGGGAGAGTGATATTATCTGATGTTTCCTTTTTACCCTAAAAATAGTTTTGCTTAGATATAGTTTGACTTTTGACCAAAGTTTCAGGTCAGCACTTATGCAGTATCTTAAGCAGGATGAGCACCCTCGAATTTTTCATCTTTTGCATCTTTTGAAATTCATTTCCACATTTTATGGCTTGAGCCCATGTCTAGTAGCAGTCAGAAGCCCCTGGTTCTGCAGTGGAGAAAGAAACTAGAAGGTTTATCTCTGGAGAGGTCAGTCTTGTCCTAATGCCTTTATATCTGCAAGAAATATCTCTGTGGAAATCATAAATGCAATCTCTTTTCTTTGAATTTAAACAAGGAAACACATGAGGCTGCAATAAAAAAAACATTGCTTTCTTTTAAAGTTATTGTTTCCATATTTCATAGGGCACTGCTGGGGAGGAATGATTCTCACATAACACATAAGAGAAAAGTTATCCCTTAATGGTTTTCCTTGTGCATAAACTTTGTACCCATTGTAACCATTCCAGTCCTATTGCTTCTTTTCACAAGTTGTTTGGGGTCACAGGTCAGGGTAATTCTGCCCACCAGTAGGATAGCAAAAGCTTATGCATATTCAAGGCAAAGCTACATAAACGCAGGTTAATTTGCTGACTTTGCGTTGCCACTCCTGATGCTTACAGTCTCCTTCCCATCCTTCTAGAAATATATATATAATGTGCAACACGTATGCAGTCTGAGTCTGGCCCAAAGCCCAGTGAAGTAGATGAAAGTGATCACAGAAGTGTGCAGCACAACTTTTCAGCAACATGAGCTACCCTGAGCATAGCAAGCCTGTCCTCCGCTCTCAACACTGGCATCTCATAGAATATTGAGTCAAGATCAAGGTCTCAGTCCTTATTTTCAAGGCACTCAGTGGCCTCAGCCCAGGATATCTAAAAGATCACCTAACACTCCAGGATGAAGGCAACTCCATGCCCCAGGCACAACGGATCTTTCTGTCATAAGTGTAAAGATTGCCTGTGCAGGAGACAGAATTTCTTCAGCAGGCTGGTCCATGACTGGGGAATGCACTGCCCCAGGAGTTAAGGACCATCACAAACCTCGTTACTTTCCACTCCAGGTGCAAGGGACACTTCTTCAATCTTGCCTTCTTTAACATAAACACAGGGGCAGCATGTGCATTTAAACCAAAACCAAAACCAAAGCATTCCACTGCACATTCAGTTCTCCTCCTGGGGAGAGGATAAGATAATGAACCACATGTGACAGATGTGTAGTCAGGTCACTTAACACACCACTGGAAGGTGTTCAGATACTACGGTGAGGAGGGTGGCATAAGAACAGAATAGAAGTGTTAATAGAAGGACTCCCATTATCTTCAATGGGCTTTGGATCCGGCCCTATATGCAGAGCATTAACTCTGTGGGGGTGGGCTGCATACATTTGTGTGGCACTATTATATTTCCACACAGGTAGTAACTACAAAACTATTTCCAAGCTGAAATGCAAGCTTTATGAACTCAAGAAAGAGATAAAGGAAACGAACCTATTAACTCCCATGGAAAGTAGATCTGGTGAAGCCTAAATTCCTCTGGATTTTGTAGGTAAGAAAAAAAATCTGACTTGACATACTTTTAAAGTCAATATTGCATCCTGTGGGTTCAAGCCAACTGGAGTGAAATATTTCTGCACTTGGAAGAACACACATGCTCTATACCTTCATTAGCATTTAACATTTGAATCAAATTATAGACTGCCCAATTCGTTAAAATAAAATGTTAGCCTGTCTCTGCTGGACTTCTATGTAAATTCCATAAGGAGAGTCAATTATTACAAGGATAGTCTGAGGAAACAAACTATTCCACAAGGAATGTCAACCACCTGAATGCAATGGTTTTAGAGTGTGGGAGTTGGAGAAAGAGACATGCAGAGGCATGTATTAAAAAAATAATATCCCATAATCAGACAGTGGGCTAGGCTTGAAAATAGCATGACACACGAAAATGAAGATATGTTGAATAGAGGCATGTGACGTAGTCTGGAACCGTGTTGGAAGTTACAGCAAGAATCATAGAACCATAGGGTTAGAAGGGACTGCAAGTGTCATCTAGTCTAACCTCCTGCCAAGATGCAGGATTTGTTTGTGTCTAAGCCATCCAAGACAGATGGTTTTCCAGCCTCTTTTTGAAAACCTCCAATGAACTTCCATAACCTCCTTAGCCAGTCTGCTCCATTGTCCTACTGTTCTTACACTTAGGAAGTTTTGCCTGAGATTTAATCGAAATCTGCTATGCTATAGTTTGAGCCCATTGCCTCTTGTCCTGCCCTCTGTGGCAAGAGAGAACAACTTTTTTTCCATCTTTTTTATGGCAGCCTTTCAAATATTTGAAGACTGCTATCATATCCCCCCTTAATCTCCTCTTTTTCAAACTAAACATACCCAGTTCCTTCAGTCTTTGCTCATATGGCTTGTATTCCATCCCTTTGATCATCTTTGTCACTTGCCTTTGGATCCTTTCCAGTTTTTCTACATCCTTTCTAGACATTGTGACCAAAATTATGCGCAGTACTCCAGCTGAGGCCTAACCAGTGCCGAATAGAGCGGTACTATCACAAATAGCATGATTTTCCCATTAGTCTGTGCCTGTTTTTTGTGTCCATGACTGGCTCCCAGAAGTGGCCACTCCGGGGTTGGGCCTGGCTCCATGCTCTGAGCATTGTGACTTGAGGTACCTCGTCACAGCACTACTCAGGTTTGACCCACCTGTTCTGCCATCATGACTGGGGTAGGAGGATGGGCCAAACTTGAGCAGCACCAGGTTGCAGTGCCCAAGGTGGGGCACTGGGCCCATCCCCAGAGGACACAAGAGCTGCAGGAGCTGCTGTTGCAACGTGAGTGCTTGGTGAGCTCACTCTACATCGCCTCCCCAGCCGCAGGAACTCCCTGGCACACCAGACTGGGATTAGGGCTGTGGTGGTCAGGGCAGAGGGTCCTGCTGTGGGTGGTGGGTGCTACTCTGGGGGGGTGAGGAGGAATGCATGTTTTAACAAAAATCAGTGCACAGTCATAGTAAATTTAGTAACCCGTGACTTTTACTAAATTTACCCTGAGTTTTGATACAGAATGTTGTGACAAGTCTGCAGCCCTGATCATAATGCATACACATGGGGGGGGACGGGACACCAAATTGAGGTTGTACAGGCAAACTTAATTATGATATTTCTTAACTTTGGAGTGCTTGACTTTCCAACCTTAATAACGTTCTTTTAACTTCTCATCCCGATCAGACTAGGACTCCTGACTCTCCATCCTAGTCGTATTACTAGAGAAATTCTCTAGTCTCCACTTTGATTTTCTGATCTTTATTCTGAATAAGCAAAAGTCATTCCACCCTGAGATGGATGCTGCGAACCCTGAGCATGCTCACTGGAAACCCCTGTCAGAAAGCCAAGTATGTGTGAGTGTGGATCAGCAGAATCACAGCTCTGAGGTAAATGACAACAATGAGCATGTGCAATAAGGGGGTGACAGAGAGGTCAGTTAACTGAGCAACTAGCTGGTCAGAGCCCACTCATACTGGTCACAACTAGTTTTAAAGGTCAGAGCTGTCAGTAAGAACTCTGAAGTAATGGTTAACACCGGGCATGTGCAAGTGAGGTCATTGCTTCTAAAACCAGAAAGATATATTAGAAGAGAGGTACAATGTAGCATAAAAGGCCAGCTGCTAGCAGACAGTTTTGGTGCCTGAGTAGTGAGAGAGAGAGGCGATCGGGAGAAGACGAAAGCCAGCAAGAAGAGCCAAAGAAAAGCTGCTGCAGAGAGGGAGAGAAAGAAACCCAGAGCAAAGCTGACTGACCAGGAACTGAACAGCAACAGCGACTAGAGAAAAATACTGAAGAATTTAAAAGTAATACCAATGAATTTATAAAGTAAACCTGTTATTCTTTAATTATAGCATAGTATAAGTATAGTGTAGGATAATATACAGGGTTAGCATATGTGTATGTGTGTGTGTGTGTTTATAAGAATGCATAAAATTCTGTTATTAATTGCAACATATCTATGTAAATTTTAAAGCAAATTTAAGAACTGCTGTCAGTGATTTGTTACAAAGTGACCACATGTAACAAATCGCTTCGCTTAGAATCATTTAAACTATATGATATTGTAGTTTGAATGCTCTTTAACTAGCAATAAGGGATTGTGTCTCAGGGATTTTGTGTTTTGTTCAGTATTTTTAGATACATTGTATTAGGAATTATTAGTTACATTAATAAAACATACTTTGTTTTGGAAAGGGACACTGCCTGCGCAAATTACTTTACTGGAAAATTTATATCCATGTCCTTTAGTGTTTCCTTAACAACCCTAGGAATTTATACCTCAGGAAGAACAGACTAAGGGGGATATAGGCAGGTTATTATAGCAGCATCCCAAAATCCATTTTGGGGGTAACAGTCAACCCCCCCACCCACGTCTCCTTGCCCAGCCATTCCCAGTTATCCCAGTGGTTGCCAGCTCCTGTCCCCAGTTTCCTCTCCCAGCCCCAGTTCCGCTCCACTCCTCATCCAGTCTGTCTCTCCCTCCAACCCTGGCCTCAAGTTGCTCCCATCCCCCACCCCAGTCCATGTTCCCCATCCCTACTGCCTCCCAGGCCTAATTTCCCTCCAAGGACTCCTTGTCCAATCTCTGGGTCCCCTTTTGTCCAAGTCTCTCTGCCCAACTAGTCCCTCTTAGCCCCCTTCCACAAACCTGTCCCCTCCCACCTGTTCCCTCTGCCCACTGGTTCTCAGTCCAAGTTTCCTTGCCCAGCTAATCTCAGGCTCCTCCAAGATCCTTAGCCAAACTCAGTCTTGTCCCCATCTACTGGAACCCAGTTCCTTCTACATTCCCCTCCCTGGCTCCCAGTCACCAGGCCCCACCAGGCCCAGTCTGCACCCCTACCCCAACTCTCAGTTTCTCCCCTGCCTTCCTGGATCCTTGTCCCAATCAATTCTCTCCTCCCTGCAGGAACAGCTTTCATCTCCTCTGCTTTTGTATCATGCACCTCCCTCTCCCATGCTGCCTGGACCAAGCAGGGGCATTGAATGCACCAGAGAGACAGTCTCCCTGCTTTTAGTTCAAGTGCCTGGACCTGGACCTGGCCTGGCCTGCAGCAGCCCAGAGTTGCAATTGCAGGAAAAGTTCTGCTCAGACCCAGATTACAGCATGCTTAGTGTGGATGGACTCATCAGAGAATTTAGCTGCTAAAATCTAAGACTTCTTTACTGAGCATAAGCAAACTGCAATTTTTCCAAAGGCTTATACCTTGGCTAAATCTGGGTGGATTTTCACAGGGACAGCAAAAGGCACAACCCAGGCACAAAGACCACTCCCCCACCAAATTTTAAGTCCCTAGAATATACTAGAATGTCTCCAAGAAAAAGTCACCAGAATTTTTAATATAGGCAAAACATTGCATTTTTCTTAGCCTGAACAGCTGAACCATTTTGGGCTGAAATTTTTCAGTAACTTCAGCCTGAGCCGAACCCCTGACATTGAAAATTCCAGCCCAAATGGTTAAAATTTGGCAAGCTTATATGCAACTGGAAACAGGATCTTATAATGGAAAATGTCAGGCAAACTTAATTATCGGAAAGAAGGGAGACAGCTATGGAATCACCATCTTCTGCACTCCCAGGTTTTCCTTGAAGGGTTCTCAATGAATCACTGACCAGGCTCAACCCTGTTTACTTGGTGTGGCTATTGGTGTTATTTCTATTTTTAAATACTAGTGAAGAGCTCAAATAGCATACCAGCTGCTGGTTCAAAGGTCAGTAGTTGGGAGGGTGCAGCAAGAGATAGATCAGTTATAGACAAAGAGGGTAACTTATAACAGAGAACATCTGGTTCAGTGGTTAGAGTTTGGGACTTAAATTACCTAGGTTTTATTTCCTATTGGCTACAGATTTCCTGTGTGACCACGGGCAAGTCACTTAGTCTCACTTCCTCATCTGTAAAATGGAGATAATAGCACTTCTCTACCACATCAAGGCATTGTGAGGATGAATTCATCAAAGATTGTTAGCTGCTCAAAGACTAGGGCAATGAACACCATACGGCCTTCGATACATTTAACACATCAAGTTGTACAACAGCAGACAAACCTTTATTTCTCTGTGAAGGATGATCCTTAATTTTAAAACACCAAAGGTTCTGCCAAATTTCTTGAGGTAATAGATTCTTGTTAACAGAATGGACATATTTCAAAATAACTTCCACGAAATACTGGTTAAGTTGGAACTAAAAGCCTTTTAATATTCTTTCTGTCTACGATATGTTGGTTTCTCTTTTCTTTGTTAATGAATAAATAAAGGCAATATCAGCAAAGAGTAAACTCCTTGGGCAGGTGGAGAGCAAATTTCAAGGAAGCTCTAGGGAACCTAAATTTTCTTCATCAAGCAAGAAGCTACTTTCTGAAGTCTCAGAGACAAGCAAAGTATAATGTACGTTACTGGGAGGATGCCAAACCAAAAGTTAGATCTTCAGATTAATGACACAACTAGGAAAAGAAAATGTAACATAGGGAAAAATCATCACTTTCACATGCAGCAGCATAACCTAATAATATCAAACTTCTCAGGGGGATAGAGCTTATAACATGGTAGAAATCCCTCTCCCCAACCCAAGATAACATGGAAACCCTAGTAAGTTGATTGGAGAACCTTCCCAAATAGTGAAGACAAAGAGAAACTGACATATGGAATATTTTTAATGGTAGGTGATAAATAGTGCATGCAGCAATGCTACTCAACAGTTTAGGACAGGAAGTAGAAAATACTAAATCCATTTGGGAAGTGCAGGAAGAATTTAGCTATGTGGAATGGAATTGTCCACATTGGAATTTAGCCAGGGCACCAGGGCTAATAATGCCAGGGGAAAGCACTGAGATGTCTTTGGTTACCACACATGGTCAGCATCTCATACACCACCAAGTCAACGATCTATCTGAATAAGTCCTTTTGAAACAGACTTTCAGCCTGACCATCTTTCCTGTTTTTCTTGTTGGGTACCTGAGAAATGAAATGGCGCCACATCATTTTGTCATGTGCTGAGCATAGCTAACTTCCAAACAGCTCCAAGCACACCTGTGCAGCCCGAGGTGACTAAATAAAAGGTACTCATAGAGCTGTACTTGCCATTTCATTCATTTTATTCACGAGCTAGAGATTTCAGGGCTGGAACAGCACACAGCTGGCCTTTGGACATGAAATATGCTATATAAGCCAACACCAGTTCAGCACACAGGCAGAAGCCTTCCAGTCTCATGACCCTCCGCAGCATGAGAAGGGAAGTGTGTTGGCAATGTAACAATTGGCAGCAGGACTGGCACAGTTGAGCTGTAAATAGTGTGTGCAGGTTGCCAGGGTGAGAGAGGGTAACTGTGCCTCAAGAGGCTTTTAACCACCTGAATAAAGGCATGATGAATAGGGCTCTGCATGTGTTTAGCGCAAGTGGAGTGTAGGCAAATAAAATGGTGGGTTACACAGACAGGTGCTGGAAGGAGCAAAGATTTGTCTTTGCCACTGTGCCTGAGCAAGGGGCAACATTATTGTTGCAAACCTTGCAAGCTCAAAGTCTGCCTCATGGTTTCCTCCTACTCTTTCCCAGACCAATACCTAGCACACTGTACTTCCCCCAGTGCCCTATTTAGCAAACTGGGAGGCAGCACCAAGACTCTATCCACTTCCTGTCCAGTCCTGTCCCACCCATTTGTGCAGGACAGGGTGCCTATAGTAGCACCATTGAAGGATGCTACCTGCACTTTTGGGTAGCCGAGGTGAAGGATTAAGAGAGCATCTTATGCCCTCTTACTCTTTGGCATGGCCATGCAAGCCGGCCATGGTATGTCCTTTTGTTATTCTTCTTCAAGGTCACCAAAATGAAAGAGGTCTATTAGATTTTCTAGTCCATCTCCCTTCTATACATGTATAGGGTTGCCAACTTCCTATTCACATAAAACTGAACACCCTTGCCCCGCCCCCTGCCCTGCCTCTCTTCTGCTTTTCCAATCTGGGATGTGATGTGGGTGGTCGCCTCTTACAGCTTATGTGCTCTCTCATTTGCTTCATTTGATCAGGTGGTTCAGTGGATCAGACATTCCAGCAGAGGGGCTCGCGTTCCTAGAATGGGCATTATTATGGCCAGAGTTTTCAGAAGGGCTCAGCCTGCAAAATTAGGATCAGATTTTCAAGTGAGCTCAGCCATGTAGGCCCCAAAATAAGTGGTGAGATGTTCAGAATTGCTCAGCATGTTGGGTGTGGAGCTCTTTTGAGATCCAGTAGGAGCTGTTGGGTGCTGAGAATGATTGAAAAGCCTAGCTCCAATCGTGGGGTGCTGCACACTCAAAACCTAGCCTTGGCAAGCTCTTTTGAAAATTTGTCTGTAAAGGCCATTTCACAACACCCACTAGAATGTCTGAATAGCCACACTCAGGACCCAGTACCACAGACCTTCTTCAGGCAAAGCTCCCACAACTGTCTTGCCTAAGTAGGGACTGCAGAAATGGTCAAAGAAATTCTAAGTAACAATATACTGTGCATAGTGCCATAGGTTACTTTAAACAATTCAGAACTTCTTTATTTCTTAACCAATGTTTGTCCAACTTAGCAAAGCACTCAGATTCTATAATGATGAGTGATGATATAAGAACCCTGACAGAGACACTGATAGCAGGATAAACAGGACTACATCTATACCAAGTTTTAAATCCAACCCAGGTTTATGGTGTCTGAGTGCAAATAAGACGTGAAAAATTTCATACAGGTACCAAAGATGGGCTTAAGCTACAAAATTGAGCTATGAATTTCAAACACTCCAAGGCTGAGAATGTTCGGAAGTGGGATTTTGGCTTGGCCTGTTATGTGTAAAATGTGGATCCAAATTCATATTTCAAACACTGTCTAACAAGTTCAAGACTCTTCTGACCCAGGGTTTTAATTTCAGCCCATTTCTAAAAGTGAGAGGCTTCATTTAGAATTTTCTCTTTTGTTTGATGTCAGAATCTCAATATAGCTTCCAATTTTAAGAGCCAGGTCCCCACTCTCCATTATATGCATGTGCTGCCCTGGTGATTTCAGTGGGGTTGTCCACAGGGTAGTTGAAGTTAGAATTACATCCTAAATTTTGTGAATAAGAACGTCTCCTATTCAGAAAATGTTCGTCTGCTTCCCTAGGTGATATGAATTCAGTGTAGTTATCTATGCCCTATGTTTTTAGGTCTGTTATATATGTCAATGGAAGAACTGCAGCATCTTTAAGAATGAGATTAAAAAAATAATAAAAAAAACCCTCTGTGCCACCAAGTAAGAACATTATGAGGATTTTCCCCAGGGCACTGATTACAGTAGAAAATTGTCTCTTTAATTTGCAGATCTCAGAAAAGTCAGAAGATGGCAGCAGTTCATTCATGCATTATGAGTTTTCTAAATCTCATGTACAGAACTGCTCTTCCTTAAATTTATCCTTGTTATGCAACCACGTAAGAATAAAAAATTATGTACTGAGCACACACATTCTGCTTATCCATGTCATATAATAAACTAAGCTTTTATTTCCGATATTCTCTTGCTTTTTTTTTCATTGTCATTGCTACAGTGGGGAAATTGATAGGAAAGAAAAAATATCATTGGAATGGTCTTAAAAGTGAATTCTTTTCACCTCAAATGTATACAGGTGCATTTTTATAGAGATCGGAGAAGTTTTAATTATTTTTATAATATCATTCTGAGAAAATGAACGAGAAATTTTTTATGTTTGCAAATGTTACCAAACATAAAAAGGAATTTTCATCTGTTACTCCCATTCCCTGCAGTGGAACTTTATTATTCTACAATGTGCTAATCCACTCACCCCATAATTTTCACACAGATAGCAGTGGCCTCTTCCCACTTCTCACCAAAGATTTAATAGCATTAACACTGCAGTAGGATCTCTTCTTACTAAATGGTCACGCATTTGAAACTAGACTGCAGTGCATTTACTAGTATAGCATGAAGTGTTAGCATAAATAATTCAAACTAATCAAAATAAATGAACAAAGTGGGTGAGACCCTTATCTGAATTACATCAATATAAATATAGTATAACTCCACTGTCTTCATTGTGATTATTCTGTCTTTGCACTGGTTTATCTGACGCCTAATCTGGCCCATTACCTTTTGTGATACAATCACCTTGTCATTGTCACTAATACATAAAATTCAGTCATTCGCAATGGGCCACTCTGTCACTAGTGTAAGAGAGGTTCTATTGTATATGATATTTCTTTGATCGCCTACCTACTTAAACTGTGTACCCAAGTAAAGCATCAGAGACGATGGCTGACACTGTGGCTCTGGACTGTGAGATTTCCCTCCAGCCTCATTCATATTGCTCTATTGACATGTTAATGACAAAGTGCTTCCCCGGGTCCTACAAAGCACAGAACAAGTCAGCAAAATTAGAATAATACCCATTCCTAATTAGAACCCAGGTATTTTTTTGACACAGTCTTGCTCCACATAGCAGCTTCAAATCTTTGTGAGTTGATTGATTGCTTGCCCGGTTGATTGATTGATAGAGAAGTTCCACTGGGCTCACAGATACACATGAGAAGGAAGGCTTTTGATGTCACTATGAACAAAGATAATGACAAACTTACAAACAATGCCAAATGCTGAGTGTATGACTTAAGCGGGAACTAGCACTATTCTATGCACAGTAAGACTCGAAGTGGTGTGTGTGTGCGTGTGTGTGAGAGAGAGAGCGAGAGAGACCCACATAGCTAAAGGCAACATTTGATTGTTAGGAAGATTTGCAGGTACATCTCCTGATGGCCTGCAGATCCCTGCATGCAAACAGGGCAGGAGAAATTAATCCAAGGCCTTCTTTTCCTGCAGCACAGAGCTTGGTCTGGAAATGGGTTTCCAGCTCTGACCTGCTCTGACATGCAGGGGCTGATCCCAAGAGGAATCAGATTGATTTCCCAACTTTACGTATGTGAGGATCACAAATGTGCCTCTTCAGTGGAACTGGGGCATTAGACATGGCATGTTGGTCAAAGGGCAGAGAAGACTGTGATAAGTTTTGGGAACATTGTACATATTACAGGGCCATGGACTTCTCAACACTTCTCTAAAAAACTTATTAACAACAACAGCAAAACACAAAAACTTTAAGGGGCACCTTGATCCTCAGCTGCTGCTGGGCCCATCCTTCTGTGCTGCCTTTGATCTGCACTCCCCTCTGTTCTGCACAATGACAAATGCACTGCACACAGGGCACAGAGTGCAGCACAGCAGGTAAGATCCTTTTAGCTAGAGCTGTGCAAAATGTTCATAGCAGAGCCTAAAATCACAAGATACTTGCTGGGCTTCAGGTTTCATTACAAACTTGAAACTCAGCCCAGGCTTGTCAAAAGGTTTGTAAGACTATCTATCTATCTATCTGAGTTTCTAAAAAGAATTACTTCCACTGTATTTAGATGTTAGATAGATATAGAGGTTTGGATCAAAACCCTGCTAACTTTAACTTTAGGTGTTTTTAAGCATCTAACTTGGAGTATCCAAGTAATCCCATTGATTTTCTTGTTGAGTCAGGGCCCAAATTGGGTTGTTTGAACCCCAAAACTCAAACCAGAACATGGGGGTGTAAATCAAAATCACATGAATCCATGTGAAATGAAACATTGGTGTTTCATGCCACTTTTCTTTCAGTATTTTGCTCACAGACATTCTGGGACAACAGAAATTCATAACAATCATGCTGTGCCCTTATTGTGCCTTTCAGTTAGCGATCTCACATCGCTTTGCAAAGATTAACAAGATGGGTAAGTGGCTTTCACAAGGTCAAACAGGAAATCACTGTCAGAACTAGAACTAGAACCCAGATCCTCTCACATCCTAGCTACTGGCTTAACCACAAGCTCATTCTTCCTCCTGAATTAAATGCTGTCTATTTCTGCTTCTACCAGTGACACTTCATGGTTCACTTTGTATGGTTAAATGATCTTTGATTGGACATACTTGTGTGCCTTAGTGCACTTAAAACCAGATGATGTATCTGTTCAGCCTACAGCATGCTATAAAGTGATATATACATACCTCCGGCCCCTTTTCAGAACTTTCTGCATCCTGTTTGATCTTACTATTCTCTCACTGCAAAACAAAGAGCTGATAACTTGTGCACTAGGAACTGTTTAAATTCAAACCTGACTCTGATGCAACATGTGAAAATGTCACACTACGGCACATGACTCTTTTTTCATAGCGCTGACCCATGAACAAAGCCTGACTAGCTTTTACAGATGTTCCTACGTGAATGTAATCAGTGCTGAATTGAGTCCAGGTACCAGGACATGATATGTACAGTGTTCATCTTGCTTTGCAAATTTCCACAGGCTTGGGGACATTAAAAGCAAAAGAATAGAAAGTATCTGGCTAACCCAGCTCAAGTTCAGTTGAGTCATTATGTTTTAATGCCCAACCTTTGTTTGTTTTCTATTTCTCATTTGAGCTCTTTTGCCACGGAGGGTTAAAGATTACTGAGATAACTGGCAATAAATGTGCCTGGCATTGTGACTTTTGACCAATAATTATAACTTGAGTTGACTGAAAGGAATATGTATCCAATTTTGTTCAACATCCTGTAGCAGCAAAAGTGACAAGGGTGTGAATTAAAACTTTAACCTTTTTATTAATAGCAAAGGGAGGGAGAGGGACAGTCATTTCTCTCTCGGCCATGAGCACGAGCATAGGCCCTGCTCTTTTGTCAACAGCATGGACTTCAGGGCAGCCAACCTGGCCAACTGTTCCTTTGTCCGTTAGAACTCAAATGACTTGGTGCTGAGTGGACTTGAGAAATGACTCAGAGTTTCAATAGACACACACACAGTTACTCGCTTTGCTGCAGACTGAAAAGTTTTCAGAGTAACATTTATTTTTCAGAAGAACCTTTCTAACGGAATATGTACCTTGTGCTAGCCCTGCAAGCTGAAGTCCTATATTCAGCCACAAAATGGGTGCAGCTTAGACAGCGGCAGGGCAAACTGACCCATACAACCCTGCGAACAGGCTTCACTCCTATTTTGAAAAGGCTGCCTTTAGGGGTAAGAGAATACCTTCCCACTCAAGTCTCAGACTCTCTGCTGAGGCTTCTGGGACATAGATTCTGACGCAGGAGATAGTGGACTAAGGCTTTCTCTCCATGTGAGATTATAGTCATTGCTGGCCAGCCACCATAAGAGCTCTGCTTCTCAACCTTCCAACACAAGAGAGTCACCCTTAATTAAAGACAAGAGAGACATTACTGAAGAGCTGGATCTGTGTCCTACCTATAGTCATGACACAAGGCAATTATTACCGAGTTAACATGAAACTATGTGTGTTACTTTGTGACAAGTACATAGTAATTCCACTGGAAATAACAGTAATAAGACATATTTCTGTGTACTCATATATCACTCTCCTGTCCAAATGTGTTAGAAATGTGATTAAGGATTGAAATACTTGCATTATAGGTGAGGAAAATGAGGCATAAAGAGAGTATGTAACCTGGGCAAGGCCACATAGCTAGTCTGTGGCAGAACTGTGATTATTTAGGCCAGGCCTATTTAGGCCAAGTCCTGTGCTCCAAGCCAGTGGCTCTCAACGTTTCCAGACTACTGTGCCCCTTTCAGGAGTCTGATTTCTCTTGCGTACCCCCAAGTTTCACCTCACTTAAAAGCTACTTGCTTACACAATCAGTCATAAAAATACAGACATGTCACCGCACACTAATACTGAAAAACTGCTTACTGTGTCATTTACCATATAATTATAAAGTAACTCAATTGGAATATAAATATTGTACTTGCATTTCAGTGTATAGTATATAGAGCAGTATAAACAAGTCATTGTCTGTATGAAATTTTAGTTTCTACCGACTTCACTAGTGCTTTTTATGTAGCCTGTTGTAAAACTAGGCAAATATCTAGATGAGTTGATGTACCCTCCTGAAAGACCTCTGCATGCAGTGGTTGAGAACAACTGCCTTAGTGAAGCCAGGCCAGACTGAGAATCCCACTGGTGCAGTTTGCCTCTGCTTAAAACCATGGAGAGTTGCCCTTGTGAAAATCAGGGCTACTCCAGGGGTTTACACCACTGCAGCGACACTGATGGGTGACATCCTAGTGTAGACAAGGCCTAAGATCAGCACCTATTCATTGCACATAGCCATCAGAGGTGGGTAGCTACCAGCCTGACCTGTATTTGAACTGATAACCTAGATATAAAAGGTATCACAAAGCCTCATTGCTAATATGCTGAGCCATCCAAGCCCCTAACTAACTAGACACATTTGGTAAACAGCTTTTTTTTTTGTTTGTTTCCTCTTGTAAGTAGTTTCTAGCATCTTGGTGCCATGGAGTTAAAAAACAGCAGGTTTAGTTATTAATAATATGTTGTCATGACAATTTTTTGGATGAAATGATCCAGGAATACAGCAGCATTCCTAGTCTGAATAGTCTTTCTGGAGTGAGTCATCATTTTGAGGATTTACCCAATTTTTAAGTTTAAAAAAATTCTTAGAGGCCAGCTTGTGAATCCTTTGCTCACACAAGTGAGACGTTCCTCATATGAGTGGGCCCACTGAAGTTAATGGGAATACCCTCTACTCATCAGTGAGAGCAAGGGGTTCATGCCCCCAATAGGAGGCACTTGCAATTTCTGTTCAGTCCCAAATTCCAGACCAGCCAATGTGAAGGGCTAACATCCTTTCAGTAAAAAGATGTGATTTAATATAGGGGGACTAGATGGTTTAGCGAAATGAACTGTGGAGTCTTTCACCTCTCAGCGGCCCATTCAAATTCAGGATATTTAGTGAAGTGTGTTACCAAGTGATAACTTTGGTTCTTTGGTTTCCCTGTGTAAGATGAAGTGATGGGCTATTCCAGGTCCACTAGCCAAATTTCCACAAAAATCAGTGCCAAAGTTAAAACCCTGGATGGAAGACTCAGTAGGCAAGCCCATAACTATCTAAGCATGGAGATGGAGCTATCCTCCAGGTAAGGGTTGAGGCCTATTGATGGAGATATGTAGGGAAGTTTCTGCTGCCTGTGGTGAAATAGGAAACTTCTACTGCAGTACTGTCAATACAAGACCTGTTATGAACACTGCAACTCACCACATTTTTTTCAATACAGCCCTTTTACATGCTTTGTAGAGTGGTTTATTCAGCAGGTAAAGGTTTAATTAATTTAAAGCATATGCATCTGGACTAAGCTGCAGTCCATGTGAGTCTTTCTCTTTCTGTGTGTTTCACAAACCTAGAGCAAAACTCAGTCAAAAACCATCCAGTTTTGTCTGACTGATTCAAAACCATGTAAAACCGCAGAGCTTTTCATTGTTTCTACTGGACACCATAAATCAGCCCAATGTTTATTAGAAATTTGATTCAGACTCACATGTGACTCTTATTCAAGGTTCAATGAAAAGTTCACACTCCTAACTAAATCCTATGGCCTAAATTCCATACAACTGTAAAATGGCACTCCAAAAGCAAAAGCCTATGTTCAATGTGCTGAAGGTCCCTTAACATAGGACACAAACACTCAAGTACTGGTGCATTACAGCTTTGACTTTAAGAAAGAGATGAGGGTACAAAAAAAATCAATTTTCTGGTGCCATTTTCCTTCCAGGTCCTACCTGGGCAGAATCTAAATTTTCTCTCCCACCCACAGCTACCATGCATGTCCTGTAGAGTATCCCAACATTTGGCCTAGATAAAGACTTGAACCAAACCTCTGCATCTAAATACCCCCTGGCTTTGTAGGAGTCCTGAACAGAATTTAAACTTTGTGGTTTTGACAAATCTCTAATTTGTAGCAAGGGACCATCTAGATCATCAGAGTTGATGATGATGATGAATTCAGTGTCTATGATTTCTATATGTCACCTAAACACCAGACAATTTTCAGGCCACAGAAAGATCATACATTAGTCAATTAGAGAATAAGAGACTGTATCACTGCATATGGAGTGAGAGTTATTGGCTAGGCAAGCATCTGATGTTTCCTAATTCCACTGTACAGTAAATCAGGATGTCAGAGGCCCTGTCCACAATATCCAAATATTACTGTGCTGTGGAACCTATTTACACAGGGCTGGCTCCAGGCACCAGCCAAGCAAGCTCGTGCTTGGAGCGGCAGATTCCAAGGGGCGGCATTCTGTCCAATCCTAGGGTGGCATGGACGCCTTTTTTTGTTTTTTGTTTTTTGTTCGCAGCTCCGGCCGCCCTGTGCCCTGGTGTTTTTTTGTTTCTTTGTTTTTCTTTTGTTTCGCTGACAGATTTCAGGGCACCACTGTAGGGGGCGATGGCGCGGAGGAGGGGAGTGCCCTGCTGGGAGCGGGCTGCGCCCTCCGTCTGCCCCAGCCAGTGTCAGGTCTGCAGCAAGCCTGGCAGCCCGTGTCCTTCCCTCCCTGCCGACTGACAACATTCAATTCACCTGCAGGCGGGAGCGGCGCGGAGCCCTCCCAGCAGGCGGCGCAGCAGGAGGGGCCAAGTGGCGAATGCCCCGGCTGAAGGAAGCCCTGGCCACCCCCTTCTCTCTCTCCCCTCTGCTTCCTCCCCCCCGCTAGCTGGGGTGTGCACTCCGCTGCCCAGGGCATGTCTGCAGCGTAGGGAGTCCCGCTAGCCAGAATGCAGCCTTCACCTGCCCAGAGGCTCGCCAGCATAGCGAGGGGAGGCAGTCACAAGCCACCAAGTAAGTGGCACCGAAAGTTTGCACCTTGATTTTTTTTTTTTTTTTTGGTTTGCCACTCCGGCCTCCCTGCACTCTGGTTTTTTGTTTGTTTGTTTGGGGTTTTTTTTGCTTGGGGTGGCAAAAAAGCCAGAGCTGGCCCTGTATTTACAACACTGTAGCTAGCACCTGATATAGTTAAAGATGGTTTCACCTTGTAGTATAGGTGAGATTAAACTATATGTTCCAGTTGCATGAAAACACCTTATATTTTACCAAGTCTTTAGCATGATTTGGGAACCCAATCAAAACACAGCTGAATCACATCTCCAAGGCCTTGTCTACACTACAAGACTATTTTGAATCAACTTAGTTTGAATTTGTGGATTCGACCTTATGAAGTCGAATTTGTGTATCCATACTAAATACACTAATTCGAATTTCTGAGTCCACATTCACGGGGCCAGCGTCGACTTTGGAAGCGGTGCACTGTGGGAAGCTATCCCACAGTTCCCGCAGTCCCCGCTGCCCATTGGAATGCTGGGTAGAGCCCCCAATGCCTGCTGGGGGGAGAAATGTGTCGAGGGTGGTTTTGGGTAAGTGTCGTCATTGAACCGTCAATCACAACCTCCCTCCCTCCCTCCTTGAAAGCGCCTGCGGGCAATCTGTTCGTGCACTTTTCTGGTCAGTGACAGCGCGGACGCCACAGCACTGCAAGCATGGAGCCCGCTGCGATCATCGCCGTTTTCTCCTCCTCGCACTTTATCGTCCACGTCTTCCACAGTCAGCTGATGAGAAATTGGGCTTCTTTTCAATGGTGCTGCAAGCACTGGGGGACCATAGGGGACGTTTTACAAACATCAACGTCGGGTGGCTGGGCAAGGTTCATGATGCGTGTGTTTTCAGGAACTGTGGGCTGCTCAGACGCCTGCAGGAAGGTAGTTTCTTCCCGGACCACGAAATAACTGTTGTGGATGTGCAGATGCCTATAGTCATCCTCGGGGACCCAGCCTGCCCGCTAATGCACTTGCTCATGAAGCCCTATACAGGTGCCTGGGACAGCGACAAGGAACTCTTCAAATACCAGCGAGCAGCGAGCAGCGTGACCTGTGACTGTTCAGTTTCTTTACAGAGAAGCTGAACCTGCCCCTGTTTCTTTACCCAGTTACTGTTGACTCTCCTCTTCGGTTACATACCCCGTTCACCCCATTACCCCCACTTCCAGCACACGTGTAAAAATAAAATACATGTCCCATTATTACTTAACAAAGGTTTCTTTATTCATGACTTTTCGTGAAAGGGTTGAAACTGGGACGCAGACTGTGCTGGGTAGGGTGTGCGGTGATGTAAAGACCGCCTCTAAACTCAAGGAATGACAGGCTCCTGCTCCTAGAGCGGTCCGCAGTGCCAGAATGCTTCTTTCAACGGAGCCTGCCATCCCTCTTTATGGAATTCTGTGTGCGGGCGGATATGTGACCTTGTGGTGGAGGAGGACAGATACAGATTCCTCAGCTGCGTGACTCAGCGGTCCAGGACAAGGACCGCTGTATAAGATCTGTAACCGCCCTCCCCCGCTGCAAAGTCACATCACCCCGCCCACACAGATCCTGGAAACCACCTCCCATAACGACCAGGGTGCCTACTGACTGCACCGTGTGTGTGACCCGCTGCTGATCCTGCCCCCGTGTCTGTACCCTGGGAAAGGTGACTGTCCTATGCACTTAACCACCCCCTTCCCCACCCACCCAATACAAACACAGTCTTCTTTGAAAAAACATAACGGAAACAGTAATTAACAGCAAAGCATTTTTATTAATTAAGTAGACAGTTAGGGGATGGGACTGGGATTGGGACTACTGTGAGTCTGGAAGTGAAGGACTTCGGCAAATGTAGGGTATGAGAGCTTTTGGGTACTTGAGCACTGTGCTGTGGTGCAGTGACAGTATTCACGTCCCCGGCCGCCCCTCCTCCTGATTATTTTCGGTGAGGGGGGTATGGGACTTTGTGGCAGGGGAGTGCGGTTGCAGATACACTGCAGGGTGTCTCTGTCCTCCTGCGGTCCTGCAGAACATCCACAAGGCGCCTGAGCGTGTCCGTTTGCTCCCTCACTAGTCCAAGCAGCGTTTCAGTCGCCTGCTTGTCTTCCTCACGCCACCTCTCCTCCCGTTCGCTGTGTGAGCGCTGGCACAGAGAGACGGTCTCCCTCCACTGGCTCTGCTGGTCCGCCTCTGCTAGGTAGCAGCCCATACGTTCCTCGAACATCTTGTCCTTTGTCTTTTTCTTTCGCCGCCTAATCTTTGCCAGCCTCTGCGAGGGGGATGCTGTGGCAGGTCTGGAGACAGTGGAAGCTGTGAGATGGGAAACAGGGAGTGAATTCCTTGCAAAGATAAATTTTTGCGAACAATTAACTGAGTCTAGGCTGTCTCTGTGAATTCTGGGTTGAGACCCCTGTGCCTGCTGGGGCACAAATCATTTTCGCGGTGGATTCTGGGTAAATGTCACCAGTCATTCCTTCCTCCGGGAAAGCAACGGCAGACAATCATTTCAAGCCCGTTTTCCCAGAATTGCCCTGGCATACGCCATAGCGTGGCAACCATGGACACTGTTTTGCCTTTTGTGTATGTCACCGTATGTGTACTAGATGCCGCTGACAGAGGCAGGCCAGCAGCGCTACACAGCAGCATGCTTTTGCTTTTGCATGACAGCAGAGATGGTTACCAGCCATATTGTACCATCTACCATACCATAAATTGGTAATAAGATGGGCATGGTTACCTGTCCTTTTGCACTGCCCCATTTGGTGCTGTCATAAGTGCCCCTGGCCGAGCAGCCAGGGGCGCAAAAGCAAAAATTGGGAATGACTCCCTGAGTCAATCCCTCCTTTTTGGTATCTAAAAATAGAATCAGTCCTGCCTAGATTATGGGCAAGTGTACTAGAGAACCACTGTATCATAGAACCAGAGAGCACAGCTCTCCGATCCTGCATAAATTATGAGCTGTATGCTATTCACAGGGGGTGCTCCTGCAACAACACCACCTGTTCATTCCGTTCTTACCCCAGCCTTCCTGGGCTACCATACCATTGTCCCAACACTTGTGTGATGAAGTAATAAAGAATGCAGGAATAAGACACAGTGACTTGTTTGTGAGAAATGAGTGGAAGGAAGCCTCCAGCTGCAATGATAGTCCAGGCAGGACATTAAGGACTGTGGATGAAGGAGCCCATCATCCCTCTGCTAGTCCAGGGGCAATTGAATCTTTTATTTACAATGAAGGGTGGGGGCTGATGGAGCTCAGCCCCCTGTTGCAATGATGAGGATGGTTACCAGCCATATTGCACCATCTGCCATGAAAAATTAGGGACAGGCGCCCTTGATCGACCTCACAGATGCTAGTACGCATGGTTACCAGCCCTTTTGCACTGCCCCATGTGCCAATAGGCTGATGATGAGGACGGATACCCATCTTTTTGTACCATCAGCCATCCATAGCGTGGGGGGAGCAAGGATGTTGGTGTTGAGTGCTGCACCATCGCGTCTATCTGCAGCATTCAGTAAAGATAGGGTGACATGTAAAAGAGTCAACAGAGGATTGTTTTCACTTCTGGTGGTGGGTGGGGTGTGTGCGCAAATTGCCGAACTATGCCCTGACCCACCGCAGACACTGTGTTTGACCCTAGAAGCATTTGGAGCTCATCCAAGAATGCAAATGATTTTTGGAGACAGCAGGAACTGTGGGATACCTTGCGTCCTCATTCCCCCCTCCCTCCATGAGCGTCCATTTGATTCTTTGGCTTTCCGTTACGCTCGTCACGCAGCTGCGTGCTGAGTCTGTGCTATGCCGTCTGTCCGTGGATTTATTAAAAATACTTTGGACCAGGCGCACCATAACAGTAATTCCACTACTTAGATGCATGAGTCTCCTAGCGAGATCACCGTGAGGACGGGCACTGAAGGAGATAGAGAGCGCATGCTGCGTGAAATCTATCACGAACCACGGACCTATGCAGCCGTGCTCGGGGAGGCAATGCTCCCTGAATACCGCATGAAAGCCTCGCGCGGAAAAGGGTGCTATCACGGAGCACCCAATAAGGCAGCTCTCCCCAGGAACCTCCTGCTGATGCTTATCGATTAACGGAAGGAGAGCTTCGTGGAGATCTCCCAGGAGGATTTCTGTTCTATCACCATATATAGAGAGACCTCCTTCTCACACACTTCAGATTCCTGTTATATTAAGAATAAAAGTTAACATGGTTAAAGCACTTACCGACTGCTCCTTCCCCTGATTCAGGATCCGGGTTCATGGCCGGGGAGGGTTGGTAGGGGATCTCCGTGACGGTGATGAATAGATCCTGGCTGTCGGGGAAACCAGCGTTGTAAGCGCTCTCGCCTGCCTCGTCCTCCACAAACACTTCCTCATCTTCCCCGTCCGTGAACATCGTCGAGGAACTGTCCGTCGACACTGTCCCATCATCAGAGTCCACGGTCACTGGTGGGGCAGTGGT
This sequence comes from Mauremys mutica, assembly GCF_020497125.1. Classification (NCBI taxonomy): domain Eukaryota; kingdom Metazoa; phylum Chordata; order Testudines; family Geoemydidae; genus Mauremys; species Mauremys mutica. Next base: position 25,141,672 of record NC_059075.1, read on the forward strand.
AGCAGGCTCCGTAGCATCTGTTTGCCGCTTTGATTTTTTGGTAGCCTTGTCTGGGGTCCTTGATTTTCACGCGGCGCTGCGTTGCATCCCGCCTGTATCCTCTGTCTCTCATGGCTTTGGAGACCTTCTCGTAGGTCTTTGCATTCCGTGTTTTGGAGCGCAGCTCCGAAAGCACAGACTCCTCGCCCCACACACCGATCAGATCGAAGAGTTCCCAGTCAGTCTATGCTGGGTCCCTCTTTCTATTCACAGATAACATGAACTCCTCTGCTGGAGAGCTCTGCATCGTTGCAGGTGCTGCGGAGCTCGCCCCGATGTCCAGCCAGGACGTCAGATTCAAAGTGCCCAGACAGGAAAATGAATTCAAATTTTCCCAGGTCGTTTCCTGTGTGGCTGCTCAGAGCATCGAAGCTCGGACTGCTGCCCAGAGCGTCAACAGAGTGGTGCACTGTGGGATAGCTCCCGGAGCTACTAAGTTCGATTTGCATCCACACCTAGCCTAATTCGAGCTAGCCATGTCGAATTTAGCGTTACTCCACCTGTCGGGGTGGAGTACCGAATTCGAACTAAAGAGCCCTCTAGTTCGAATTAAATGGCTTCCTGGTGTGGACGGTTGAGCGGTTAGTTCGAATTAACGCTGCTAAATTCGAATTAAAGTCCTAGTGTAGACCAGGCCCAAGACTACACAGTGTAGACAATTGAGACACAGTTTGGTTTGTAGTGTAGACAAGACTGAACTATGTTTTAACTGTCTTTCTCAATCAGGCTAAAACCTTGAACTGTAGAAGATCTTCCCAGGCTGTAGAAGATTTGAGGTCATGGTTAAAACACATTTTGGCCCTATCAGTCCTAAAAGCCACATGGTTCAGACTTGTTTTAATCATATTCCTGGGTCATGATGATGACTTTGAGCATGCCTGTATTTGTTAGGTATAAACTATGTTTGGCACTACTGTGTAGTAACTGGGTTTCAAGACATACTACACCTCTACCCCGATATAACGCTGTCCTCGGGAGCCAAAAACTCTTACCGCGTTATAGGTGAAACCACGTTATACCGAACTTGCTTTGATCCGCCGGAGCGCACAGCCCCGCCCCCATTGGAGCGCTGCTTTACCGCGTTATATCCGAATTCATGTTATATTGGGTCGCATTATATCAAGGTAGAGGTGTAGCTCTTTGTAGTGTAGTTGGGAACTAAAAGCAAAGAGATTTGGGTTTGTAATAATACTCTTTTCCTTTCCAACTGCTCCTCACTCCTTCAGTGACAGAACCCTTTTCTAAGTCCTTCCCTACCCCTGAAAGAGTTAAGTGCATCTTGTCAATGATATTCAGTTATCTGGAACTTTTGTTTATACAGAGTGGCATTAAAAGCTTCAGTGCTCTAGGCCAGTGTAAGATGGGTCAATACAAGCTCCAGCAGTTGTATATAAATTAACCTTTTAAGGCTGGCCTAATCCATAATGATTCTTTGACAAGAATTATTCCAAGAGGCTGAGCTGCAACAAATTCTAACAGTGGTAGCTAACTAAGTAACTCACAACCGCTGAAAGCCCAGCTGCCTCATAAGATCAGATATCTATGGGAACATTTTAAAAGGGTTTGACAATGTATTTCCACGATCCTTCTTAGAACAAAGGTCTCCAATGATCTTATGCTCTTAAAGTGCAGAATGAAAATATCAAGAGTCTGAATATATACATGAAGGATGTTTTGGAAGATTTTTTTGCTTTCACCGCAACACTGACAAAATATGAAATACGCTCTACTCCAGAATGCTGTAGTGGTCACCCAAGAGATCTCATTTGTTCTGTGCACTAGGAGTTAGCCATGATGGTGTGACGGTGCTTTTGAACTGAGAAGCCTGCAGCATATTTGCAATTGTCAGAATTAAGAGTGAAGAAAGACAAAACAATCTCTCCATTCCTACCTTTGAAAATGTGTAATGACTATCTCGACGTGCACTGTATATTAAGCCCTGAATGTCTGTCTGAATGCAAACGATGAATTTGATTGCTAGCTGTTATATTTAACAAACAGACATGGTTCCACTATCGTTAAGGGGCAGAAAGACCTGTGACCTGGGGAAATCTGAGCAGTGGGTGGAGTCTTTTAATATCAGATTATGTTCCAAATTGGGGAATACAAAGTGGGCTGACTAAAAGGAGAAAAAGCAAAGGCATAATTGAAGGCAGTGAGAATAAACTTTCCCCCAAAGTTGTCTGTGGTTAAATGGGACCAGAGTCATGTCTTTTTCAATGGGCATCTGCAAAGTTTCCAGCAGTGAAACTGTCAAAAGTTGCCTTCCTAGGCTAAAGTGGACACTTAAAGCAGCTCTCTGCTTTTAGAATTGGTCAGGCAGAACATGCCAGAATCCCCCAAAGGTTCATTTCCACTTCCTTGGACATCTAGCTACCTAAACCCTTTACTGATGGACATTAAACCTTCAGGATGAAAGGCACTAAAAATATAAACTATTGCAACAGGTACATGGTCACATAGGTCTTTGCAGTTGGTGCTATACTGCAGTAACAGTGGGATCAGTTCTCAGCTTCTTGTTTTCCAAATAGGGTGACCAGACAGCAAGTGTGAAAAATCGGAACAGGGGGTGCAGGGTAAAAGGAGCCTATATAAGAAAAAGCCCCAAATATTGGGACTATCCCTATAAAATCGGGACATCTGGTCACCCTAGTTCCAAATGCATAAGGCCATACTACTTGGGCTAAAGGGCATACCATAGTACATCTATCACCATTAAGCAGTTCGGATTCAGAGCAGAGTGCACTGGATGCATACCTACTAGCTGGCTCACTACATTATTATAACTATAATCACTTCTTTAGTTGTGCTACAGCTATTTGGTTCTTTTAATCTTGCCAATGTCATACTCTTTTCTTCACTGTTATGGAAGAAGAACACTCATGCTGCCTGTGTCCAATTTCTTTGTGGATTTTTAGCAAATCCCCCTAACGTGTTCTTTTTGTTGGGAGACCAAGGTTGTGTCGCCACTGCAGTGCAGGGTGCTGAGTATCCCATAAGAGTTGCTGAGCACCTGGAGGATCAAGCCCTTTGCAAAAAGGCAAAGGACATGGAAATCTTTTTCTCATCTCATGTTAGGTATACTTGCAGCTTTTGCTAGTGTACATTCCTCTTTGAAAATTGACCCTGTTTTGTAAAGAGTTGCCCAACTAACATAACGGGCCAGCAAATGTCACAGGCCAGCAAACTTTGCAAAACAACAGCAGGTATGTGGAATTTGATTAAACTGGACAAAAAGTCACACCACAAAGATAAACTCACAACATACTAACTGTTTTCAGTTTCACGTAAAACACAATACAACTTTTTAAGCGCTTTAGCATCACTTCATCCATCCAAAGCTGCTCCTCCAATTTTACTAGATCTGTGACAAAGTTGGAGATGTCTGGGCCTTGCAAGGGTTTTTTTTCTAAAAAAGGAGGGTTGAATTTGGTCCTGACATACACCCAGTGATGCACTTATGCAAGTCAATGAAGCACCCACGTGGAGGCACTGCAGAACTGAGCCTCATTTTCTAGTACCGACTTTGGTGGTTTACAATCAATCAGTAGGAAGCTGTCCAAAAATAAATCATTCTGCAAAGACAAATAATTGGATAGGAGGAATATATCTTTGATTTAGCAAAGCACTTACGTCAATGGGATGACTTGTGCTTAAAGTTAAGCACATGCTTAATTGCTCTGCTGGATTGGAACACAACATACAGAGTAATGGTTGCAAGATTTTCACTTTCTGGGAATGTTCTTGGAATGAACAGAAAAGAATTGCTCTTAGAAATGTTTGTGGGAAATGAATAAAAAGACATGTGAGTGCCATCACTCACATTTTATGTATGAAAGAATGTTTGCTGACTCTTTCTTATAGTATTCCCCAAACTATTCATCATGCAAACACATACCTAGTTTACAGTAATAATGAAGAACGAGTTTTGTTGCCTTCTGCAATCTATTTATTTTGAATTGCAAAATTTTCAATAGCACTTCACTGGCCAACAGTTGAGCAGACATTGAGACAGAATGAATTACCCAGTGTTTGGCCTTCCAGAATAAAGGTGAGGGCAACTGGTGATGCAGTGCTACTGCAGCCAGTCTGTGGATAACTAGAGGACTTCGGTCTCAAGAGCTCTCAGTCTGATGCCTTTCATGAGCACGACATTCGCTAAAAAGAAATAAAAAATCATAAAAGAAAAGTGCTAGAAAATCAGGTACCTATGTTAAACCAGCCCCTGGCATGGATCTAACTTAAATCGTGAGCACTTGTGAGGCAGATAATCCAGCTTCTCATTGATCTTGGCAGTGCTAGTAGGGGGCAATATTTACATTTGGTTCAATTGCTCTTGGACAATTTTTTTCCCACAGTATTAAACACAAAGAGACTTTCCATTAACACCAGGGAAGCAGGGCTTTTCATTCATCTACTTTTTTGTCATCTATTTTTAAAAACGTATGGCTGGATTCTCTACTCCCTTATGCTGGTCTTATACTGGTATAAGTGCGCTGAAGTCAGTGAAGTTGCACTGACACAAAACCAGAGCGATAAGCTGAAGAACCAGGCCCATAGTATTTATAGAAGCAATACAAAGAAACTTTTACTTTCCTCTAGTGGCTGAGTTCCCCTTTGCCCCTCTTCCAGGAAAACAGAGCAAATTCATGTTCCTCCCGTATTTCCTCCCTGTTTTCCCAAGCTCCCTTCTTTTCTAGCCTGTAACAATTGCTGCTCTTTGGTGAGTGGAGCTAGCAATTCTGTCACGCACCAGGGAAATGAACAAGGTCTCCATGTTGTGGCATGATGATTTGGAACATGTCCCTTTTCCAGCCATCCCAACGTGGGTGCTGGCATCAACATAAGTGGGGGCTGAGGTGACAGTACCCTGGGTATCAGAAGTGGCAGCACTGAGGAGCAAGCATCGGGGTCAACAGACTGCGCTTAGGCAGCATTCTCTCACTGTGAGATAAAGACAATACCCTCCCCATTGCCCATTGTGTCCAGCATAGCTAACAGGTGGACTGGGGGCACAAAGGAGCCAACAGCAGCTCCTTGATTCTAGGGCCAGTTCTATGAGCACCTCAGCCCCATCATATACTAGAGCATCCCAGAGCCATCTGCCAGCCAGGGTAGCCAGAGCACTGTGCTCTGCCACAAGGTTATCCTCCTCACCACTTGCGGGTGAAGCAGCCAATCAAACCAGCTCTATGCATGCTGAGGAGATCTGGCTAATTTCTGTTTCCTTTGCACCACCAGAGCAACAAAAAGGAGCTAGAATGGGCTGGGGAAACTGGCCCATATAATCTCTGACCCTTGCATCATAACCAGAGAAGGCCTCATTCTCAGCTGCCTTGCTTAGTCATTTAACACCGGTGCAAGCTGTGTGAAGAGCTGGTGTAAATCATGACTGTAGTGACTTGGTAGTATTTTACACTCACTTTGGACAGGCGGGTAGTAGAGAATCAGGCCCAGAGCTCCTATGTTATTGTTTTATAAAGTGCAATGTATATTTCACAATAGGCCTTATACACTTAATGTATATAATCATCAGAAGTTATTCCCTTAGCCTATATTTTAAATAGATGGCTAAATTTGTGGTTTGCCTTCTATGCCTACAAGCTGGCATGTAGCCACGTGTTTGTACATTTCTTATTACAGATTATGGGCTGGATTCTAAAACCTGTTGCACCAATTTAAATCTGGAGTAATTCCACTTACACCAGTGCAAATGAGGCCAGACTGTGGCCCACTGTATTTCTTTGACGGTACAGTTTCAGTGTATACAACTATCTGTAGCTACTTACACATACATTAATTATTGGTGAAACAGCAGCCAACATTAATGTAATAACTGAGGTCTCCTCACTTCTGCTAAGAAATTTGAAAGGAAGCAGTTGTTTCTTTTGTTGGTGAAAGCCAATAACGGATCTTTGCCAGTATAAAATGTCCTTCTCAATTGATTTTGCTTTACAAAAAACTCAAATGAAAGCTGTATACAGTAATTACCTTCAAAAATAACAACGGGCAGAGATTGTAAGAGGGACATTTTTCATGATAAATGTATGAATGTAAAGGTAACACTAACTGTACAACAGTACTAACTGTGCCTGTCTTTTTATTCCAACATATAATATGTAAAATATAAAGTATATACTTAAAGGTGGCATATTTTATTATAGATACATTTTGAAACGTTAATCCAGTTAACACATATAAGCAACAATAGTTGATAAAATATGCCCTTTCATTCTCTTTGATTTATTATTAATAATAATAATAACAACAATAACAACAACAATAATAATAATAAATAAATAATATGTTGGTAATGCCTGGGGTCCTCAACCAGGGATCAGGGCTCTACTGCACGAGGCATTGTACAAGCAAGTGATAAGAAGAAAATCCCTCTCCCAGAGACCTTACAGACATTAAACTGGATGATGATGGCTACTATTAAAAACACTGACTCTTACATGCACTTTGCCGGTGTAGATCTCAAAGCTCTTTACAAAGGAGGTAAGTATAATTTTTCTCATTTAGCAAATGGGGAAACTGAGGCATGGAACAGTGCAGTGACTTGCCCAAGGTCACAAAGCACTGGAACCCAGTTCTCTTGAGTCCCGGTCCAGTGCGCTAGCCACTTAGCTACTTGGGTCAGATTTTCAAAGGTATTTAAGACCATAAAGATGGAGATAGCCTGCCACTGGGCTTTTCAAAAGCACTTAGATGCTCAACTCCTGCTGATTTCAATAGGAGTTTGGTACCTAGATGCTTTTGAAAATCCTCCTAGGCACCAATCTGCATCTTTGGGGACCTAAATGCATTTAAAAATCGGGTCCAGAGTCCCTGCCCCAAAGAGCAAACAATCTAATTTGAAGCAAGGTGCAAAAAGTGAGTGCTCCAAAAGGAGAGAAGGGAGAGCAGAGACAAGGGCAACAGCAATAAAATCATGTGGTTGTGCAGATTAGTTATAGCACAACTTGGTGGTTCCAAGTCATTTGAAAGTCCTTCTCCTGTTCCACCTTTAATAATATATATAAATAAAACTAACCCTCCTGGACGGCTGCTTAACATAGCTATAACTGATTGACTGATTTCTAGAGGGCTGCCTTGGTTCAACCTTTTTTGAGTATGTGTATCACTCTGATTTATCCTCAGAACTTGAGCAGTTTAAAACGTACATAAGTGTTGGAAAGGGTTCAGAAAAGAGCTACAAGAATGATCTGAAGTCTGGAAAACCTGCTTTGGATGAAGAGTCTCAATTAGCTTATCAAAGAGAAGGTTAAGAGGTGTTTTGTTCACGATCTAAAAGTACCAAAATGGGGAAGAGTTTTTCTAACAGTAGACAGCTCTTTAATCTAGCAGAACAGGCATTATGAGATCCAATTGCTGGAGGCTGAAGCTAGACAAATTCAGACTAGAAATAAGGTGTAAATTTTTAACAATGAGGGTAACTACCTACTGGAACAACTTACCCAATAAAGTGGTGGATTCTCCATCACCTACAGTCTTTGGGTATGTCTGAACAGCATCTGAGAGTGAGCCACCAGCCCGGGGGCCACACACGTCTGCTAGTAGGACTTGGGCTAGCATGCCAAAAATAGCAGTGGAGAGGGTGTTTTGATGTTGTGGCTCGAGCTGTAGCTCAGGCTCTGAAGTCCCCACTCTCCCCAGGCTTCAGAGTCTGAGCAACAACATCTAGACAGCTATTTTTAGAAGACTAGTACAAGCCCTGCTGACACAAGTCTGGGGACCCGGGCTAGGAGCCTTGCTCCTAGATGCTGTGTAGACATACCCTTTAAGGCCTAGATCCTCAAAGGTATTTAGGCATCTAATTCCCATTGATTTCCAATGGGCAGTGGGACAGTGGTGAGCTGCCTGAATACTTTCAGGAGCTGGGCCTCAGTCAAGACTGGATATTTTCCTAAAAGATATGCTAGAGTTCAAGCAGAAGTTATGGGCTTGATGCAGAAATTACTGGGTGAGGTTCTTTGGCTTTGTTATGTAGGTTGTCAAATCATAACTATCCCTGCTGGCTTGGAAATCTAGTAATTTGTAATGTTTGAGGGCAATGGGCCAATCTCAGAAAACTGAAAGATTCGAATTCAATCAGCTCTAGGAACATGAAGTCTGAAGCGCTCAGTGTCCCAGAGAGCTACAAAATTAGTCTCCTCAAGGCACCTAAATGTTTCCCAATATTAATCAGGAAAAAATCAAGATCCTATGCATGTGGGAACATGCCCGTGCCAGTGTGGGGTTAAATCTTAGTCGTTTCCCTCAGAGTCACAGGAGAGCATTCCAGTCCATCAGTGGGTGGACATAAATACTGCCATGGACGAAGCATGTACTCTGTGGTGTGCAGTGCCAGCTATCACAGCTAGTGAAGAGAGGAAGGGATAGGCTGTGCCATATCTAATCCCTATACCTACCTTCCGTAACCCTGACCAGTATCATGTGATTGGGGTCAGGAAGTAAAATGTTAGCCTTCTGCCAGCACTCCTACGTGTCACACCTTCATTATACCCAGCCCTCCAGGGATGCTGGCACTAGCTTGGAGCAGTCCTTGCACTCAGGGACTGCTGTTGTGCCTGGCTTCTGCAGAGGAGGCTTTTTGTGCCCTCCCTTCCTCATTGTGCACCTGCACATTGCCAGGCATGACTCAGCCTGCAATGGGATGGTGGCTGCTCTTTGTCCGCCAAAGCCCTAAGCTCGGCTGCCTGCTGTGACAATGGCTGGTGGCTCATTTTCACAGTGTTATTATGCTAAATGACAAGCTGAAGCATGTCAAGCAAGCAAACTGGCAACTGTGAGCACTCAAAAATCATGAGTTTGGCTGTCCAAAATCATGGTATTGGTTTAAAAATCTTGAGATTTTTTAAAATAATAAAAGTTGGATTCTTTTTCTTTGCCTTCTGGTTGCTGAGCCTTAAGGATGCATGTGGGTCACTTTTTCAAGCTTTTTTTCTGCTAAAAACTTACCTTTCTTTTAATTAAAACTGAGAGTAACATGGAATCACATGAATCTGGGAGCTGGAGCTTTCAGAAAACTACCAAATTATCACAAGACTTTCAATATAATCCTGCGAGTTGGCATCACTGAAACAGTGGCTAGCCCAAGGGCATGGCTTACAGTCTCATTGAAAGTGCTGATGTGTACTTTTGAGAGCTAGTGGCTATCATATGGGAGTGGTGCATTTGTGCCTGGTCTGTGGAAAGCTAGTGTGCAGCAGATGCTTTTGTAAGGGATGATACTGCTGTCTTTGAACTTTTATTCCCCAAGGTCCAGAGTTATTATTGTTTCAGTCCAGAGAGACACAATTTTTTCACCCTTAAAAAAGTCAGTCACCTCAGTACATCAGTCACCACAGTGACAAACAGCAGGGACATACTCTACCTAGGCTTCGAGTTCTGAAGTCTCTCGGTGTGTTGGAGCTGCTACTATTGTTATACATGCTGTTGCTGCTGCTGGCCTTGAATTTTGTTATTTGAGGTCCACAGGGATTCCCACCTCTTGGTGCACTGGTGCTGCAGTTCCTCCTTCATAACAGGACAGAGAAGTTACATCACCCCACAGCCAGCGGGTGGCTGAATCCAGGTATAAAACCTGGTGACCATGAAAATGAGGGTATGAGCAAAGCAACAGATGCTGCCATAGCATCATTATTGACTACTAGCCTGTTAACCTCACTGGGGGATTTCTCGCTGGCTGGATAAGGTTTAGGCATGTCACCATATGTCGAGCTGGTGTAATGATATTGGTGGTGGCATTGGCTGGAGAACTGAGAAAGCTGCTGGAGAAGTGGAAGAAGGGTAGGAATGGGCTGGTAGCAGCTGCAGAATAGTTAAGTACTCCAGTGAGCTCTGAAAGTGTGCATGGAGCTCTGTCTAGCTACCAGTGGTGGAGTGACTGATACCTCCAAGTCCTACCATAAGCACATCCTTGAGAAGTTTTGAAACATTGCCTTCCAGACTGCCGGATAAATGAAAGGATTGGCAGCAGCAGCACTTTTCCAGAGTAGGTGGAGCTCGAGGGGATAATATATCTCTGGTGTGGAACATACATCAGCTGCCTAAAGCCTGTGTCCATCTCCTCCACCAGTTACAAAAAAGGCTGCAGACTCAGTGCCATCACCTCTCCCGTTAGCTGTGTGACAATCAGCACCACAGCAGTGGGAGAAGAAAGAGTTCTCCTTGGTCTTGACCTGAAAGGACTGCATCATGGGGGGATTATTAGGCAGGGACTGGCAGGCTCTAATGCTGCTCCTACTGCTCCTGCTGCTACAGTACTGTGCCTCATCAGAGGGGATGCAGAGGCGTAGCAGGAGAGCAGCAGGAGAGTAGGATGCCACATGGCGAGGGGGAGGAAAAGAAAGAGGTGGAGGAGGAGGCAGACGGGAGATACAGTTTAATGTGTCACGCCAGGCCTCCACTGCTGCTTTCGTCTCTCACGCACGTTCATTATGCACTTAATTGGTGGGGGTGGGGTGGAGGAATGTTGTTAGCATTATTGTGTTGTTACGTTGTGAATTCATATATAGGGTAAGAATTGACAGCATGCTCAGCACTGTACCTAAAGGAAAACATGGTCCTTGCCCTGAGGAGTTTACATTAAAGGCCACGATTCTCCCAACATATGAGTGATTTCATGCCCAAGGGATCCCACAGTGTGACTACCCATGTATGTAAAGTTACTCATGCTTTTGTCTTCACCTCAGAAGGGATTGTTTTTATATCATGGCAGCTCACTCAAGCTAATGGAGACAAAGGGCACTGTAGATTTTACTTCAGTGTAGCTAGTTGAAGTAAACCCCAGGTTGGGGGTATAGCATTGAGCTCATCTGTAGCTACACTGAGGTAAAAACTATGGTGCCTGTCTTCACTGGGATTTTACATCAAGATGCACTTTTTTGCACTGAAGACGTAGTGTTTGCAGAGTTGGGCTCCAAATGGCAGCAGACACCAGGCGGATGTTTCCATTTGTGAGGAGAAGAGAAACATTTATGGGTATTGCCGAGAGAGACACTCATTGGTTTGGGAGGGTAGTTTGTGGGATAATTGTTCATTTGCCTAGGGTTATTAATATACACATTTAAAAATTATATTTGGAAACTGTGGATCCAATCTTAGGGTGATTTATACTAAAAAAACTCTTTGGTTTCCTGCCATTTGGGGAATGGATTTTGTATTTTGGGGGAGTTGAGATTGGGGTCAGTTTAAAAAAAAATTGGATTGTTTTAAAAAAAAGATTTGAAAACCTAACCCTGGCACTTGCTGCAACGGCCATCACCTGTAGCAGAGGTTTCCTGGTCTCAGTAGCTGCAATAGCATCACACAAAATCTACCTACCATTCAAAAGCAGCCCTTAAACTTGGACCAAAAGTTCATTTTGGGTGTATGCTTTTAAAGGCTGCTTTTGATGAATGGATCTGAATTTTTCAGCTCCCTGCCATTCATTACATGCTGCTGTTGACCCCGACCTACCTTTAACTTTAGAACTTGGTTTTCATTTCCATTTATTTTGTATGGGGGCTGGTGATGGGAATTTTATTTTCAAAACCAACTGCTGTGTGCTATTGCACTGTGGCTGACCCCCTGCCTACCTTATGTTTCCTGCCATAAATGTTTCCAGATTCAAATATTCCTCCATATCTACTGAAGAGTAGGGAACTTGAACCCATATATCTTGAAAATCAGAGACTTAGGAGACTGGGGTTCAAATCTCTGCTCCACAACAAATACCCTGTATGACCTAGCACATGTTATTTAGTCTCTTTGTGCTTCATTTCCTCAGCTGTAGAATGGGGATAATAGCCCTTCCCTACTTCACTGGGGTGTTGTGAGGATAAATCATTAAAAGATGGTGAGGTGATCAGATACCATGGTAACGGGGGTAAGTCCCTAAGATATCTGAATATTGAGGTTCACCCATCTTCAACAAGCCAGTCCAAATGCATGCATGTATCCAAAGTTTCTGCAGTTGTCTGACTCTCCATCTCACACATCACGTTCTTCGTGCCAACACTTTTAGGCCTTATCTGCACTGCTAAAAAGCTACATTTTTACTATGGGGGTAACTAACACACATGAGCTATCCTGATATAAAAATTCAGTGAAGACAGGCATTTTAGTTTTACTATGAGATAAGCAGACCTCTATCCCCTCCAGGTGTTGACCTTGGTGAATTTACCTCATGGTAAAACTACAGTGCCTGGTCTTCACTGTGTTTTTACCTCAGGATGGCTCACATGTGTTAGCTACCCTGAGGTAAAAAATACACATTATTTTAGCAGTGAAGACAAGGCCTCAGATACTTCTTTATACTGCTCTTTTCCTTCACACAATTGCTACCCCACTGAGCCCCACACCTGTTTCCTTTCTCTTTCCCCTAACTGTGGTTGGTTTCCTGTCTAACCCCACTGGCTTGGACTTAAATGTCCACATTGTCAGTCTCAGCACCCCCGCTCCCCTTTTCATTCTTTCTGTCTCTCCCAACCAAGTCTGATCTGTCCCTCTGATTCCTCTAGTTTCCTGATATTCCCTCAAGGCCACTGGAAGGTCCTCGCAAAATGTTTCAGTAGTCCAGGAGGCTGGATGCAGCACTGCATGCTTCAGGGCATCCTCAGACCCAAGGATTTCTATCAGGGCAAGTCTACACTACAGCACTACATCAGAACAGCTGCACTGATGCAGCTGTGTCACTGTAAGCACGTCTGGTGAGATGCGCTATGCTGACAGGAGAGTGCTATCCCATTGGCATAATTACTCCACCTCCTCAAGAGGCGGAAGGTATGTTGGCGGGAGTGTCTCCTGACGACATATCACTTGTGTGGCCAGCCCTTAGGCCACTGTAACTTCCGTCACTCAGGGAGGTGTCTTTTACATCGACATAAGCGGTAGTGCCCTGACCTGTAGTAATGGCAATGGAGGCAGATGTAAAGACAGCAATTGGCCAAGCAGAGCCTTCCAGACCAGATGAGACCTCACAATGGGCACCAGCAAAAACAGAATAAGCTGAAGAAAGAACAGACCTTGGGTGCAGGGTATGTGTGTAGCTTGGGAGAACGTACCTGAATCAGCTTGTATCATTGAGAATGTTCTCATTCACGTCCGTCAGGGCAGAGTTGAGGTTTAAGCCAGCTCTTATTGCTTGTCAACCAGCTTGCCCATTCATAGATCCTGACTGTATTGTTCATAATAGGAGATATAATGATAGTGGAGATAAAAATTAATTGCATAATATCAGGCAATAAAACAGCAATTCAACTGCCATTGTTTAAAAGGAAGGCTCATCATGATGCCACTGAGAAATAGGATTATTGATTAAAGCAGTGGTTCTCAACCAGGGGTACATATACCCATGAGGGTATTCAGAGGTCTTTCAAGGGGTACATCAACTCATCTAGATATTTGCCTAGTTTTACAACAGGCTACATAAACAAACTAAAATTTCATACATATGATGACTTCTTTATACCACTCTATATATTATACAATGAAATGAGAGTACAATATTTATATTCCAATTGAGTTATCTTATCATTATATGGTAAAAATAAGACAGTAAGCAGTTTTTCAATATGAATGTGCTGTGACACTTCTTTATTTTTATGTCTGATTTTGTAAGCAAGTAGTTTTTAAGTGAGGTGAAACTTGGGGGTACCCCAGGGAAATAGACTCCTGGAGGGGCACAGTAGTCTGGAAAGGTTGAGAGCCACTGGATTAGCGTACAGGACTTGGCCTAAATAATCACAGTGCTAAATAAGTGCTGTCCTAAATAATCACAGTTCTGCCAAAGACTAGCTATGTGACCGTGCCCAGGTTACTTACTCTCTTTATGCCTCATTTTTCTCACCTGTAAAGCAAGTATTTCAATCCATAACCACACTTGTAAAACACTTGGAGAGGAGAGTGATATATAAGTACACAATAATAATATTATGTCTTATTACTGTTATTTTCAGTGGAATTACTATGTACTTGCCACAAAGTAACACATATGGTTTCATATTAACTATGTAATAATTGCTTTGTGTCATGACTGTAGGTAGGACACAGACCCCGCTCTTCAATAATGTCTCTCTTGTCTTTAATTAAAGGTGAATCCTTTGTGTTGGAACTTATTCAGAGAATGCACATGTTTACAGTCTTCCAAGTAATTTACCATTCAACACACTAATGCAAATCAATGTCCTCAAACAACAACAATTTATTTTGTCCTGTACATGCTTGAACCTCTCGCTTTTAATTTCCAGTTTCTATTTTTACAAACTAAAGTGTTGAATTAAATATGTTCAGAAATATTTGCTCCAACCATCTCTTCTTTTGATCTAGGGACACATACCCATCTATCTGTATGCCCTTCCCTGGAACAGTAACCCTGGGGGATACAATAGAGCATAGAGACGATACAATTTAATAAAGTCACAATAAAACATCCAAGGCCTTTCATACTTTTTTCACTTTCTTTAACTCAATTTATTTTTCATTTCATGGACAGAGATTTAGTCCTGGTATTAGTTTATGATTTTGCTGAGAGAATTACTCAACACATACAAAAGGAAATATTATTTTTATTATTTATTTTGTGCCATGTATACCATAGGAAAAAAAAAACAGAGTTGAAATCACTTCAGTACCGCTGTGTTTTTCATTACAGAGTTATTACATATAGAAATTACTCCAAATTATCTGAAATGAATGGAAATTATGAGGTTTAAATTCCCCAGGTTACTGCAAGCACAGCACTGGAAATTTATTTTGTCATCTTGCTGAACATAATTGCTACAACAAAATTTCTTCCATTTTACTACCACAGCATAACTTATTTATACTAGTGTTGTTGTAATTTTACATCAATACGATGCATGGGAAGGAGTACACAGGTGGTAATTGAAAACAATAATTTGTTGTGTGGTCCAGGTGGAACAGTTGGCTCAAAAAAGACTTCAGTTGCTGTTCTGTAAAAGCTTTGCATCACTGTGGCCTTTTACCATGGTATTATCAAACCTCAGGTCCATCAGGCACTGAGGTTGCCTAATTATCCTAAATTACATTTCAAAGTGTCAGCTGAGGTGAGGGGAACATGGGATCTATCATTTTGGCATTGACCTGCAGACCACAAGCAGGAGGCAAAAGCAATGTGTTTGGGGACATTGTAAAACTGGAACCAGAAAAGCCATAGACCTGATCCAGAAATCAGCAGGGACTCTGGTAAGTCAATGGAGTTACCCGGGTGGAAAACTGCAGTAAAGGGAGATCAGAATCCAGCACCACATGAAAAAAATGCTGACAGCCAATCCCAGACACTGCTCCTTATTTCCCTAAAATACTACCACTTCCTAGTAGCATGAAAAATGCCTGCTTTTTGGTTGTAAAAGGAAGTACTATTATTTGATCAGTTTCAATTAAGAAACACAAACTCTATGTTAAAATGTTAAACGCATTGATTCATACATCGCTCCACTCCTTACCAACAAGAATGTGCAGTTTGGGTGCAATATACAATCACTCCCAGGCCAGACATCCTCACTTTTAAGTCCCCTAATTGTTGATAGGAATAATGAAGCTGCAGATGTTTATATGAATCTAGAGGCTGATGAATTTGCCAGTTTGAGTTCAGTTGTCCAACTTTCAAAAAAAAAAAAGATAAAAGAATTACCATAAATCTGCCCTATTTAAAGACCACAAAGCAGAGAGATTTTAGAGAATAGGAGAAAGACAAACGAGATGTCTTTCTTTTGTGATGTCCAGATTCATATTTTCATGATCCTTGAGAGACAGGCTGAAATGTTTTCTGTCATAAGTTTAAGTGGAAGATTTTATTTCCACATCGATATCCTAGAGGCCTTTGTTATTTCAAACAATTCCAAGGAGTTTAAATCCCCGTGAAATCATGGCTGAGGGAAGCTGATTGAAACCAGCATTAGAAAGCAGAGGACGACAGGAGCATCGCTCTGTTTCCCAAATTTCAGGATTTGTCAGTGCTGGATTGAGGAATTCTCTCCCCCCCCCCTCATGCAAATTGAGTCCCGAGTGAGTCTCCAAACCGAGATAATGTTCGATATAGTTACATCACGGGACAACTTTTTTAAACGGGCTCTCACCAGGAAGATACCAGCCCGTCTCTAATAGCGTCCCAACTTTTCGCACAGTTGTGCCAGCTGCGGGACCTCACAGCGTATCTGTCCTCGGTCTATTCCATGGAGCAGTGGCACTTAATACGCAGCGTTTTGCAAAGACACAAGCAGCAATCCCTGCCTTGCATTCATTAGCAAGAGCGAGCACGCCAGCCCTGAGGATAAAGCCCCCCCCGCCCCTCCCAACAACAACGGTCCCCCTCGTTCCCTGGGTTTCAATTAAATTCGGAAACCAGGGTGTTCATTTCATGCCATGAAAGAAACCAAGTGGCATCTTCTCGTGATTAATGCACTGAGTCCCTTTCACTGGAGGGAGGGGGTTAATAAAGTGCCCCCACGCGCGCACACACACACACACACACTCCCTGTAGTTCATCCCATTGTCTTGCTTTTGCCTGGAAAGTGGTACAGAAACAAACAAACACACAAACAAAAACCCTAAGCAGGAGAGACAGAAAAGGAGCTGCCTTCTGGTTAGCAAGAGAGGCGCTCCGGTCACAAATATCCTACCCCCTTTGAAGTCAGTGGAAGTTTTGCCACTGCCCTCACGGGGGGCAGCATCGACCATTTAGTGCTTGGGTCCAAGATACAAACAGGCTGCCCTCGTGTCTGCAGGGACCTGTCTCCCACAGACGCGGAGGGCCCGATCCTGCATCCCTGACTTAACACAACGCTCCCCTCTGCTCCAGACTTAGATGGGTGGGGTTTTCTTCGCTGGAGGTTTGTTTGGGGTTGTGTGGCTCCCCCTCCACGCCGCCTTGATGCGGGAGGGGTGCAGGATCAGGCCCCCACATTTCAGCTGTCACTCGGTGAATGTTTGCAACGAGGATGGAGGCACAGAACTCAGCTGGAAAGGCAGAAGATTCCCAAGGAGCAGAGCACTGGGGATAAACATTGGGGATGTCAATGGTGCCGGGATGTTACTTCCCAAATCCGATCCCGAAGACGTCAGCAAGTGACAGACAAAAAGTGGAACAAGCCCAAGTCTAAAGAAAAAGAGAACTTTGCATCCCCTTGTGGCTCTGTCAAGAGGTCTGGGGAGTGGTAGCAGATAACGCGTTCTCCCCCTCAGCTTTCATTTGACTGACAGCCTGAAATACGCCAGTGTTCTCACTTAAGGCTCATCCTACCTCACTCATGACAAAGAAAATAAGGTGACTTAGCGATGCTCTCTCTCTGTCTCATATTAATGGCTATCAAAGCTACAAATGAAAGAGACCCACCAAACTGTTCCTCTGATTGATGTTTTGCAGTCCCGTTTACTGCTACAAAGTGATTTGCTACAAAAAAAATACACAGTTTGAGTTATTATATCATCCACAAATTTAGTGCTACAACTATATAATTTTCAGAAATGATGTAAAATCATTGCAGACAAATATACAAGGAAGCCCCAAAGACCTCTTTTTATCCTTTTCTGTAATGGATCTGAAATGAGAGCTCATAGAGATACTTGTACAATATGTGAAGGCAGAACTGCCACCACGGGAGCTTTATTAATATGTATGTAAATGTGATCTAGTTAGATCCTGCGTTTCTATATCCCCTCACAAGGCAGAGCGGCTAAAAGCCGAGCGGACCAATGCCCTGCGTTTACACTCCTTTTCACAAACACCACCACTTAAAGATTCAAAGGGAACAGGAACGAGACGACTTATTTAAGCTAAGGTTGATTTCTCGCCCACTCTGCCCAGATCTCTGTAAAAACAAAACATTTACTTCTAACTTAGCACGAGCTTTTCGAGTGAAGCATGTGAAGAAACCTAAAGTCACATCAGGCAGCCTCTGTTGCAGAAATTGTAATTCTGCTGAAAAGTTGTTTGGCCAAAAGGGAGAGCGTGGAGACGGATTTAAAATGCTTCCAAGTGACAGATTCATCTCGTCCTCTTGCAAGAATATTGGGAGTTCCTCTTTTACATTGAAGTTACAGTTATTTATACCCACTCCAAATTTCAGCAGAAGACATCACATGCTTTAAAAAAAAAAAGGGGGGGGGGAGAGACACTCAGGAGCTAAACCACGTCTGAGTGCCGAAAGCTCTTGAATCGCCATGCCTGGTTGCATATAGAATAAAATCGAATATTTAAAACTGTATTGGTTTGTTTTCCCTTAAGGAAGATGTTACTGGGTGAGAGTGATTTATTATGATCCGCGTTACAGTACGAACAGAATGATCAGCACGTCGGGGCAGGATTTTTGTTTTGCTTTGTTTCTCGTTTAAAATAAAGAAACTAAAATCTGCAAAGCCTGTACGCAGGCAGCGCTTCTTTTTAAAAATCATTTTTCGTGTTTCTTTTTGTTAAGTGCCAAGCTGCCTTTGCTAGCTTTAACGTTCGCGCGTGTGTTTTTGTTACGTGTTAAACCAGTGCGAAGGGGAGAGAGAGAGAAGAGAAAAGGAACTTGGACAAAGCAGTCAAATAATCAGTGGGACAGAAATCCTCTGACCATAGCGCTATTGTGCCCGGCCGCCTGGGAGAGGGGGAACTGGGGGAGGGAAATGGGCAGTTCAGCTAGCCCCCAGAGAGAAGCAAGCCCCTCTTGTTTGTCTGCTGTCACCGATTGTGACTTGGATATCGACAGAGTGGGAAAACAAAGCGGTGGGCCAGCTGCAGATGGAGGCGGGGTCGAGGGATAGGTCAAGGTTAGAAAGAGCCTGCTATTGATCTGGCTTTGAACGCGAGACAGGGAGAGCAAAGAGACTAAAGGGGGAGCTGTGAGACAAGACATTAACAGCTTTCAGTGCTAATGATCACAAGTGCCAGACAGGGGAGAAAAGAGGAGACTGAAAAATCACTTTGGAATCTCTCCCCCCCCCCCCCAATTGGGATATATTTGAGGAGGAAGAGAAGGCAGGATTTTAAAAAAAATGGTTCAAATAAGCTGTGTGTAAGGCGATGCCAGCTTTTACACTAGACCTGATCTCACTTCAAAGGGAGAAAGACCGCATCCACCCCAGGCTGAACCATTAGAGGCAATAAGGGAACGCAGCGTGGTCAATCATTTATGTGTCCTTATCTTTGGTTTGAATGCCCACTGTAAGACAGGGGTGAATCAACAAATGATGCCCAGGAACTTCCTGATAAGGGTTAGCTTCAGGTACGTGCAGCTTCCTGCAAAGATCTGAAACCGGCCAAAGTAATGCGAGATGGACTTTGCACCCACCCCACACCCCTGGCTGCCAGTAACGCCATTCGCGCTGCACCTTTAAACCAGGAGCAGCCAGTGGGTTTGCAAATGCCCCCCTCTTTCCCCCCAGAATCGCGAGACACGTTTTGTATGAGAGTCACACACACAAAGCCTGTTTGCCACGCCAAGCAAAGTGCAAGGAAATGGGGGGTGGGGAGCATGGAGGGACCAAGAAAGAAAGAACGAAAAACTCTTCTTGGAATGAATGAAAGCGAACCCTTATAGGAAATGGCTGTAGAAATATGACTCAAGTATCTAGAAATGCATGAAGTGCAGTATGTGTGTGTGTGTGTGTGTGTGTGTGTGTATGTGTATGTGCGAGAGTCGGTAGAAATATTTTAAACTTTTTTTTTTGCTTTTTTTGTATTTTCTTTGGACTTTCAGCTGCATTCCTGGAAAGGCTACAACCGACCCCTGTGGCATCCATCATGCTGACACCAGGTGGGGCTGGTGCTTTTCAAGCTTTAGGTAAAACGGGGGTGGAGCTGCAGGAAGAATGGTTCAGCAACAGATCCCCTGAAAGGCACGGGAGGGGACATGGCTGCTCCCGCAGCCCAGGTGCCTTTGAAGGCGTTTTTCCTCCCCTCCCTCCAACCTCAGGCTACCTCGGACCTTCCTCCACCTCTGGCCCTTGCTGTGCCACCCTTTTCGCACCCGACTGTTTGAACAACTTTTTGACAGGGCTCCGTGTGTGTTGGGGGGTGTGTGTTTAAAGCAGCCGCGGATCTCTGAATTCCCGCCCAGCTGCTGCGAGTTGTGTTACCACCACACTGTTCATTTTCTTTGTAGGACCCTGTTAAGCAAAACAAACAAACGCCAGGAAGAATCTAGGCAAGGCGCTAGGAGCTGAACTGGCTTTTCCAGAGTTGCTGTTCAGGGAGAACGGTGGCTGAGCCAGGGAGAAGAGGGCCTGGCAAGGCTGGCCCTGTGCCCGCCAACAAAACCCATCCCCAGGACTGGTGGTGGGATTTCCTTGGCTTTCCCCATGTGACATCCCCAGCCAGAACTAGGGTCTATGGAGAGAGTGAGGCTGACGAAGTAGATCTCATAGATCTGAGAGGGTCTCGCTCTCTGTAGGGGGAGGCAGATTTCCCAACAGTTGCTGGAAGAGGCCAATGTAGCTGGTTAGCCAAATTCTGCTCAAAGCAGATTAAGGGCACGGAGATGAATTTTGGTCTCCTAAGGCTCCCCTGCGACTTCACACACAAGAAATATTCATTCAGCGTAGAAAGCGAATGACACGAACGCGGAATGTCTTGCCCAGCGTGTTCAGGATGAAGGGTGATGATTGTTATTGGATTTCACTGCAGCCCCCATATCTGGCTTCAAAGTCCCCCCCTACACACACTTCCTTCGCTCTGTCCAGACCTAGTGCTGAAAAGCACTTCGCAAAGAAGTTTGCTTTTCTGGGATGGGGTGGGGGGAAAACAGGGGGGTGGGAAGAAGGAGAGGGCGGGGAAAGGAAAGTTGGTTTCCAAGAATCTTAAAGTTAGAAGCGCACTCAGCCGGGCATTTACCTGCCTGTGAAATCGAATGAAAAGTACATGCAGTGTCTTGTTCCGCCGTGATCTAAATGCCTCTGGATTCTCCCTGTCTTGGGTGAGTGCCACTAACTCACACAAAGATCTTCCCGGTCAGGAATTTTCACACGAACAACCACCATCACCACCACCTAAGGTCGAAGCGGTGAGCGTGTGTGAGAGAGACAAAAAGAGTCTCCCGGTGTGTGTCCCTGTAGCATCACTCGCAGATCAGGGAAAGAAAAATCTCTCCCCAGCCCACACAGATATTTGTGTTAGTGCAAAACTGTTTGAAATACACTGGGAATGTGCCTGCAGCTGAGTACCTGGGGTGCTGTCTGATCCCCAGCCCTTTACGCCAGTGATCCTAGAAATGGACCACAACGAAGCAAGAGTCGAGCCCGGACCAGGGAGCTCCTATGCCATCATTAATAACAGAGCGGAGCGATCACTCTGCCAGGACCCCCGCCTCAGCCCCGCTGTCTGCGTCGCCCTGAGCTGTCCACTCCGATCCTGACCTCTCTTAGCCCGGGCGGCGGTGCCACGCTGCCTGGCATAACCCCTTGGACGATTTAAGTCCAGTCGAGGCACTTTGCTCCAGGGAGATCCCCAAGTCACTCCCCTAGTGAGTCCCCGGCCGGAGTGAACGACCCGCTCGAGCCTCCCCTCCCCAGCCCCACGGGAGCTGGTCTCAGGACAGTTAGAACAGGGGAGGGGGAAGTTTAGTTTGCATGATTATTATTTATCACGATGGTGATTATCGATCATTATTATTTCGCTGGCACTCAGAGTGCCGGTGAAGGAGGCAATGCACAAAGCCCGGAGCTGCTCCCGATCCATGCATGTGCTTCAGTTTGTGTGTGTGTGTGTGTGTGTGTGTGTGTTTCTTGTTCTCTTGCAGGGTACAATGTTAAAAAGCCACCGCTAGTCGCCCCCAGTGCTCCTACTCTCTGGGTCTTTTTGTCTCTAGTGCAGATTAAACGTCACGTCCGCACTTGAACTTGAATTTTATCCCATTGTACAGAGGCAGCCCCAGCCATAGAGAGACAGAGCGCTCCCAGAGAACCAGGACTCCGCCATCTTCACATTGCAATATATAATAGTAATAGCCAGCACCAACCCAGCTGCACTGGGGGCTTCCTTCCTTCCAGTCCCAGTGCCAGGCGAGGGCGAGCAGTGCAAAGTGGTGCAGAGGCATTGGCAATCCAAAAGCACTAGGGCAAAGCAGTGCCACTTGAACTGGGAAAGAGGAGACACGGTTCTGGCTACCCCTTTAAAAAAACCCAGCAAGGGTCAATTTCTGAAAAAAATATTTTTGGGGGCATTTTTGTGTGTGTGGGCAATCCCCATTCTGTACTTTAAAAAAAAAATCCTGATTTTTTTTACCCTCCTGGTGGAAGAAGTGCACTTGCCAATTTGCCAGGCACTCTGGAGAGAGAGAGAGAAAAAGTGTCACTGTTGGTGCAAATCCTCCCAAGTTCAAGAAGAGATTTGGAAGTCCAAGTGACAGAAGCAGTGGAGAAAAGACAGTGAGAGAGAGAAAGAAAGAGCTTTTCCTGATGATGATGTTTTTTTAATTCAGGGGGATATCCCACCTAGTGCACCAGAACAACAAAAAAAGAGGGTTTTTCTTGTCTCCATTTTATTTTATTTTTTAAAACGAAGAAATCAATAAAGAAGAAGACGAAAGAGTGAACGAAAAAAAAAAGAGGAGGAAGATCCGCCCCCCCCACATCCCCCCCAACCCAGTACAGCTCTCCGGGCGATGCCAGTGTAAATGCCAGGGCAATGTCCCGTCGCAAGCAGGGAAACCCGCAGCACTTGTCACAAAGAGAGATTATCACACGTAAGTTTGAATTTGAAACAAGAACGATCAGAAATCAAGGCTCAAAAGGGGGGGAAAAGTCCAGGAAAAGCCAAGTCTAGTAAGTCACTTTAGAGACGGAGGGGGAGGGAAGAGGAGAAGGAATTAAAGGGGGGAGGGTGTGTGAGGATGGGAGGAGGGGGGACTGGAGAAAACCAAAGTTTGCAGTGAATTTGCAGGCTGTGGCGGCGCGGGAGGGAGGGAGGGAGGCGGCGTGGGGCAGAGAAGGGGCCGGGGAAGGAGCCGGCGGTGGGGTCTCGGTGTTTTGGTTTGCAAAGCCCGCGTGCTGGCGGCAGAGGGAAGAGCCGGGGAAAGTTGGCGAGCACACGCGGCGGGGTGACAGCCGGCCGGGGGAGATGCGGCGAAGGGGAGCCGGGGGGGAAGGCGGGCAGCGGAGGGGAGTGTGTGTGTGTGTGTGGGGACCCCGCGGAGAGGGAGCTGCCGCCGGGGAGCCCCTCTCGGCCAGGGCGCTGCGGGAGGAAGGGAGGCGAAGCCGGGACCGTCCCCGGCACCATGCGGGCAGGGGGGTGGGGGAAGATCGCCGGCCGGGGGTGAGATCCGGGCAGCCCTTGGGCTGGGGGAGGCGAGGTCGGAGGGGGAGAGCAGCGGCAGCGGCAGCCCGGAACGCTTGTCAGGCTCCAGGTAGCTGGGAAGGCGGCTGCCCTCCCCATGCCCCCTACGGAAGGACCTGCCCAGGTGCCAAGGCACGGGAGGGAGCTCCTGCCCCTCCACCGGCCACCGACCCAGGCATGGCAGCGAGCGGACCGGCGTGTTGCGCTGCGAGCCAGGACCCAATTTGCAAGGGGGTGGGGGTGGGGAGAATTACCCCACAAGGCATCAGCTGCAGCAAATAATACTAATACTAATAATCACAAGCACAATAAAGCAACTAGGCAGGAGCCTTAGATCCGCGCTGGGACCCCCCCCCCCAAAGCCCGGGCAGGACTGAGAGCTTCACTTTGCAAAAGCTCCCATTGTAAAAGAAAGAGAAGGTAATAAGATGTAACAATCTCTACGAAGATCCGGGGGACAGTGCAGTTTTGTGTGTGTGTGTGTGTGTGTGTGTGCGCGCGTGCTACAGAAGCAGCTGCAATTGCACCTTCTCTGTGCACGTTCCCTCCCCTCCCACCCCTGTTTTTAGCGTTTATTTCCCTAATTCGCCATGCACAATTTTAGTGCAGTAAAAATCAAACCTCTTCTAGGTGCAATGAAGATTGCAGGCAGGTTTTTCCCTTGCATGGCTCTCCGAAATCCCACCATCTGATGTGGGGAAAAAATTGTAGCCAAATAACAAGCAAACAGCAACAACAAAACAAGTCCCGAACTTGCTTTTAAAGGAGTGTTGCGCATGGAGCAAGCCAAGGGCTGAGTCTCAAACGCTGCAAATCCGAATATTTATGTTATATTTTAAAAAATTTAAATAAATAAATAAATAAATAAATATATACGAGAGTCTCCCCTCCCCTGAAAACCAAGAATAGAAGCCATCTGCCAGGAGCATTTGGTGGTTGCGATCTCTCCTTTGTTACAGCTGATAAATTTTGTTTGTAAGAATTTGTTGGAAATACTTTTTTTTATTAGATTTCTTGGGTGGCGTTTGCCTTCTGAAATTTCAATTTCTCATTTTTTTTTAGCTCATCCGGTTACTTCGTTTTTTCACCCCCATTTTTCCCCCCAACCAGCACTTGGTGCAACAAAATGAAGATGCATCTGATATTTGACTCTTTTTTGGGGTGGGGGTGTTTTTAATTCATTGTTATTTTGCAACCAGATTTGCATGCCCATTAAAAAAAGGCGACTCTCCTCCCCCGCTTTTGTTATTTGCATTTTTTTTTTAAAAATCTGGTTTGGAAATTGCATTTTCCTTTTCCTTTTTTGTGTGTGTGGGGAGTGATTGTTGATTTTTAAAAACATCTGCATCATCTATTGCAGTTTCTACTACCTATTTTCTGTCTCATTTGCAAGGAGATATTTGGTTTTGAAAGGGGCCGTGGACTGTGTGGATAATCTGGTTTGTTGCGCACGTTTGAATTTGTTTAAAAGGGAGAAATATATATATATATATTGGGAGGGAGGGGAGCCAGGTAGGTTCGCTCTTTAATGACATCTTGTTTTCATATCGCCTTATTTGAAAGGATATAATGAGACAGGGAATCATTAATAAGGGTTCCAAGAAGCAGCGGGCACAATGGGTTTGGAGGGGAGCCTGCAAGGAATGGAAGGCAAAGCTGCATGCAGTTCCCCTCCCTCCCCTCTTGTATTTATCTCTCTCTCCATCCTGAGGAAGCTGGCGGAGAAATCAGGATGCATACTGAATAGTGGCAGAAAAAAATAAAGGTATCAATTGGGTGGGGTGGGGGGAGAGTGGGAAAGCAGGAAATGCGGGCATTTTAGCACACATACACTGAGCCTAAGCTGCAGACTTTTCAGAAGGGTGTTTTGCCAGACAGGAGTAGTCCTACCAGTTTTCAGGAGGCTTTAATTCATTATTAAAGAGCCAGTGTCTGTCCTATGAAAAGGAGAGTTTGGGGAGTAGCTGGGGGGAAAAGCCTAAACTAATATCCAAAACAACAACCCGGAATGAATTTGATATTGTTTCCTGAGATGCATATATCTGATGTTTAGCTCTGCCTTTTTGGCATCTGTCAGGAGAAATGCTTTGCAGGGTGGATAGGAGTCCTGTGCAAGGCAAAAAAAAAAAAAAAAGAAAAAAAAGAAAGGTTTTCTGACACTGTTCCACTGATATTTACTGGGTTTCACCTTGGTGTTCAAAGAAACATTTAGATAGTGAATGTGAAACAAGCAAGCAGGCTGCAATATATATAATAGTTGTTTATTCCCAAATTGGAACAATTATTATTTATAATCTGCAAAATTGAGTGGCCTATTTGCCTCACTCTAGGTTGCTCATACAGTGTTGAAATAGATATACTTGCAATGGAAAAAAGAGAAAAGAAATTTAAAACAAAAGTCTGGACCTTTATCCGGTGATGGAGACAAAAACTTGTACCTAAGATAGTTAAATTTATAGACAAAGTGAAAAAAGGTCTTATACAGAAGAGATGATGATATGCTGTAGAACTGCTCCATACCAAGAAAGATTATTTTGGTTTGATTAAAACGGCTTATTTTGCAATTTAACAATTTTTTAAATTAGAGAAATGTGTTTTAAAACCAGAACTATATTTTGGAGTTGAAGGAAATGTGAAAGAGAATCCATGTAAAAAGCCAGCTTCTACCAGTTTTGCAGAATAAGGCAAAATAAGCAAAATGAATAAAACAGTAGAAAATATGGAGGAAAAAAGCACAGTAAAATGATAAAATTCCAGATAGAGAACTAGAGTTCCCCAGTGAGATTTCTTTCATAACTGGTCAACAGGTTCCCTAGGAAGATTAATAATTTACCCTATCAGTTCGTATATGTACAAAGTAATTTAAGCAAAAGAAACAACTAATAAAATTTCTAGTACATAAAAGTTTTGCAAATTGCTTCTAAGTGCAAAGAACTCCACTTAAAATGCATTTAGATTTGCTGCAATTAATGCGCTTTTTGCCTTCAAAGAAAACAATTTCACCTAGTGTCGCACATGGAGAATGTAAGATATTACTAAAGAATTAGCTAGGAAATGATTTTTGGAGATGGCTGCATTTTTCTTAACACACATAGCTGTGCATACAAAAGCATAATGTGTTTTTTAAAGACATGTTACATGACAGCTTTAAGTAAGGCAATACAAAAGATGTGTTCTTTGTCAGTCTCTGGGATGCATTTTATTTAAATTTATTTGTAATTTACTCTTGAGATAAAAACAGCTCATTTTCATAGCCTTCCTGGCTTTAAAAAATAGCGTATTTTAAAAAGCCAACATGTTGTGGCTGTGTATTATGAATCTGTATTGCTTCCTAGTTTTTGCGTGATTTGCTTAGTGATTTAAATAGCTGTACGATGGATAAGAAAGCGTTTCATGTTGTTTCGTTGGTAGACAAATACAGAGAATATTTTGTCAAGCTTATTTAAACATTTAGCAAACAAGTCTAAGATTTTCCTGTGTTGCTGTGTTTAATAGTAATGGTTTGTTGAATCCTTGTCTAGTGTAAAATGTATCTTGCTATGTTGAACAAAGGGATGTCTAGTGGCATATTTGACAATAATTATGACTTAGATGAGTGTGTGCTAGGTAAAATAGTACAAATTATAGATATCAATGACTGACTTCCATTGACACCTATTCTGTTGTTTTTATCAGAACTGAGTTTGCTTTTAGCATAATCTTTTTGTTTAAAAATGCTTTGTACAAGGCATTTATTTCCCTTTCACATTTCCTATCTAGATTGCTTTGCGCTGTGGATTGTTTGTTGATATAAAATACTTTCCAAAATAAACTTTGCTTGGCTTTTAGTTGAATTGCAAGTCTCAATTGTGCCCTCTGGCTTTAAGTGACATGTGTTGACAACTAGGGGGAGCTCATAGCCTGTATCATAGTAGATTATGGTTTGAATCATCCAGTACTGTAGTACTGGTGGGTGGGATACAATAGCTTGGGAAATAATAGCTGTATCTGAGGCAGTTTATGTTGCTGCAAAATATTTTAAGTGTAAAGTTGAAGTATTGATTTTCATGCAAAGATCTATATGGTACTATATGAGTGGGATTGCAAGTTAGATAAATCTAGTTTTAAACAAATCATGACTGATTAACAGACTCCAGCAGTTAGAAGTTTTTAATTAAAATTAGTTTTTAACAGTGTCTTTTATCCTCAACATATAATTTTTAAATTCTCAGTTTGTTGTTGTCAGATAGTGACCAGGCTGATGATAGCCATAGGTATGCATTCATTTTAAAAAAATGTGCATCTATTTATCTGCTTCCAGCGTATGTATAAACGTACAGCAAATATTAGATAGAGAAGAAGATTGTGTACACTAAAAATGCGCATGCACATTCATATAATTGTCTGAGCTTACATTTCAGAAAGCTTGAAATCCCACTCGATTGTATCAAATTTTGGATAGCTTGTATTGCTTTTGATCCTTGAGTCCTTTTAACATACAGGCCGCAGTTCCTGTAAATAAAAATACGTCTTTCCCTAAAGAAATAAACACAAGTCATATACAATGTGTAAAACTTTCTGTGGAGCAAGCGATAGGCTATATACAGGGCTTCTACCGTTCACTGTTTTAGTTTGCATGTGCATTGTTGATAGACTTTAGTGGGACACTCTCTTGCCCAAACATATAATTTAATGGCGTACACATAGAAAGCTTTGATCACTGGATGTTAGGATATAATGTTTACCTCACCAAGTCCGCGAAATTCATCAAGTTATAGTTTTGTTAACATAGCAATGACTTATTCTTATTTTAGGGCACAATATGTGGGTGGAGGTTATCCCGTGACAGGAAAGAGTGTTTTATTCTAACCTGAAAGAGAAATAAATTAGGTCAGACAAAAGATCAGGGCTGTCATCAACTGTAGAAAAAGCCTTCACTCTTGAGTACAGAGGGCCAGCAATTTATCTGATGATTTCTCTACTTCATTTAATGTTTGAATTGAGCTAGTTGGAAGCATATAGACAGCAGCCAGCCCATTTGACAGACCTGGAGGATGAAAAGCACAG
The DNA here is from genome assembly GCF_020497125.1 of Mauremys mutica. NCBI lineage: Eukaryota > Metazoa > Chordata > Testudines > Geoemydidae > Mauremys > Mauremys mutica. The sequence continues at coordinate 25,170,020 of NC_059075.1, forward strand.
TGGCTCAAACCCTGATGATGCTAGCATTCTCCACCTATGGGAAAACCTTTTCTGCAGAAACCTCAAACTTTGCTGATTGTGGCTGTAAATTTTGACTAAGAGACATAATACCCCCCCCCCCACATACATTATAGTTGGGTAGAAACCCCCTGAGATTGAAACATGTTTTAAAAAGTCTCGCTGAAGAGACTTACTACAACCAAAATGGCTCTCCACTTCCGCTGAACATTTTCTTCTTTTGGTGGTTGTTCCGCAGCGCAGCAGTCCTCTTTGGTTCTCCGCGCCCAACACATTGAGTTAGAATTGTTTGTAGAATTTGGTCTTTCAAGGTTAAGAGTCGGGTAGCCTCAGAGAAGGCTAAAGGAAAAGTAAGCTGCCTTTTGGGGCTGAATCATGACGCACAGTAAAGTTACGGGTGCCAGAAAAGCGCCTTGCAAAGTGTGTACCGCCGTTACATGCAGATAGATTTATATATATCTTTGTAATGAGGGGGGAAAAAGACATCAATAACGGCGTGAAGCATTGATAAATGTATGATTCATTCAGCTGCTGCTACCACAGCACCTTCCTCTTTCATGTTTATTTACTTTCATAAAATGTGTCTGTGCAGGCTGCACACTGCGCACTGTTCCTTTGCACCCTCAAAGGCAGTTGTGTATTCAGAGTAAGTTACAGCTTCTAAACATCAGTTAAATTTGCTCACTGCTTTCCTCCCTAAAAAGCTGTTGCCTAGCCTGTACCGTATCCCCTCGCTAGAGCTCTAAGCACCAGCAGCTTTCCCCAAGGAATATATAAAAAATGCCTAAAGCAGGCTATTCGAAAACAAATTAAAGCAGAGGGACGCACTTCACGCATCGCAGGCACGCGCCAATGGAGGGGGTTAGAAGAATACCATCATTTTACTGGCAAAAGTGACACCAGATCGGGGATTTGATTAATGGTATGGCATTCACAGGGACTGAGTTCTGTATTTTTGACATATGCAAGTCTTTTGTGTAGTTGCCTCAATGGAAGAAATTCAATTTTTTTTGTCTGAAGCAGCTGATAATTTGTGTGTGTGCTGTTATGTGCCCAGGGTACTTTCCAGAGACTCCGTACTAGACAGCACATTATAAAAAGGGAAGTTAAGGGGGAGAAAAAAAAATCACTAGTTTACTTAACTTTTTTATGACCCCTTCCACTAAGCCACTGGCATAAGCCATAAATTCATTGAATGTTATAATGAATATGCTTCAATGAAAGTCGAAAAAATGGCTCGAGAAAGTTGCATACGAGTAACAGTGATTTATGCTTCATTCAAAACACAACCTCTTTGGAGACTGAATTTTTAAAAAACAATATAGCTGTGTGTTTAAATCCACACGAGAAACAAAATACTTAACTTCCATCATGCTTTTTAAATATTTTGTTAAGCGTCTGTAATTCAGGGATTCTTTTCCAATACAGTTAAAAGATTGTACCTCAGTAGTTTTTTTCCCTTTTCTTTTGTGTATCCAGTATCTTTTTTTTGTATGTGTGTTTAGTTTTAAATAAAACAAATCTATTCACTTGGGAACAAAGAATGCTTTTATATCACATCATCACAATCCCTGTTTTATCTGTGAAGATTTACAGCTTTTGTGGTCTATAAAAGAACTGATGCATTTTAGGCTCTCAATAGCAGTAAATCTTTATTTTTTTTTCAAGAGCATCTAGTTTATTTAGGAAAGCACACATCACCCCTTTCTGTAACATTGTGTGTGTGACTTCTGATTAAATTACATCTGAGAAATGCCCAAGATTTAAGTACGCATTTGGATATGCCTGGCTTTTGTTTTGTTTGGTATTTACATTATTACTATTTCATTTCCATTTGCATTGTTCTTATACTGTAATCCTTATTGCATTTTCTGCAGTGGCAGAGAGGTTTGTTCTGTCTCAGGTGTGGACTGAGGGTTAAACTGTGCTCTGAGAGGTTCAGGATACTTCCGAAATAGGTGTTTGATGTACTGTGTTGCAGAAGAGCCCTGAAACTCACAGCTGTGTGTTCTGTTTGCTAATGCATTAGATCTAAATGGGTTATTCCCCTCTCCCCTCCCCGCATACTAGTCCCTGTGCTGTCTAGTGATCGAAAATCATTAACATCTGAAGGCTGTGCAGTGGGCTGTGTGAAGCACTGATCTCTGTCCAGTACCTAGTGGACAGGTGTTCACATCATAGCAAAAAACGCCCCTCTCTACCACAGTCGGAACTAATTGCTTGTGTGACTGTCTTAGCAGACTGAATGGGCCAAAGAGACTAAACTGTCCTCTACACCCAGAGATTGTCCTCACAGGTCAAGGTTGAGGCACATTGGCTGGGCAGCTTGGGGAGGCTCATACAGCTGCTGCCTGTGCTGTTTTGTGGATAAGTGGAGAATCTGAATCTCTTGGGCTGTCGTCATGTGCTTTTCACAGGCATGAGGTTCACTTAAAAGTAATACAAAAATACGAGAGCTTTATTCCCTTTTGCTGTTGTTTTTCTCTTTACTAATCCATCCTCAGCTTTCTTTTTACGAAGAATTGGTTTTTAATCATGTGGATCAGAAAAATTAAATATTGATGGCAGCTAAAACTGGCCAGTGCTGCTGAGTGTGATGTTGGTGCAATTTAGACATAATACAATATCTAAACTGCAATTCACAGCTGCGAAGATGAAAAGAATCTGTATGCAGGTTATTGCTAGACTTTGGATGGTGAGGAGATGAAGCCTTTGGTTTCCAAAGTATTAGTTGTAAGCAGGTAAAATCATGACACTAGGTGCTTCCGATAACCTAGCCACAGCGTGTGTTGTCTGTGCTATTTCAATAATTCAATATTACAATAAGTGTGACATGCAGGTGTTGTCAGTGGGACATCATTCTAAAGTCTAGTTTGTGGGTAACACCTTAAGGCAGTGGTTTTCAACCTTTTTTCATTTGCGGACTTCTGAAAAATTTCGAATGGAGGTATGGATCCCTTTGGAAATCTTAGACATAGTCTGTGGACCCCCAGGGGTCCGTGGTCCACAGGTGGTAAACCACTGTTTGATGGCTATGACTACCTTTCTCAGATCTCTTAGACATAGTGTGTGGACCCCAGGTTGAAATTCACTTCCCTGAGGGCCCAGTCTTTCCTTTGTGCCTTTTTACCAGGATGATGGGTAAAACATTAAAAGTAGGGATTTGGTTTCAAAGCACTGTAGAGTTTCTTGTGTTTCAGTGCAGTGACTGTCACATGGATCATGCAGCTGGTAACTCCACGTACATGGGGCATAGGCAGGAGGGAGCGTTCGCCATATCCTTGAAGGTAGAATTTCCCTGTAGGTGGGGTGCAGCTGGCAAATGCCGCAAGATTTATCAGTTCATCATTACAAGTCGCAGTCAGATCTGGTTAATCTGAGCTCTGCTCATCTGGGACTGTGGAAGATTTACATGGTAACCGATCTCACAGTACCCATGGCAATTGGGGCACCCGCTAGCTCCTCTATAGTAAAGGCTGTGGCAGTGTTTCCATCAACCTCTGCTTTTATGGATTTGCTACTCAGCTGTAGAAACGGTTCATGGGGAAGAAATTTGACATGCAGGACCTTGTTCTGCGATCAGTGTTTTCTCTCCCACTTCTTTAAACAAAATAAAATATATTAACATTTCTTATGTTTTATACTGTAAGATAAGGGAGGGAAAATAAGAAAGAGGGCAGTTCATTGCTTTTGTATTTTTAGTACTTAAATACAACTAAAATATAGAAAGAAATGTAACACTCCCTATTATAGGCCTCACCCGAAGCCCAGTGGGAGTCTTTCCATTGAGTTCCACAGCCTTTGGATCAGGCTCAGAGTGTAGTAACTGAAACTCTCTTGGTATTATGAATGAGCTTGAAGCATCTGAAAGTCAGAAACCATTGCAGGTGTAGTAATTTTAATATTGTGTGTTGGACAATATACACGTGCATAAATGCTGTAATGGTGCCACCTGGCTAAGAATTGTAGTGTCAATGGTATTGTGATAGAGCCGTTACAGTCTTGGATGAAAAAGCACTTTATTTTTAATGCAGATTGGTGCGAGAGATAGTAACAGTGCTTAGAGATGCCGCTAGGAGTCTGACAAATACAGTGCTGTGAATGAACATTGTTTAAATACATTCACATGAAACAATTGAATGACACCAGTTTCAGAGGGTTCCCACTTCGGACACATCTCTGCTCCATGGATCGCAGTATTCCATGTGAGCGATTACTGACGGGTTGCTTGGAGAATGCATCGGGGTGTGGTGAGAGGCTGGGCACACCTTAACCCGCCTGGCTGGAAGCAACTAGTTTTCACTTTGCCCTTTTCCATGTGAGGGCAGCCGGTGTTTTTTAGTTCCTTTCTTTTTTTTGTGGTTCAGCTTTTCCTCCTTTTTGACATTCTGTTTTCAATAAATAATAATTAGAAAAAAACCTAAGTAATGGTGAAACCCAGCAGCCCAGCAACAGAAATGAAACCACAGAAAGCGAAGTTCAAATAATGCAAAGGAGCTTCTCATTTTAAATCCACAAGCAAAGTCAGAGTTTTTGTCCAGAGTCTGACCTAAACTGCCCAGTTGAAACTGCAGGGATCTTAAGTGGTGGAGGACTTAACTTATGGTGTTATCCAAGCTTGGCACATGAGTTAAGGCTGGATGTTTAGCCTTTTCCGTCCTTACCTTTGTGAGTTTTTGTCTGTCCTGTAATGCTATTTGAATGTAGGTTTTTAGTGGCTTATCTTTGTTGAAAGGGAGCTTTTTTTTTTCTTTTCTGAGTAAAAAATTAATATGCAAATTGATATGGATAAAATGCATTTGAAGATATAGTCAGTGTTTTGCCTGACATTATTTTATGACCATTTCCAGGCCCCATAGAAAGCTGTGTGTGTATCTTACATCGCTTTGGATTGATAGCTATCAGACCGATCTTGTTCTGGATGATTTGTTAAACTAAAATAGGAAATACAGTGGAGTGAAAATCATTGAATACTTTGGAACCCAATTACTACCGATCACGAGGGCTTAGTGCACCCAGAAAATGAAAAGCTGATTTTCTGTAATGTGAAGACTGCCAAAATACGAAAGAATACCAGATGTTATTTTAAAAAATACCAGTGCAGAATCCTTGGAAAAAGAGAGAGAGTATAAATGAACAGACATATGTGGACGTAACTAATATTCAGATTAATTGTAGAATTGAAAAGAAGGAATTCTGAACAATTTTAGCAGCTAACAACTAAAAGATACTTCAGCTTTTCCACCTAGGCATAGTCAGAACCCTTATCAAATGAAGCAGTTTTGCTACGTTTTCTGAAACAGCAGGGGAAAAAAATCCTATACATCAAAAAGATAATAAAGTTGAGATCCATATATGTTTTTATTTATCAGTAGCATATACCAGAGTTAAACCTTTGTAATTTGAGAGACGTATTTAATCTGAAAGCTGAACAGTGATGTTATATGAACCTGGTAACAGGCATTTTCCCCCCCTCCCTACCACTTTTCCTTAGTTCAATTCAGTTCTCATTTTTATTTTGTCTTTTGCAGGGCTTTGTCCCATCTCTCTTTAGTTTGTCTGTGTGTTTTAATATTTTGACACTCTGCTCCCACTTAATAAGAATTCTAGCCAGAAATGGTGCACATATTTCTTAAAGACCCTGTTCACAGTCCTTTTCGTTTGGCTCTAAAATTATGTATATGCAACTGGTAATTAAGGTGCAGTCTTTCTTCAATATAAACAATATTGCTCAATGTTAGATCATTAATGGGAACAGAAGCACTAAATAATTACCTTTTGCATTCTGACACACTGTTCACAGAAATTCACTCTCTCCCCAGCAATCTTTGTTCAGCACAGGGTTATGATTACATATTCACTATGGCATAGCATCTTTTCAGAAAATAAATTGGTAAATTAATTATGTAGCATTGTCTTCAAACTCCTTTTAAACTTAGATTAAGGGGGGGGGAAGTAATTAATCGTTTTCAGAAGGTGTATTATGCCTAGAGTTTAGTTACCTCGTAGATTTATTTTGTTATAAGTTAGTAAATTCAAAGCCCTATATTATATATCTTCTGTCGATAGGATGTGACTTGCTCAGACATTTGTTTCATAGGATGCTAGGCCTATTCTTATTACCGTAGATATACGAAGCATGTTTTTTTCCCCTCACTTTGCATACTCTAAGCCAGACTACTGTACCCCTTTCAGGAGTCTGATTTGCCTTGGGTACCCCTAAGTTACACCTCATTTAAAAACTACTTGCTTACAAAATCAGTAATAAAAATACAAAAGTGTCACAGCACACTATTACAGAAAAATTGCTTGCTTTCTCATTTTTACCGTAATCCTAAAGTAAATCAATTGGAATATAAATATTGTACTAACATTTCAGTACATGGTATATAGAGCAGTATAAAAAAATCATTGTATGAAATTTTAGTTTGTACCGACTTCGCTAGTGATTTTTATGTAGCCTGTTGTAAAATTAGGGAAATATCTAGATGAGTTGATGTGCCCTACACTGGTTGAGAACCATTGCTCTAAGCTGGTAGTGAATCCTGATGCAACTTGCGATACAGCTGGTGGAGGTACTAATCAGCAATTTATCTTGTAAGGAGAAGGCAGGGGAGAAGCCTCCTTCTTTTTCTGTGGCTCAGAATGTTCAGTAACTTCCTAGCTATAAAGCATATTTCTCCCGTTCCGCCATCCCTTTTTGTACACTTTTTTCTGCAGTTTGCTATATATCTGGGCAAAACTCCCATTGACTTCAAGGGAGGAGGATCCAATTCTATATTACGACATGTTGTTTACCTATTGCTTTGAGAGATTTGTACGCCTTCCCTTCTCCAGGAAACTGAAAAACAAAGCACTGATGCTAATGTAGAACTTTCCCCCTACTATTGCCTACTCCAGATTCAATAGTGTTGTCTCTCTACTTACTGATTTACATACTGCTAGTTCTCTGTGTACTGTTTGGGCCAAATCCTATACTCCTTTCTTAGGTAAAATTCTCTCAGGTAAAAGTCAATGGAGATTTTTACCTGAGTAAAGACTAAGGTTTGTGAGTTTTGTCAGTTCGGCTGTAGAACAAAAAACCAAAATATTTTGCTCTAGAAGAGGTTTGTGAACTACAATTATTTTAGATGTATTAATTGGCTTAGAATACTTAGTGATTGATTATGAAACTAATAGAAATTACATGTTCCTTCGAAACTGACTTGGGTGATCGGGTAAAGAAATATTTTCTGAGGCTGAAGGTTTTAAGGTAATTATTTGAAACCCACACACTTTAATTCTCTATCAACTTAATAAGAAAACGTTCTGCAACTTGTAGAGCCATCCCGAAATTTGGTAGTAGAATAATGAGCAGAAGATTTAAAGTTCAGCTAATATTCCTACATGGAAATAAGTGAGTTTCTCTCTCTCTCTCTGCAAAGGCTTTTGAAAAGTTCCTGACTTCTCATCACAGGCCATATCACCCTACTTACTTGAGTAGGTTAATGTAACCAGTGCTATTTGGCTGCCACTTAGCCTTGCTGCTGTCTATGTGTTTGGATAAGTATGTGCCATAGGAAGCCCAACTGTGCATTCCTCAAAGCACCCAAAACACCCATGGTAGTCAAGTGAGAGTTTTGAGTGTATAAGGATTGCTGGAGTGGGTCTGTGCTGGTTGGCAGGGAGATGCAGTAGGAATGAGAAGATGGGACAAAAACGTAACCCTTTCAGAACAAAACTTGAGCATTGCAAAATGGCTCTTTGCTGATATTATTGCAGTGCTGGCAGCAGTTAGGAGCTGTCAGGAAAGCTAGGCCAGGTCAGTCTATGATTTTGTTTCACCGACAGTCTTGGTTGCAAAATATATTGAAATCATTCTGGGGAGGGGAGGAAGACATGGAAAAGAAAAGAAAGATACAATCAGGCTGTTTTGGCTGACCTCATGGTGCATCATTCAGATTCTATGAACATTCAAACCAATCTCTCTCTCCTCCCCACCCCCTTTCCCTCTTTCTTCTTGTCCATGTAAAGCAGAGGCTGACCATGTGGAAACGGTGCTTGCCGACGAAGATGAGAGCCTGGCAATAGCGGAGCCGGGCGGCATCAGCATCGCCCCAGGTGGGACAGACCCCGATTTGTTAACCTGTGGACAGTGTCAGATGAACTTCCCCCTGGGAGACATCTTGGTTTTTATAGAGCACAAGAAGAAACAGTGCAATGGCACTGGTGGTGTCTGCTATGAAAAGAGCCTGGATAAGAGCAGCCCTCCCCCCTCGTCCCGCTCCGAGCTCAGGAAAGTGTCAGAGCCAGTGGAAATCGGGATCCAAGTCACACCCGATGAAGAAGACCGTCTTCTCACGCCTACAAAAGGAATTTGCCCCAAGCAGGAGAACATTGCAGGTACAGCATGTTTTACACTCAATCAACTACCTAGGTAATCTTTTAAAGCAAGCCCTCTAGAAAGTGCTCTGAAACGAAGGAGCCATTTGCCTGGAGCAACCTCACTAGTTAGGGCTGCGGAAATAATATTGACCAATTTTTTAATATGGCAACACCTTTCTGTGAAGGGCCAGCTGTCAGGGAGACACGACTGTTTTCAGTGTTTGAAGTTGGTCTTCTGGGATAGCTGTAGGTACAGCCTGCACACACAAATAAAGCTCAGGGCCCAGGGTCAGAGAGGCCATTTTGGTGGTGTCTTCCCCAACTCGGAAGTTACCCAGGAAAGACAACAGAACATGACACACTCGGGAAATTCATCCCAGGGCAGAGGCCTTACGGAACACTTAAAGCCTGCGGAAAGGGCCTAATCTGGATCCCATTGAAATCAATGGCAATATTCGCATTGATTTTAATGGGGGGAGGATTTGGTCGTGAGGAATAAAGTGGGGCTTACCTGGTGTTAGGGCCTTCCTCACTCCCTCTGCAATGGGGTGAATTTCAGTCTCATTATCCAAGTGACCTGTTGCTGGGGCTGTGTTTACCGATGCCCTGTAAATCCTCGATTTTCATAGATTTAGGCGGTAAGAAAGGGAGCTATTCAAAAGCATGCCCCTAAAGGAGTTTTTGAAAGTAGAGACAAGCACGCACTGGTCTGGGAGAGCAGATTACAGGCATTTTCTTTTCTAAAATGATTGGATTTCTTGGAGAAATTGGATGGGTAGGTTAAAGCTGCCCCAAGGCCAGCACTTATTCAGCAGATCACCAGCGGTCTCACTGACCGGGACATTACAGGGGACTGTATCCACCTGGATGAGTTGTTCTGAAACCTTTTCTGCAGCGCACACGGCATGGAAATCTTTCCTATAGCATCAAGTATATAGTCCGTTCCTTTGCTCTGCACCTATGCTTTCCTCGGTTACTAAGCACACACTGCTTATGACAGTTATGTGACTTGCTCTCTCTCTTAGTGTGCGGGTTTCCTGTACTATCAGAGCATGGAATCTTGAGTCAAACTTGTCTTCTTGGTGGAGTCCACTTTCTCCATCCAATACCGAAGAGCAACAGGATGTGGTTATTGCTTTGAGTATGCTGGCTTCCATAGGAATTGCCATGCTGGATCAGATCCGCTGACCCAGTATCCCTTCTCTGCTAGTGACCACAGCGCAACCCCACTGGTCAGTGAGTATTACGTGTCCTCAGCGGGGCTTGATCGACAGAAAATGTGTGTCGGTCACATCCGCTAGCTATAGCGGCTGTCTGTTTAGTTTGAGCTACAAAGACTTATGCTGTTAGCAGTGGAGGCTGCTGGTTCAAGCCTTGGTGTCTGCTGTTACATAAGTGGATTTGAACTGGTGTGGGCATCAGATGCTCCAGATGAGCTTCCTCTGTTGAGAGGAAGTATGTAACCACTGCTGGTGTGTGCTATGCCGCCCGCCCTGCGATAGCTGCTATCTTGGCTGACACTGGAGAGCGAATCGGGGAACCTCCAAAGCTAAACACATGAGTCTCTATCAGATAATCTGAAGAGCCAGGCTCCGTAGCGAGGCACTGTAACAGACACACATCTCCCCCTCAATTAATGCACTTAGCCCCCAAATTAGATCTTGAGCAGGTACTTTTCTGTCTTTCCCATTGGAATGTGATTAGTCAGAACATGCTCTCATCCCATTTCCTCACAAGAGTGCGTTGGCTTTTGAGGTGGAGCATGTGAAGGTGGCAGTTTTTTGGGCGTCAGAAGTGGCAGCATCATGAGCAGGTTGCACTGTGGTAGTTCTCTCACCCGTTTCCCATGATTCCAAGACGCCCTTGTGCATGCATTTTCTGGCAGATAGGGCTTCTTTGTGGTCTAATAACTTATTAAAGGGCCAGATCCCATTGAAATCAATCGATTCAGGCATTGACTGTAATGGGAGCAAGAGAGAGCTCAAAGTGTGCACTTGGCACCTGATTTTGCAGCCACTGAACCCATATTGCAAGGTGCTGAGCATTCTCAACAACCATCGACCTCCATGGGAGTTGAAGGCATTTGGCACCTTGCAGGAGGTGCGTAGTGCTTGACAAGATTGGGCCTAGAGTCTTTTCTGTAGCTGCACGTTGCCAAACGTCATGCCCAAATGTAATCCATAGTTAAAACACACCGTTGGCCAATCCCAGACCAGAACCTAGTGCACCATTTCATGATGCTTTGGCTATTCTTTGGGCCAAACTCAGGGCAGCCAGGACACTGACACATCGAAGATCCGCAGAGGGAAAAAATGCTCACACATAAGTAAAAGGAATTAAAAAAAAAAGAAGCAAGCCAATCCAGAGCTCCTTATCTCTTTCACAGGAACCTGAAGATCAAATGGAAATGTGTATGGGATATTCTGAATTTACAAAAATAAAAGGGGTTCATAGATTGATTGGGATTTTCTCTGCACTGCACTCAGATAGGGACTCACCACTAAATACTGCAGTAATAATGCTTTCTCAATTAGGAACTGAACTCTCAGATAAAAAGGTGGTGTCCTTCTATGTTTTTTAATAGCAGAGGATAGTTTTCAATAGTAGGATAAAAGCCTCACATTACAGCCATGGAGGGTAGCCATGAAAAACCCACAGAAGTCATTCACTGGAAAGGCTTTAGTGGGATATACCAGGGCCCTTATTTATATTTCAATAGAAAGGCTTTCTGCATTAGCCAAGAAAATCAGAATCTGCATTTAACATTAAAGGTATTTCCCAGTGAGAGGCTGTAGAGCATTGTTGTTAGATTTGTTAAAAAAAGAGGCTAAATACGATTTCATAAAAGGGAAACTTAATCTCTAAGGCAGCTTTCCCCTACCCCTGCCCCCTCCCGTTAGTTTTTTTAAATTTTTTTTTGGTAATAATGCAGCAGCCTACAGTATTTTTACTTTATATGTGACGAAAGATATTCTTAGCCCTTCTGCACTGTGACAAGAAGAATGAATTTTTTTATTCCACCAAGAAATATGTAAAATAATCCCTTAGAAGTATGGGGAGATATGTTTGTTCAAAGCATTTAAAATGCTATTTTAATCAAAGGCACAAAACACTCTACATGCTGTGTCAGCTAAAGGAGACCATTACATTTTAACAGCAAATCATGCTCCTTTTCCCCCCCTCTTAACCAACCTCCCTCCACACACACTTTGAAACAAAACTTTTTTTTTATTAAATAAAAAGGAAAAGATTAAAGAATAAAAACTTCAGTGGCTCAAATGTATAAAGTAATTTAATATGGCGGAAGCATTAATTATTTTAGCTTAATTGAATTCTGAGGACTGCAGTAGTTGCATTTTTGTAGACAAGCTCTGTTTATTATTTCTTTGTGTAGATTAACAGTAAAGGAAACATAGATAACTTTCAGTTATTTATTGTAAAATAAATGTGTCAATTCATGTGTAAAGCAAGCTGTTCAAAGATAATTGAGTCTTTATATTTGAAGAGAGAAACCAGAAATCACCCACTCGCCACTCCGGCTTCCTGAAATATGCTGCCACCGCTGCTGCCCTCAAATAGGTTTCAGCTACTCTCCTTGATCCCGTGTTGTTTTCGTAGACCTTCTTGTTCAGTCAAAATGATTTGTGTGGCCTTCTGCTGCGTGACTTAAGCTGCACGACATTACAGCCCTCCGTGGCTGAGCATAGCCAAGGTAAACCAAGCACCGAGCTTGGCTGAGCCACAGAACCCTCTTACTCTCTGCGTGCGTGGGTGTTTCCTCCGGAGTGCCGGGAGGCAGCACATTGTAAAACTTTAATCCCAATTCAGGGTGCTCCGTAGTAGTGAGATTTTTTCTTTTTTGGAATGGTTGGGTTACAAGGTTCCATATTGCAAATTTCCAGCTGGATTCACGGCCTCATTTGCCAAAGCCCTGAATTTTGTTCTTTAACATTTCATGATTTAGCCGAGTTCTTCTTTCTTTGATAGACCGATGGATAGCTTTCTTTCGTTCTTTCTTTCTTCACAGCATTCATCTGAAGCCAGGTGTGACTCCACTTAATATGCTCCATGAATCCTACTTGACCACATCACTGGTGGCTTTACAATACTTGCATAGTAAAAAGAGACAAGTGGATCCTGAGGATCTGCAGGAGAGTGTGTGCGTGTGTGTGTGCGTGTGTGTGTGTATAACACAAATCCAGAACTTCTGGACTGCCATAGAAGAGGAGGTAACTTTGTCTCCTGAATCAGGATTAGATTTTAAAGACCTTTTGATACTGAAGTCTGTAGTGTTCTCTTAACTTGTAATTTGCTAGGCCGAACTTCATTTGATCAAAGAGCTTTCTTTTCGTTATCACAAAAGCCGTCTATAAGATATGCTTTTGAATGTTACATGGCCAATGTAAAGACATGACCTGACTACGGGCGGTTTATTCTGCAAATATTTTTTTATTTTAAATTGGCTAACCTGTTGGAAACCCATTCTCGTTCTCCTGCAGAAAGCACTGTATTAACAGATGCTTCAGATTGTTCCACAACAAAATGAAGCCAGGCCAGTGCATTAGCTAGGAGTTGTCAATCACTGTTGCATGTATTTTATAAATGTCAGTTGTTTTAGAAGAAGTATGAGAACTACAGTGGCGTTCTGTAGCTTGTCTTGCCTTCCTTGGATAGGTTCAGTGGTTTTTGTCTCTAGTTCACAAGTGTAGACCAGGAGCCAGACATTTCCAAAACAACAGCAGAAATTCATTAGGACAGTGGAGTTAATTTCTGCAAAGACAGTGCTGGGAGTAAGAGTTCATTTGAATTCCTTGTCCATCCAGTTCAGGCCACCAGTGCTGGGTTCCATCCATTATGGACTCGAACTAGATGTGCAAGGTGGAAAAAAAAAACCTTCCCTGTAAAATGTGGGATTTAACTGCAACTCCTGCTCCACGAATGTGCATTTCAGGCTTTTAAATGGTAAAACTGCCTGTAGAGAAACTAAATAACCGGCATGTGCTGGAAGCCAGAGATAAACACTGCCGCAGGTTGCCATGAAATAGGCTATTTGATATATTTAGAATTGTTATTTTTCTCCAAATTAAGATTAGTTAAATCCATGTGTGTTGTGTGAGTGATTGTTAACTCAATGGCATGGATTATCCTTTTTTCAAATCATGACAGCTAATTATTATTGCTGTCTAGTCTGAGACATTCACTTACAATGTACCATTATGGGCCCGTGCACCCATATTAACTATAGGACTCAGCCAGCCGTCACCATGTCTTAGTACGCCAGCAAAGGAAAATGCAAGCTGAGAAATCCTAGTTTGATCGCCCGTGATGTCAGACAGGTTGGGAACAGGTGGTCTGAGCAACACTGAGCTGGCATACGGCGCTGGAAACCAGTCAGCGTTGGCTGATCTTCTCTTTAGGAAGTCTGCGGTGGCACCTGATCCCACCACCAGTAGCTCTTCAGTACAGTAGCTGTAGCATGGATAATTTATCAGAGCAAGGAAAGGAGATGGCTAGAAACAGTGTTAAACAGGAAGAAAAGGCTTCCGAAATGGTATGAGGGCCTAAGAAAACCAGCTTACTGTAAGAGCCTTTTCCTTAGGCTTCTAGAGACAACATTACGGGCTTGATTCTCCTCTCACTTTTGCCATTTCCCCCTGGTGTAACTCCAATGATGTCACTGGAGTTACCTTGATCTACCCTGCTGTGAGACCAGAATCAGGCGCTGTGATTTTATCAGACGTTTATCAATATATTTTGCTAATTTGCATATCTAACATTGGAAAACAGAACCCTTCCCTCCCCTTAGAAACAACAAAACACCCCAGCCCTATCAGCCCCAAACCTGATGAGAGCAGTGGGTGCAGTGTTGCAATGGTTTAAAGAACAAGTCTTTTGCCTCTGGAGACCTCGGTGGAGGCCCTGACTTGGGTCACAAGGCGGAAAAACAAGTTGGATGAGCTCATCCTTGTTTGTGCACATCACCAAACGAGTGCAAAATAAAGCATGTTGAGGAGTCTCTCTAGTCCAAAATGAAGAAGAGAAAATCAGTCCTGCGGTACATTCGTACAGCAAAGTGAGAACAATTGCACAGTGCCTGCCTGCATTATTCCTGGCTCTCCCCAGGGCCATAACTGTGGTTCCACTCATCTGTAAGCTGTACACACTAATTCTGGGAGGGGAATTTCTCACATAGCAACTGCAGAAATATACTACAGCATTAAGGGTTTAAACCAATTTCTAACTGAGAGAGACCAGAATCATGCCTGTGTGAGAGGGCAGATTAACCCACATCTGCCTGTTGTGGGGTTCTTATACTTTCCTCTGCAGTCTGGTGGTGGCCACTGTCAGAGACAGGACACTGGGTTAGATGGACCTTGGATCTGATCCAGTATGGCAAGTCTTGTGTTTCTAGAATAGATTTCTTATTGGTTCCTCTTTGGCAGGTTAGCTGCTCAATAGTATAAAACCTTTTGCCTGGTTCAGTTTACACTGCCATTGGCTTAGTCAGGAATTGCAACTCTCCTGATGGATGAGTTTCCACTTCTAAACACAATGCAGAAGTTGTCCCTGGAGGGGACAGGAAAGCTAATGGGGGAAGTTCAGAGATGCTCTTGAGCTACTTTCTGCTATTGAAGTGGAATAGGCTGCAACGGGAGAGCATACGGCTGGTAACCACAGTCATGGTAATACTTATAGGGTAGGAGTGAACTATAACTTGTGTTGAGGGTCGGGGACCAGGTGATGAGAGGGGAACAGAGAGTGAAAGGTGGACTTAGCACTGGCCAGGAAAGGGGAAAACATGAGTGAAAAATAGAAAGATTAACCTAGTGTCCCTTAATTCTAAACCTGCAAAGAAATACATATACAGATACACATCTAACACTTAGCTAGACACACACATGTGCAGTTGTATGGCATCACTATAGGCATAGTGCCTTGGGCAGGTGTTTGAGGAGATACATACACAGAGCTCCAGCACAGATAATCACAGAAATAACGGCTCTTGTTTATTTGTCAGTATACAAAGTGTCCTGCAGAGGCACAACAGCAAGTGTAGGAATCCTGGGAAGAGTTAAAGGTGAGAAACCCGCTTATTATGAAACCTTTTCTTTTCCCCTTTCTTGAACTTCTCCGCACCCGTTTGGCACTTCTGATGTAGTCTTTGGTTATTGTTTTTCAACTATCCCTTGGACAGACTAGATACCCCCTGCCCTGTGAATTGTGCTCCGTGTCAGGGGTTTATCTTGTGTTTTTGCCAGTAGTCCTTCCTATCAAAGCAAACAAGGAAGCCAAATCCTGCTCTCCTTACTCTGTCGATGACTCCTCTTGATTTCAGTAGGGGCTACTGCTGAGAAAGATGAGAAGGATTTAGCCTGGATGGTGCAACATTTCTCCCAAAGTGGGTGAAATTTTGCTATTTAGATATTTTGGAAGAAACTTTTTTTTTTAAAAGGATGCTGCTGTCTATCAATTTGAAATCTAGACAAAATAAATAAAAGTAATTTCAGGTAAAACACCCACCTCAGATTCTCCCTGCCAATTTTTGTGGTTTTATAATCACATTTTCTTATATTTCGTAAATGTTTTTGTCTTCTGTTGCATCATGATAGACCCACACAAACAACAGGGGAAAGTGGCTGTCTGACTTGTCAGGAAGAACAGTGAAAATGATTACTCACAAAGGGCAGGTACATCACTGTACTACTCCACATTCACAACAGGGTAACTGCGTTGAAACCAGTGTTGTTACACTGAACTGAGTGGGATAACAGAGCAGTGACTCAAGCCCAGCATGCTGTCAAATGCACAAAGTAAAAAACTGAAAAAATCGGAACAAATATAATTTTTCCCTCTAATCTCTTTCAGTTACAGTCATCTTGCGACAATACTAGGTAAAACTTTTTCAGACAGAAATGTGATTTTTTTTTTAAGTTGGAAGAAGGTCGTACAGTACTGGAGGTCAAATTCTGTTCTGATACTGATATAAATCTTGAGTAAATCCTCTGTGATGCTGGTGTCAGAGCAGCATTTGCACATTTTTAAAAAAAGCAGTGGGCTAGAATCCCCCTCATTTACATCAGCTTTACACTGGTATTACTCTTTTGATTTCAGTGGAATGACTCCTGGTTTGCCCAGGACTAAGCAGAATCAAAATCTCCCCCATTAAAATGTTTCTCTGCCTTCATTGGGACCTCTGTTGCAGTTATATAGGGCGTGTGTGTGAGACGAGTGAGCATGTCTGATAATTATTACTACTGACAGGTTGATAGATTTTTAATGACAATATGATGGCAAAAGATGAACAAGTGCTGGTCATCCAATCATAAGTCATTTTCCTGATGTTCCTGCAAAAAACCAGTCCATTGCAAAATAAAGACATGCCCGGTAATTATAAAAACCTGCTATGGCATTTGTTACTGCATGGAAAATAATAATAAAAATACTTTGTATGATTAGTGGAGTATTCACTGTAGAAGTGAGTTTGCTGAGGAATTAGAGGCAGCGCTGAAACCCTAGTTGGAAAGGACATTTACATGCGCACCTTGTATTGTAGAAAAGCCAGCCTGCGAGTACAAATTATTGGATTGTTTGAGAATGATGGATGATCAATAAAAGCCACGGTTATGGTTTTACAATAAATAAGTAAATAAAAATAGATGCTCCTTTGCCTTTGCGGGATAGGACTGCGGTACCACAAGAGTGGGCTCCCATCGTGTCTTGTGGAAGATTGTAGTGATTTCTCGGTCCATGTTTGAACCTGTGCTGCCTAAACACACTGTGACCAAATCAGCTGTGACACAGGTTGCCCTTTCCCAGGGTGTCTGAGATTGGAACATTTTTCTATTGTCGCTAGAAATCATGAAATAATCATACATTTTGTACTAGGAAGACTTAGATTTCTCTGTCATGTCATCTCATGTCACTCAGAGGCCATTGATTTTAGGTTGAATTTCAGACCTGTGAGCATGTAGATGAGAGTAGGGAGTTGGGGGCAGGGAGAGCAAGAAGCAGAAGGAAAAAAAAAGTCATATATGTGAAATGCTGTTGCTTAATTGACAAAGCTGGAAATAAAATCCAGAGCCCCAGAGAAACTGGGTGGTTCGCAGTTTGAGAGACGGACACGTTGATTTCACCCAAAGCATCCGTCTTTAGAATCACTTCTTGTCCCCATTCCCTCCCACCTTGGTAATTGGTGGGCTGTGCTGTATAAATCTTTAGAAAAAGTGGGTGGGGTATCTGGGGACTTAGTGTCTAAGCTCAGGAGCTAAGCCGGAAATCCCAGAGATGTAATGAAAACAAAACGGACTTTTCACTCGCGCTGTGGCATTCTGGCAGTGAGAACGCTTTCGTGAGCCAATGTTTTCATTGTAGGTTTTCTCGAGAGAAGTAGTGGAAACGAATCGTTAACCCCTTAACAGGAATAAATGTGGTTGCAGCAGAAGCAAAGCATTCTTGCTCTCAGTTGGCATGTTGGAAGGCTCCGGGTGGGTGAGGAAGTTGGGAGGAGACGCCACTTGTAAGAAATTTAATAATTTTAATGGCAGATGTGAAGTGGTTTCTTGGTGGTTGCTATTTTTTTTCTTTTTGCATTTTGCATGTTTGCTTTTGCAGAATATCCGAGCATGCTCAGCACTAACCACTGCTGAGTCCAACATCTCGGGACCTTCAGTATTGTGTTCTTGTGCTCGTTAGCATATTTCTTGAGCGAGAAAGGGGGGACACTGCTTGTTGGTCTTTCAGCAGGGTCATGAAAGTCACAGATGGAAAAGACCAAGCTGTTGATCCTTGTCCCCTTTGCAAGAGCAGGGTATTTCTATCTATTGCATCCTTGACAAGATTACAGGACCAAGCACTTCCATAAGAACACATTAGCAAAAAGAGGATTTTTTCCCCCAGTAATTAAGCTAATTTACTTTAGCAGCTGGTTTTTGTGAAGAAATCATTCCCCCCTCTCAGCTGATTGTACTGCATTTTATTTTGATATTTTCTTTCACCTTTTGATCACGGGTGGCACTTACCATACCGCTCTCTCTCTCTCATTAGGGTCTTTTATCCGCATTTATTCTTGCAAACAGTGTGGCGCATCAGACCCTTTTCTAGCTAGAGAGCATCTAATCTAGCCTTTAGAAACTTGCAGAGCAATTAAAATCATTAGACACCTCATTCCTGCTGTCCTAGATCCTCCTGTCCAACCTCACCATGCAGGTTCTTGGAAGCTCGGTGCCATGCATAATTTGGGCATAATTGCACAGCTGCTGCAAGGGGGCTGTGTCTCTGCAGCTGACCTTGGTCAGTGCGTCTGGCCTCTGAATAGATGTTCTTCTTCTTTCTTTCCACTTTGACAGTTCCCCCTCTTCTCCTCGCCACCCTCTTCCCCAGCCCACTCCTTGTCTGTTCTCATTCTATAAACACCAAAGTGGAAAGGTATCATGAAGAAAACTGCCTTTGCAATGCACAAGGGCGGCTGGTGGAGGGAGCGTTCCAGTTTGCTCTCTCTCTATGTACTTCCCTTTGGAACATTTAAAAAAAGAATAAATGTTGTTATTTAATAAATGACTCATCTGGATTTTTACACCAAGCTGATGTTTTTTACTGGTCATTTAAACAGGGCGGGGTGATGGGGGAGGAGTGGATACAGTAAGACAGCAAACAGGGATTCAACTGCCAGTCTCCTTTTAAGACATTTATTATTTTCAGAGTCAAACCCGTAGCCGGCTAACATAACTGTAAAGGTTGCTATTTGAATTGTTGGCTAGGAACCCTGAAGTACTCTGTTATAGCTGCTATTATTCTGTGCAGACAAATCCAGATCAGAATTGAGCATTTACTTGTTTTGTTTTATTCATTAAAAAGACTCTCTGCTAATTTTCCCCCTCTGAACCGCCTTCCCCCCCCCCCCCCGAGTGCCCTGTTACTAGCTCATAAAAAGAGTTTGAAACTGAAGCGAAGTTTCCTGAGGAAGGTTTTCTTTTTCTTTCTGCCCTCCCCCCCCCCCCACTCCATGGTGGTAGCTAGACTTGGCCCAGTGCCAACCTGTCTTTCATCAAGTAAAGAGCCATTCCAAGTTGAAATTTATAGAGCAGAGTCCAGGTTCAAGGGCTGAGGCCCGCCAGCCGCTCCGGCCTCTTTGTTACTGATTAATTCTGCAGGCAGTTCAGCTGGTTTGCTCACTTTTGCCTCCTCTTCGCAGCACTGCTGCATTGCTTCCTAGGCAGCAAGCGGCGGCTGCTGCTGCTGCTTCCCCCCTCCCCCCTTTTCAGCAGCGATTCCCCCTTCTCTGCTTCGTTGTTTTAACCACTTGAGGGCTGAGTTGTGCAGCAATGTCTTTAAATTAAAAAACCAGAATTCTCTGCCTCCTCTTGTTTTACCACAGCTAGTTGTAAGTGTCTGGGGCTTCCCCTTTCACATCAACTCCCATTAGCGATTGCTTCTCGGCAGCATTTGGACCCAAAGTTCCCATGTTTTAATTAGTTTATTCAGACGCATGCAGCGGGGTGAAATAGTTTCTTTCAGCTCTACCTGCAAAGGATGTTTCCTGTCACAGCGCGGTTTCCTGCATGGCAGGCTCTTAAAGAGGGGCCTCGAGGTGGGAAAGGGGCATAGGTCAAAACAGCAGCAACAGAAGGACAACTGCAGAAAGGCGGCTTAAAATGGTTATGGCCCCAATCCTGCAACGACGCTAGTGTGAAAATCTGACCCTCGTGAAGTCAATGGGAACTTTGCCATCCGCCCCAGTGGGGCCTCAGTTTCATCCTTAGCGTGCACTTTGCTTTCTGTAGGTGAGCAGCGTCATTGAATTCACTGGGATTACTTGTGCATAAGGCTAAGCATGTTCATTAAGTGTTTGCAGGATTTCTGGCCTGCGTTCGTATTTTCAGCCCAAGTGGACTGTGTGTGGGAAATGCATAGGGGTAGATAAGGAAGGTGTAGTGGGCCACCATGTTTAAGCGCCCTTGGGAAAAACCTGTGATGCTATTACAAATATCCGAGGACTAATGTGTTGCAAATTGTGACACGCTTAAGTTCTTAAAAGTATCCCAAGAAAATAAAAGACCAGGATGAATGCGCCTCCCCCCCCACCCCAAAACAGTAGTTTCTGAATCCCCTGTATGCATCCTTACAGTGAAGCTCTTAATTTCTTGTTTAAACATTTCTCCAAAGCTGTTCCTTAGGAAATAAAAAGGTACACTGTTTGCCTATAGCAGATTAAAAGTTTACCTTTAATGTGACAGCTTCTCAAGTCTAGTGTCGGAAGCATGTCTCTATTTTATGATATTGTGAAACAGGTCTGGACCAGACACAATGCATTTAACTAAGAGAGAACACGGTAGAATTTGTGTGTGGTTTTTTTTTAAAATTATTTTTATGGGGTATAACCAGAGACGTTTTCTGTCTCTCTCTGTCTCTTAAAACTTGTAAGTTTACAAATGGCAAGCACATGTAAACCACACTTGAAAATTTATTAACAAACAATTAACCTTCAAAATCTAAAGTTCGGCAAAACTGAACTTTTTTTAGTCTAAGGACTGCTCTGTTTAATGACCTGGCAGAGAAATCTGAAGATGGCTTTTTTTTCTTTATAAAACATTTATAATTTCAGCACTGGAAAGTCAAACACACACAAACTCTAAGAAAGCTTTCACATCTGTCTCAGCCTATGTGCTGATTCCCTGGGGTCCCATTTATAACAATCTAACAAGATAGAATCTGCCTTTGAATATCAGTAAATATGGCTAAAGATCACAAAACTGTACTCATAATTGTTCGAGACTAAAAGGCAGAATATAGTGTTTGATTAATGTTTATGGCACAGGGTTTCTTTGCAGAAAAAGATAAATCACTTAACCAATCTCCCCTCCCCCACCTCCCTTCCCCCAGCCTCCACCGCAGAAACCCTACCCCATTTTTGCAGCGTTCATGGTTTAGGAAGAGGTGCTTTATTTTACATTTTGAAGTTGATCAAAGGTGCCTAATTGCATGGGGGAGTTTTTCTTGAAAGAGGCATTATGTGATTTCACTGATACTGTACAGGATCTGGTTTATTTACTGGGATTTATTTACCACCAAAAATTATCCATCAGTGTTCCCTCTAGAGCAGGGTACGTTGGCAGAGGAAGTCTTGCCTGATGCTGTCCTTGCTGGATCTTTCCTGTGGACTTCAGTCTCCAGAGCTCTGGATCAGACCCCTAAAATTCACTAAAAATATTCATTAGGGGGGAAAAATGCAAAGAAATGGTCATAAGAGGTCATGAACAAGGACACTTCTTTATGTTTGAAGGGTTAGTGTTTGTCATCTAAGTGCTTATATCGTTGCAGCCTGTACAGCTGTCATCAAAGGTTCCGATTTGTTCAAAGGGATCGAGAACTATAGCATTAGTTACGTGGGGGTGGTATTGTACCATCCTGCATTCTGTCCCTCTGTTTTTTTCAGTGCCTCTCTAGGGATACTTGGGAACTGATTCCCATTGTCTCCACTGCTCATCTGGAATGCTGTATTATTTAGGGGAGAAATGCAAAATAATCTGTCTGTCTATCCTGTGCTAGTTGGCTCTTCTGAAAATCTTCTTAAAATGGTATCTCGGACTTTAAAATAATACATTTATCAGTGTTTAAAATTTTTTGGCATTTCACAGAGGGAATGAGGAGAGGACTCAGAACTGTGCTCCATTATAAATGTTGCTCTAGATTCCCTTGAACTGATTTGATGAAGTGGTAAAGATGGTTTGCCCTCCAGAGATGCTGTGTATGCAAAGAGGGGGATAGATTTGTGCAACAGCATGTACTAATGTATATTCAGTGCTGTTTTCCCTCATATACTTCTGCCTGTGCAAACACAGGCTCTGGGCCCTACCAGCAAAAAGTCTGCCTGGAGGAGTTGGGGTTGTAGTCTGTGCAGCCCAGGAAGTGGGAGGGGCCTGCTGTAGATGGGGTATGGCTAGGATACCCAGCAAATGAGCTGGCCGATCCATGGTGAATTTAACAAAGAGAAAGGAGTGTTCTAGGGAATTAGGGTTAAAGTGCAGAGGTAAAGCCTGCAGGGCAAGAGATGCGTATTTCCCAGAAAAGGTTGTTTTTTATTGGAGAGAACAATATGACTCTTCTGGGTGAAATGGTAACTAATATGCAGAGTGCCTTCATAGCAGAAACACCTTCCCCAGTATGCAGTTAGGTAGGAACCTTTGCACTTTGAAAATCATGCTTGAATATCGCTGTTGAGCACTTGCAGCCACTAGGATATATTTGCCGATTTTCCCCACTGTCTCTATGACCCGGGCAGTTCTACCAGTGGTAGCAGTGATGGAAGCTCTAGTGTAGAGGTCTCCATACAGCCCCCAGCAGTTTAAGCTCAGAGCAGGATTACATGGCCTTATGCTTTAAAACACCGGAGGCCAATGGTCCTTTATCTGCACTAGAGCTGTCCCTGGTCCATGGAGCAAGGGTGGGACGTTTTTGTAAACATCTAGCGAGCACCAGAGTTTATGGTGCTTCTTCCCTTCCATCTCTTTAGAAACATCAACAAATCATGATGCCTATGTGAGCAAAGGATTTGCATCCCCATTTTATAGATGAGACAGAAAGATGGTAATGACTTGACTTTCAGAGGTGCCCCCACATGAGTGAAATTCAATGGGAGCTGCAGGTACTCAGTACCAAAAGTGACATGTCCAAAGCCAGTGAAGGCAGTGGGTGTCAAAGACAGGATTAGACCTCAGGAGTTCCTGGCCTTCAGTTCTGTGCTCACACTGCTACACCTCTATGCATGTTTTGCTATTTTTGAGCAGCAAGACCATATCCCTCCAGCTTTTAGTACTGTTATTGTGAAAACATAACATTCCCCCCTCCACACACACACCTCCCCAGCACACGTGAACACAGGTGAAATCACAGACTGAAGTTTAAGACCTTTTTCTCTCCTTCCCCCCCCTTTCAGCCCCTCCGCTGGTTACATGTATAGAGTGACTGCTGGAGGGGGCTTGATGTGTCACTTCTCAGTGGCACAGCATTGTTGCTGCTGTGGGCTCAAAGCCAAAAGATGGTTGCTGCTACGTAATTGAATAAGGATCTAAGTAAATTATCACTCGGCACCTTCTGCAGTCAAAGAAAAAAGGAATACTTTGCCCATACACAATAATTTTTCTTGTAGTCGTGGGCTAGATCCTGCTTCTATTGAAAACATTGGGAATCTAGCCATTAAGTTCAGCAGGTGCAGGATGGGATTCTCACCTCAACCACGTACACTGGTCCAAAGCTTGAGTCAGGATTCCTGCACTGTAGATACCCACAATTCATGTGCTAAGGGAGACGGGGGGGGGGGGGGGAAGGAAAAGATCTGTGGTAAAATCGTGCGACGCCCACGTAAATATTGTTTGTATGAATTGGGTCCTTCATCTTTTGTTAGCAGCAGCTTGTTAATTAACAGCAGATTAGTGCTGCTTTCTTCTGACACATGAATATATTTTGGGTTAGAAAATACTTGTACTCAATAAAACTGTGTGACTGAACAATTCAGAAAGTACTAGCGAAGCTCTGTAATGGATTCCCTTTTTATGCCTCCACAACTGCCCCCCCCCTCTTTCCTTAAATGCAAGCAGATTTCTGCAGTCTAGTGCAGAAGAGACACGTTAAACACAGCTAAATAAATCATGTTTACTCTTGGCGTTCTTGGTAGTGAAAAATCTATTGGCTGTTTTTACTTCCTTATTTCTCAGCATTTGCTTCCTACCTGTTTTTGAGTGAGTGCCCAGAAATAGTAGTTTTGTCAAAGGAGTGGATTATGCCAACCGGCAGTTTGCTCTGCCAAGTAAGCTGCTGGATTGCAAAACCCAGTGACTTTTTTTTCCCCAGTGACACTGAGCTACCTCCCGCCCAAAGAAATTAGGATGTAGAATATGGGTATTAAAACCTGCAGTGTGGGGAGATGGAACTAGATACTAGCAGTTTGTGAGATCAGTTTAAGGAAATCAGAACATATATTACAGAAGCTTTTTTTTTTTTTTTAAAGCAAACTATTTGTGATTGTGAAGGAGAAAGGACTGGAGATAGCACTAATAGGAACCAGACATTTTTCTCTTCCCTTAGTCATTCCCTGTCCCCCATCAGAATAGGTACGGATATCATTTCAGTGTTTTTTTTTTTCCCCTCCAGATACCCTCTCAGATGTGAGGAAAAGGTGACTAAGCCTTTATTTTAACTGAGTTCAACTCCATCCTCTCCTCGTATGCTCTGCTGTTGTGGAGGAAGCGGGTTGCTTTTCTTTTTGTTATTGTACCTGTTAGGGATATGAGCGGGGACAGCCATTCCATTTTCTTTTGGATTCCAAATGGCAGGTTTGATCCTGCAGTCTGTCTTTACTTAGGCAACACTCCCACTGATTTTGACAGGGGTTTCACCTGCGTACAGACCGCAGGGTAGGGCCTGGGCTCACACCCTAGAAGTGGAAGGAAAGTCCCTTTTTCACAAAGACATACGGGGCTATATTCATCCGTGGTGCTGCTCTGTTGTAGTCAGTGAACTACGTCCTCTAGAGATGCCCAAACATGCCAGACTGTGGGCCCAGTGCTGCATAATTGATGCAGGCAAAGCTCCCACTGATTTGGAATTGAGATTATTTTAACTGTAGGGCATGATCCTGCAGTCCTTTATGCCAGCAAAGTTACTGTTGAAACCAATGGGAGCTTCACATGAGTCAGCGCCCTCGTGAGTTTACTCAGGCTAGGTCTCTGCTATGAAATGTATGTTGGTATAATTATGTTGTTCAGGGGTGTGAAAAATCCACACCCCTGAGCGATGCAGTTATACTGACCTAACCCTGGTATAGACAGTGCTGTATTGACGGGAGAGCTTCTCCTGTCTACATAGCTACTGCCTCTCAAGGATGGTGGATTAACTACGCTGTTGGGAGAAGCGCTCCCATCAGCGTAGTAGTGTCTTCACTGAAGCACTACAGTGGTGCAGCTGTGTTAAGTGTAGACCTGCCCTCAGTTTGATTGAAAAACTAGAAAAATACTCCTTTCCTTCCCGCCAAGGCCTCAAATGCGATTCTGTGGTCACACTGGACGGTCTGTCCCTTCCCCCATGGGAGCCTGTGGAAATTTTACCTTCGATTTCAGTGGGAGAAGGATCAGGCCCTCGATGAAAATAGGAATTTCTGAGGCGTACCTAAAAATCCATCATTGTAATATTCACCCCAGGATGGAGGCTCCTATGAGGCCTTTTCTACCTGGCGAGCTTTTTGGGGTGAGAGCATAAGGTGAGTGGCCACTCAGAGGGGCATCCATTTCCTGCACATGCTTTTGGTGCATGCTACATAGTAACTCTGAACAGGTTGGTGCAGAATAGGGGTGATACTGGGAGCAAGCTGAAGTCAATGGCTGGGAACACAGCACACTGGAAGGCTGTGCCCTGTTCATTGCTGGGAGACGGTGAATTCCATATCCCCAGTCCCAACTCAGTTCCCTGCACAGCGCCTGTTAACTCAGGCTTTGTTCTTACACCTTAACTGAGCTCATTATTCACAGTAGATTATTACTGTAAACAACCACATGTCCTGAGAAGCCAAATTAATTTCTTCCTTTGCTTTACTAAGTCCAGAAATGCCTGATCAGTTTCAGAACGGGAGGAAAAATAAAACAGAATCAAAGTTTGTATGTTATGATTCCTTTAAATTTCTGGTGGGAATACTCTGCGATCAAAATGATATTTCCATGGAGGCTTTTGCTGCCAGTTTGTTTAATTACATTAAACAGTGGTATAAACCTCAGCAGAACAGAAACCTCTCTTACAGCCAGTCAGTAGAATATTAAATCATAAGGAATAATGATACTAGTGTTAACGGGTTATAACAATCTTTATCAAATTAGTGCTCTAAGGTGTTACTTTGTTTTACCAGTTCTGATATGCATACACATTTTGCCTGATCACTTGTTAAGACTGGAAAAGGGATTGAATTCTATTACAGAAAAATCAAGAAGTTGTTTTGAGTGATACATCAGAACACTGTTTGTGATTTCGCAGTCTTGATTCCACTCATCCTTTTAAGGAAAGGTTCACAATATGTATATTGAAATGCCATCTACATCCAGAAAATCAGGGTTAAAAGGACTACTGTGTTGAAACTAATTACAGGACGATTTAATTTTTTTAGTCAGTGACATTTCAGAAATTTGGCTTGAAACCCAAGAGGCCATAGAAAAATTTTGTTACAGTGTGATATAAAGCAGTGAGCTCCAGTTTGAGTGTATAGACACTTCCATCAAAAACAAAACAAAACAAAATCCACTGGCATTTATTTTACTAGGATAATAAAGATGAATTGACTATAACTTCCCTATGCTGAACATGGCTAAAATGGTTGTCTTTTGCTTGCCCCTCTGATGGTGCAGTACTTCCGTCTTGTTTTCAACTTGGTTTTATTTTTTTAAATGTCCTTTTTGATTCAGTAAATCAGTTTGGCTTCAGTTTCAGACAGACATACTAAGAGGGCCTGATTTGGCTGTACTCACAGTGGGACTACTTGCGGAGTAAGATACTACTCAGTATGAGTAAATGAGGTAGAATCAGGCCCAAAGAGAATATAATTACAGCGTCATGTCCAAATGGTTCTTGTTTTCTTGAGGCTGAATTTGCTGTTATCATTCTGCCCTGGTTGTGAGGAACAAGGGGTTGTTTCTTGACTGTGCTAGTCTTTTACCTTCCCAGATGGAATTTGATCATCCAGTCTTCATCTAGTCAACATTCCTAAAGAGCCTGCTGCTGCTCTGATTGAAGCACTGGACAAAACTTATAATTGATTAATTTATATAACATCAGGATTGGGTCCAAAATTTGTAACACATGGCTTCCTTTTGCAAATAAAATTTGATTAATTCCTCAATTATTTCACCTTTTAAAACTCCTATAATACCCCTGTCCTGTTTTTTTTTGTCCACCTTAGATGACTAAGCAAACCAATCTGCTTGGTTAATTTTCTATTCATGTATCAATACTTTCTGTACATGTATCATTTTGTTATTTATTCAGATTTGTTGGCTGACCATTGAATTGAGAATTAAGCTTAAGATCCTGCTTTTGACTTTTAAAATCCTCAGGACTCTTATAGCTTTGTGGATTGTGTCAAATTTGCTGTTGGTCACTTTACCCACTTCATTTGTACATTCAAGGTATCAAACTTTGGCACATTTTAAGTCCTCACTAGTGGAGTTTTCTCCCCAGAGAGATCCACAAATCAAAGTCCACTCTTATTTTTTAAATCTATATTGAGTATTTCCCCCCTAACTACTTTCCACTCTTTGCTATGTTTTAGTTTGCTTATGTGAAATGTCATGGTGATTGTTAATAGCGCTATATACATGGGAGGGAAAATTGTGGTTACAAATTTGTACGTAAAAAGTCAGGAAAAGCAAAAGTGAAATTGCTAGTAGTATAATTAACTCATCCACATTGTACGTGTATGCAATTTTTGATGACTAGAGGGGCTATAAAATGTATAGCTTAATGCCTACATTATAAATACTGGATAAGTTAACATTGCTATCAGCAGGAGACTGTCAGCAGGAGACTGGAAAAATAAATATGTGGTACTCTCACAAACTTTGCTCACAAACCAAGCCCTGCTAAGTTGCAGCCCCTGTAGATATCACTTACAGAAGATAGTGCAGATCTTCTTGTGTATGTGCTCTGCATATCACTGTATTACAGTGATATGAGCTGATCATCCTCCCTCCACTTTCTTGAGTTAACAGTGAAACAGTTGACAGTGTTGAGACTTAAATTGTTGTCATTAGTCTTCAGAGTTAACAGCTGCTGAGCTGAAATGGGGCCGTTCGCAGCTCTCAGAGCTAGTGTTTCAAAATGTCTGTAGCCTCTGACAAACAGCACTTCATTGATTTACATCCCATTCATAGCAGAAAGTTCCATCCTAGCCATGAGCACCTTAACACTTCCATTTCATTTGTGCCCATTCTTGGCTTTAACATTGCATCAAAGGGTTAAACATTACATTCCCTTGGTTTCTTTTAAGACAAAAAGAAGGAAAAGAAAGGAGGAGGGGACAGAAAAAAGAGACCGAATACCATAACTTTCTGCTCTTGTTCATTCCCTTCATTCTTTTGTTGGTCCTCTCTTCTCTCTTTGCCTCTCCCTTCTCTCTTCAGCCTTCCTTTCTCCTTGGTCACGTTCTCTCTGTGTTTTTCACACCACCACATTTCTCGTTCATTAGGTCTCCTGAGATTCACCATAATAAGAAAACCACTTTTGAGACCAGAGAGCTGCTTAAGCCTCACTACAGTCTAATTCTGCCACCAGGTTTTTTCATTGGTGAGGGTTGATTTGTGGGGGACAGATGAAAAAGAGGGGGGTAGAGGAGAAAGGGAAAAAGGGGTGAGGAGAATGGTATGGGGACAAATATAGGGGCGGTTGTGGGGAGGAACTTGTCCAAGCCGCCAGTTCCTTCTGCTTTCTTCTCTAAGGGCCAAATTCTGCATGAGAATGCTTGTGTGCATTGAAATATGAACAGCTGAGAACAAAATTTGGTCCCAGATGGACAAGTTCTGAAGTCAAATGATCAGCATAATTGACCACTGGTTAGTCCAGGCTCCTGTCCTGCTTACTCATGTCCCTTCATTTTTGCATTTTAAAATAAGATCTCTCCCTCTCCCACATGCATATGTGTGTCTATAGCTATATCTATAGTGTGTGTGTGTGTGTGTGTTTGTATCTTTGCCCACATGCAGCCCTGATTTCACCCCCTAATTCCCTCCATTAATTCCAGGATCTGTTAAATTGCTCCGATCACCTATTGGGGCGATTATATGTTTTAATTATGATTATATCAAGAATATTTGCTGAATATTCAGGACTAAAAATGTAAATCCCCACAAGGATTTGTATAACCATTGAAACTCCTCAGGACTTAATTATGAGAGCTGGGGAATGAAATCAGAGGAAAATTCATGCACTGTTTATTGTCAATCCTGTATTTTTTAAAAAAAAAAGTCCACAATCGGAGTGATTATTATTATTTATTACTTTATTTCAGTAGCACCTAGAGGCGCCAGCTGAGATCAGGGCGCCATTGTGCTAGACACTGTACGTGCCCGTAGTAAGAGACCCTGAAGAGGTTACAGTCTGAATAGACAAGACAGACAAAGGATGGGAGGGGAAACAGAAGCAGAGAGAGGTGAAGTGACTTGCCCAAGGTCACAGGAGGTTAGTGGTAGAACTGGGAGTAGATCCCCACTATCCTGACTCCCAGTCCAATGCTTGCTTTACTAGACCACACTAGCTCAAATGAGAAATGGTTTTGATGTCCTGTTTGTTAATGCTAGACACTTTAGGCCTGATTCTGCCCTCCCTTTCCTTCCTCCTGTCACGCTCTGGTATTTAATACACCCCTATAGAAATGTAGGCAGCTACCAATGATGCAAACACTCTTGTCTTGAGGAGGAGAGAGCATGGTTTAATTTGGACTATAATAGCTTTGGGTTTTGGTGAGTAATTCTTTTCATATATTTAATGGGGGGGGATTTAAAATAGCAAATATTTCTTAATTATTTTGCATTTTAACTGTGAGTGATTAAAAAAATAACAGAGATAAATGAGCAAGTTTGGTTCAATGACCCAGCTGTGACATTAGACAAAGTAGAATGTAAAGTCTTTGACCTGGTTCTCTAGCCAGGTCTATTGACCAGGTAACAGGAGCACCCTGCATGAGATCCAGAGTGTGTTTTATATGGATACTGGTGAGTGGCATACAAAATACGCACTGTGACATCAGTTGTTGCCAAATAGTGGGACACATACAAATGAACATACCTGTCTTCTAAAGGGCAGGTTTTGGCACTGCGTAAGCAATCTTCAGGGATATTAGGAGTCATCTGTGAAAATTCAGATGGTTTGTCGGGTAAGTAAAAATATCCTCATCCTACTCTTTAAACATGAAAACCCAAAATAGGACACACAATTATTTGGATGATCAAAACCATAGATATGTCCACACAAAGAGGATTTGCTTGCACAAAACGGATATTTAGGCATTTAGTAACCTCACATGGGGTGTTTTAAGCTCAGTTTATTTATGTTTGTAAAGTGCTTCCAGAGCCCTGTATGGAAGGCATTAGTGAAATGAAAGTTGTTTATTATTATTATTATTATTTATTTGTATTACTATTATTAATTTCATTATAGCATCTGACTACTACTAGGACCCTACAACTTGCATGCACAATTTGAGGCCCTTAAATTTAGAGAGTGATTCATAAAAACGTGACCCTAATACTTTTCACATTGACTCCTTGTACTGAATGTGTATTCAGCTGATCCACTGAAAGATCATTTTCTGTCTAGAAGTGAGTAAATAGGGTGCCTTTTAAAGACAGCTTAAGTAAATCTTTACCTTACATATAAATATGTGTTCTTATGATTGAGCATAAAAACTTCAAAGACAGAGCTGCAAAGGAACTGACTGTGTGAGCTGTTAGTTGCTTCCATGACATTTTTTTAAAATACTACTATTAAAACAAAACCAAGGAATTGCATAGACAACGACAATGTTTACATTGTGTTAAGGATCTGACATAAACTAACAAAAGTCAGGAAGTATAAAGCTGAAGTCACATTCACTCTTTTTAACCAGCTCTGTTGTGCTTAACCACTGCAGCATATATGTTATGTAACATAATACTTCAGACTCCTGCAAATGCTTAGACACAACAGGGCATGTTAGGAAGAGCTTGGCATTGTTCAGAAGACAAAATCTCAGCTATAACTTTGCATTTCCTGAATGATGATGTTTAATCTTAACTTTATTTACATTTAGGCTTTTTTCCCCTTTACAGTGCTTAAATAATAGATATTTTTTTGTCTTTCTAAAAATGGATCAGCTATGGGAGAAAATCCCATCAGATCCATTCTGCCCTTTTAGAAAGGCTTCGTCTGTGGAGATTTTATGCAATTTGTGGCTTCATCCTTGTTTTTTTTTTTAAAATAGCATTGAAATGATACATTCTGAAGAAATCAGCTAATTCTTTAATAATTCCTAGAATATGTTTTTTAGATTTTAAAATATGGGAATAATTAACCTCAGATTGTAAAAATCTGCAGAAAAGCCAAACAGGCCTGTGCAACCCTGAGATCTAATAACAAAGAAGGTGAGTCCGATTTCCGCTGTCTTAAGAGAGACCCACGGAATGATGACCTACATGCCTTTGTCCCTTGAGCAGCAGTTAGAGCTCAGCTATCTGGTGCTCAGTTAAGGTGGCACTCAACTTATCTGGTATTGGAAATTTCAAAACAGAGGATGTTGTCTGCTGTTAATTAGATGTATTTTAACTGCAAAATGAGTTTGGTAGTTAATACTGCTGTTATGTGCTTCAGTGTGAATCCTTAGTGGAGCTATTAAAGTGTGAGAGCCTGAACTTACCAGACATTTTGTAAAACTGCTGGAGTTTTGTACTACTGTTCAGAAACCCTGTCAGGAGGGGAGTCCCTTTCTCACTTGGAGAATGTTGCATGCACATTTCCTACCAACTGATCAGTTGGTTGGGACCTTCTTGAACTCCTCTTTGCCACCGGGCTCCCAAGGATGCGCACTACTCCTTACCAGTTTCCTGTTTCCAGACTATGGCCACACCTACGGGTGGACTTTGTAGCGTAGTAGGGACCACACATAGGGCTTGGTCCGCTTAGTGCAAAGCACCCTCGACTCCTGCCTGAGTCATAAACAATAAGTTGAGGGCTTTCAACATTTTGTAGGTGCTGAGCACTACGCAAGAACAGACACCTACAGAGCAATGCCCCAGAACAGACAGGGGAGTTATTCTGTATTTTCTTATCAATTTATAACCAGAAAACTCCCAACCTTTTCCAGGGTAGATTTGACAAAAACGACTCGCACTTAATAAGAAAACAGTACATTTCATTATGGGGATATTTCTCCCCACCCCAGTCTTACTATATAGTTGTTTTCCCCCTTATAATTTAAAATAAAGTGGCTGGTACAATATTGAACCAATGGATTTTATTTTTTTTCTTTATTTGCTTGAATTTGAATCGGGTTATCTGCCTATCTTGTTTATGAAATTTTGTGCTGTCTTTGCTGCACAGACTGTGACTCCCAAATCTTCCACAGCTCCATTTCCATATTCCTGCGTGCTTGTTCTTTGTTAATCACTTGGCAAGCGCTTATTTGAATATTAAAAATTTCTTTAATCATCAAAGGCAGGAGCACAGCTTCATGAATATTCATATTTTTTTCCTCCTCAGACTGGATTCTAGTTCATTACCCTGCAGTAAAGCCAAACAGTCATCAATCGCGCTCATTACAGCCGCTGGCGTTTTGATTGGCTGCCTGCTGCTGGTAGCTTTCTCCCTCCCCCTGCCCCCCACCTCTCCCCTTCCCTCCTCTTTGAGCTGTTGTGTACCTGCCAACAACAACAACAAAAAAATATCAACAGTGCAAGAATAAATTTCTCTGGTTGAAAAACAACTTTGCAAACTTGTCAAACAGCCCTCCTCACTTTTTTCTGTTTTACCTAAAAAAATAAAATAAAAAAAAATTAGAAGGGAGAAACTTGAGCTTTAGAGATGAATATTTGTCAAGAGAGTTGACGTAAGTTTCATTTGCATAATGACTTTGTACTTCTGCATTAATAAAATTTGCATATGAAGCCATGTTAATTACTCCTGATCATGCTTTTTGCATTCATGCATAGTAATTTTCTCCGACTTGTGAGAATTAATGTCTTGGCATGGGGGGGGGGGAGAGAAAGAGGGGGAGTTAGGGTACTGTCAAGTTTCTGTGCCAGTGTCCCTCACTCACACTCTTTCTCCTTCATGCTCACAACGTTGCTGTTCTTCTATGACTCATTTATGCATTATCAGTTGGAATCCTTGGGATAAAGAAACGTATCTATTCAAAGGGAAGCCTTGTTTGCCAAAAAACAAAACAAAAAAAACGCTAAGCAGAACACCCCTTCCTTACAACATTGCATTTCATATTTGTAGATAAAGTTTAGCTGGAGAAAGACCAGTATAAATCAGGCAGTGTGTGAGTCTGAATAATCACAAATAGTTGTGTGCGCTTCGGCTTGTAAGGTGTCGTGGCTGAGGTGTCCATACCTCTGAGTGTTTGTGTGTGAACATGCCTCTGCGTGTGGGTGGGTGTGCACGTACGTATGCATGTACATGTTTTATGTGTGTATCTGCATATGCTCTTCTGTGTGTGTGAGAAAGGGGTATTTGCCTCTCTCTGTGTACATGCCGTGGTATGTGTGTTACCACTGAAAAAGGTTAGAGCCTCTATGAAAACCTCACTACTGTACGTACTCGGTGTGTGTGTGCTTGCTTCCATGTGCCTGTGTATGTCCCTATGCCTATGTGTGTGTCCCTATGCATATGTGTGCCTGTCTTTGACCTCTGTGTGTGTGTGTATATGTGAGAGAGAGAAAATCCATGGTTAAGAGATTATAATAGTAGGTGGAAAAGGTTCGTATTGTAATATGTAACATAGATGAAACAATTCGTTTTAGGAAAGGCTTTCAGATCAGCGGGAGAGATTATCAAATAGATGCTCATTGCACTGTCGGGTGTGTCTGGCTCATGGCTGCAGCATGGTAAATACAGAATACCAGACTTCTCAGAAATAGCTGTAGGAGTGTACCTGAACACAATGGGATGGTGCAAGCATGGGTTTGCAACCTATACCCTGAATTTCCTGCTTGGTACTGATATCTGCCATTATTTTAAGAGCTATTTTATATAATGTAACTGAATCTGTCTGTCTGCCTATTAGCTGTCTACCTGGACACGTGGGCACAGAGAAGTATGTACATACAAAGGCACGCACACACTTGGAAGAGAGGCTTAAACAAATGTGTACACACACAAACATAAAGGCAAACACAATACACCGAGAAAGGAATACAAAAATACACACATATATACATGCACATTGGTCACAATATAATATGTAAAACAAGATCTCTCTTCATTTGGTGTCTGTCTTAAAAACTCTGATACATAACGTTCCAAGGGTAGGCTACAATTCCACCCTTGTACCACTCTGTTGTGCTTAGATACTGTTCTGTAGATGTGTCTGAGAGGATTGGTGTTTTTTTCTTCATATACAATAGAGTAGTATGTCCAGCCGTGCCTAGCCAAGGTGAGGGGGACAATGAAAGGATAACATTTATGCTTGGATTGTGACTTTGCACGGTTTTATCATTGTCAGCAAGATCCTTACACTCATTTTAATTTTGGGGGATTATATTTAATTTATCTTAATTTCTTAGACTCATAGACTCAAAGGTCAGAAGGGACCATCATGATTATCTAGTCTGACTTCCTGCACATGGCAGGCCATAGAACCTCACCCGCCCGCTCCTGTAATAAATCGCTAACCTCTGGCTGAGTTACTGAAATCCTCAAATTATGATAAAAAAACCTTGAAGGTACAGAGAATCCACCATTTACACTAATTTAAACCTGCCCCATAGTGCAGAGGAAGGCGAAACCCCTCCAGTCTGACCTTGGGGAAAATTCCATCCTCACTCCAAATATGGTGATCAGTTAGACCCTGAACATGTGGGCAAGATGTACCAGCCAGATACCGGGGAAAATTATCTGTAGTAATTCTTCTTTGTAAGTGTAAAAATAGTGGGGAACAAAAATGACTCTCAGCTGTATCTGGGAGTCAATTCAGCTGTGCTGTATATGCAATGAAGAGCCTTTTTAAAGTGTAAGGGAAAATGTCTCCTCTTCCATATGCACTGGACATCTTTTATCCAGACTGCGATCTCTCTAGGCCTGCTTCACGCTATTCTACCTGCAAAACTCCCATTGACATCAATGAGAGCTACACATGCAGAGTGAGTAGAAAATATGCAATAGAGATCTGCAGTGCAGGTGAGTGATTCTCCCATACTGACTGCAAAGGAGAATTATGCCTCAAACATCTAGGCCTCAAAGATCTAGGTATTTTATATCTATCTATCTCTCTGTCTATCTAGATAGATATAAAATACTCTAAAACAATTAAATCAATTTTTCTAAAGTAGCTTCTAAAATTGCACCCACCTTTTCTTTACATCCAGACTTCCTTGAGCCCAGACTGTGCAGGCTGAGCATCTAGATTTCTGAGTATCTGATTTTCATGTGTAAATGTGATTTCCTCATCCTGGTTTGAGTTTTTTATATGTACAAAACTTGGATGTGAAGAAGCATGGACACAGTTTGACAGGCCAGTTATGGACTGGGCACTTGTCAAATTTTAGTCCCAGAGCCTGCAAACCTACACGTTAGTGTGATTGGGCCAATCTGGAAGTCTTTACTTTGTTTCTGCGCTGTCCCTATTCTGGCAAAATCTTGCTGTGATGAATGAGACAATTCTATCTCTTAGTTACACTGGTGTCAATCCAGAGTAACTCCAAGCCATTCATTGGTGCTACTCCAGAATGATAGTAGTGTGACTGGGAGCAGAATTTATCTCAGTGGGAGATTTGCTGAAGTAAAGGATGGGTAAATGCCGAGTATCTGATCTTTTGAATTAGGAGGGAGTTCATAGATTTTTAAGGCCAGAAGGGACCATTTTGATCATCCAGTCTGAGCTCCTGGATAACACTGGCCATAGAATTCAAGCCAATGATTCCTGCATCGAGACCCATAACTTGTGGCTGAGTTGAGAATGATCAGTATCTCACATCACTGTCTTAAAAGGGCAGATTTCTGCTTTTCTTGCATATGTCTATACTTAAAGCAGTTAAACTGATGAGGAGTTACCCTATCTTTGTTTTCATCTTTAAAACACTCTTTGGGCTAGGGCTGCCTGGTACCCACTGAAAATGGGTTGGATGTGCAAAACCCAGACATATTCTTAATGTACACACCCTTATCGGGGTGCTGCTGGGCACCAGCTCTGCAATTTATACAACCAGAAGGAAGCTTTGTTTGTTTAAAAAAAATGCCCTAATTTTCTCTAGCCACTTCCCTTGAACCAATGGATGAGGTTTCTCTGCGAGTTTATTTTCCAGGCACTTTGCATTTGCCAAGGTGCCCCCTTGCCTGACCCTCATTTGCTTCAGAAAGTTATTAAAAACGAAGGGAGAAATGAGAAAAAAGAAGGCACCACCTGGTCTGTAACTGCTGACAGAGGAAGGCATGGCCTTGTGCTGGTCTGTAAGCCCTGGGAGTTTTCCTCTCTCACAGCACCAATCCATGCAGTAGTGGCATTTAAGACCTGCCAGGGTTGTGTTTTATTGTTTATTGCTTCTCCCTTCTTTTCCTGCTCTTGGCCCCACGTTTGCTTTTTCCCCTGTTAGGAGTGTCCTTTTTGATACTTAATTTCCTCTCTTGACTAGAGCACCTTGGACTAGAATTTGGACTCAGCGGCACTACCTGAGGGCTGTATTGCATCTTTTTATGATCCTGAGGGCTGTGGCTAAATGGAGCAGCTTGCAGCCACCCTGATCCTTAATAGAGAGTTGTGGTCCGTTGAGATTTTAGGACAGACGACTGTGCTTCATTTTGATCCCGACATTTGGGTCATGCTGCATGCTGGGATCTGTGCTCCTTGCAGGCCTCACCTCCGTATTAAAGCTGAGTTCACCCACCGGTAGTATAGAATTCTGTAGGCCCATATGGCCCGTAGGCATAACTTTGGCCATCCCTAGACTCCATTATAAGCTTTGGTTCTATTGAAAGGTGTAAGAGACTGGAGTACACGTGACCTGTACTCCTTCTGTACGTCCCAGTCTGTCTCTTAGAAACATTATGGTGCAAACGTTGTGGTGCCGCACATGGCTAGTTGGAGATCTGACACTGGTTGCAGTATAATTTTGAATATTAATGCCCAATAGCCACCCTGTGTACTCAGATATCAAGCTCACAACTCTTCCCACGACACACAAGTTGCCCAGTAACCAGGTGGCTGAACCAAGCCAGCAGAGTGCCAACCTAATTCATTATACTATTTTTTGAAAATAAAAGTGCAATTATACAATAGCTTTAGGATGCCTTCCCCCATTCTTACGTCTTTATTGCTCTATAAAAATACTTCTCTTATTATTGTACTTTAAAATTACAATGAAGTGGCCCCTATATGTATATGTCTGACATCTGTTTCTTTTTGCCTGGCACACAGTCATACTCGGAATGTAGTACAGATACAGTCCAGTTAATGGTTATCTTTACCTGTTTTTGAAGCATTTGCAGTGAGATCAAACAGTTCCAAAAAAAATGCCCCATGAGCCGCAGAGATGGCTTCTATTTAAAAGCAGCCCTTGCAAAAGAGCACAAATTTTATCCTTGATGCTTGGAGCTCAAGTATTTACACAGGGAATTTAGATTCTTCACTTGTGGTTTTGGCAAAAGCTTCACACAAATGTTTTGCACTGGTGGTCTCTTAGCCATTTAAGATAAACGACAAAATCAAATGCAGTCCTTGCAGACTAACGCTCTGGATGCTGTGCCAAGGATGAAGTATCCCTGTTTGCCTCACATGTGTAACTGTCAGATCAACATGTAGCCATAGCTTTCGAACTGGGACTCTTGAGCTGGAGAGGATGCATTATAACATGCTGCTTCTAATGTCATAGGGCTTTATGGCAAAATAGTTCTTGATGCCCGTGTGTGTGTGTGTTTATGCACGCACATGCATGCACAGACAGAGTTGTCACCATTAAAACAAAATAGCAACAGCGTTTGCCCAAAGATACCCCACAATTAACACACTTATTTCCTGATCTAAATGTAGGGGAAAACCTGTGGTTTCCGAGGTACCACTGTGAGGTAATTGTTGGCAAATGCCAGCTTTTGAACGGTGACCACTGCACCACATAGCTTTATTTAGAAGCTACCCTGGATTAGTTACAACTCCTTTGTTGAGTAATTAAATAAAAGTCATGGCTTTAAATAAACATGGAGTGCCAGATCTTCTGTTGAAACACATTTGTGTAGTTCCATTGACTTCAGTGGAATTATGCTGATTTACAATATTGTGTGTGTGTGTGTGTGAGTCTGCATGTGCATTTGTGCATAGGTATGAGTGTGTATACACATATTTTAAGATTTATATTTTCTTTTTTAAGTCATAGGGCTCCTTTCTGACTAGTGCCTGGAGAAGAGAGGGTTTCCAGAGAAGCAGGAGAGGATTCTAAACACAGCTTAAATAGCAGAAGATTTCTAGCTGCGTTAAAAATAAATAACACAGTTTGAGGCTACAATATCATTTTTCAGCTATTAGGAAAAAGGTTGTTGCATTCTTTATAGGCTTGATAGGGAAACAGAATACACAAATGGGCCATGCAAAATGCGTAACTGGCTGCAGCTCAAATGGGAAGGAAGCACAGTGGCCCATGAATGCTTTATTCTGGGAGCTTGATTTCTGGCACCTCTCTGAAGCCATTTGAGCTGTAAGTCGCTGCACTTTGTCTGCGCTGGTGGGTTGATCCTGTTTCAGCAGCAGCTCGGCAGAAAGCCTACCCAGTTATGTGTCAGTTAAATGCATTAACACGCCATAAAACAAGAATCCCTCTTTTGATTCAGTCCCTAAGCACGTGCTGGTGGGTCTGGTAACTGCCTCCAGTTCTCATCTGCACCATCTTTGACCTTCTCTAGCTTCCCTCACCGGCCACCTCATCCCCTTTCCACGTCCCCCTCCCTTGGGCCCCTCCAGTCTGAGTTCGCTTCCAGAAAATTGCCTGTAGCAATCTGTGGTTTTATAGTTCTTCAGGTCTCTTGCCTGCCCATCCCCCTGGCCTGGCTTCTCCTCCGTGGCTTTCCAACGAGCCACACCAGTCTCAGCCTGACATATAAATTGGTTAAATAAAAATATGTAGCGAGTTAGGTCTAGTTGCCCTCCACCCCTCCTGTTTTCCCTGATGATGCCTCCTCTGTCCCTTCAAACTTAGATCCGACTGACAGTTTTTTCT
Organism: Mauremys mutica; assembly: GCF_020497125.1. NCBI lineage: Eukaryota > Metazoa > Chordata > Testudines > Geoemydidae > Mauremys > Mauremys mutica. Next base: position 25,209,325 of record NC_059075.1, read on the forward strand.
ATTGTTTTTTCTCCAGGGCCGTCCAGGCCTGCAAAGCTGCTGGGGGCTCCCATAGCTGCCTCCTCCCACCCTCACACATCAGTGATCACGTCACCTCTCCGCGCATTGGCCTCTCTCCCGCCCTGCCTTAGCCTGCCCTGCTGTGGTGCCCGTGCAGTCTCAGTTGGCGGGACTCAGACTGAGACTCAGACTGAGACTTCAGGCACATTTGGATGTCATTGTCAGTTGTCAGGTAATAGAAACTTTTTTTTTTTTTTTTTTTTTTCTATCTGAAGGTCAGTAGTGCTGCCAAGTGATGTCATCGTTACTGTGGGCGAGTGGTCTTCGCTGGGTTGTGTGGGGGAGGCAGTGAAAACGTAAACATTCCCTCATCACTGAGGACGGGGAGTGGGAAAAGGGGTGTGAGTCCTTTCCTTCCCCCCCCACTTTCAGATGTCACTGCCAGTCGCTGCTGGTCTGTTTATGCCACATTGTGAGCAAATGTCTGAGAATCCTCACATAATGTGATACCCTGGTATCAAGATTTCATCTCTCTGGGCTGTTTATTTTAAGCTTAATTGGATAACATTTAACATCTGAGGTCTTTTTTTCCTAATCATTTGTATTAAGGGCTTTCCTCAGAGTCCATGTGCATGCAGGATGTATGTGCTCCATGCACTTTTCTGCCTAGCTTTTGAGAAAATGTTCCGCATTAACATTTTTTTGTCTTCATTTTTTAAACCCTGACTCTTGTCACTGCCATGAAGGAAAGGCGATGTGGATTAGTGAAACCTAGGTAGCCAGGGAGGACCCTGACATGTGACTGACTAAAGAGTTGATGCCTGACCCTGCCATTTCAGACACAGGGATCTCTTTGAAATCAATGGGTGTTCTGAGTGCAGCTTAGTTGAGGGATCAGGCCTGTAGTGAATTTAGGGGGTTAGAGGTGAAAATGGGAAGGGCCTAAAAGAAAATTCAGCTAAGGCAAAATCCTAAAGTGCTTACACAGGCAAAACTCCCATGTGTGCCAAATTCTGTAGTCCCTATTTGGGCAAACTTACTCGGAGTTTCACAGAATAATGCTGAGTAAATACTGCATAAGGACTGCAGAATTTGGACAGTCAGGAAGGAATTAGCAGAGTGAGAAGTGAGTAAAGCCTTAAAGAGTTGGCCCCGATGACGTCTTGGGAGGGCCAGCATAAACTTGCTCACATACAGCTTTTCATTGTAGCATGTGCAGATAGAATCCGACCACAGTATAACAGTGACTATATATCAAGACAGGGTCCTTATGCTCAAATAAATGTGTTAGTCTCTAAGGTGCCACAAGTACTCCTGTTCTTTTTGCGGATACAGACTAACACGGCTGCTACTCTGAAACCTATGATTCAGTTTCTTTGGAAAATACCTGATTGTATTTCCTTAAATGTCTGCAGCCTTTCACTGGGGGATACCGGGGCTGAGGGAGAAAGTTAGGAACTTCAGATTTAATGTGATGAACAGAGATCGAAAGTTTTGCAAGTACAGTATTTTAAACCTTGAGTCTTGAAGGATGAAGAATTCTCAAGAGGAGGTTTAAAAATACACAACAGTACCTCCTAGAGCCCGATCCAAAGCTTGAAGTCCACGGAAAGACTCCAGTTGACTTCAGAGGATGCTGGATTGGGCCCACAGTGCAGTCAGTTTTCAAACACCAACTTTTCTCTAAGCACAAACTCTTTATATCCAGCATGATGTTGCACAATGCAAAGTATTCAAATAATGTCTGCCAGCGATACGTGAAGTTGCACTATATCCAAGTTCCCTATAAGCAGGTTGCTTTCTCGATGGGGTTGATTCTTCACTCTGTTAATCTGGCTTCACTTCATTGGCTTCAGTGGATTGACATTGCCATAAAACTCATATAATCAAGCCCTTATAAACAATTAACGCAGTGTGTGAAGGTAGGCAGTTTCCCCCCCTGTAACCAGTAAAACATACTGGAGGCAAGCTCATATTTTCTGTTCCCCTCTCTCTCTCTCTCTCTCTCTCTCTCTCTCTCTCTCTTTTTTTTTTTTTTGATATAGAATAGACCCGGGTGTCTTTGATATGTAGGTAGTTGTAACAATGAACTGATACTCTTATTCCCTATTGCTTCTAAAACAAATATAGACAGTTAATGGAGAGAGAAGAAAGTAAAACTAAAAATAGAAAAGGAAGGAAGGACTAACTCATTACAGCATGTTGGAACACAAGGCTTTTCTATTTTACGTACTTTCATTTTATAGTTGAGCGCTGCTAGTGTTTGGAATGATCTATTTGCTAAAAGAGTGATGCCAGCTTTGTGGGAGATAGACCTGTTATCATGGCTTCCTATAATTACTGCTACAGTCTATGGCACTTAGAGAATAGGTTATATCAAAGCACACGCTAAGTGTTTATGACAGTAGTTGGTCAAGTTCTGCTTGAAAGAAACATTTTCTCCCCTTGGAAAGGAGGCTCATATCTACTTAACCCTTTATTATCTTCCATGTATAACATTGAGAACATAGAACAAGGTCTTTCTTACACCCAAAATGTTTTGTGGAAGTGAAACAAAAAGAACCCCTTTGTGTTGACTATATAATAATACCAGTGATGATCTCAATGTTGTTTTCTTTCCTCTTCATATAACTGTTTACACTGGAGAGTCACTTACTCCAGCTTTAGGGATCTGCTTGTGTCCCTGACTCGATTAGCTCTTTATTCTGTCAGCCTTGTTCCTGTTTCTGAGGAATTGTTTCATTCTTTGAACAAAAGCCATTAACATTACCCTCCTCTCTCCTCTCCCCTCCATTTCATACCTTTTTTATTTTTCAGCTCTTGCTTAAATGCTTAGTAAGGACCTCACATTTTTCAGTGTAGCCTCAACCTCTCTAAATCTGAGGGCAAGCAATTGCAGGTGCATTTGTGGGCACGTAGTATCTCTGATTGTCACTCACAGATCAGGTCCTTAGGAGTCTGGGCAATTTGTGGCAGCAACAACCTGAGTTGTTGGCTGCATATGGGTGCCCACATGTCAAAGCTGCTGTTGAAAATTTGGTCCTAGATATGATTTGTCTTGTATACAACACACAGATAATATTCAGTGTAGTCAATAATAACCACAACGAATGGATGCCATGGAAGTTCTGCTGTGGTGTGTGCTGGGCCACTTTTTGGTTGCTAGCTGCATTTTCTGTTATGCTTTTGTTAATTTCTTTGTGTATAAGTAAATACAGGATGTAGAATTAGCAAGTTAGAGCCTACATATTAAAATATTATTTTAATATCTACACATATCACTGTTGCAGTGTCTTTTGTGCCTCAGAAGCTTCTGTCTGTTGAATTGGGCTCTCTTGTTTTAAATGTTTTTAGTGCCTATTTAATTAGAAGTTGGAACAGAGTCATGAAATTCACGGGGTTGTGTAGCTTGGATCTAAAATATTAAATGGGCACAAAATTCACTTTGCTTTGTGTCTTGCCAGATCAGAGTGCTTTTTTTAATCTTCTTTTTTATTTTGTTTAAATTAATTCTGACAGCTTAGCTTAACTGTAAAATACATAACAAAGACATGCAAATGATTATTGAGTGACATAATTATATGTAAAATTATATGTATGTTTGTGTATACAGACACACTGGAAAACTTTCACTGAAGCCATTTTTCACAATACATCTTCACTATAAATACAGGCTTCTTTTTCAAGATCTGATGTATTAATATTGTACATGGAGGCTGAGATTTTCAAAGCGGCCTACGAAACGGGGATGCTCAATTCCCATTAAAATAAAAGAGAAATGGGCTATGAAAATCTCAGCCCAAGAGTACATAGCATTTTATGACATACTGTACAAACACAAAAAGTCTCTGCCCTGAAGATGGTACAATCCAAAGGCGCTAGAAATGGAATTGCAGTTGGTACATTGCAATGCACATTGAAACAACATTTGTCTTTAATTTACCCATTATACTTGTATTCATATGGGCTTGATGTAAATCCATTGGCACTGGCCCTGTGAGCATGGGTTTTATATACATATATAAAAATAATTAAATCTATCTAACATACGTATATTTAATCAATCAGTGAAACAGCCTCCTTCCCACACAGACATATCTATAAGGAGGTAGAAAGCTATTGTAATACTTCAGTTGCATATTTAAGAACAGCAAGTGGGCATTGACAGCAGTGATTAATGGGCAGTACTGTGAGGTTCAGGATCTAACACAGAGGCGCCATGAGGCCCTAGATCACATGGTAAGAACAGTTTTCCTTTAATTCAAGGAATTGGCCATATGAGTTAAGACATTCTAATAATTACCCAATAATCTTGTAAAGTTAACATCAGTTTATTTTGCTACTAAAATTTTGCTGACTGTAGTATTTAGCTAGTCTGGTGTTTTCTTGGTACGGGTTAAAGTGACAATAAAGTTAAAAGAAATACCTGTAAGTAAATAATAGATTTTAACAGTAGAATATTTTTCCTCCTTTAGTTATATCATGCTATTCGTTTTGTGTTGGTTTATAACCTGAGTCAGCCAATGAGGAGAAATGCTAGAAAAGACCACCCTGCTGTAAAAGGCTTGATGCAATTAATACAGTCTGTCTAGAAAGCAATATTATTTCAAAAACTTTTATGTTTAATGATATGGTACGTGTTCTGCACATTTCATACTAGAGTAAGAAGCAAGCTTTTGTTTCATATCAGACTGGGTTTTATTAACACTGGAAGATCAATGGAAAACAAAACAATAATCAGAATGGAGAATGCAAACTCATCCTGCAAAAGCCTCCTCACTCATCAAGTCCCAGGACGATGACTGATATGTTACTCCTCCCCCTCTTACTCAGTGGAATCTGAAAAAAAAAATCCATCCAAATTAGATTTCAGATCCACTTCCCCCCCCTTTTTTTTTTGGAGAGGAGAAAGAGGAGTTGGGCAGTGTGTGTGTGTGTGTGTGTGTGTGTGTGTGAATGCAGACAAAGAGCTACAGCTACATTAAAATAATTTGCAAATGCTTCTTCTCATTATACTGTGAAAAAAAAAGATTCACGCTAGAGTAGAACTGACTAAAATTTGTGCTCAGAAGAGACGTCTCTATTAGTCACTGATTACTTATTTTAGTGAAATATTTAATGTATTTTGAAGATTTTATTTCATGCAGTGTTTAAAGTATCTATCTATCTATTTATCTATCTATCTATCTCATATCCAGCCACAAACTAGACCTCATCATAAACTTATTTTTAATACATGGTATGTTTATCAAGAGATGAACAGGAGACTATAAGACAGCACAGAGGCAGCTAAAATTAGGGCGCTTCACAGGGCAGCGGTGCTGGCAATATAAGTGAGGCTTAGGCTTTGTTCTAGAAAGACACCCTATCAGTATAACTTAGTAAGTCCTAATTATGTAAAGTTAAGAGCCAGCAGGGCAAAAGGGGTATTTAAAGTTGCTTAAAACTAGATGCCTGCAATTTCCAGACATCCAAGGAAAAAGAAAGGTGCTTAATTGCAATATTAATGGGTGGAACTGGATCCAGTAGTCTCAAGACAAAGGGGTTCAAGGAAACATTGCCTACAGTAGAGACAATGGCTCCAACATTTAGAGAGTTAACTGGATTGCATACCACTACGCCAAGCCCGAGAGTCTGAATTCTTCAAACGTTCCAAATGCAGAGCTAAATCAAAGAATTCTGTTTCAAATCCATACAAGATGTTGCTGTTTTTCTCCTCTGACAGGAGAAGCATTTGGAAGTGCAGTTTCTTTCTTTTTTTATAGCTGTCTTAAAAAGGAGTTTGGATGTTTAGCACAGCTGGTGCTCATTACATTATGCACTATCAATAAAATAGCATGTGTAATTAATTTTTAATGCAGTGCTATATGCAGCGCTTTAAAGCAGTTACTGTATGGGGAGAGCTGACACCGGTCACCGACATCAGAAATATTAAAATAGAGGGCTAGATTTTTGCATTTTTAAAGGGTGTGTGTGTGTGTGTGTGTGTGTGTGTGTGAGTGAGTGAGTGGGGAAGGGCTAATTATTAACCAGCAGTTCTCTGGCCATGATTAAATTTAAAAATATTGGAACAAGATAGATGGAGGTGTTTTTTAATTTATTTATGGGAATGGATGAATTCCCCATGATTGAGGGGCTCAGTGTATGGTAAATGATGGCTTGTTTAGGAAAAAATGTTTTCAGAGCAGGTAAACACCATTAGGCTAAGTAGTAAGTTTGGTGGATTTGTATTTTTTAGTGACCGGTCTTTGTTAAATCCTGACCACAGCTTGTCAAGTGAGAAGCCTATTGAAAAAGGCAAAGCGGTTTGTGAGGTTAAAAGAAACTAAAGGAGACACATTTGAGTTCCTTCAGACCCCCTTTTTTTTAAAGAGTGCTTTCTTGTGGCATTTCATCGGTCGCAATAAAAAATAAACCCCAAATTTCTTCTCTTGAATCATTTCAGATTTGGAAGCAGCGTCAGTTTGAATGAGAGTAAGTAGAAGGATTGGGAAGCAGCACCGTTGATGGGGGAGTTACTGCTGCTCTGACAAAGGACCCACTCACAAACAAACCCATTTACACTTTTGCTTTTTTCTCTGCAGATTGGGGCTCATGCCATACTTTTCAGGAGACCCAAAATAAAAAGAGGACGCCCCTGCTAATAGGAATGTAGGTGGAGCTTAGGTGAATACATAGCTGCACACAGAAATCATATCAGGAAACACCTCCACTGCCAGTAGCAAGAGCAGCCCCATTTTCCTAGTTGAAATATTGTGCACATTATTACTCAACAAAGAAGACGGGATCCACTTTGTTTTGCAGCAGGAGCAACAGGGTAACTGCTGCGGATAATTTGTGCTGTAAGATCAACCGTTTGATCGCACTACCTTCTACCTGCCTCTCCACTCTTTCCCTAAATGCAGCCAGTCTCTTCGTAAACACTTCATAAAAAATATTAAAAGCATGAAGAGGGGAAGGCTTGTGTGAAACAATAATCTATTAGGAAATGAAGGACCAAATTAGGATTTGCACTGCCTCTCTGCACTCACTGGGCTTGCCTTTTGGCTGTGCAGTGCACAGGGTTTGTTTTTTTTGTTGTGTTTTTTTTAGCACTGAGATTTTTAGACACACAGACACACAATACGTAGATGTTCGCAATTATTCTTTATTTCCCTCAGTAAAATCCCATTCATTTGTATGTAGCATATGCCAAACCGTTTGCTTGCATTGCTTCACCTGGCATGTGTAGCACTGAGTTATTCTGTCCCTTCAGAAATGGTTTCTGTCATTGCTTTTCTTGGCACTTTCGATTTGATGTGTGTGCATGTGTAAGGAAATGTGCAAACTAGGCTTTTCAGACTCAGTGAGGAGGATTAGTGTCCTGAATGTAGACATATCTCTCACAATCAAGGGCAAGTAGTCTAATCTATGAAATATCATTTAGATGTTATCAAGCCTGTGCGTTTGGCCCACAAACCGGTGTGAGAAGCATTGGTAAGTGTACATTTCTTTGTGAACCTTTTAGTTTTTTAGAGGAACTGTGCCAGATTCTCCTCTGCAGTACCACAGCATAACTCCCTTGAAGTCAAAGGAACTTACTGAGGTACCCAGGGCACTTCTTTTGATAGGTAAATGACTGCATAAATATTTGAAGCATACATTTTTGTTTTCTTCTTCATTTGCTCTGTCATTTCCATACATTTTTGTAACATATAAGTGTATCTAGTGCACTGGAGTGTGGCATGTCCCTTATGTAATCCTCTTCTTTCTGCCCTGTGGATGTTGTTGTTGTTCTTGTTTTTTTTTAACCAATGTCCTTGGTACTAAAGACAAGGCCGTTCACCGTAGCAAGGATTGGGGAAGGAAGGTCTAATGAATCAGTAGAATGTGTACTTGGAAAGAAGCAGGCAAAAATCCCACATAGAGAAGGCTTACATTTTTTATGAATTCAGCTGTAAGAGTCAGAGGTCCTGGGACTTTTGGAATGAGGTTAATGCAGGTGCTGAGTGAATATCTGAGGAGACAAGGGTATTTGGAATCTTTCCATAAAATTGTACTTTTAAAATTATTCTTTGCTACTAAGAACTTAAGGAATCCGTGGGTAGAGAGAAGTCAATGTATACAACACACCTGCACCCTTTAGGTTTGTTTAAACACCACTTCCTTATTTTGGGCCCTATCCCACTTGATTACTCATATAAACAGTCCCGGTGGAGTGTAAGGAGAGTGAGATTGGGCCCTTTGTCTTTTTGTCCTTCAATCTCACTCCTTCTGTATGGGTGGTTGACTCTTTAATTTTCATAATATTGACAGGTTATTTTGTTTTCTTTGTCTGTGTCTTGAATTGCTTGCTTTGAGCGGTTATAATTCTTTCAGAACACAAATGGTCCATTTAGCTGTTCCTTTAACTTATTTTTATAAAACACTCCAAAGATGATTCAGTGCTCACAAAAGCATACCCATGCCTTTTGTTTATTTCCTGGGTTTCAGTAAGCCTCCAAGTCATTCAGCTTCAGGAGGATTCTGGGTAATTTTTGAGTACCCACTTTCATGCCCTAACACTGAGCTATGTGGTAGCCCCCATGAGGCAGGCAGAACAATGATCATACAGTGCCATCAGTCTGTGTGTGGAATTCTTGTTGACAACAGGGGGAGCACATGTGGTACTTAGTCCTGTGAGCATGTCTTCCTGAAAGGTGCCTTAGTGCTTTTCACTTCCATCAACTTCAGTGGTGTTACACCCGTTTATGCGAGCTGTGAATTTCCCCTGTGCAGCCCAGGAAAGTATATAGCTTTAAATGAGAACCAGTATATGGTTAGGAAGGATCTGTCATTTAAAAATATTAACAATAAGTTATGTAAGAAATAAAAATTAACAGAACTAAATAGGATCTTAAAATAGCAGTAAACCTTCTTACATATAATCCATCTTTAAAAGAACTACTGTTATTTTAGTTCACATCTTCTAAAAGGTCTTTCTGGTTTTTTTTCCTCCCTCCAGTAGAACAGGGAGCGAATAAGTGCACGTATTATGACCTACCAGTGTTTAACATTTAAAGGGTGTCTAAAAATTAGGCCTGAGTGTTTACAGATTAATTAATCCAAATCCTTTATAAAAATATATGTACCGTTGATTGAGCTGGGAACAGGATGTTTGTGGCTTTGCCTGTAGTGAGGACAACATTAAAATAAGTAACTTTACCCTTATGCAGAAGTCCTATAGAATTTAATAGAAAATAGACCCATTCTATAAGTTTTTTTTAACCTTTTCATTTAATTAAAATAATATCCCTCTTATAAAATTCTGTAGTATGGTTATAAAAGTCCTACAGCATGGATATAATTTTCTATTACATTCAGTAGGTTTGTAGAATAATTTTGACAGAACTCTGTTAAATTTCTATAGAAACTTACTGGCTTCATCCTTATACATTCTGCAGGGCTTTGCCATAACAGGTAGAGTAAAAGATGCTATTGAAATGAGAGGCAATAGAGCTCTCTTATTCCTCCTCTTCACCATCATTGTCAAAGATCATTAGGATAAAGTCAAAACATTCTTAAAAGCACAATCTCTTGAAACATTCAGTGGCCACTGGCCAGCAAGTCTGCTTTTCAAGGAGCAGGCAGATGATCCGGGTTGGGAATGGGCAGTGGAGGGTAGTTTTTTTGTGATTATAGAACGGTACAACATAGCGTCATCCAAACCTTTGAGGGAAAATGAAGATGTACTGGGAAAAAAGCCATTGCCTTTTAATGTCGGGTTGAAGACTGCCTTGTATAATTTTCTCCGTCCTTTCCCAGTAAGTCTGCCAGCACCATTGCACATCCCTCTGAGATGATAATCAATGATTAATTTTTTTTTATTACACCAGAATTGGCAAAACCGAATAAATCTTTTGTATGTGGTTGCTTATATTGTTGGTAGCTCTTTTTCTCCACCCCCTCCCTTTCTCCAGAGATTCCTGTTATCTCTGGTTAAACAATCTGGTCTACTGAGATTGTTAGAGGAAGGTTGCCCATGTGATTGTATTCCCCTGGGGATAGCACCACACACCCTGCTCCTCTGTAGTTCTCTTGGGAATGCCAGGGCATTTTGCACACAGATAGACAAACACCCTTCTTCCCCATCAGCCCATCATGAGTCAACATTTTGGTTGCTTTGATATGTAATTAGAACAAGCTCTTCTGTCAATGGCCTGCTTGACTTGTGGTGAATGACCCCGCACACTTAATCCACATCTAATTTTTATTCTAGAATTTCCTATTTTGCGGACCTATTTTAATATTAAAAAAAATATTCCCTTCACTTTCTTTGATTTCTTTCACTTTAGGAAAATTTCTCTTTATTTACCCTCCCCACATTATTTTTAAACATATTTTTCAGAGCCTCCTCTACAAAAGTCAATCCCAAAGTGAAATTGTTTTAATTTTTTTTTAAATGGAAGTATCAGCTGAAAGAAAACACAGCTCACAACATGCAGTTTTATTGAGCCAGCATGAGCTTCTTTAATAAGATTTTTTTTTAAAAAAACTGGAATAAGAGCACTGTCCCTTTAAATCTAAACTCAAACTTTACTGGATATTTTACAGAGCCTGGTTTCATTTATAGTGGAGCCAGACTTGCTGTGTGAGAGCCGTCCGCATGCTGGAATTAGTCTTAAGCTTGCTTCTGTGGCGTTGCCAAATTCCATGTTTGTGTTTTATTTAGAATTCTTTTCACGGCCAGTCGAATCTGTTCAGGCACACACAGGCGCTGTTGCGCCCCATGGAGAAAATAAGCAAGCTTGCGTTTTCTTTGGCATAGGCCATGGCCACAAAAGACTGCGGTCTAAAAAAACATTTTTTAAAAGCTATTTTAACCCATAACAGATGTATAAAGTAGGCACACGCATGCCAGTTTCCTTAGTTTTAATTAAAAAATAATTACAGCTTTAATGGGATGCTAGTGACAAATTTGGATGAATGGTGGGTGACATTATCTCAAGGCTCACTTCAACTTATAAATTAGTGTATTTCTCTTGGCCGATGGTACAGATGAAATTAAACGAAGGAACAGATTAATATTTTTTAAAGTCACATTTAACCAAAAGAAAAAAAAATACGGACTCCAGTACCACATACTCTCATGAGGTTGCAGTGTATGGGGAAAACGTTTTCCCCCTGCTGATGAATGGTTGGAATGGATTTGGTCTCTGCTTTGCAAGTTACCTGTCTCTTTCATAATTTCACTAGTAGTCATGTTGCCAAATTATTGTGATTAATGTCAGCAGGCGATTCTATTTATAGCTACATCTAACTAGCTGATAGTTTCTCCAAACCAGGGAATTTTAAACATAAAACCATACGTGAATTCTATATGTTGCAATGGCAATCCCTGGATACGTCTGCTCACATGCTGGCCTTTTGGATTGGATAGTATTGCTTTAATTCTTCATAACTTGAGGCTATTTTCAATTTGGGGCTTTTAAGAAATACCAGAGACAGTGCTGGACTTGTGTGTAGATACCAATGATTTTTATTTATGAAGAAATAAACAAGGGAGCAATAAATATTAGATGAGCTAGCCCCAAACCTTATTCCAGTTGTTATTACAGACAGGTGTACGCCGAGCTGCGAAAGCAGGAGGAAAGAATTGTTATGGGAGGTGACTGGACTGGCAGATACGTAAGGAAGAGGAGAGGATGGACTGCTTAATTCAAAAGGGTGTATTCTCTCCTCCCTGCGCAAGCTCAGCTCTGTATGGGCACTGATAAGAAAGAAGACTCTAGCGTCAGCAAATTTCTTTATAGGAGAGGGCAAAAATCCATTTCTAGACTCGCATGGCACCTGGGTTTTCCTCCAATTTTGTACTCCGCTGGGTAAAACTTTCCAGATACATGCATGGAACTGGCATGGGACTGACTTTCCAAATGGGAACATGAGGTCAGAATCATGATCCACTGGGTGGCTCTGTGAGGGTAGTTTTGCCCATAGAGGACCAAATCATGCTTGCCGAACTCATGTGCATTCCCACTCTCTGTAGTGGAATGGCTCGGGTGCATGAGATTTGGCCTCCAATGTAAAGGCAACTAAGAATTGTTGAGGTACATATTAGTACAGGTAATAGGAGCTCAGAACAGTAGCTTATCTTAGCCCAGAAATGTCCCTCTTTCTGTAACTTTTCCTTAAAAATATATCTATTGTGTTTTTCCTGGTTAAAAAATCAGCAGATTTCATTTATGATTTTTTTATTAGCTCATCGTGACTGGCAAGCACCATCCTGTTCCTGTTGAAAGTTTAGATGTTTATTTCCAAGGAGGCTGGGTTGGGTCTCCCATGTTACCTGCTGACAGTAGCCTGCTATATCAGGCAAGACAAACACAGCAGTAGGAAGTCGTATTGTCTGGCCTGCTTGAAGAATTTTGAATTCATTACTGTGATCTATCCTGCTTGGTTTTTCCATTCTAATAAAAGCAGATCCTCTCTTGTTGGTGTGTCCATTACCTGAATCCAAGCCAAGACAGATTCTCCAAAGATGTGACTCCTAGGGTTTAACCACACTAAAAGAGAGATTTTTCTTTGTCAATTGAACGAGTATTTCTGAGGCAGTGTTTCCCTAAACCTGAATTCCTCAGAAGTAAAAATTAAGTTCCAGTATTAAAAACATGAGTCATACCAGTGCAGATGAGAGTCATTTCAGCATTCCTGGAATTTTTGGAAGGGAAACATTACATTCAAGTTAATCCTTTCAATTATACCTTATTGCTAAAATAATCCACCAGGCATTCTGCAGTAGAACCCCTCTGCTATTTGATTACAGTTCAGGCTTTGAAAATAGCACCTGAAATTTTCAGACTCCTGAGACTCAGTGTCTTAATTTTCTTTTTGTGTTGCTACACACAGGATGGTCTATTGCCTTTTTTATTCACTTCTTAGGATTCTTTTTTTTTAATAAATAGGGCTAATTTAATTTGTTCTGATGTGTCTCAAGTATCTAATTGCTGCTGTTGAGAATGATTAATGTCCAGTTGAAAGGATTCCACATCCATAAATGAGAATTAAAAACAGATGCTAGTTTGATGAAAGTGTGCTCCCCTTTCCTTGTCTGCGAAGGCTCATAGAGCAGGCTGCTGAGATATAGCTATCTATCAATAGATAGATGTTAGATGCCAAATACAGTTCATAGTCACAAACCCATACACATTAAAAGCTGAGCAACCAGATAACAACAAACAGTTTATTGAGGGACTTTAGTGCGAGCTGTAAACGAATATTCTCAGATTGTCATTCAGAAGTACTTGACAGACTTTAATGTCATTTTGAAAAAAACCCTCCATGGATTGATTGCAAATAGTTCTGTGTGAGAATTTGATCTTCAGTATTCATCAATTGAGCTGTGCTGGTTAGTTGTCAAAAGTCAGATGAGTCACACAGAGCCTGATTTTCAGAGGTGCTCAGTCCTCAGGTTTAAGTCAATGCAAGCTGTGAGAACTCATGGGAAATTGGGCTCATGTTGTTGGGATTTTACTGGTGGGTTGGACAAGTGCACAGGAACTTTTGGCACAGGAAGTCATGCACATCTCAAAGTTGGTTTCTGCAAATGAATGTGCCTGTGATTTTGCAGTTTGCTAGTAAAACTTGATTGCATGCAAATTTATGAAAAGAGCCAGATTCCAGGACATTTTCTTATAGTATCCAACCAGCTTTGACGTGCATGCGCGCGCGCGCACACACACACACACACACGTGCAGAAAGAGACAGATTTTATATAGCAATAATTACAGACAGTACCTATTCTGTAATACTTTTCACTTAAAGAGTATCTCAGCTTTATAAATTATATACACGACAGATTCTCTTCACCCATCTAATACAACCGTCTCTGAAGTATCAGCCATGTACATCTCAGGGTGAGGGAGGAGAAATTTTGGCCAAGAACAAAAGGGCAGAGGCTTTTGAAAACTGGTAGGATCACCAGTGTTCACAAAGAGCAGACAGGATTTGTTTTTTTAAAGTCACAGTAAAAGGATATGTGATGGTCTGTTAAAATGTTCTAGAGGGTGACTGAAAAAAAAAGTCCAATTTAATAGATAATTAGCAATTTGGAATTTATTCTTGAAGTGGGCTTTACATTTATATTTTAGATTAAATCATCATTTATATAATGCATTTAATTGAAAAGCTATATCACAAATCGCCAAAAGTAAAAAGTTAAATGCATGGCAGGCTATTGTCTGTGTGTGTGTGGGGGGGTGCGTGTGTGTGTGTGAGGGAGAAAGAGAGACAGGCAGAGAGAGAGCCTTAAGGACAGTGGGTATTAGCCTCTTCAAAGCTCTTCCTCTACCAGCTTCTGGGCTGCTGCAGCAGCATAAAAATTGCAAAAAATGAACAAGACTTCCATGGTGACCTTCCATTTACCTGGTATACGCATGGCAATGTAAGTATATTTCCAGGTATGTGAGAGCAGCAGAGAGATTTCTTTTGCATTTGTTTGTGTTGTAATATTAATGTTACTTAACTGTATTTTTTAAAATTACCTTTGTGTCTTGTAACTCCTTTGTAGTTGTGAGGAACTGGGCAGCAAAGAACAGGAGAGCTGCATTCTTACCATGCGGAGTTAGGGTTACCACCCCTTCTGGGGACAAACTTCACCCTTTCAGTTTGTCTCCGCCCATTATGTGCCACTTAATTCCACTCAACTATGCTGTAATCTCAACTGTCCCCCACCAATATACCCCACAAAGTGATTGTTAGGCTTAAAGTGGACTAAAATAAATACTAGGCCTTCCACTGTCTAACAATAGCTTCCTATTAGTTTAAAACAAAATTTTCTTTTCATCTCCCCTCTGTCCTCCTTTCCCTTTCTCCCTCTTCTAAGTTCTCCTTTCCTGACATGGAAATACATTCAGCGGTGGATGTTGTGAACACAATTACTACTCGTGAGACTCAATAGTGAGTTACATGTCTGTGAACTTTACTGGTTATGTCTGCATTGTATGGGAGGAGCGCTCACTGAACGTAAGGGTGAAATCTTGGCCGCATCAAAGTCAATAGCAAAACTCCCACTGACTTTAATGGGACCGGAATTTTACTGTCAGAGTCGGAATCCAAGTGAGATGCTCTCAGGTCACTATAATAGGAGCATGGAGATTTAGACGATTAGTTGATTTAGATGAAGATGATTTAGTTGGGGTTGGTCCTGCTTTGAGCAAGGGGTTCGACAAGATGACCTCCTGAGGTCTCTTCCAACCCTATTCTCTGATTCTATGAAAGAAAATTACCTTTTTGAGTTTGGCAGCTGCTCACTGTTCTGTTGGGCCAAACCAAATCACCAGACACAAACAATCTTTGAGGAGTTCCGTGTTTGGATTTCCATCTGGATTTTGCAGTGCAGGGCCCATTGCTGGTTTGCGTACAGTTCCTGAATGTGGTCAGTTGACTGGGTACCAGTGTACTAATAAATAAGAATCTTTTTGTTCCATCTCTTTTTTTTTATTGCTCTCCAAGGCATTCCTATGAATAGTGTATATGACCCTCTCTGAATGCTGGAACTCCACACTGATGCCAGTGTGACTGGTGTGGAGGCATCAAGCACATAGTATATCCAGAATTAGTCGTTTAGCATCCGAAAGCTCAAAACTTGTCTTCACTGGGAATCCACTAAGGGCAGAATTCTGTTCTTAGATTTGTATGGTGAATCATGACTTTTATATTCTCTTCTCGTCATATGTCATATCAGTGAGTTTGGAAGAGAATGACAATGGGACCAGACACCCAGAAAAGCGGCACGCCCTGAGACCCAATCTGTAGGAACGGTAGCCTTAGCAAACCAGCCACTGTCCTTTAAAGCTGGGAGGAAGGAAAACTCTCCTTTCCAGAGGATCCCAATGGAAGAACCAAACCAGGTATTTAGTGAGAGCAGAATAACTGCACCAAGAACTATCATGGATGGATTTGAGAATTTGGCCCTGACTTTAATTGGTGAATAATGGAAGGTGTTAAAAAACAGATGTATGGTTTCTGCATTGTATTCCCTATTCCCTAGGACTTGGGAGACCCAGATTCAGGTCCCTGTGCCTCCACATGTTTCCTGCGTGACCTTGGGAAAGTCATGTAGAGTTTGTGCCTCAGCTACCCATCTTAAAATGGAGATAATAGCACTTTCCTACCCCACAGGAGGGCGGCTTCAATAAATACATTACAGATTGTGAGGTACTCAGATACTGCGGTGATGGAGGTCAACTAAGTACTTAAGATAGACATGGAGAATATAGTTTGTAGATCCTGCTCTTGCTGTGCAGACTGAAGGTTATTGATGAGACTGATTGGGATTGATAGTTGCCTGACTATTGTTTTATAATCTTCACAAGCATAAAAGAATTACAGCTGTTAGTCCCCTCTTTGTGACAACAGTGGATCAGATTCTGCTCTCAGGTATAACAGCACAATCACCTTGCAAATGAAGCTCATTGGAAATCAGTGGGGTTACACGGTTGTAACTGAGACCAGAATTTGACTTGGCATTGCACTGGGTTTTCTTTGTTAATTCTAGCTTCTAAACCTGGAAGAAATGGCTTTTTTATTACAGCAGTGCTTTAAGAGACCCCAGGAAAGCAAGGTGGAAATATTTGAGGCTGCCAACGGCTAGTGGCAGTTTCGGCCTAATAAACTGCAAGTAAATAACTTGGTGATTAGCTGGAATTGGCAGGCCACTTAAACACAGTGCTGAGTAGGTAGATGGTTTCCCCTATCCACACCTTAATACTATATAACAGCATGGATAGATGCCTGGAAGACATGTGAGCCTCACCAGGGGCAGTCACCCAAAACTTGTTCTGCAACTACTGAGACATCTCTATTTGTGAATTATAATAATTATAAAAACAATACACATTTATTTTAGTACCTTTTGTCCCAAGGAGCCCCAAGCACTTTCTGACTGAAGTGGGTGTAAACAATAAGCTTGAATTAGTCATTATGAGAGAGACATTTTTTCAGCTGAGAGACAGAACTGGAAGTGGAATTGGGTTCTCTTCTCATTTCTGCTACACATTCCCTGCATGAGCTTGGCCAAGTCATTTCACCTCTGTGTCTCTCCGTTTGTACAGCTATAGTGGGGAAAGCGCAAGGTAATAACACCTATCTCACAGGCAGTGTCGTGAGCCTTAATTCGAGATGCTCAGATGCTGCGGCAATGAGAGCAGCGTATAGAACAGAATTAACTAATATTCATAAAGTGCTTTGAGATTGGGATGCAAAAAGTGTTGCTAACAACAGTGTGTATGGGATACAAAGCGTGATTGAAATGGTGAAAAAAGTAACTCTTAGAGCCCAGTGAAATGGTCAGCAAGACTTCCATTGAGTTCACTGGGCTTTGGATCAGGCCCCTAATCCATTTGTAGTTCAGCAAACTTCCCCCCTTTTTTTTTTGGTGGAGCAGATTCTGTTCAGTGTTTTAATTTCATTCTCTGCCTTTCCCCCATTCCTCTCCTCTGTGCTCCCTTACATCTCTGTCCATAATGACAGTCGTCCTGAGCCGTGAGATGGTGAGGGCTCTGCTGTAATTCTTTTTACAGCTTCTGTCAGTTGACGCCATTTCTTTGGCAGCATGTGCATTAGGCTCCGTTGGACAAACTTGTTCTATATCCCTCCCTCTGTTGCTATTGTTTTTTTTTTTTTTGCTCTTGATGCCTTTCCCTCAGGGAGATTACTGCTTCAAGGAGCAATTCCCCTCCCCCCCCATGTAGTAAACTGAGATTGAGAAATGCTAATTACCAGAGTGGATTGGTGTTGTATTCCCGAAGAAACATGAGGCATAAAGAGCAGAAAACATTATCAGGCTCCCTAACAAGAATAATACTTCCCAGTAATGTGTTGCCTCTCTGGCAGCCACAGAGTGTAGTTCACCCATTCTTCTTAGTCATTTCATTAGTGAATATTTTTGGTAATGCGTGATGCGATTTTTGTTACTTTGGAAAGCACCCCAGACCAGTTTATTATACGTGTATATTGGACTGGTTTAGTATTCATAAATAATCAGCATCCTGTTGATCTGTGAATTCTTTTGAAATTAAGTGCAGGGTGAGGGGGGATAGCGGTTTGTGTTTGCTCCATTTCTTTATTCTTTTCATCTTTGAAATGTGATCTTTCGGCTGCTCAGAAATGGGATCGTGTCTCTTTAAAACCTCACAACTTTTGTGAAAATATACAGGCAGGTCATCTTTGCTGATTCTG
The DNA here is from genome assembly GCF_020497125.1 of Mauremys mutica. Lineage (NCBI taxonomy): Eukaryota > Metazoa > Chordata > Testudines > Geoemydidae > Mauremys > Mauremys mutica. Next base: position 25,227,521 of record NC_059075.1, read on the forward strand.
TATAATCAACCCCCACAACACCCCGGTGAGATGGGTAAGTAGGTTTATCACCATTTTACAGGTGGGGAAAGAGAGGTGAAGACTGATGTAAGTGACTTGCTCAGGGACACAGACTTAGTAAATAGCAGCTTGCAGGCCTCTGGTCAGACTACCTCTCTCTCTGTAGTAAACTACACACATGGCAAAATATACAGAAGCAGAAACTGTTCCTGTGCCAGCATGTGTGTGAGATACAACAATTTCTGCTTCAGCGGGTTAAAAAAAAGGAAATAAATAACATTATGTTCTACAGATGTGTTTCTAGTGGCGTTTATAGTCAAATCATGGGATCCATTCATCTTTTATTCTGACTGACTAAATGAGAAGTCAGTAAAAAAGGCCATTAAAGGTTTAAGTAGAGCTAGTTTTGCCTTGCTGACACTGAGAACTAGTGAACTTGCACGTGATGGGGAAGCAGCCTTTACGGGTTGGATTCATGGTGTGTATCCCAGTGATTGTTGAGAGATCGGTAATCCAGAACTATTACTTTGTGTGGTGTTTCTGTGCAGAACTGAGAAAGAGGTTCTGGCCCAATTCTGCAATACTTACCCCACAGTGGGTAGCACTTTTTGAAGCAATTAGTTGCATTGCGGGAACGATGAGTAATGTTACTCATCTTAAGTAAAGGTTGCAAAATCAGGACCTTTTGTGTAATGCATAAACCTAGTAACCTAGTCACTGACTTATCATTACTAATATTTGTGCTTATTTCCCATGGGCTTTTCCACTCACTCGGTGACTATCACTCACTTCCATGCTATTCTTCCAATCCATAATTGCATCTGACTGCCCTAAAGTAACAACTGTCCCTGACGCTCTCCAGCCTTCACCACACCTTCAGGATAAGGCAATGTGGGCACTCTTTCACCTGCACTCAGTCAGGGTTGAGACTGCCCACTCTCTTTGCCTTGAAGAAATAGGGAGTGGCAATTCAACCACAGCACTTGTTACTCGGAAATGGGTGATCTGTAATGCTGATGTTCCCATCCTGGGAAGCGCACTGGAAAGGGATGATCCATGCTCAGAAATAAATAACCAAATAATGCAAATATTGGGTCATATGTTCTGGTGTGTTTCCAAGTTCTTTGTTCTGTATTTGGTTTGTAGTAAGAAAAAGTCTAAGAATGTTAGAAATACAGATTTTATTTTTTCCCGTTTATCATGTACTTCTATTAAAGTACTGATATACCTTCCCTTTTGACGTCCAGCTGGGGGAAATTGGACATCATAATGGTGGGGAATTTGAATGGTTCAGAAAAACAGTTCAGTTTGGAGAAGCATGCCATGGGTAGTCCTTATTGTTCATTATTTAGTTAGTGGCCATACCGTAGGCCCCAGTAAGGGTAAGTACCCTATTGTGCTGGAGACTGTTCAAACAACAATAGAAGACACAACATCTTCCCTAAAGAGTTTACAGTTAAAGTTTATCCAAATTGCCTGAACTGTCAACTCTGCAGAATTGAGCTTAAAATTGTAGGCGAGCTTTCTTCTATTTTCTGGTACCAGTAGAGGTAGAGAGAGTTTTCTCATAGTATCTCAATATTTCCATGTCTGACCCTGGCCAGGCCCTGAAAGTTTGGAGGTTTAGGAGGAAAAATCATTTTGGCTTCAAGAAAAGGTTTAATCAATTCAAGTTTTGAGGGCTCCTGCTGGGTCTTATTTTAACCATTCCCAGTTGCCTGCAAAAATGGAGAATGGAAGCAAAACTTGATGTTGCCCAAAGTCAGCAAAGAGATCCAAGGGTTAGAAGAACATTTTTTTTAATTCAGTGCCGAGGAAGGAAAGTGCATACACATATAAAAATCTACTCTTGAAAAGCACTATATAAGGTAGGTATGGTGATTATTATTTTTGTTCCCATTGCCCTTCTCTACAAACAAACAAAAAACAATTGCCAAATTGCTCTTGAAGGTACCTCCTGGTACTCATGCTTGGCATTTTTAGAATGTAGTTATAATATGATTTAAGGTAATATTGTACCATGTCAGTGCACCTTTTATCCTAAAGCACTTCACCAAATGCAAATATGCCACACTACTGAAATGTAGCTACCCCTGGGGTGGAGGCCAATATCTCACACAGCACTATACACAGTCCAGTGAGAGGAGATTCAGTTTTGGCTAAGGACATCTGGGCGAACCCCATCCATTCTGAAAGATGCCATGGGAGCTTAAGTGTCTACACAGAGCACAATCATACCTGATTTTTTAAATACATCATCTGAACCCCCAGTCAAGAATAAAGTTATCTTCCTCTGAAAGAGCAGGGGGTGACTCAAACTGATCTGGATTTGAATCTGTGGCTCCAGGCATTCCTCATGTTCATCCATCTTAAACCAGTCATCTCCTCTGCTACTAAAAGCGTTGGGGCCAAATTACAAATCAGTGATCAGTTAAGATCTTTTAGTCTTGTGAACTGTCCCATGGAAATGTATGTGTAACTC